>NC_137085.1:47505495-48705495 GCF_951640355.1 Cnephaeus nilssonii | reverse complement strand
TAGAAACAAATTGAATGAAATAAATGATCATGCATCCATACAATGGAATACTATATGAGGCCTACTGAAATAACTGAGATTAACCTGTGACATCTGTGCTAGTGAAGAAAAAAGCTGGCTGTAGAACATAGCAAGCACACAACCCTGTTGATGGTCCTAGACCGTGGTCGGCAAACTGCGGCTCGCAAGCCACATGCGGCTCTTTGGTCCCTTGAGTGTGGCTCTTTCACAAAATACCACGGCCTGGACGAGTCTATTTTGAAGAAGTGGCGTTAGAAGAGTTTAAGTTTAAAAAATTTGGCTCTCAAAAGAAATTTCAATTGTTGTACTGTTGATATTTGGCTCTGTTGACTAATGAGTTTGCCGACCACTGGTCTAAGACAGCTATTTTCAACCATCCTCATCTCACTAATTAAAATTCTACGGCACACCAAAAAATATATCAAGTGTTTTTGCTGACCTGACCAAAAAAAATTAGGTATAACTCTGACTCATTCACACTGGACAGATATTGTGTTCGCTATTGTCATTTTTTTTTTTTTAATCTGACCATCTAAGGGAAAAGAGGTCAGTGCCACTGACGAAATAGTCAGGTATTGCATCTTTTTAAAAATTATTGCAGCACACTGGTTGAAAATCGCTCGTCTAAGATACAGAGGTGCCCATATAAGCAAATGCATATAGAGGAAGGAGACAGGCGTACACCCCCGCCCCAGCATGGCTGCACCTGGGGAGGGAATGGAAAGGAAACAGTTGAATGGGCTTTCACAATTTTTGCATATACTTATTTAAACTAATCTTAAATATATATTTAAACTAATCTTAAAAGCAAAATAAAATTCAGCACATACAACTACCTCCTAGAGTTTGTTCTAAGATTTTGTTGTGATAAGTAAATGGACTTTGATAAGTTGTATGTTAATAAATGGTAGGTATAAAATACTTTACTGTTAAAAAAGAGGAAGTGCTTGTTTGTTGATCTGAAATTTTCAGTCTTCTAACTTCCTTAAATCAAGTGTATGCCCCTTAAATTGACAGAGTTCACACATATCTCCAAACAATTGTATCACAGACAGGAAACTGGATGTTTCCATCTGAATATAAAATGTATACCATCAAATGGAGTGAGAAACAGAAGAATGATTAAGTAGTGCATATGTAGGTGCTTTCCGGAACGGGAAGAAAAGGAGCTTACCTGTTTGGTTTATTTCAATTCGAGAACCATTTGTTATTTTGTCCAAAAGCCTTATGAAGCTGGCTTCAAAATCTGTGGGGGAAAAGAGAAAACAGAATGGACTCATGTTAAGTCACCCTTTCCAGGCAGCACTGCCCAATCAAGTTCTGCCATGGAGGGTAGGCTACTTGGGTTTTTCTCAGGACCTGAGAGGGATCACTGGTGGAGAACCTGAAGCAGTTGAAAAGCACTGACTAGCAAATATATGGTTAATAGAACTGTTAGAAACAGTTCAGCTTTCATATTCCACAAAAAAATAGAAACTCTACCAGCAATCTAACGGGATACTAATTTTAGCAGCACAACAACCATAAGATCTGTTCTTCTGACCTCGGGAGCACATGCCTAATAAGGGAGAATAGCAGTAAAAAGGGAGAATAGCAGGCAAATATCTACTTCTTACAGAGCACCTAAGAGGGCAGATTAAAACAAGGTTACTATCTCTCCCATTCAACACTGTCCCTTCTCCCTTCCTCTACCATCTTACTGATCTAGAGCTATCTAGCCAGTTCAGTTTTTAATTTCTTTATAAAGGTGCCTGATGTACAGTATTACTGCCACCTTTTTTTAAATGCATGAGAAAAAAAATGGAAGGGAAAACACTAAATGTTAATAAATGGGTTTCTCTTCATATTAGGACTTTATATGAATTTAATTTTCTTATTTAAATTTTAACATTCAAATTGGCTTCAATTCCTTTTAAGAACAGATTTTTATCTAAAATATAAAAGCTGGTCATTCTTTAGAAAAGGGGGTAGAAGGGCAGGAAATTATTTTAAATGTGAAATATGGAAGGAGGTAGAGTGAAAACTCAGGACACAGGAGAATATGTCCTCTAGCCTTCCCCAGAGTTGATCTTACACACAGAAACACACAGAAACACACACACACACACACACACACTTTAGCTTCAACCTCCCACCCAAGAATAAGGATAGCAGTCCAACTCTTCTGCACTGAAGGCACTGTAACTGCCTGACACCTTCATGCAGCTCCCACTCCTATAAAGAACTAATAGAACTTGTGAGCACACATTCCAGCAGTCACCTGACCTGATCCCAAAGGGTCAGCAAATCAACTAAACCAGTGGTCGGCAAACGCATTAGTCAACAGAGCGGCAAACCGCGGCTCACGAGCCGCATGTGGCTCGCGAGCCGCAGTTTGCCGACCACTGAACTAAACAATTCCCATCCACTTGTTCTGCTACCTAACACTGTCCCATAACTCCTGTCCTAGTAGATTCTGCAATCTGTACAAAGACCACTGGGCTCAAGTCAGAGAAACTCCAATTTGTCCTGAAACAAGTAATAATGGCAAAAAACAGTGGGTGTGTATTAATACTTACATTATAGCCATACATTCTTCCACTTAATCCTCAAAACCCCAAGGCAGGAAGTGCCATTCCCATTTTATAGAAGTTTTAAGCTCTAGAATGCCTACTAGACTGGCAAGTGGCAGAGCCAAGAGATGAGCCCAAGACACTCGCTATGACGTGCACTGACCACCAGGGGGCAGACAGTCAACTGGTCGACCAGTCGCTATGACGTGCACTGACCACCAGGGGGTCCCTTCAGCCTGGCCTGCACCCTCTCCCAATCCGGGACCCCTCGGGGGATGTCGGTGAGCCAGTTTCAGCCCGATCCTGCAGACCACTCCCATTGGGAGGGCACCAGACACAGGGCTCATGGCTGGCGAGTGCTGCTGTGGCAGCATGAGCCTCTCCCATCAGGACTGATTGGGCGCGAGCCTGCGGCAGGCACAGTGGGGCCAGGATGAGCGGGAGCGGCAGGAAGGAGCTGCAGGCAGCGTTGGACTGCGGGTTTCGGCCCAATCCCCGCAGGCCACCCAGAGGGACCCCACCCGTGCATGAATGCATGCACTGGGCCTCTAGTCTATATATAAAAGGCTAATATGCTAAGTGTCCTTCCCACTGTCCAACCGGTCACTATGACACATACTGACCATCAGGGGGCAGACGCTCAATGCAGGAGCTGCTGTGTCCGGCACAGAGAAAGGGCACTGCGGACCTGGCGCTGACAAAGCAACACTAGGCTTCCCCCAAGTGGGACACAGGCCCCGCCACCACCCCAGAGCGACAGCCCACCAAATCACAGCCAATGCTGCTGAGACCCCATGGCGCAAAATGCCGGCCACAGCCCAGCTCAGCCCAGCTCCCAAACGATGGCTGTGGGTGCCAGGTAAAGACATCACGTTTTTGTTGACATTCTGAAGCTGAAATTGTTGACAGAATATGTCTGAAAACCAACTATTGCCAAAACATATCTCCGAAGCCAAAAGAAAGTGACGTTGTCGACAGAATATGTCTGAAGAACAGTCATCGACAAGTACTACCAATACTGGTAGGAACTGCCTTCATAGCAAAAATGAGGTAAATGAGGATGCAATTATCGAACACAGTTGTGGTGGAATGACTGTTACATGTCAATTTTGCCTATCCCTAAATTTCTCCGATAAAAACCCATCTGATGGAAAATTTACTTGATGTTGTAGCAAAGGCAAAGTTTGTCCAAAGGATATAAATTTTCCAGAATATCTGACACATTTTTAAAAATTAATGATAAACGAAGATTCTGACAGTAAAAATTTCATGGAAAATATTCATTGTTACATCATGTTGTTATCGTTTTTTATTTAGTCAATTTACATATTATTTTCATGTACATTTTACTAATTCTTTCATCTCTGACACTTCTATTATAGAGAAAAGGCGAATGGCGATATTAAAACATTTCTTGTAATAATTTCCTTTCAATGTGCACGAATTCACTAGTTTATAAATAAAGCACTAAATTAAACTCCAAAGCTTTTACAGATTTGGAAAGAAAAAATAAGAGCAGAACTTTAGAAAAATCTTCTTCTTCTTTTTTCTTTATTTCCTTTTTTTTTTTTTTTTTTTGCAATGCACACACAATTTAAAAATGTCGAGCAGAGGAACACGAGTAGAAACAGAATGAGCATATAAGGAGACCTCCAGGCAGGCCTATGCCCTGGTCACAGCAAGTAAGTGCTTAAGAAGCAGCACTTCAAAGAAACAAACACAGAGCTAGGTCTGGAATCCTAGCAACAGTGAAGATATAGCTCCATCACCTGGTACAAAAAAGATCTCAAGTTCACCTAATAATACTAAGGCTGAAGTTCCTCAAACTTCACTAAGACAAGATGCGTAGAATCCTTGCCCCTTCACTTCCCACACACCCCTCTATGGATCTTCCTCTTCAGGGCTGCTCCTGGGGTACAAAATTTCAGATATCTAAAAACATTAGGGGAGAGTTCCAAAAATAAGCACAAGTTTCCTACATTGCTTATGAATACATAAGTTACAGTTATGAAGACAACATGAATACCGTTATGATCAGAAAAGTGGTCACCACAGAGCATGTGGAAGGAGTTGTAAATTAAAAGGCCCCAGAGGTGTAGACAATGTTCTATTTCTTTATCTGGACTGGGTCACACAGGTGTTCATTTTATAATCCTTTAAGTACTACTTTCATGTGTTAGGCATTTCATATGTTATTACTAGAGGCCCGGTGCACGAAATTCATGCACAGGGGGTGGGGGGGGATGGTGTCCCTCAGCCCAGCCTGCACCCTCTCAAATCTGGGACATCCCTCTCACAATCCAGGACTGCTGGCTCCCAACCGCTCGCCTGCCTGCCTGCCTGCCTGCCTGATTGCCCCTAACCACTCCCCTGCCAGCCTGATTGACGCCTAACTGCTCCCCTGCTGGCCTGATTGCCCCTAACTGCCCTCCCCTGCTGGCCTGGTCGCCCCTAACTGTCCTCCCCTGCAGGCCTTGTCACCCTAACTGCCCTCCCCTGCAGGCCTGGTCGCCCCTAACTTCCCTCCCCTGCCGGCCTGGTCACCCCTAACTGTCCTCCCCTGCCGGCCTGGTTGCCCCCAACTGCCCTCCCCTGCAGGCCTTGTCCCTCCCAACTGCCCTCCCCTGCAGGACTGGTTCCCCCCAACTGCCCTCACCTGCAGGGTTGGTCCCCCCAAACTGCCTTCCCCTGCAGGCCTGGGTCCCCCCCAACTGTACTCCCCTGCAGGCTTGGTCGCCCCCAACTGCCCTCCCCTGCAGGCCTGATCGCTCCCAACTGCCCTCCCTTTCAGGCCTGGTCCCTCCCAACTGCCCTCCCCTGCTGGCCTGATCATCCACAACTGCCCTCCCCTGCCGGCCATCTTGTGGTGGCCATCTTGTGTCCACATGGGGGCAGCCATCTTGTGTGTTGGAGTGATGGTCAATTTGCATATCACCTCTTTATTATATAGGATAACAAACACTGAAGATTACTTTTTTGTCCCATACCTTCAAATTTTCCTAGATATTTTGCTTTGCTTATATAAAAACCTGTAAAACAAATAAAATAAACAAAGGGCAACTTAACTCTCTGACTTATGCTATTTTCAATACCTTTCAAGTTTTCTATTTAATATCAAAACTCTTCAGTTCTACTCCTTTTCTTTACAAACACATCAGGAGATAAGCTCTCTAGCAGAAATTCACTAGAGCATTTCCTCAGAAAACTATTAGAGACAGATAAAAAACAACATCCTATATAATAAAAGGCTAATATGCAAATTGTCCTGCAGGCCTTCCCCCCAGCCAGCCTTGCCACTGATCAGCAGAGCAGGCCAGCCAGACCCCACCCATGCACGAATTGGTGCCCTGGGCCTCTAGTTATATAATAACCAAAGAGTCAATCCACCAATCTTAGATGTACCAAACAACAAAGCTGCAAGATATATAAAGCTAAAACTATTATAACTGAAAAGTGAGAGACAAATCTACAATTACAGTTGGAGACTTCAATATCCCTCTCTCACTAATCAATAGAAGAACTAAACCAGTGATTTTCAACCTTTTTAACCTCATGGCACACATAAAAAAATTACTAAAATTCTGCAGCACACCAAAAACTATTTTATTTTTTTGCCAACCTAACAACAACAACAAAAAGGTATAATTTTGATTTATTCACACTGGACGGCTATTGTGTTGGCTGTTGTCATTTTTTATTTGACAATCTAAGGGATAAGAGGTCAGTGCCCCTGACTAAATAGTCAGATATTAGATGTTTTAAAAATTCTCATGGCACGCCAGTGTGCCTGCCGCAGCACACCAGTTGAAAATTGCTGAACTAGACAGAAAATCAGGAAGGGCAAAGAACTAAGCAATGTCATAAACCAACAGGACCTAATCCATATTCATACAGCAGAATACACATACTTTCCAAGTGCCCATGGAATATATACCCAGATAAACCATTATCTTGGGTCATTAAAAAACAAAACAAAAAACACCTCAACAAATCTAAAACAACTGAAATCATTCAGACCATGTTCTCTAACCATAATGGAATCAAACTGATTTCAATCAAATTGAAATCAGTAAGAGAAGGATAGAAAAATATACCCACACTTGGAAACTAAACACACTTATAAATAATTCATGGTTCAAAGAGGAAATACCAAAGGAAAGGAAAGAGTCCACTGAAGTGAATGAAAATTAAAATATGACATATCAAAAACTGTGGGACACAGCTAAAGCAGTGTTAAGAGGGAAGTTTATTGCACTAAATATGTACATTGGAAAAGGGAAAGTTTCCAATAATCTAAGTCCTACCTTAAGAACTTAGGAAAAAAGAGCAATAAAACCTAAAACAAAACAAAACTTCAGAGTAAGTAAAGGAAAGTATTATAATAAAAGAGCAGAAATAAATGTAATTGAAAAAAATAGAGAAAAATCAAATAAACAAGCTAGCTCTTAAATTAACAAACTTCTAGCAACACTGGCAAAGAAAAAAGGGAGAAAACACAAATCATCAATATTAGGAATGAAACAGGGGATATCACCCATATTAACAAGCTAAAGAAGAAAAATTACATGATTCCATCAATTGGTGCAGAAGAAGCATATGACAAAAAATATTCAATCACAATTTTTAAAAAAACCTCTTCAAAAACAGGAGTAGCCCTAGCCTATTTGGTTCAGTGGATAGAGTGTTGGCCCTCAGACTGAAGGGTCCCAGGTTTGATTCCAGTCAAGAGCACATGCCTGGGTTGCAGGCTCGATACCCGGCCCAGGTCCAGGCACATGTGGGAGGATCCCTGGCCCAGGTCAGGGTGCATGCAGGAGGCAACTAATTGATGTGTCTCTCTCACATTGATGTTTCTCAGTCTCTCCCCCTCCCTTCCACACTCTCTAAAAATCAATGGAAAAAGATCCTCGAGTGATGATTAACAAAACAACAACAAAAATGGGAATAGAAAACTTCCTCAACTTGATTTTGGCATCTAAAAAATATATACAGTTAACCTTATATTTAGTGGCAAAATACTGGACATTTTCCCTGTAAGATCCTTGAGGATGTTTTTCCAAATGGTACTAGAGTAGTCAGACATTTTTAGCAAAAAAAAATGAACCTCGATTTAAGTTTTAAACCTCATACAAAAATTAACTTACAGGATCTAGGATGAGGCAAATAGTTCTTTTTAAAAATATATATATTTTATTGATTTTTTACAGAGAGGAAGAGAGAGGGATAGAGAGTTAGAAACATCGATGATAGAGAAACACCGATCAGCTGCCTCTTGCACAACCCCTACTGGGGATGTGCCCGTAACCAAGGTTCATGCCCTTGACCAGAATCGAACCTGGGACCTTTCAGTCCGCAGGCCGACGCTCTATCCACTGAGCCAAACTGGTTTTGGCACAAATAGTTCTTAGACTTGACTCCAAAAGCACAAGCAATAAAAGAAAATTTTGATAAATTCTATTTCATTAAAATGGAAATATTTTCCTCTGCAAAAGAGAATGAAAAGACAAGCTCTGGAGATGGATAAAATGTTAGCAAACCACATATATCTGACAAAGAACTAGAATATGTAAAGCAATCTGAAAATTTAACAGTAAAAACAAACAATCCTACTAGAAAATTGGCCAAAGACATTTCACTAGAGGCTATATTGATGGCAAATAAGCTCATCGAAAGATGTTCAACATCATTAGCCATTAGGAATATGCAAATTAAGCTACAAGATAGTACCACACACTGATCAAAATGGCTAAAATTAAAATTAGTGACAACACAGGAGCATTTTCTCCCTCCATTCAGAGTTTCCTTCCCAGCAGTTGTCATCAGTTTGGATCAAATAAACTCTTAAAAATTCAAAAAATTAAAATAGTAACACTAAGTGTTGGCAAGCATGTAGAGAAACTGAGTCACTCATATATTGTTGCTGGAAATATAAAATAGTAAAGCCACACTGAAAAACAGCTTGTCAGTTTCCTAAGCATATAAACTATCAAACCACCCAACAACTAGACTCCTGGACATTTATCCCAGAGAAAGAAGGGCTTATGTCCACATAAAAACCTATAAGCAAACATTTTTAGCAGCAGTATTTAGAATAGCCAACAAACAAACAAAAACTGGAAACAATACAGATGTCCTTCAACAAGTGAATGATTTTTTTAAAAAATTGTGTTACTTTCATACAATGGAATGCTATTCAGCAATAAAAAGGAACAAACTTGGTTAAAACAAAAAAACAACAAAAAAAAACAACTTGGATAAATCTCCAGAGAATCATGCTGAGAGAAAAAAAGTCAACCACAAAAAGTTGCTTACTGTATGATTCTATTTAGAAAACAAATGACAAAATTATAGGAATGGAGAACAGTTTCATGATTGTCAAGGGGTAAGAAATGAGTGGGAAATGGAGGGAAGTGAGCGTGGCTATAAAAGGGCAAAATGAGGAATCCTTTTGATGATGAAAATGTTAAATATCTTCACTGTTATCAATGTCAATATCCTGGTTATAATATTGTTACTATAGTTTTTCCAGATGTTACCACTGGGGAAAATGGGATAAAGTGCAGACAGATCGCTCTGTATTATTTATGATAACTGCGTGACAATGTGCAATTATCTGAAAATAAAAAGTTTAGTTAAAAAAATAAAAAAGATGGTGCATAGTTCCATCTAGAATAGCATTCTACAGCTTCCAAGCAACAGCAGATCTGAATATAGACTATTAGGATTCTTGGCATTTGTCTTTAACAGATGAGCATCTTGTTTAGGGCAATTAATAATCATCACAAGGGAGCAAACTTTCACAGTCAATAGAGGCACAGAGGGCAGGTTCTCAAGTAACAGGACAATATTCAATCTAAACTTATCATTAGTATAGTTGTCGGCCTTCCCCAAATCCACTTACCTATCAACAACTCTGGGTCCCAGACCATACTGGTACATCCTTGTGGTACAACAAGAAATAACATTTGGTCTGTGTCCTGGTTCCTGGCACAAACCTCCTAAAATCCTTGGAAGTTCCAGAGTGATAAAGTGTCTTTTAAAAGTTATTCATAAGGAGCCCCTTTAAAGGCACTACAGTTTATGCTGATGAGGTGACTTAGCCTCAGAATAGAGCTTGGGGCTGGTTACCAAAAAACCAAATGATTAGAAGGTTGGGGGGGGGGGGGGGAGATGATGAAGGTTGGAACTTTCAGGCCTAGACGGGAATGGGAGTCGGGGCGGAGGAGGGTGTCAAACACAGAGATTAAGACCTATTAAAAATGCCTGAACAAGGAGAGAACTTGAAGATTGGGGAAGGAATACAAGTTCTCGGAAGGTGGCAGACCCTACTTCAGGACCCTTCCAAACCAGGCCCTATATAACTCTTCATCTGGCTGTTTATCAGTATCCCTTTTAATATCCTTTATAATAAACTGGCAAGTGTAAGTAAATGTTTCCCTGAGCTTTGTGAGTCATTCTAACAAATTGGGGAAGGAATGCAAGTTCTCGGAAGGTGGCAGACCCTACTTCAGGACCCTTCCAAACCAGGCCCTATATAACTCTTCATCTGGCTGTTTATCAGTATCCCTTTTAATATCCTTTATAATAAACTGGCAAGTGTAAGTAAATGTTTCCCTGAGCTTTGTGAGTCATTCTAACAAATTAGACTCAAGGTGGGGATTGTGGAAACCCCCAATTTACAGCTGGTTGGTCAGAAGTACAAGTGACAGAGATTTTCCGATCAGGACTTGTGATTAGCATCTGAAGTAGGAGGCAGTCTTATGGGACTGAATTCCTACCTTTTGGGATTTGATTCTTATCCCCATAACAGATAGCTTAAGAGTTAAATTTGTGGACTCCCAGTTGGTGTCAGCTGAGAATGAAGAATTGCTTGATGTGGGGGGAACCACTTATCTAGTGTCAAAAGTATTGAGAGTAGAGGAGAAAAACAGTTTTCCCTTTCAATTCTCCTATTAGAAAATCCAATTTACGAACAGCCAGACTGATCCTAAAACAAATCAGAAGATGTTTTATCTCTCAAAGAACCTCTATGTAGCAAGTTTAATCAGAATATTTTAAAGGATTCTTTTGATTAAAACTCCAATTACCCCTCCTTTTTCAGAATCTCATCTGGTTAAGCCAACTGCAACACTCCTATGGACCCAAAACTCTCTCTAATTTCCCAGGGGAAGACAGTGACGCTTGGTCACATGACCTGCTCAAGAACTTGGGTGGTAGCAGTTCTGTGTCCTAACTACTAAACCAGTGCACTCTTGCCAAGTCCATCATTTCTATATTCCCACTTTAAACAGCTATCATTCTGGTGATTTTTTTTCCCATTTAGACCTCACCTTACCAATAAAATGTTAACTAAACTGAACCTTGCAAGACAAAACCCTTGAGAAATCCAGAGACAGGCATTTTGGACAGCTGCTTTACAACATGAGGAACAGCCATGTCCATCATGCAGTAGATGGGAGAACAGGCCCTCCAGGCTGGAGGTGGATGCACTCTCTTTCCTGGGGAGTCTGTCACTCAGGGATGTTCAACCAGTTATCACACTTAACCATCTTGGCTTTTTCACTTTTAGTAAAAGAGCAATCAAAAAATATGTATTTCCTCCTCAATGATAGGAAGAGACTAATGAGACTACATAATTGTTCATACTCCTCAAGAGTGAAGCAAAAATTACAAGTGGCTATATAATAAAAACCATTCCAAGATCATCTTTTTGGGGGTTCAAATTCTTTGCATTATTTATAATCCCTCTGCTTGGAAGAAGGCAGTTTTAGTTAAAAGATTAATTGATCTGTCAGAAGTCACAGAGTTTGAGCTGTTTCATCCCCTTCTGAATCCTTGTACAGTTTTCTTGGGACCACATACTGCTTTCCCAAACATTAGGGATTGGAGAAAAGAAAAGGCTTAATAATTAAGTCCAGAAGGTCGAGGTTTTTCAACATCAGCACTATTGATATTTTGGACAGAATAATTCTTTGTGTGGGGAGCTGTCTGATGCACTTTAGGAAGTTTAGCAGCATCCCTGGGCTCTACCCACTACATGCCAGGAGCAGCCTCCCAGTTGTGACAACAAAAAAATGTCTCCAGCCCTAGCAGATTTGGCTCAGTGGATAGAGCATCGGCCTGCGGACTGAAGGGTCCCAGGTTCGATGCCAGTCGAGGGCATATGCCTGGGTTGTGGGCTTGATCCCCAATAGGGGGCGTGCAAGAGGTAGCCAATCAATGATTCTCTCTCACCACTGATGCTTCTATCTCTCTCTCCCTCTCTCTATTCAATTTTTTTTTTTTTTAAATTGTCTCCTGGAGAGCAAAACTGCCCCTGGTAAAGAACCACTACATTACACATGGCATAACACACAAATATCTGGAAGCCATCGCAAAAAAGAAAGCTTTTAGACCGAAAAGAGAAAACAAAGAGAAGTCTTAATTCTCTTTAAATATCTGAAAAGTTTTCATATAAATGGGGGAACAGATTTCAGAGCCAGAGAGCAGAACTATTCCCTGTGAGTAGAAGAATATATGATAAAACCAGCTAACACTTACTCTTCCTAAATGCCAGGCACTGTTCAGTGCACTTTGAAGTGTTATTTCATTTAACCTTCACAATAACTCTATGAAGTTGGTAGTACCAGCCTCACTTTATAGATGAAAAAACAGAATCAGAAATGTTAAAGAATTCGCTCAAGGTCCAAGAGCTAATAGCAAAAGCAGAAACTGAGGTCTAATTCTGAGCCCAAGCTCTTAACCACCAAGCTACTACATCTATGACAAATTAAAGATTCTGCCTCAACAGAATACATTTTTAAAAAAGAACTCTTTGACTTAAAAGCTGTTTCTTTCACCTACAATCATCCTCGTAGCCACCATCTCAATCCTATGTGCCCAGATCAGAAGCAGATCCAGAAAGCCTTCCTTCATAACCTCCAGGGAAGTCTCGCTCTTACACCAATGAGCCCCTTTACAACCTTCAGCTCTTCCTACTTCAAGTTACTCAAGCTACTCTGTCAAGCTCTTCCTTAGAAAACTCCTGGAGAATGGGGAAACCAGCTTCTCACATTCACACCCCCACAAAGCCTTGCACATACTGGGGCTCAATAAACCTTTTCTGAATGACTGTACCATCCCCACCCTCCAAAGCCCACACCAGCAGGAATGTTGAAGCAAGCACTTTTGAGAGATGTAATTCTGCACATAAGCTTCAAGCAGAAGATTTTATTGGAAATGTTCTGGGTTTTTTCCAACTCTCAGGAAAAGTCAGAAAGGGAAAGATGACTGGTAACACAGCCCATTGACTGCATCTCCAATTTAAGCTCACAAGGACTTGCTTGAATATCACCAGATAACATGTGTCAGGGGCTATATGTATTTATGTACATGTGTGTATGCACATACACTTACATGAGTATATATACACATACCCATGCATATCTATGAACGCATGTACAGTCATCCCTTGGCAACCGTGGAGGATTGGTTCCAGGACCCTGCAGATATAAGACTCTGTAGATGCTCAAGTCCCTTATATAAAATGCTGCAGTACTGGCCCCACTTTATAGATGAAAAAAACAGAATCAGGCTACAGCAGGGTATGCCTATACATCATTTCATTTGCGTGTATTCAGCATAGTGCTTGTTGAGTGGCAAATTCAAGTTTTGCTTTTTGAAACTTCCTGGGATTTTTTTTCTGAGTATTTTCGACCCACAATTGTTTGAATCTGCAGATGTGAAAACCATGGATACGAAAAGCCGACTGTACTAGTATATACCTATATCTCAGTTACCTCTATAAGAAATTAAACAATGTCTGTACGATTTTTGAGACCTTGAAGCCAGCACAAGGAGGTCTAAATTAGGGGCCAAAGACTATACTTTCAGGGATCATTTCTATAGTCCGTAAATTAGGGGCCACTTTCTTCCCCTAGTATATTAATAAGGTTAGGCAAGTAATGCTATACATAGTATTCCTCAAAAAATACCAGCACATTTGCTAACTAGTGCTACTCTCCCAGGGACCAGAACTGGCATCCTCTCAGGAAAATGCCAAGTGGCCAAGCCCTGTTCATGTATGTGGCAGTGAGGAGATGCTCACAAACAGTGCAGAGGGAAGGCAGGAAAGCATCCTTTGGAACATTAAAACATTAGTTTGGAGGCCACCTGTCAAGAGACAAACACCAGCCCTAGCCAGTTTGGCTCAGTGGATAGAGTGTCAGCCTGCTGACCGAAGGGTTCCAGGTTCGATTCCCGTGAAGGGCATGTACCTTGGTCGCAGGCTCCTCCTGGCCCTGGCTCGGGCATGTCCAAGAGGCAACCAATCAATGTATTTCTCTCACATCAATACTTCTCTCTGTCTTTCGCTCTCTTCCACGTTCTCCGAAAATCAATGGAAAAATATCCTCGGGAGCTATGGTGAGTGCGTGCACAGGAGGACCTGGGGATTCAATTCACTCACTACCCTGCAGGGGCTTAAAACCTGCGATGCTTCCACTCCAGGCTGCCAGGCAGGAGGAACTTGGGAATCTGGTAGCTGCATAGTCTGGCCCTCCCAGCCCTGAGTCTGAACAGCCCCCAACAAGGGCTTTGGGGTCCCAACTTCAATATATTTTTAAAATAAAGTTAGAAAAAAGAAAGAAAAATATCCTCGGGTGAGGATTTTAAGAGAGACAGAGAGACAAACACTAAAATTTTATCTTATGGGCACTAGATTTCCATGAGAAATCCCAATCTCCAGGATAAAGAACTTCTACTATTCCTTTTAAAAAAGAAAAAGAAAGAAAGCCTGGCCTGTGTTGGCTCAGCAGTTGAGCATCAACCCAGGAACCAAGAGGTTGCCATGCCAGTTCCATTACCAGTTAGAGTACATGCTGGGGTTTTGGCAGCCATCAATGACTTCCTCTCTCATAGAAGGCAGCCATCAGTGTTTCTACCGATGTTTCTATCTCTATCCCTTTCCCTTCCTCTCTCTAAAAAAGAAAAAAGCTATGCCCAGTATCCATAGAAGTAAAAGCCTGTCTTCTTTCCATAGCCAGCTAGTGGGGTGAGTTCTCAAGGCTAATTTGGGAGGCAAAAGGGAGAGCTGGCTGGGAATACCACAGAGTAGAGCAATCAAGCAATTGCTTTGCCCAAGGGCCAGACTCAAAATAAGGGCAGAGATGTCGAGGGGAAGAGCATCTGACATAAACCAGGCTAGCAGTCTCTCCTCAACTTCTTCAGTTACAGCAAGGGCAAGAATCATGTACCAATGTAAGCCTTTCCTACTGTCACCAGGTTCCTCTCCATGGTATGGAGGTCTTCTGGTTCTTTCTTTCCTAATCTTGTATCTCCATCAATGACATGGCATTTTTCCCTTTAACGTGCAACCAATCACCACTCAAGAGAGGCACAAATGTAACTGTCCAGAATAGACAGCCAGATGATGAAACTGGCTGGCCACCTAGTACAGAAGCCAGTGCAAAATTAAATTCATCAACACGACCCAGAGAGCGTCCAGAGCCAACCACACACCGTCTCCTTCCATCTGCAGGCAGAGTTGGTTGTGTTTGGTTCTTTTTCCTTTCTTCCTTTAACTGAGTCTCCCAATTTGGGATCAACACACTGAAGCTTTTGAAATGCATGTGTCTTACTCCAGGGGACCAGTGGAAAATCGGAGCCATTTAATCTATGTGTGTTTCAATGGGGCCTACTTTTAATCTTATCTACTTTTGTAGGGAGGAAAAAAAAAGGGGGGGGGGGGAGCTTGAAAGCCTGTAGTTTAGCGCTTGTCACCAACACTTGACTCAAGTCAAGGCAATTAGGCCCATGACCGTTAAAAAATGTATCTCAAAGCTCCTGTCCTGTGCACATCAATCACAGTCACCGTTGAAAACAAACAGCATTTTTAAAGATTCTTTCATCCACAGTCAAGGGAAGGTGTGAGGACAGGCGAGAAGTCATGGCGACAGGGACAGCCGCTGTCCAAGGGGGCAGCTGCATGGGAGACCTGTTCTGGGACAGGGCACGCAACCAACCAGTGGCACTCTTCTCTCCAAATCCCCCTCCATCTTTACATCTGCCCATTCACCACATTTCGGGCCAACAAACTGTTTTTTTTCTCCTTTGAGACGTTTAGGGAGAGAGCAAGAGGGGCTGAAGACAAGCGAGGGGGAGAGCAAGAGGGACTGAAGACAAGCGAGGGAGCGAACCTTGGGATTTGCTGTGACACGTAAGGCTGGAAAACGTGTACCTGTTTACTACCAGCGCCCGGGAGACGCGGAGCGCGGCGCACCGCTGAGTTCACCCCTCAGAGCTCAGCCCTCGGGGCCGACCCCGCCTCCCCCACCGCCTCGGGTGCATTCGTGATTGGGAGCGACCCGCCACCCGCCCTCCTCAAAGCGCCCGCGGGACCCTGAGGCTCCCCGCGCGCCGGCCCCCAGGACATCAGCGCAGTCTCCCCGGGGGCCCCCTCACTCACCCTCCGCGCTGCCAGTCCCCAATTACCTCGGAGGCCCGGGTTGTCGTCTCTGGCCCGGATCTTTCGGATTTTGACCGGGCGCCCGCTCAGAGTCGACAGAATCAGACGCTGGCGCAAGAAGTTGCAGCCCGCGTAGCTGAGGGAGTGCGCCTGAGTCGCCATGTGCGCGCTCTGCGCCAGGCGTGGGCGCCCGGGGTGCGGCTACTTCGGACAGGAGCGGGGTCGCGGCGACAGCGGCGGTGGCGACCGGGGTTCCCTCCCGCGGACCCGCAGCCCCCGGCGTGTCCACGTGGTTTGGAACAGGAAGACGGGGAAACCAGACACCGGGTCAGAGGGGAGCGGGGAGGAGCCGGTGACCGCCTCCCCGCCTCCCCGCCGGGCCGAGGGCGGCCCCGTACCGGGCCACGCCGCTATTGGCCCGCCCGCGGTCAGGGCGGTGCTCGCGCCGCGTCGCCATTGGCCCGCTCTGGAGCTGGGCGGAGCCCGTGCCGCGTCGCCATTGGCCCGCGCTAGAGTTAGGCGGTGCCCGAGCCCCGGCAACAGAGCGGAGAGGAGCGCGGGGTGGGGGCGGCCTGGTCGCTCAGACAGGGGAGCTCGCTCGCCCCCACAGCCTGCACTGGGGTCTCTCCCGGAGATGGAGCAAGGAGAGGGGCCGGCTGGGGTTCCGGGCCTTCTACATGCCGCTGCTTAGCCTTACTGCTGACTGGCAACCACCGGGATGGGGACGGCGCTATCTAACCCGCCTTTTTCTTAGTAGAGGAGAAAACAAGATTGGCGCGCTTACCCTGCTGCAACGCTGTTCTGAGCGCGCTGCTGGCATGCCCCCTCGCTCCTCGCTGTAACCCTGAGAAGTACTGCCTGCCATTCCCGCGGGGCAAGACTCGAGGGGCATTGCAAAGCTGGCAGTGGCAGCGTGCACTGGGACTCCAGCCTCCGGGCACCAGGCTGTTGCTTATGTTTTGTGTGAGGCACCCAGCTTGCCCCTTTCACATTGGTCTCTTCCTTTATAGCCAGAGCGCCAGGTCAGATCCTCCCATCTCACATACCTCAAAATGGATTGGTGTAATGACTCCACACACAAACACACCCCCACACGCCCTGCTTTTCCCTCTTTCCTGTCCTCCTAATCCTGCACACCAAAATCGTCCCAAAGATTGGATTGTCGGCCCACTGTTCAAAACCTTCAAAGGTGCGTGGACCCTAGTAGGTTTGGCCTGGGGACTTGAAGGGACCCGTTTTCCATTCTGGTCAAGGGCACATGCAGGCGTTGTGGGCTCCATCCCCAGTAGGGAGCGTGCAGGAAGCAGCTGATCAATGATTCTCTCTCATCATTGATGTTCCTATCTCTCCCTCCCCCTTCCTCTCTGAAATTAATTAAAATATATTTTTAAAAAAAGACGTGTGGTTAACTATCAAATGACCACAAATTTAGGAGCCCAATATCCTAATAATGTGTGTTTGCAGTCATTCTTGAACAATGTCACCAGATCATGCGTTCCAGAACACATTGGGGGAGGGGGGAGGTCTAGAAAGAGTAAGAGCCTAAATAAGATTAAGGAGGGTAGCTTGCCTTATGTGAACAAATCTCAGTTATGAGGAACCAACCTGAAGGTCTGAGCTGGTTAGTGACCGGTTATGAGAGATATAGGTAGAATTTAAGATAATTAGCCCTTAAATCCATTGAGGAAGGGAGGTAATTCATGCCAATTATTGCCATTTCTCCATACTGCCTTTCAGGAAGTTGACAGTGGTGATGTGGACTGTTGAAAGCTCCAGGGCCCTAGCTGGTTTGGCTCAGTGGATAGGGTGTGGACCTGCGTAAAACTAAAGGGTTGCAGGCTCAATCGATCAGGGCATGCAGGAGGCAACCAATTGATGTGTCTCTCTCACAGCAACCAATTGATGTATCCATGTTTCTCTCTCTGTCTCCCTCTCCCTTCCACTGTCTAAAAATCGATGGAAAAAATATCCTCGGGTGAGAATTAACAACCCCCCCCAAAAAAAAAATGAGGGGGAGGGTTCCGAGGGGGAGGGGTGCTCCAGGTCTCTCTTGAATCCTATTCTGGGGGAATGCCAAAGCAAGGAGAGGAGCCATCCCACCAGGAGAGGATTTTTTTTTTAATATCATCTCATTTTTAATAACCACCTTAAAAAACAACTAATATCCTCTGTAGCAAAGCCTGTCAGTGCCTCATTAATATCCCTTCAGCTCTTACTATTTCCAGTGACAATCTTTAATTTTTTTGCTAACAATGCCTATATCCCTTTATTTGGAGTTTTCCTCACCTGCATGGAACTTCACAGAACAAACGTACTGAGGAATTAATGCACCTTTTCCCCAGTCCTTAACCAATGACTGATGGGAGTTCATGTATAAGGATCCCAGTTCCCTCGATCCTTGGGTGAGACAGCTCTGAAATTCTACAGTGTTTCCCAGGGTTCCCCAGAGGTTTTAGCACCAGTTGCCCACAGGAGTAACTTGCTTCGTTAAGTACCTATTACTGACTTACTTCCCTTCACTGTATCTGCCCCAGATAACCTTCTGATAATTCTGAGATTAACTCCCAAATAAACTACTTTCACTCCAGTGATTGCCCGGAGGTCTTCTTCTGGGCAACCCAAAATAAGTCCTGATTTTTAAAAATTGAGAACTGAGGTTCAGAGAGAATAAATGACCTGCTTAAAGTGACATAGCTAATAAATGGCAGAACCAGAATAGAAAGTCTATCTTCCTCTCTCGACTTCTTCTCCCTCTCTCTCTCCCTCTGTTTCTATATCGCTCATCCTCTCTCTCCGCTCACATGTCTTTGGAATCCTGAATTTCCAATTTAAAAGTCTGCCTACCATGCAGCTGCCATGTCAGAGAGACCACACAAAATGAGACTGCCAGCTGTTCCAGCTGACAGCTAGCATGAACCACCAGACATGGGAGTAGCTAGCCTTCAGATGACTCCAGTCCCCAGCCAGCCTCTGACCAACTAGAGCCACCCTAGTTGATGCCAAATGAGCACAGAGAAGCTGTCCTCACTGCGCCCTGCCAAATTGCATCTTCCTGAGCTAAATAAATGATGGTTACTGTTTTATGCTATGGGTGTGGGGTAGTTTGTTACACAGTGATAGATAACAGAAACTACATATCCCTGAACTCCTTTCCCTGCGTAATTCTGGACTAAGCAAGCCACAAGAAACATCTTGCATGAGATTTGGAAGACAAAAGTGAAGTCACAGCCACATTTTTTATGTTGAAAAGTCACTGCAGGGCACTAGGCTCTCTTGTAGCTCACGTATTTACCTGATACTGATCTTATTGGCATGGGGTAGCCCCCAGGCCCATAGCTCCTCTAACTCCTGATCCTACTTTGGCAACTCCAACTGCTGGGCCAGCTATGCATTTGAACACCATCTTCTGCTGGTCACTCACATCACTGAAGTTGGAGGCTTGGAGGCATGCAGGTTCTAGCTCATCCTGCTAACTTTTGGGCTCCATCACCAGGCACAAAGACAACAGCCTCATAGACTGTGAAACCAGCCCCCACAATTATTATAAGGTCAAATCCCTATAATAAACCTCTACTTAGTGATTCTGCTTCTTCAACTGAAACTTGACTAGTGCAGAATTCATTATTGAAAGCCAGCTGAGATTAAGGCTCTATGCTAAAGGCTTTCTATATATGATCTCATTTGGTCCTCACCCCAACTAGCTCAAGAGTTGGATTATGAATGCAGAGGGATTTTTTTATATAATTCTTTCTACTTTACTTTATATTTGAGATTATCCATTGCCAATGTTTTTAATCTGCTCATACTTTTACATACTAAATGATAAATGGCATATGCCTTGCCTTTTAATCACAGATACTTCCATTTTAATGAGAACAAACGTATACTTGGCTCAGCAATGGGACTTTGGATTTAGGGGCCAAAGTAGAAACTGATTCTTCCCAGTCCATAGAGAAAGATTCTCAAGGCCCCATCTCTACTGTCTGTTGGAGACCCATTGATTGTGATATTTCATCTGCTTTCCTATAATTGTTAGCCATAAAAATGCTGATAAAATTTGAACAAGTTTGTGTCCTTGTTTCAGAGCCTTTAGGAGAGGGGCAGGGGGAGGAACTGGAGTCTTGTTTTACAGACAACCATAAATATCTTCACTGACTGTGAAAGTGAAAGAGAGGTAGACAATCAGCAGGTGATAGACAATCAGCAGATGATAAACACTCAGAGCCGAATTTTAAAGGCACCAGCTGCCGACCTTAAAGCCATCATATCATAGTTATGAAACACTGATTTATAATTATGAAACTTCAAATGTGAATTGAAGCCTAATACACAAATGCAGCATTGTTACATAAATGTTACATTTCTGGTTTTCTAGCACTGCCTTAAATTTCCATAGTTTATTGTCTCCATCAAATCACACTCATCACTCATCAAATCATGTTTCAATATTTGATTTAGACTATCTGTATTACAACTCTTTCACTGTTTCAAAATACTTAACCATAAAAAAGAACTTATTGATCCATTGGAAGTCAGGGGGTATCCGAATGTCCATTAACTGATGAATGGATAAACAAAATGGAGTATATCTGTACAGTGGAATATTATTCGGCAATAAAAAGAAATGAAGCAGAGGGACCACACAAAGTGAGAGTGTCAGCTTTTCCATGCTACATCATGAAAAAACCATAAAGACATTATGCTAAGTGAAAGAAGTCATCCAAAAATATCCACATATTATACAATTCTATTTATATGAAGTGTCCAAAATAGGCAAATCTATAGAGACAAAAGGTAGATTAGGTGGTGTCAAAGTTGGTCATTAGAAAATCCAGACTCATGTTCCACCAGCTTAGCAAACCCAGAATGAAGAAGCCACCTCTTTCCTAACAGCACCAATAAATCTGGGGTTGAGCTCTCATTGGGTCACACATCCATTTCTGAACCAACGGCAGTAATCTGGGAGAACATGTGCTCTGATTGGCCAAACCTGTGCCACATATTCACCTCCTTTGCAGAGAAAGTATTATCAGTGCCTCTCAAACTTCAAAAATGGAGCATATGCCCAGCTGGTGTGGCTCAGTGGATTGAGTGTTACCCTCTCCCTCTTCCCCCATGCACTAAGACAGTGATCGGCAAACTCATTAGTCAACAGAGCCAAATATCAACAGTACAACGATTGAAATTTCTTTTGAAAGCCAAATTTTTTAAACTTAAACTTCTTCTAATGCCACTTCTTCAAAATAGACTCGCCCAGGCCGTGGTATTTTGTGGAAGAGCCACACTCAAGGGGCCAAAGAGCCGCATGTGGCTCACGAGCCGAAGTTTGCCAACCACTGCACTAAGAGGTCACTGGTTCAATTCCAGGTCAAAGCATATGCCCAGTTGTGGGTTCAGTTCCCAGTAGGGGGCATGCAGGAAGCAGCCAATCAATGTTTCTATCTTTCTCTCCCTCTAAACATGCAATAAAACATGCAAAAATAAAAATAAAAAAGAATGGAGCATAAGACAGGAGTGGCTCTCGTAATGAAAAATGAAGTTTTATTATTATAAAAGGTAACAGATGCTAGATAGGCAAAAAGAATACATGACCACTTTATCAAACCCATACAAGGCCAAAGAATATCATCACATCACGACTTTTGGAGTTAAACCTCCATAATATGTGAATACTTTTCCAACTCAATTCAATTCCACAGACATTTATCTAACACTTACTAGAGTGCTAAGTCTGGCTCTGCCAATAAAGGTACAAGGATGCACGGTGAGAGACTAATAATGCAAAGATAAGTAAGACTCAGACCTTGTTCTCAGGATGTTCACAGCCTAATTCAGTAGTTCTTGAGCTTTATCATACAAAAAAATTCACCCTGTGGATCTTTTTAAAGGTATATATTCCTAGGCTACAATCCAAGATTTTCTGATTTGGTAGGTGTGTGGTTGGCTCTAGATATGTGCCTTTAAATAAACACCCTGACCATGCTGCACAGAGTCCAAGAACTGACTCAGATGATCTGATGGAGAAAAAAGACATGCAAAAAGAAAGATACAGTGCATCTGAGAGTTGCTACACGACCAGGTCGATGTCTGAGAGATGAGGAGGAAAAGGTGTTCTTGTTGAGCTTGTATCATGTGTTCTGCACAAGATATGATTTCCAGTCAAGGAAGCTATGGGATTATATCCAGCCTCCTATGAATATTTCTGATTATGATGAGCCTGGGGATATTTGGGAGACAAGAAGCTAAGAGTTGGCCTTTGTTCATTTGCTTGTAATGATCCTGTATATTTGCTCTCCTTTAATCCCACTGAGAAATTTTAGTGATACTACAAATGAATTTACTCTTCAGAATTTACCCTACCCTGCAGTATTTTCTCTTTTTTTTAATATATTTTTATTGATTTCAGAGAGGAAGGGAGAGGGAGAGAGAGAGATGGAAACATCAATGATGAGAGAGAATCATTGATTGGCTGCCTGCTGCACACCCTCCACTGGGGATCGAGCCCACAACCCGGGCATGTGCCCTGACTGGGAATCAAACCATGACCTCCTGGTTCATAGGTCACTACTCAACCAATGAGCCACACTGGCCAGGCTCCTTCAGTATTTTCTTACCGAAAAACCTTCTGTTTCTTTCAAATTGTTTCAATATATTATTTTCACCTTTGAAAATAATTTATTTTATATACTACTAGTGCCCCAGTGCATGAATTTGTGCACATTGAAAGGAAATTAATTAGAAGTAATACTTTAATATTGCTATTCACCCTTTCTCTATAATAGAAGTGTCAACCAAATTCACAATAGACAATGACAAATCCAAACACACGCATGTGATTGGCGCCAGTGAGAGCTTTATATGTATTGCACATGCACAAGTCAACTTAGCCTTTTATAGATATAGAATAAACTTGCTTAATTAGACTTGCTTTCTGATTGAGCTAAACTTTTTCCATCCCAGTGAAGCACCCCAACTTCTCTTTCAGGTAATTGTCAGCAACACAGCAGTAAATATCAACACGAAGCAGATTATTATTGTAGATCACACAGAGAGAACAAAAGGCAAAATATTTAACTGTAGCAGTGTTTGACTATATTCTGTACAGTGAAAAAACCTGAAGTAATTTTCAAGGTCCACCATTTCTTACTTCTTTTCACTCAGGTCAAGTTTCGAAACTTTCTAAATCTCTGTTTTCCGGTTAATGAAAAGAAAAATAGGATTCTACTGAGTCTCCTATCTACCTACTCCAGGACTTCTGTGAGGATCAAACGAGGTGAGGCACGGGAAAACACTTCACAGACATTTGGTTAAAGTGTGAAATGTTTGCACCTGGCTATAAAGCAAGTCGTGTTCCTGGGCTGAAGAAACTGCAAGGAGGCTAGTTGTTAGGGAGAGGAAGCCGGGCGTTGCTACATGACATCATTACCTGGCGCCCACAGCCACTGTTTCTGGGCTGGGCTGGGTTGTGGGCTGCATTTTGCGCCATGGGGTCTCAGCAGTGTCAGCTGCGATTTGGTGGGCTATTGCTCTGAGATTTGGTGGGCTGTTACTCCGGGATGGTGGCAGGGCCTGTGTCCTACTTGGGGGAAGCCGAGTGTTGTTTTGTGGGCGTCAGGTCCATGGTGCCATTTCTTTGTAAATGGCCAACGCATGTCACGGCAGCTCCTGCATTGAGTGTCTGCCCCCTGGTGGTCAGTGCGTGTCATAGTGACCGGTTGGAAAGTTGGACACTTAGCATATTAGCCTTCCGTATATATAGATTAGTGTTCCTTTTAGTTTGACTCTCCTGATAATAAGTAAGGAGGCACCTTAATCTCATGAGAAAAATGTAGGTACAGTCCCCCAACATATTGAAAACTGACTCTGCAGTCTTTTTTATACTAGGATAAATTTCTGAGACTAGAGTTTTTATCACTTTAGGATGTCATAAGCAGGTAAAAGAAAAAGGAAAAAAAGGAAACCAATTGTGGTGGTTTTAGGATATGTCTACCAATTCTCCGAAACTCCCGTCAATGGGTGGATCCTAATTTTCCTTCCCTTGTGTGTGGGTTGGACTTAGTGACTCACTTCCAATGAATACAATATGGCAGAAGTGACAGGATGACTTCTGAGACTAGGTCACAAAAGGCAATGCAGCCTCCTGCTCATTCTTTCTCTTGGATTGCTCAGCCTTTTTGCATCACTTAAGGATTCCTTGATTACTTTCTTGTTTTCTTGGATGTCATGATGTTCCAGGCTCAACTTGTATGTTTTCTGTTTCGAATCTGGAACCAGCCATTTTTCTAAGAAGCTCTGATTTCTTTTAGTGGGAAGTGGTAATTAGATGCCATAATCTGGGTACTCTTTGCTATTTTGTTCTTGTTTCTAGGCTTTTTCAATAGATAGAGCAGGAAAATACTTTTTTCTCTATTTAAGGTAAAATATACTGTGAGTTCATAGTGGTACTTCCAATTCAAATTCAGGATTCAAGGTATTTTGTTGTTGTTGTTAATCCTCACCCAAGGATATTTTTCCATTGATTTTTAGGAGGGAAGAAGGGGAAGAAAGGGGTGGGGAGAGAGAGAGAGAGAGAGAGAGAGAGAGAGAGACATATAGATGGGTTGCCTCCCACACACCAGGGCTGGGAATCCAGCCTGCAACCAAGGTCCACTGAGCCAAACCAGCTAGGGCAGGATTCAAGGTATTTAAATGAACCTCGCTGTTCTTACATGTGTATATCTTTGTTCCAGTAGCAAAAATCTTGGTTCCCAAATACCTCAATATAATTGCCCAATTGCTTTATCCCACAAAACACACACAAGAAATAGTTTTAAATCAACAATACTGACTTGCCCTAGCTGGTTTGGCTCAGTGGATTGAGTGTTGGCCTGCGGACTGAAAGGTCCCAGGTTTGATTCTGATCAAGGGCACATGCCTGGGATGCAGGCTTGATCCCCAGTAGGGGATATGCAGGAGGCAGCTGATCAATGATTCTCTCTCATCATTGATGTTTCTATAGCTCTCTCCCTCTCCCTTCTCTAAAATCAATAAAAATATATTTAAAAAAACAACAATACTGACTCTACCACCAATAATATGATTATAGAAAAGAGTTTACAATGTTTTTTGTTCTTTGGGTATACTCCATAAAGAATATATAGTGAAATTACTGGTGTGTTTTTTAAGTACTTGAAATAGTTCCTCTTGGCGAAACCGGTTTGGCTCAGTGGATAGAGCATCCGCCTGCGGACTGAAAGGTCCCAGGTTCGATTCCGGTCAAGGGCATGTACCTTGGTTGTGGGCACATCCCCAGTAGGGGGTGTGCAGGAGGCAGCTGATCGATGTTTCTCTCTCATCAATGTTTCTAACTCTCTACCCTCTCCCTTCCTCTCTGTAAAAAAAAATCAATAAAATATATTAAAAAAAAAAAAAAGAAATAGTTCCTCTCTCTGTGGTTATGGCATCTACTCAATATAGAGTTAGACTCATTTGTTTCATTTTGATTCTAATGTTCAGGGATTTATTTTTTTAAATTTAACTTTATTTCATAATTATGTAAAATTTACAAAATAGGACATATTTACCAAACGGAGTATATAGAGAAAAAATGTGGCTACTATCCTTGTCCTCTCTACCCTGACCTGCTCTCTCCTATAGAGGACTGCTTTTTCCGTTTTTGTTTTTTTAGTTTTGGGTTAGCCTTTTTAAAAATATAAGCATATATCTGTAATTTTATCCCCTCCCCCTTCAGCTTTCTTAGATAAGTAGTAACATACCACACACATTTTCTTCATGTTGGTTTTCAACAAACACATATCCTAGAATTCACTCCATAGCAGTACACACAGTTATTTCTCATTTTCTTTACAGCTTCCTTTGTGTGGATGGGCCACTTCTTATTCAACAGCCCACTAAAAAATGGACATCTCCAGTGTCTTGTTACCATGACACTAGAGCAATTAATAGCTCATCTCATATCTATTTTGCCAGTATAACTTTGGGATACACTTCTAAAAGCAGGATGGTTGGGTCAAAGTATAAATACATACCTAATTTTTCTAGATATTGCTAAATTCTTTTTCATGCAAATCATATTATTTTACATTCCCACCTGCAATGTATAAAAGTACCTGTCACTCTACAGCCTCACCAAAAGATTATATGGTTAAGCTTTTTTAATATATATATATATATATATATATTTTTTTTTAATTGATTTCAGAGAGGAAGGGAAATGGAGAGTGATAGAAACATCAATGATGAGAGAGAATCATTGATTGGCTGCCTCCTGCACACCCCCACTGGGGATTGCAACCCAGGCATGTGCCTGACAGGGAATCGAACCTTGACCTCCTGGTTCATAGGTTGATGCTCAACCACTGAGCCATACCAGCTGGGCTATTAATGTTTAACTTTTGAATTTTTGTCAATCTGATAGGCAATAAGCAGTATTTTGGCGTATTTTTAATTTACAAAAATTTCTTTTCTCTCGAAAACAGTAAAGTTATAATTTCGAAATGAAGTGCAGCCTTTTGAATTAAAAAGTTTTATGCAAACCTTACTCACTGTCTTATTCCGGGCTGCTCTAACAAATTACCACAAATCGAGTGGCTTAAGCAGCAAATATTTCTCACATTCTGGAGGCTGGGAGGCTGGGAGACTGGGATGAGGATGCCAGCATGACTGGGTTCTTGGTAAGTACATTCTTCTTGGTTTACAAATGGCCATTAGGCCTCTTCTTATAAGGGCACTGATCTCATTCTTGAGGCTCCACACTTTTTACCTAATTACCCCCCAAAGTCTCCAAATACTATCACATTAGATCAAGATTTCAACAAATGAATTTTGAGGGAACATAAACATTCAGTCAATTGCACTCATTAAATATTACTTATTTTTCTCACTTTACTAGGTTGGTAAAGACTTACTTATAGGCTAATATTAGTCTCCAGAATATAGTAACCATTGATCTAGCCAGTGTTTCTTGCCAGTACATATAAAATAATAATATTTGTAATTATTATTAGCAATGGCATTCAGGAGTTGAAGAGGGAGGCTAGTCATTACCAAAGACAATAGGCTCAGGAGTTTCACCACCCCAAGACTCTGTCCAGCTACCCCAAGGATGAGACCTATAATATTGCTATATATTTGGAATCGATACCTGTTATAAAGCTCTGTATTGGAAAACTAACCTAATAATGACACATGGATTCTTGTTAGTTTCCATCTTGTTAGTTGCCTTTCCTTAACCATTGAGTAAGAACTAGATCTTAACTCTCAGGCCTATAACCTTCTGTGCTCTGAGAAAAAAGAGAACAAAGAATAAACTGTTCCCAATTCCAGTGAAGCATTTCAAAAGTTCTTTCCACATCTAAGTGCTTTAAAATTATAAATTATATGCTTTTTATATTATCAGTCATTTTGATTTGCCCCTTAAAACAATGTGTCTGCCCTGGCCAGTGTCACTTTCAAGCAGAAGCTCCTCTTACCCTTTGCCATGGGGACCAGCATTTTTCCAGTTATAGGTTAGATCTAACCAATCACCAGCCTGGATCCCATAGTGAAGACAAATATGATGCAGAAGTCAATCCACCATGAACGTGAGCCTGAGTGAGAAATAGACTTGTGTTGCTGTTTTAAGCTACTGAGATTTGGGGATTGCTTGTTATTATAACATAACCCAGCCTGTCCTGACTATTACATTAAAGAGTCTAATGTGGCTCTGTATTATGGAGACCCAAGGTTTCAATGCAGTCGAAGAGATTGGAAAAATGTACTTCCAAAATCACACAGAAGTACCAAATGATTATGTAACTAAAAGAACAATGTATGTCATCTGTGGGATCAATATCAGTTTATAGACTAATTAGGTAATCATTCATGGAATCATTGGTTTTCAGAGCTTGATAGGATCTTTGAGATGAGCAAGTTCAATGCTCCAACACACAGCCCCTGTACCATTCCTAGAGAGTAGTCCTCCAGAAGCTTCTTGAAAACCCACATAGAGGGATAGCTTATGTCAACTGAAAGCAGCATGCTCCACTTTCCAATAGCTCTAATTGTTTAAAAGTTCTTTGTATACCAAGTAGACTTCTTTCTCTCTCTTATTGAAATGCATTGATTCTATGAGTAAATTTAATCTCTCTCTCTTTTTTTTTTTGTTAAATTTAATCTCTCTTGCTACAAAGACCTAGCATACTATTACCTTCTTCTCTTGGTGAAATATACCGTTTTTGCACTATTCCTAAATGTCATTATTTCCAGACCATTATCTTTCCCGTCACTCACCTTTGGGCCATTCTTTAATCTAATAACCAAGAAGACTGAATTTGGCATTGTTAACGAAAAAAAACATTGAAACCTGTAAAGAATTTTTGTGAGTTTATTTGACCCAAACTGTCGACATATGCTGGGAAGCAGAACCTCAATGAATTGAGATAATGCTCCAGAGAATGGAGGGTTCCATCTATATTTATACATTGAAATCAAAGAAAGGGACGTAGGTGAGTTACATGAAATCCATTGGTGATAGATTAAGGAGGTGGGATAAAGCAAAGCAGGGAAACCTCTGAGATAGGGTGAGAAGTGAAATGATGGACATGTGCTTCTTTTACAGAAATGGATACAGGATACTTTAAAGTAATTAACAGTTGACAATTAACTTGAAAACAATAACAACGAGGGAATGTCCCAGTGCCATTGGTTGTGCCCTGAAGGGTCCGGGGTAAAAAGGAAGTTACAAGTTACCCAGACATCTCACAGATATGTTACCTTAGAGGCAAAAAGGCAAATGGCTCAGTAAAGATCTAAGTTGATCTTTGTCAGGGAAAATATCGGCCTAGGACATGACTACCCACTATAACCTGTTTGTAGTTAAATATTTAATTCTCAAACCATCTTTTGTGGTTATTTTAGGTCTCTGAGTTTGCAAGACTGCCACAAAGGCCTCCCCTGAGCTTGTCAGGTTAGCATGTGGCTCCTTTAGTCCACAGCATGCACTAGTTTCCACTCTCCCCACCTACCACCACTACCTTCCCAAGCTGGTTGCCACTGGAATGAAAGCCGTACCTTAGTAAAAAATAAACCCATAAAAGACATTTTTAATGTGACAGTCCTCTAAGAGATCAAAACCACCTTGAGAAGAATAGCTAATAGTTAGGTCAGGAACTATAACAACAACAACAACAACAAAAAAGACAAATCCCTGCCTTCAGGGAGAAGTACTGGAACAATGGACTTATTGTATAATTGCAGCCCAGTGATTTTTGGGACCAAGACAGTCTGAAATTAGAGAAGGGAAACCAGCTGTAAGAAATTCCAAGAAACATCAACATGTGTGTACTTCTTAGAGGGAAATTTCCAGTGATTTCTGGGAACAGTTGGTAACTTTTGTGCTTGCACATGTTTGGTATGTAAAGGCAAGTGGTTACCCCAAAGGTATTCATTCAAAAGTTGACACAGTGAGTCTTTTATTTTCTGGTTTAAAAAATGTGTCCTACTTTTTTTTCAATTGTAAAAATACATGCTGCCACAGAAAATTTGGAAAACATGGAAAAATATACATAAGTAGAAATTAAATCAGCTCTGACAGGTACTCATATAATTAAAATATTTGTGCATTCAACAGATAATGGCATACTTATTAATAGTCATGTTTGATGTAACCAAATTGTTTGGCTGTGTCATTAAAATTTGTTTGTTTAACAGGATATAGAATTTTAAAGCTTTAGCTTTTTATTTTCTGCTACAATTATAGAATTTATTTCAATTCCTTGACTTTATAGTTAAAGAAATCAAGAACAATAAACCCCATGACTATTTCATGGCTAACCAAATTGTCAAAACAGTTTGGCTGTTTTCAGTGGCCCATTAGCAATATATGTCATTTTAAATTCAACATATCTAAAATGTTGAGCAATTCTATTTTGAAAATATTTTTTAATTTTTTCATTGATTTTTAGAGAGAGTTGAAAGAAGAGGGAGAGAGAGAGAAACATCGATGTGAAAGTTCAACATCAATTGGCTGCCTCCTGCATGCCTCCTACCAGCAATGGAGTTCCCCAAACAGCATGTTCGCTGACCTGGAATGGAACCCAGTGACCTCTCGGTGCATGGGGCGACACCCAACCAACTGAGCCACACTGGCCAGGGCAGAGCAATTCTTTTTTAAAGAGATGAAGTAATGTTACTTTTCTTGTTCACCAGACTTACATCAATGCCTCTTCTTGACATATTCATGAAGCTAGCAATTGCTCCTTTAAACTCTCACTAGGATTCCCATTCCTTCCACATGAATTGTATACCACTACCTTCTGCCCCATCAACTGGGAAGATACTAATAAGGAAGACTTTAATTAATGTCCATCCAGCTGCCTCCATTCTCCCCTCCCCCAACGTGTCCTTATGTTTTATCGCCCTAGCCGGTTTGGCTCAGTGGATAGAGCGTCGGCCTGCAAACTGAAAGGTCCCAGGTTCAATTCTGGTCAAGGGCACATGCCTGGGTTGTGGGCTCGATCCCTAGTCGGGGACTTGCAGGAGGCAGCCGATCCATGATTCTCTCTCATCATGGATGTTTCTCTCTCTCGCTCTCCCTCTTCCTTCCTCTCTGAAATCAATAAAAATATATTTAAAAAAAATAAATGTGTGAGAGCTCCTCATTGCTTACTGACTCAAACCTAAACTCTTCCGTCTAATGCCATTCATCTAACAACTGTTTAGTTGTCTACCCTTGCCAGGCACTGTGCTAGGGAGGAAGTAGAAAATGATGTACTTAACAGACAAGATTCCCTGCCCGTGGTGCCACAATCTAGTGGGGGGAGACAGACAATCAAGGGAACAAAATTGACAAGTACACTGAAGGAAATAACCAGGGTGCTATGCCCAAAAACCACAGGGAGGGTCTAATGGTTTGGTGAGTGATGTGTAAATTGGGGGCGGGGGTGGGGGGGAAGAGCTAAAAGAGGAAGTGGGGAGACCGTTGTCTGGGCAGCAGATGAGGATGTTCTGGATTATTGTGGTGGCAGTAGAAAGGGAAGTGGTCATATTAGAGAGATATAATAAGAAGTAGAAATTATAGGACTGGCTAATGAATTTGATACGAAGGGGTAGGGAAAGGACTGAATCATTGATCATATCCAACTTCCTGTTTTAAACAATTTGGCACCAGTTCTGAGATGAGGAGTATGAGAAGAGTACATTTGAGGAATTGAAAACAGTTCTATGTTAGATCTAACCAATCATCTAAGAAGGAGGAGGATCCAGTCCTGGGCTAACAGCACCAGAGAGCAGGCTCCCCAGACACCTCCCCTTAAACCCAGCTCTCCAAGGGAGAACCCAAGCCTCCTGGCACCAGGGACTAGCCAGAGCAGCTTTGACCTTGGCCTGTTGAGTTATCTTCTACAGCCTCCAGAGCAGGAACAGTTTGGCCACAGCTTTTCCCTGGTCTTGAGCAGAGGGGCAGAGAGAAGGGGATTTCTCCCGAGGATCCCCCATTGCACAGGGCCACCTTCTCTAGACTGCCTGAGGAATAGAAAGAAGGGGAGTGCCTTCCTCCCGCCCCCGCCCCCCCCCCCCCCGCAATGGTGGGATCCTTTCCAAGCAGAAGCATCGCCCCCAACAATTCCCTGTTGCATCAGGAGGAAGCAGATCTGCCTCTCTGGGATCTGGAGGATGTGCTCTCTCTGCTGTGAGCAGACAGGCAAAACCAGCTCCTCCCTCATCCCTCCCATTCTGAGGCTGGTCCTGGCATCCTGTCCAGTTCAGCACTGTGGGCCAGGACCTGTCCCGTGGGGGTGGGGCCTCTGGCTGGCTGGCTCCCTGCCCCACTCCAGCCTGCCCTTCCTGAACAAGCTGAACCTGATCTGCCTCCCTGGTCACGTAAGGTGTGTTCTGTGACCTGTGGAACCTGCCCCCAGCTGGCTGCTCTCACCTTAGCCACCCAGGTGAGGCTCTCACCTTTTGCCATTATCACTCAGGCTGCCCAGAGCTTGCGAAATGCCATCTCTGGCCCTGGCCGGTTTGGCTCAGTGGTTGAAGCATAGGCCCACGGACCGAAGGATTGAGGGTTCGATTCCTGGTTGAGGGCATGTACCTCAGTTGCTCCATCCCCTGCCAGGTTGGGGTGTGTATGGGAGGCAACCAATGGATGTTTTGATGTTTCTCTCTCTCTTTCTCTCCCCCTTCTCCCTTCCCTCCACTCTCTCTAAAAACAGTCAATGGAAAAAAATATCCTCAGGTGAAGATTAAGAACAGCAACAACAAATGCCTTTTCTGTGTGCTTAGTCTGGCTAGAGACCATGGGTGCTGCCCGCACCCGGGGCAGGCTCCACTCTCCTTCCAGGAACAGCTCCCTCGAACCCAGAGCAGCTCTTCTTCCCAGGTTGGGAGAAGGGACATTGGACAAAGACAGGAACATCAGCCACCTGACACACTCCTGCCTGGTGCTCCCCAATCTCCAGGTCCCTGACCCCATTCCAAGGTAGCTGTGGGCCAGCCCTTCATCCCGAGGACAACCAAACCTCAAGTGAGAACCTGGTAGGATGCCCTTGCCTGCAGCTGTGACCAGGAGCAGGCCCTGAAGTCCCAACTGTTAGGTCGGCGAAGGAGGAACGCATGAGGCCAGAGTGCAATTGCTCGATCAAACCTAGCACCAACCTTGTTTGGTCCCCAGGTAATGACTTTTGGATTTGATTGTTCAAGAAATAAAAGGAGCCCTAGCTGGTTTGGTTCAGCGGATAGAGCGCCGGACTGTGGACTGAAGGGTCCCAGGTTTGATTCTGATCAAGGGCACATGCCTGGGTTGCAGGCTCGATCCCCACTGGGGGCGTGCAGGAAGCAGCAGATACATGATTCTCTCTCATCATTGATGTTTCTATCTCTCTCTCTCTCCCTCTCCCTTCCTCTCTGAAATCAATAAAAATAAAAAATAAAAGAAATAAAAGGAAACAGAGAAGGGAACTGTATCTTCTCTCATTACTTTTATGGGCTTCCATTTGGTTATGGTCATTCAGAACTTGATAGTAATTTCTACCACGTATCGTCCTTAATTCGTGGGATGCCTTTAAATTATGCCTTCCCAATAAGAGTGAGACTGGGCTGAGAGCAGGGGTTTTGCCTCCTCTTTCTTTGTGTCTACTACTCTTTTCCTTTTGCCTGGAGCTGGTAAGGCTGCCAGCCCCTCCCTGGGTTCCCTCCTGAAGGCCTCTGGCTGAAAGCTCCCCCTTGGGAGGAAAACAGCTCAGCCTTAGCTCTGGCCTTGCCCGATAGTCTTCCCAGTGCCCCAGGCCAGCCCTATCAGTTATTTGCACAGGGATGTGGGGGGGGGGGGGGGGGAGGGGGTAAGAGGGGAAGTTGGGAGGGGGAGGGAGAGTTGTCTACGGGGCCCCTGGCCTTTACACTGTGTGCTCACTTCCAGCACCTCAGGAGAATAAAGTACTCACCCCCGGAGGAAGACTTGGCTTTCAGACTTTGTTATGTAAGAGGAACAATTTTAAAAGGTTAGTCACTCAGGCATTGACAGTGCATAAATGAAACAGTGGATGACTAACAGAAATTACAGGATGGCTCCACCCTCTGGCTGAATGACAGTCTTTTGAATACTTTGGGTAATTTCACAACACTTCGTGCTCGCTGGGAGCAGCTTTCTGGAAATAGAAGTCATTAGAATATCCTTCCCACCTCTTTCATTACCTGCTTAGCTCTCCTCTGTAACCAGTCTCCTTCTACTCATTTTTCTTCTCGAAATCTTCGTGCCTTCAGAAGTAAATTTACTTAAGCAAATAGGACAATGGTAAGTAAACTGAACAGGAAAAAAAGTAAGTTCAATTATGCAGCATTTGAGGCTTGAATTCCGGTAAAACAAAACTTCCTGTCTTCCCGCCCTTCACGGAAAAGCATTTCTGTTGACACAGCGCCATCTGCTGGCATCTGGAATCTCTGCAGCCCAATATATTTGCCTTCTGTTTGGGCTGTCCTTGACCAGTGCTGCTCATTAACTCATTCATTCAGAGCACATTCATTGTGCGCTTACTTTGTGCCAGACACTGTGCTAGATGCAGGGGTGCAAGAAAGCATGGCCACTTCCCTGTCTAGTGTGGCGGTTCTTACACTTGGTACAAGTTAGAATCATCTCGGGAAATGTTTAAAATGCAGATTTCTAGGCTCTGTCCTGCAAAGAATCTGAGTTGGTGATCTGGGATAAGACCCCCAGGAGCCTGTTTGTTAAGCAAACATCACAAGTGACTCTGAAACAGGGAGTTCACGAATCACATTTTGAGAAAAACGAACGATGGAGAAGCAGGCAGTGGAATCCATTATTGCAATGTAGTCTGGTAAACGCCACAAAGTAGGGACAGGGTCTGCTGGAGGCCCAAGAAGGGGCATCCAATCAGACTAGGGGAAAACTGGGGAAGACTTCCCAGAGGTAGAAGTCTAGATACATAGGAGCTGACAAGATGAAGAAGGGGGATAGGGGATGCAGACAGAGGGTGCAGTATAAGCAAAGGCAAGAGGGTATGAAACTCCACAGGACTTGCAGGTAGTGTGGAAAGTTATAGAAAAGTGCGACTGAGTGTCAGAAAATGAAGGCCTGGAATACTAAGCCAACTGTATCCTAAAAGCTCCAGGGAATGTGGAAACTTTTGAAGCAGGAGAATGTCTTGCCCAGATTGCAATCATAGGAAAACCCCTCTGACAGCAATGATAAGGGGGCGGGACTAAGGACAGGGGATTCTTTTGGAAAGAAGTAGCAGGTAGGAGAGAGTGACAGGAGGAGACGTGACTTGGGGTGGTGAACACACAGTACAATGTACAGATAATGTATATAGAATTGTATGCCTGAAACCTATATTTTATTAACCAATGTGACCCCAATAAATTTCATTTAAAAAAAAAAAGAAGTGGCAGGGCAGTGGCAGAAACTGAAGAGCAGGGAGCAGACCCGGGAGGAGTTAAGGAGGTACAGACAGTAGAACCTAATGAACTGAATCATGTGGCAGGAGGCAAGTGAGAGGGGCCTCAAGGATGATGCTAAGGAGTTCTGGCTTGGGTGGCCAGATGTCGTAGTTTCCCAAGACAGGGCACTTAGAGGGAGGTTCAGGGTGCGAGAGACACAACAGGGAAAGAGGAAACGGACAGAGGTCCTTTCTAATGTAATTGTCACCGTCCTCCTCTGCTGTTGGTAGTGTGATTTTAATTCTTCCTTGACCCAGCTGTGCTTTCGTTGTTTCATCTGTAAAATATGAGTCACAATAATAGGATTGTTGTGAGGATTAAATGAATTAATACATGCTAAGTACATAACAAAAATACCTAGCATATAGTAAGACAATAAATGTTAGCTGTTGTTTTATTATTTTTAAGGTTTTTTTTAAATCCTCACCCAAGGATATGTTTTTAATTGATGAGAGAGAGAGAGAGAGAGAGAGAGAGAGAGAGAGAGAGAGAGAGAAACATCGATGTGAGAGAGAAGCATCCTTCCCTCCCATACGCACCCTGACCCGGTATTGAACCCGAAACCTGGGTATGTGCCCTAACCAGGAATTGAACCTGCAATCCTTCTGTGCACAGAGCCACACAGAAGGATTGTGTGTGTTTTATTATTTTTTTAAAAGTTACTCATAAATAATATATATATTTTTTTGTCAGATTTTGAACCAATTTCAGTACTTTGGACCATTGTTCCCAATGCTTCACTCCTTCCATGTTTTAGTATTTTACACCCATGTCCTTTACTAAATGACTTTGTAGTACCTCCCAGTAGTAGAGTATATTCCCCTCTTTGGCATCCATGACTTGCTCTGGCCAATGCAGTGTGAGTGACACTGTGACACACGCAGGGGCTTTGAATGTGCCTATGAGGTTTGGCTTGCCCTTTTGTGCGTATGCCATTCCCCATCCGTGCCTTTGTTCGTCACAGAGCCTGGAATAATGCAGACCAGGCAGCAGGCCTGAGCTAGACCTCCAGGCTCAACCCAGAGGGGGCCCAGCCAACCCACAGACTTGTGAACAAGAACATAAATGCTTTGGGTTGTGTGTCACTGATACAAGTGTTTTTGCTACAGAGCACTAGTGCAACCATTGCTAGCTAAAACACTGACATGGAGAAACATTCTGTGGCCAAATTTTTACACCGATTCAGAGGCTCTGCGTCTCTACACTCGGCTTCCTGCACGCAGAGGCTGCCTAGGCACCTTAGGTCTCTGACAGTCCAGCAGGCCTCCTAGCCTTTGTCAAGAGTAATCATTTTAGAGGATTTCCAACTTGTAGCCACTGAGGGGTTACACTGGGTGTCTTCATGTCCCTGGGAAGACAGGCATGAGCCAAAAAAGTGGCAGGTGCCCAACCCACTTCTGCTTATACCCTTCTTTCCCCTTGACCAAACTCAACTCATGGCCCTGGTCACAGAATGACCCAAGGAAGCCAAATTCAGTGATGTTTGAAACCTAGGAGCAGGTTCAGCTTGACCCGTGCCTATCCTCAGAGCAGCCGCATTCCCAAGGCCATTGTCTGTGAGGGACGGCTCCCAGAGTGGGTCTCGGTTCCCTTTGTCACAATCTGTGTTTCCGTCCATTTCTGGGTTGTACCTGACAACCCTGCTTTAGTCTAGACAGCAGAGTGGGAAGGACACTGACTCAGGAGTCCAAAGACTAGCTCTGCAGCTTAATTGTCCGACACTGATTAAGTCACTTAAACTGGCTGCCTCTCAGCTTCCTGTCTGTAAAATAGAGCGAATAGTACACGCCCCCAATCGTTACCTAGTTGCTATAAAGATCACATGAGAAACACTCTCAAACTGTAAAATGAAATACCTGTAGGTGATAAGTCCTTTCACCAGGGGCTTCATTACTGAGCAGGAAGAATGCGGGAATGGCGCCCCTTCTGTTCATTTCAGGAACTGCAATGTGCCATTGAGGAGCAGAATGGGGAGTCAAGAGTCTCAGGCATTACTGGTTCTGTCCTATTCCAGGTTCCCTCTAGGAGTTGCTTTATGACTCATTCCTCCTGATTGTATTTGCACCACTCTCCCTTTCCTCACTTTGGTATCTCCTCGCTTTGGTCTGGGCATGGGACCTGCACAGCAGCTTAGAATTGTCCCCCTGACCTGTGATAATTTATTATCCCACTGCAGGGCCATTCACCACTGGGCCTCTCTTGGGGAAAACTTGTGAGATGTTTAGAACAGATTAGATTTTAACAGAATTAACCAGTTAACTGTCACGCGTCCAAAACGGAAACCTCTTCTTGTGAGGTGCTTGGTTCGATTATTTCTTCCTCTGATGCCATTTATGGGGATTGAATTTTATTTGCACAATATAATATATTACAACGATAAATTCAATAATAAAATAATAATTTTCAATTCTATGGAAATATCAACAAAAGCAAGCGCGAGATAAAAATAAACCGTCGACCTGAAAAGCCTTGAAAACACTAAATTTTGTCGATGCTCCAAATCTGTAAAAAAATAACGAAGAATGCACACCATGTTTCCCATTTTAGGTGTGAAATTCATGATAACACAAACAAGTCTCAAGTGTCACAATGAACAAAAAAAATCTCAAGTGTCTCAGTGTTCACCTCTTGCGCGTCTGAGTGGCAGCCCTATATATTGATATCGGAATTTCTTCCGTATGCGCTGGAATATGTACAAATTTAAGTTACCATAATTTTCTTTACAAACCCAGAGACGTCACTAACGAGTCTGATTTTAAAATTGGGCAACCAGAGTTGATATGTGAGGTGTGCGGCTATAGACGCGTGGCATATGGGGAAGGTCCGCCACTTGCGTCTATGGAGGCTTATGGCGTACAAAGGGTTAATCTGTTTTCTTTTTGCTTGCCAATTAGTGCTTGTTGAGGAATATTCTTCATCTGTTTATCCACACATGTGTCCTTCTCCGGACTAGTAAACTACAAGCCCAAGGCAAAACTGTAAAGACGGGCAGGTTAGTCTTGAGGGTCCTCCCACCCACCTTTCTGTACAGGGGTTTTCTTTAAAAGCACCAGTAGCCTGCACCCAGGTTGTTCCTGAAGCCCTTCTCATTACATCCAAATCCTCACTGTGCCCCAAGGCTATCTGCTAGGACTAATTTCAGTAATTAACTTTTAAAAAAGTTATCTTAATAGTATCTTAATTTGCTAACATGCCTTTTTTTTTTTTTTTTGGAAGGTTTGTGGATTTTTTTTTTAAATTTTTTTGATTAAGGTATTACATATGTGTCCTTATCCCTTCATTGCCCTCCTACCCCCGCCCCCCACTCATGCCCTCACCCCCCTGGTGTCTGTGTCCATTGGTTATGCTTATATGCATGCATACAAGTCCTTTGGTTAATCTCTCCCCCTTACCCTCACCCTCCCTACCTTCCTGCTGAAGTTTGACGGTCTGATCCAGGGGTCCTCAAACTTTTTAAACAGGGGGCCAGTTCACTGTCCCTCAGACCGTTGGAGGGCCGGACTATAGTTTTAAAAAAAAACTATGAACAAATTCCTATGCACACTGCACATATCTTATTTTGAAGTAAAAAAACAAAACGGCAAAAACACCCGCATGTGGCCTGTGGGCCGTAGTTTGAGGATGCCTGGTCTGATCGATGCTTCTCTGTCTCTGGATCTGTTTTTGTTCATCACTTTATGTTCATTATCTTCCCCAAATGAGTAGATCATGTGATATTTATCTTTCTCTGACTGGCTTATTTCGCTTTAGCATAATACTCTCCAGTTCCATCCATGCTGTTGCAAATGGTAAGAATTCCTTCTTTTTTACCGCAGCATAGTATTCCATTGTGTAGATGTACCACAGTTTTTTAATCCTCTCATCTGCTGATGGGCACTTAGGCTGTTTCCAAATCTTAGCTACGGCTAATATGTATGTCTTTAATAGCAATACTTAAAATCTTGAGTCAAAGTGGAGGGTAAAGATAAAGATAATTTCAATTCAAATGACAAGATTTGCTTGAAGAGATTTGTAGACACAGCCCTACATTTACATAATATATACATAATATGAAGTGGAATTGTTGGATCATCTTTAATATTTTGAAGAACCTCCATACTTTTTTCTATAGCGATTGCACCTATTTACATTTCTACCAAGGGTTTCCTTTTCACCACACCCTCACCAACATTATTTATTTCTTGTCTTTTTTTAATAGCCATTCTAGCCCTAGCCAGTTTGGTTCAATGGTTAGAGCATTGGCCTGTGCACTGAAGGGCCACAAATTTTATTCTGGTCACGGGCACGGGCACATACCTTGGCCTGGTTTGTCGCAGGAAGCAACCAATCAATGTGTCTCTCTCACATTGGTGTGTTTTTCTCTCTGTCTCTCTCCCTCCCTTCCACTCTCTCTAAAAATCAATGGGGGGAAAATATCCTCAGGTGAGGATTAACAAAACAAAACAAAAAAAGAAAAATAAATATAATAGCCATTCTAACAGGTGTGAGGTGATAGCTCATTGTGGTTTTGATTTACTTTTGCCTGATGAGTAGTGATTTTGAGCACCTTTTCATGTACTTATTGGCCATCTGTATGTCTTCTTTGGAAAAATGTCTATTCAGATCTTCTGCCCATTTTTTTTTAACTTGGATTGTTGGTTTGCCATTGAGTTGTAAGAATTCTTTATATATTTTGCTTATTAGTCCCCCTATCAGATATATGAGTTGCAAATATCTTCTCAGATGCAGTTAAGTTTCTGTTTGAATTTTCTGTTCTGTTTTATTGATCTATGTACTCATGTGCCAATACCATCTCGTTATTATACTGGCTTTATAATGTCTTATTAACTGGGAGGGCTCACTTCTGCACATTTTCTTCTTTTCCAGGGCTTTCCCAGATATTCTTGTTTATGCATCCTTTTAAATGAACCTTATAGGTTAACTCTAAGGTTCCCTCTTCTGTTGCTTTTGCAAAGTGTTAAAAAATATGGCTTTGTATTATGTTAATTTTTTTGGCAGTTTTGCACCTTTTTTTTACTTTAGACTCAAAGGAGAAGACATAAGGGGGTTACATGATATTCACTGGTGATAAATTAGGGGGGGACTGATGAGGTAAATCTCTGGGATCGATAAAAAGTAAAAAAAAAATAGACACAAACTTCTTTTTAAAATGTTATTGAATAGTTAACAGTTAATATTTACCACCACAACAATAATAATTGGGGCTCTCTGGTCTTCTGTGCTTGGAGATTGTGCCTTAGGAGTCTGTAAAAAAGGAAATTTACCTGAAAATCCAAAGGTATGTTATCTTGATGCAAAAAGACAATAGACAGGCTCAATAAGTAAAGTTTGACCTCTGCAAAAACAAACAAACAAACACACAAAAACACACACACACAAACACAAACAAACAAAAAAACCACAAGCAAGGCTAGGACATAACTAACACTGTGACTCGCTTTTACTTTGAACTTCAAACCATCCGGCAGGGTTCTCTTGGCCTCTGAGTTTGTAAGATATGGCCTTGTACTTTTTTATTCCACCCTCCTCTGTTTCGTTCCCCCACTCCTAGACCTTCTCTTTCTCCCCCCCCCCCCCACCCCCATAGCCTTCTTCTGGACAATTTGAATCCTCCTCCCAGAAGCTCTCTCTCGGAGAAGGCATTTTCTGTATTTCATGCAGCATTGTTTTGAAATCACTAATTCAGTTGCTGAATAGGTATGGGATTTTGGTCAAAACTATCCTCCTATTTTTTCATCTATACATTGTAAATGAAAAATAATCTATTTCATAGGTTTTTGTGGGTTTTATTCTGTGCTTTACAGCTACAAATAATTGTCAGTCAGGCCTCAGTCCTACCTGTCAGGAGAATTTGACTAATTTAATCACTCCCCTAAAACACATTCTTCAACTGATGTCTATGACACCACATTCACCCATTTTTCTTCCTAAATAACTTGCCTCTCCTGTCCTACTCTTCCGATGTTTCCTCCTTATCCCCTAAATGTTGGAGAACCTCAGAAGTCAGATTTCAGACCTTTCTCATTTAAACTCACTCCTTAAGTGAGTTTATACAATCCTATAAATGTAAATACCCCAACAACTCCCAAATTTTATATCTCCAGCCTGGGCCTCTACTATGTACTCAAAATGTGTACATCTAACTGCTTTCCTATCAACTCCCTCTGGATGTCCCAAAGGAATCTCCATCTTAACTTACTCCTATCTAACTCTAATATTCTTCCCCAAACGTGTTTCTCCTATAGTCTTCCCAATCTTAGTTAATGACAATTCTGTTCTAGCTGCTCAGGGAAACATTCTTTCTCTACCCTCTAATCCACCTGCCCCTGGGTTCGCTCATGTGGCCACAATGGCAGCTCAGCTGGGCCGCTCTCTCCCAGGTCTATCTCAGGCTTCTTCAGATCCTGGCTTCTTCATGATTCCTGGAGGGCACGTTCCAACATACAAGCACTTCTTACATCTCTTCTTGCTTCACAGTTTCTAATGTATTCGTTTGAATTCAGTGTCTTTACCATTTGGAGCAAGTTAAATACTGAAGAACACGTATGGTGAAATGACTGTGCTGGGCAGAGTTGCCGGGAGGTTTCCCACAGTTTGGCAGCTCCTTACTCGTTCGTAATCAACAAACTTTAGCCAAGCTTCAGTTAGTTGGCATTTTGTGAGGCCTGTAGACGTGACCACGGCACTCCGCTTTTCCTCCCCAGTGACAGGATGATTCCTCAGCTATTTTTGTCTGTGTCAACATTCTTTTTCCAACCCAAATTTCCGCAGGATTTGCTTTCAGGTCTCTGTTGTAGCTAAAACCACAAATGTTCCCAGCTTTGGAGATTAGAAGTACTGTCCCTATTCCTTTAGGTTTTCCAGTGTTTTGCAACGTGTACTTTTCCAGACCTTTTCATTCTTTGACTGGTTTTGTTTTTTAAATTTTCTAATCTTTTCAAGTTCTTTTTCTTAATCCCTTTCTTTGCTTTCCTTGGATTCTATTGATGTCCTTTTTCTAACTATGCGAACTGAATGTTTAATTCATTTATTTTCGTTCTTTCTTTCTTGGTAATGAATATATATGAGCTATTAAATTTTTTTCTATGTATTGCACTATCTACATATTAAATCCATTCACCCAGCTCCGATTCACCAGTGAGCAATCTTTCCTTTTACCATTCCTCTCTGAAATAATTTCTCTCTTTGAAAGTAGCATTCTTGGGCTACTCATTTGGCAACCTCTGTGGAGTATGGCACTGTGTTCTGCCTTAGCATAGTGTCCTGGCACAAATAAGTGATAATAATGATGAATAACCTTTATTGAGCTGTTACCTTTTATACTTTACTCACATTTTAACAACTCAGTACTAATCTTCCATGGCCTTTTCACAGAGGAAATTTGTACTGGAAGTTTGTCCTGTGCTTCTATTCCTGAAACATGCCAAACCTTCAGTTTTAGGGCCTTTTCCCCTTACCTGTGTTGCTGTCCTTCCATCTTCTAATTCAGTACTCAGAGCAAATGCCATTTCTTCAAAGCCTGGGATGGATCTAAAACAGCCCCCCTGCCACCCCCCCCCCCACACACACTTTCACACATTTATTTTGTTCATAGCACTAACTCATATTCTCTTGCTCATTTATTCTTTCCCTTGTTATAATCTGCTTGCCTCCCCCACTAGACTTTAAACTCCAAGGAGCAGAAATTTTGTCTGGTGCACCACAGCATTTCCAAGGACCTTAGAACAATATCTGGCACATAATAATCACTGAATATATATTTGTGGAATCAATGCATTGCCAAAGGCAAACAACAGAGTGGCAGCCAGTTCTTTTGGGCTGTGTTGAGTAAGCGTAGCAGCTACTTTTGAATCTGAAGTTGTGAAAGTATAACTTCTATGAAAATCACCCCTCAATAGATGTGTGGCTTAAGGCGCCTCACTCCATTTCAACTGGGTTTCCTCCCTGTGAAATGAGGAGGAAGGCCCTTTTCGCTTACTTTCACAGAAAAAACGTACCTTAAAAACCAGGACGAGCAAGAGAGGAGGAGCAGGCGCTTTTAAGGTAGCTCAGCAGCAAAGAAGGGGGGAGAGAGAGGGCAGAGGAGTCGAGCAGAGTGCAATGAAGGTTAAGGAGCAGGGGCGAGTCCGGTGACTCTGAGAGCGGAGGGGCACAGGTAGTGGTGAGGCAGGGCACAGAGGTTGGGAGAAGGGGGCGCAGAGTGGGGAAGGCACAGGGGGTGGGGGGGCCGCGTCTATCCAGCTGGGGCTGGGCAGGAAAGCACCTGGCGTGGACGAGAGGAGAGGGGTGGGTAGAAGATGTTGGGGGTGTGGTGGCATCCAGTACCCACCCTGCGCGGAGGGACGGCTAGAGAAAGGGAGGGGACGCGTAGGGGTTGCCAAGAGCGCCATCCACCGGGCAGGCCAGGGCGGGGCACTGGCAGGAGGCGAGGGTGGGTCTGAGGAACGTCGGGTGGCGACCTGGGGTGGCCGAGGAGGCCTCGAGGGGGCCCAGGCGGCGGAGGACAGCAAAGTGGGTGCGGAGGGGCGGCTGGGGAGAACAGACGGAAGTAGGTGGGGCGGGGGAGGGAAGTGAGGAGGGGCGCAGGTGGGCGCCGGGCGGCCCTGGGGGCGCGGCTTGGCGGGCTGGGCGTGCCGGGCCGTGGGAAGAGGCTCCTGGGTCATCGAGGGGCGGGCGCAGCAGCAGAGCCGGGCCGGGCCGGGCGCGGGAGGGGCGCCCCGGTGCCCGTCGCCACTTCCGGGAGTGCCTGGGCTGCGGCCGCCGCCTCGTCGTGCTGTCAGCCGCCGGCCGGGCCGCGGAGCCGGGTGAGCGCGCAGCCAGACCAAGCCCCCCCGTCCCTGTGCGCGCCGCCAGGCCTCTCCCTGCGCCATGGGGGCGTCCACGCGGCTACTGCGCGCAGTGATCTTGGGGGCGCCGGGCTCCGGCAAGGGCACTGTGTCGTCGCGCATTACCCAGCACTTCGAGCTGAAGCACCTCTCCAGCGGGGACCTGCTCCGAGGCAACATCCTTCGAGGCACAGGTGGGAGCCCAGGCTGGAAGGGTGCGGTGCGCTGTGGCCGGTTTGGAATTTGGGGGCGCTGCGCTGCGGGCGCAGCTTCTGGACAGCTGCAGGCGGGTTGTCGGGGAAGGAACTAAGAAGTTAGGACACGTCTTTGGCTTTGAGAGGCATGGCCAGCCCCGGTCGCAGCTGCTCCTAAGAGTCCATCGAACTGGGGCTTATTCTCCACGTGCCCTTGCGTCTAAAAAATCTTCCTTCCTTCCTTCCTTCCTTCCTTCCTTCCTTCCTTCCTTCCTTCCTTCCTTCCTTCCTTCCTTCCTTCCTTCCTTCTTTCCTTCCTTCCTCTGTCTCTCCTCTTCCTTCCTTTCTTTTTTCTTTTCTATTTCTTGGTTAACTCGATGGGATTTTCTGATTCTGACCTTTGCCCCATTATCTGAAGGCAGAGCACTATTTGCCCTCATTTGCAGTCACACAATTGGCGTAGATCTTGGATACCCCCAGAGATTTCTTAGGCACAAAAGCTATTCTTGTGAGTGGTTATCTGAAAGATTGTTTTGTTCTCATGCCAAATAAGTTTTTATAACTCAGCACGAAATCCTGTAAAAAACAACAACAAACTGTACACTTGACAATGGGTCGATTTTATGTAAATTATATCTTAAGAGGCTGTTTTCCAAAAGTCAACATCAGGGTGAAGTGGGTCCCCCGCCTCATTCCCCTCAAAAGTGCTGATCTTTATTTTCCAAAATAGAACTCATTTTGAAGCTCATTAAAAAAAAAAAAAATTACAGCCCTAGCTGGTTTGGCTCAGAGGATAGAGTATGGGCCTTCGGACTGAAGGGTCCCAGCTTCCATTTTAGTCAAGGGCACATGCCCAGGTTTTGGGCTCCATCCCCAGTGGGGGGGTGTGCAGGAGGCAGCCGATCAATGATTCTTTCTCATCATTGATGTTTCTATCTCTCTCTCCCTCTCCCTTCCTCTCTGAAATCAATAAAAGTACATTAAAAAATAAAAAATAAATTACAGAAGTAATGCCTGCACAAAGTTAAAAAACGGGGGGGGGGGGAGGAGGGATTAGAAACAGGACAGAAGTACATAAAATATAAGTAAAGCCCTCTCTTATGACTACCTCAGTCCCATTCTTCCGAGGAGAACAGTATCCTGTGTTTTTTTTAGAAACTTTTGTGCAACCCTTAGTATATATGTATATGTGTATATATATATATATATATATATATATATATATATGCCTTATTTTATGTAAAATGAAATCATACTATACACTGAGTAGCCAGATTATTATGATCTCTGAATGCATAATCTGGCCACTCAGTGTGTGTGTGTGTGTGTGTGTGTGTGTGTGTATACATATTAGAGGCCCGGTGAATGAATTCGTGCATGGGTGGGGTCCGGCCAGCCTGGCCATGGGGCGGGGACATGGGCGGTTGGCCGGCCTGCCTGCTGGTTGGACTCCTGGTTGAGGGGACAATTTGCATATTAGCCTTTTATTATATAGGATATACACTGAGTGGCCAGATTATTATGCGTTCAGAGATAATAATAATCTGGCCACTCAGTGTATATGTATTCTGCACCAGTGTGTTTTCATTTTATATCTGGATTATCTTTCCACATGACAACATAGACATCTCTTTCATTCTTTCAGTGTTCCTTTAAGTATCTATTTTCAGAATCTACTATAATTTATTTAATGGATCCCCTATTGATGAACATGTAGATTATTTCTAAGTGGTGTTTGTTTGTTTCAAAATACTGACATTTAAATAAAGAAAACAACCACCCCAGTGTTTTTAGTTTGTGTCTTGGAGTTCAGTTCAGCTAGTGAATTACTACTTTTATTTTTCTCTTCTTAACAATGATCTATTTTTTTTTTAAAGAAAAAGGTCATACAGTATTTTGTAGTTAATTCTACTTCTTCAAACATTAAATTGCTTGGCTCCCTAAGTGTTCTTTTTTTTTTTTTTTAATATATTTTATTGATTTTTTACAGAGAGGAAGGGAGAAGGATAGTTAGAAACATCGATGAGAGAGAAACATCAGTCAGCTGCCTCCTGCATGCCCCCCACCGGGGACGCGCCCGCAACCAAGGCACACGCCCCTGACCGGAACCGAACCCGGGACCCTTGAGTCCGCAGGCCGACGCTCTATCCACCGAGCCAAACCGGTTTCAGCTCCCTAAGTGTTCTTGATGCAACATTTTGAAGTAGTTATGTAACAACAAGCAGTCTCCAGTACTGCACCCAGTTGGAAAGGAGTAAAGAGAATCCTTAAGCAACTCGCTGAAAAATAAGTCAGCATTGACGCATAACTGTGGTTAAAGAACATCTTCAGTGGAGTTAAGGATATGTTAATTTGTGAAAGCACAAAATGTTAAAAGAAATAAATTTAAAGCGAATAAGTAAACTTTTTTAAAACTAAAAAACAATGTTCTTTGTTTATCCTTAACATCCCTGACACACCTCCTGTCCTCTTTCAGGCTCCACAACATGAAAAGAGAGGCTAGAGGGAGGGAGGAGAGGATCACTAGGAAAGATGTTCTGCTTACCTCAGGCATCTGTTTTCTCTGGAGTCTTTTCAGGGAATTCTTTAACAAGGAAAACAGAAAATGGAGTTTAGGGAGGTGTCATGAGATTATTATTACAGGTGTTTTGTTTCTCAGCACCAAGAACATATTCTCAATAAATATTTGTGAATGGGTTGGATATTTCCCAGACACAAAAGAGAGATGTTATCATTTATTTTAAAAAAAATACTGTTTTGGCCTGGCCGGCGTGGCTCAGTGGTTGGGTGTCGACCTATGAACCAGGAGGTCACGGTTCCATTCCCCGTCAGGGCACATGCCCGGGTTGTGGGCTCGATCCCCAGTGGGGGGTGTGCTGGAGGCAGCCAATCAATGATTCTCTATCATTGATGTTTCTATCTCTCTCTCCCTCTTCCTTCCTCTCTGAAATCGATTAAAAAAAAAAATACTGCTTTGCTGTGGCTCAGTAGGTTGAGTGCCAGGTCCCATGCACTGAGAGGTCGCTAGTTTGATTCTTTAAAGTGGCTCAGCCTTTTAATTTAATAAGCCATCATGTTCATGAAATTAAAGGTTTGTTTTACTAGTTATTTTTCAAATCCACTTTGAAATGAAATTTTTATTGGTTTTTAAATTTGAATTTTATTTTTATTTGAGATAATATTTTGTCTATCTAAAATTATCTCATGAATCTCAATTTGGTAAATGCTGCGTGGAAAGTGTAATTTAATTGGCACACAGAGACCTGGGTGTTCACCTTTGTCCCCCAGTAACTTTTTTATTGAGCAAGTCCTTTTACCTCTCCTGAACTCAGTTCCCTCGTCTTTAAAGGAGACAGCCGGACTAATGTCTAAGGGTCAAACTCCAGTTTCCTGAATCCAGGGCACAGCTGTAAGCTACTCCAGGTTTGCTACTGTCAACAGGTTGCATCGTGTTTCCAGGTCTTACATCTGCTGGGATGATTTTAAACTTCAGCTATAAAATACAGCCATGGTTTATAAAATACTCTCATGAAGTGGTGTTTGGAGAGTAAGTTAGTGCCATACTTCTATGTAGCACTATTTGATGGTACCACAGTTATAGAAATTCCACATTAGGGAATTTATTTGAAGGACATAAGCAGAGATGCTGCCAAATGTTCATGTACAAGGATGGTCATTACAGTATCCTATCTAATCAAGAGGGAATATGCTAATTGACGGTCACACCCTCAAAGATGGCGGCGCCCAGTCCCCTCAGCCCTGCCAGGGTGGCAGGCACGCAAGGCCAGGCCCGCCCCCAGGTGGGCCCGGCCCCTCCGTGCACCTGCCTCTGGAGTCCCCCAGGACCCTCAGCCCCCCAGCCCCCCAGGGCTGGCCTGAGGCACAGGCAAGCCTCGGATGGCCGCTGCCCAGCTGCCCAGGACTGCCCAAGGCTGAGGTAACCAGGGCTGGCTGAGGCTTGTGCTGCCGGCAGTGGCAGCAGCAGAGGTGTGATGGGGGCGTTGCCTTCCCCTGATCGCCGGGTCACCTCCCACCCCTGAGGGCTCCCGGATTGTGAGAGGGGGCAGGCCGGGCTGAGGGACCCCCCATCCAGTGAATGAATTTTCATGCACCAGGCCTCTAGTTTATTATAGTAAAGAATGGTTAATAACACAAATGTCTGATAACAGGTAAATGTTTAAATTAATAATTGTGCAATCATTTTTTTTGTTGTTGTTAATCCTTACCTGAGGATATTTTTCCATTGATTTTTAGAGAAAGTGTAAGAGAGAGAGGGAGGAGGGCAGAGAGAGAGAGAGGTGGGAGAGACACATTGATTGGTTGCCTTCACTGGTGATCGAACCTGCAACCCAGGTACATGCCCTTGACTGAGAACTGAACCTGGGACCTTTGGTGCATAGGCTGACACTTTAACCACTGAGCCACACCGGCTAGGGCAATAATTGTGCAATTTTGATGAAACTAAATATTTTATTTTTTTTTAAATATATTTTATTGATTTTTTACAGAGAGGAAGAGATAGGGATAGAGAGTTAGAAACATCAATGAGAGAGAAACATCGATCAGCTGCCTCTTGCACACCCCCCACTGGGGGTGTGCCCGCAACCAAGGTACATGCCCTTGACCGGAATCGAACCTGGGACCCTTCAGTCCGCAGGCCGACGCTCTATCCACTGAGCCAAACCGGTTTCGGCATGAAACTAAATATTTTAAAGATTGTTTAATGATGTGTGAACATGCTCACAATAAGTGAAGGAGAAAGGTATCTACGCAATAATTTAGAATATAACGTAATTGCAAACACATAAATGCAGCAAAGAAGAAAAGAATATAAGAAAAATCAGCAAGGTTTCATTACAATTATTTCTAGGTGGTGAAATTACAGAGGATTTTAATTTTCTTTTAGAACATTTCCCCATAAGAAACCTCATCATACTCATTAGCGGTGACTCCCATTCCCACCTCACCCCATCCGACCTGGGCCACTGGCAACACTAATGTACTTTCTGTCTCAATTTTCTTACTTGAACATTTCATGCACATGGCATCATACAAAACATGGTCTTCCATGTGTGGGATTTTTTCACTTAGCATGTTTCCCAGGCTTACTGTGTTGTAATATGTGTTGATACTTAATTCCCTTTTATTGCTGAATAATATTCCATTGAATGGATATACTACATTTTGTTTATCCTTTGACTTATGGACATCTGGATTGTTTCACCGCTTTCTGTTATTTTGTGGGTGTACTAAAGTTTGTTTAAATAGTTTAAAGAGCGTTTTAAAAAGATGAACCTGATGATAAATACCGTCTCAAAAAAAGTAGGCTTTTGCTATATTTTTTCTAAAACAAAATAAGTTAGGCCTCTTAAAATCCCAGTGCTAGAATCCACGGGAATCACGGCAGCTCATTTCTCCATCTATCCATCCATGGATTCATCAAGTACCTAACGTATGCTAGGTGCTGGAGAAACAGAGACAAGTATATTTCACTTCAAGCTTGTCCAACTCGCGGCCTCGGCATGTGGCCACGAGTTTGACATGCTTGGGGATGCTCACAATTGGAATGTAGGCATGGGAGACAAGTGGCCGTGTATGTTCGTCTTCTCAGTTTTCCATAAGAGAATACTATAGACGAGATGGCTTCAGCAACAGAAATGTATTTCCTCATAGTTCTGGAAGCTGGAAGTCCAAGATCAAAGTGCTGACAGGGTTAGTTTCTGGTGTAGCCTTTCTTCATGGCTTGCAAAGGGCTGCCTTATCACTGTGTCCTCATGGGACTTTTCCTCTGTTGCATACATTCTTGGTGTCTCTTCCTCTTCTTATAAAGACATCAGTCAGATTGGGTGAAAGCCCCACATTCAGGAACTCATTTAACCTTCATTGTTTCCTTAAAGGTCCCCTCTAAATACAGCTACATTGGGGGTTAGGGTTTCAACATATGGATTGAGAGGGGCCCAGTTTGATCCATAATAATACATAAACAGCTAGTTTCAGCAGCGTGATAGTGCTCCAATGGAGACAAGTCTGCCACATGGAAGTCCAAAGGAGGAACTTCCGGTTGCCTACAAGGTTGAAGGTTCGCATTGAAAGTCCCTTTAACCTTTTGCACTCGGATGTCGAGTGTGACTCGACACGGTTAGCATTAGAATAAAAGAATCGAGAAAAAAGCAAGTGAGTGCAAAGGGTTAAGGATGTATCTTGAAGGATGGGAAGAGCTTATCAGGCAGCAGAGAAGAGACAGAGGCATATGCAGAGGCATATGCAGAGGCTAAGAGGACCCAGGGGATGCGGAGCTCCTTGCTAGGGGCATGGCTTGTGTGTTTGGTGGACATGGTGGGGAGGAAGGTGGGGGAGAGACATTCAAGCCAGACCCAGGGCCTTCATACAGTTCTTGAGTTGCATTTCTATCCTGAAGCAGAGTGGGAAGGAGAGGAGTATAGAACTGGGATGGGAGCTCTCTCTAGGTGTTTCACTGAAGGAGAGAGATTGGGTGATGGTTGGAGGGAGGACCAGTGGTCAAGAGAGGTTTTTATTTTCAATACTAGAGGCCTGTTGCGTGAAGATTCGTGCAATCGGCCTTCCTTCCCCTGGTTGCCGGCACCAGTTTTCCTCCGGCACTCAGGACCCAGGCCTTCGCTCTGGCTGCAGCGGAGAAGCCATCTCAAGGCTTGGCTTCTCCACTCCGGCTGCAGCAGAGAAGCCAAGCCTCTTCAGTCTTCAGTTGTCTTCAGTCTTCAGTCTTGGCTTGGGCTGAGCCTTCAGTCTTTACTCAGTGTCTGTGTATGCAAATTAACACGCCAGCTTTGTTGGGTTAATTTGCATACTCACGCCTGATTGGCTGGTGGGTGTTGTGGAGGTAGGTCAATTTGCATATTTCTCTTTTATTAGTGTAGATAATCTTGTGAACTATCCCATGCATGAAGGTATTACAATTGTTTTTGTATGGTTAGAAGAATAAAATGAATGCCCATTTACCCCAGGCAGAAAAACAGTACTTTTGGGGCCTCTCACTCTAACTCCACAATATCTCCTTCCTCTCCCCAGAGGGAACCACTATATTGACTTGAGTCTTTATTATTTGCAAAAGGTTTGTGTAAATCTTTGACTGGGTGTAAACCTATCATTTGTCTCATTCCCTGTCATTCTGATAGTTTTGTTTTCTTTTGACATGTTTTTTTATTTTTAACATGTATTTTTATTGATTTCAGAGAGGAAGGGAGACGGAAAGAGAGAAACATCAATGATGAGAGAGAATCATTGATTGGCTGCCTCCTGCATGCCCCCTACTGGGGATGGAGCCCACAACCTAGGCATGTGCCCTTGACTGGAATCGAACCCGGGACCCTTTAGCCCACAGGCCGATGCTCCCTTCACTGAGCCAAACTGTCTAGGGCTCTTTTGACATGTTATAAAAATAAACTTTTATGTACTTTGCTAAAAGTAATTTTGGCAGAAACTAGGTTAATTCTCTGTAGCCCTTGGCACATGTAAAAAGCAACTGTTATTCACAGGTTGGCCAGGCCCTCCTTTGTTCTTCATACAAACAAAGTGCCTATTTATTTAATTTATTTTTCCAAACAAATTCAGATATGAGGTATGGTTGGTTTGGATAATATTATAAGAATGACCAAACTTTAAAAGGAGATGTAGAATTAAAAATGGCTTTTTATATAATGCTAACACTTATCTCTCAGACTGATGTCTGTATGTTTAGAATTCCTGATGTTTTTAACCTTCCCTATTTTCCTCTAACCTTCCTTTCCTATTTTTATTTGTGTATACCTTTGTAGAAAATTAGCTTATTTTGAACAATCAACTTTTAAAGAGAGTAGAAGGGAGGGGGAGAGACACAGAGAGAGAAACATCGATATGAGAGAGATGTTTGCCTCCTGCACGCTCCCCAACCAGGGCCCCAGTGGAGCCTGCAATCAAGGTATGTGCCCTTGACTGGAATTGAACCCGGGACCCTTCAATCCACAGGCCAGCACTCCATCCACTGAACCAAACCGGGTAGGGCCCAAATTTGTTAATTTTTGAATCCAGAAAGAAATAGTATTTTTATGAGGAGTCTGTTCAGATACAATCTATACTAATAAAAGGGTAATACGCTAATTAGACTGGACATCCTTCCGGACAAAGCCATCGTGGCAAGGCCAAGGCAGAGGCAGTTAGGGGTGATCAGGCTGGCAGGGGAGAGCAGTTATGGGGATCAGGTTGGCAGGCAGGCGAGCAGTTAGGAGCCAGCGATCCTGGATTGCGAGAGGGATGTCCGACTGCCAGTTTAGGATGACATCCCCTGAGGGTCCCAGATTGGAAAGGGTGCAGGCCAGGCTGAGGGACACCCCCAACCCCCGTGCATGAATTTCGTGCACCGGGCCTCTAGTATTAAATAATAGGAAATAAAGGGAATATATGTAACCAATTGTTCAAAGAATATGCTGGACAAGGTTCCTTGCATTTAATTTTAGGAGGGGGTAAAAATTTGAAATATAATAAACTTCTTAGACATAGGGAGTTGAATAATTTGTTTTTCTTTTAAATAAACTCTAATGGGAGCATTACAGGCTTTAGATTTTAATAACTATTGTATTCAAATGTTTATTGATATAGAGAGTTGTTAGTAATAAATGAAAAAGACTATTAGACTATGCATGGGACTATTTTTTCACAAAACATAATATTTAGAGGTTTTTATATTATTAGTTTTAACAATAATTATCTCTTGAGTAGTGGTGGAATTATGAATGGCTTTTTGTTTTGCTTACCAAGCATTTTTCATCGTTCCTTTAAAAAAAGAAAACACCCCACACATTATTGATATAATTCACATAAAGTTAACCCTCTTAAAATATATGGTTCAGTGTTTCATATCACATTCAGAGTTGTGCAACCATCACCACAAGCAATTTTAGAACATTTTTATCACCTTAAAAAGAAAATCTAGTCCCATTAGCAGTCATTCTGCATTTTTCTCTAATGCTCCCAGCAACCACTAATCTTCCTTCTGTCTCATAGATTTGGCTCTTGTGACCATTTCATATAAATGGAATGAACAATATGTGTCTTTTCTGTCACTTAGCATGTTTTCAAAGTTCACACACTTTGTAACATGTATCAGTACTTCACATCTTTTTATGACTGAATAATAAAGTTTTGTATGGATATGCCACATTTTACTTCTCCATTGCTTGATGGACATTTGGTTGTTTCTACTTTTTGGCTATTGTGAATAGTGTTGCTATGAACATCCATATATAAGTTTTGTGTGGACACATGTTTTTATTTCATATATATATATATATATCATATATATATATATATATATATATACCCCCGGTAGTGGAATTACTAGGTCATATGGTAACTGTTTAACCTTTTGAAAAACTGCCATACTACTTTCCAAATTGGCGACACCATTTATAATTCTACCAACAATATATGAGGGTTTCAATTTCTCAACATTCTTGCCAACACTTTTTATTTATCTTTCTGATTATAGCCATTCTAGTGAGTGTGAAGTGGCATTGCATTGTGGTTACCATTTGTTATTTCCCTAATGATTAATGATGTTAAGCATTTTTAATGTGCTTATTGGCTATTTATATATCTACTTTTTGTATTCAAATCCTTTGCCCATTTTAAAAAGTGGGTTCTTTTATTGTTGAGCTGTAAGAATTCTTTAAAAAAAAACATTTTTATTGATTTTGGAGAGGAAGGGAGAGGGAGAGAGATAGAAACATCAATGATGAGAGAGAATCATGGATCGGCTGCCTCCTGCAAGCCCCCTACTGGGGATTGAGTCTGCAACCCTGGGCATGTGCCCTTGACTGGAATGGAACCCGGGACCCTTCAGTCTGCAAGCCAACGCTCTATCCACTGAGCCAAACCGAATAGGGCAGTGGTCGTCAAACTGCGGCTCTTGAGCCACATGCAGCTCTTTGGCCCCTTGAGTCTGGCTCTTCCACAAAATACCACGTGCGGGTGCGCACGTACAGTGCCATTGAAACTTCGTGGCCCATGTGCAGAAGTCGGTTTTCGGCCTGGGCGAGTCTATTTTGAAGAAGTGGTTCTAACACCGAGCCACACTCAAGGGACCAAAGAGCCCCATGTGGCTTGTGAGCCGCGGTTTGCCGACCACTGGGCTAGGGTGTAAGAATTCTTTAGATATTCTAGATACAAGTTCTTTATCAGATACATGATTTATAAAAACGCTCTTCCATTCAGTGGGTTGTCTTTTCACTTATGTGATCATTGCTGATTTGCTTTCCCCCCTCATTCTGCTGTAGAAATTGGTGTGTTAGCCAAGACTCTCATTGAACAAGGGAAGCTCATCCCAGATGATATCATGACTCGGCTGGCCTTGCATGAGCTGAAAAACCTCACCCAGTATAACTGGCTATTGGATGGTAAGTGATGTGTCATTAACATTTCAGCTGCCCAGAATGAGTGTGGGCAGCAGAATGAGCATTTCCTGGGCTGCTGAGACCTCGTGGATGGTGGGCAGAGAGCCCGAGTTCTGCCACTGCTCACCCTGAGGCCTGGGCCAGTCGCCTTCTCTGGGCCTGCTTCTTCATCTGCATGGGAGGGCTGTGGGCTGCATGATTCCTAAGGTCCCTTCTGATGTGACCTTAGTTCCGTACCCTCTTTTGAGAATATTTTATGGCAAGGAGGATTACCACACAGGAAAGCTGGAGGGTAACTTAAAATCAACTGTAAACCGGCAGAGGTGTGGCCGAATGTGTTGATTTTTAGTTTCCAGAGAGAGACAGAGAGAGAGAGAGAGAGAGAGACAGAGAGACAGAGAGACAGAGAGACATTGACATTTATTGTAAGCAATTGTCACAGAGGCTGACAAGTCCCAGGATCTTCGGGGTGAGCTGGTAAGCTGGGGGTGCAGGAGGGCTTCCAGTCTGAAGGCCAGCAGGACCGAGCCCCAGGAAGAGCTGTGCCAGTTTGAGTCTGAAGGCAGGAGAAAGCCCACGTCCCAGCTCCAGGGCAGGTGGCGCTCCCTCTTTATCCAGGGGAGGGTCAGCCCTTTTGTTCTATGCAGACCTTCAGGGGATTCGGTGAGGCCACCCACATTAGGGAGAAAAATCTGCCTTACTCAGTCTACTGATTTACATGTTACTCTCATCCAAAACGCTCTCACAGACACACCCAAAATGTTTGACCAAATATCTGGGCACCCTGTGGCCCAATCAAGTCAACACATGAAATTATCACAGTTGCCCTACAGCTGTGATCTGCTTGGCTGGTGTTACTGCTTCTGTTCAGATTGCTCAACATTCACTAATTCTCTTCCTTCTTCCCTCCCTTCCTTCCTTTCTCTCTTTTCTTCTTCATCTTTTTTTTTTTTTTTTTTTTTTGGTAAAGGTTTCCCAAGGACTCTTCCTCAGGCAGAAGCCCTGGATAAAGTTTATAAAATAGACACCGTGATTAATCTGAAGGTGCCCTTTGAGGTCGTTAAGCAGCGCCTCACAGCTCGCTGGATTCATCCAGCCAGCGGCCGTGTCTACAACATCGAATTCAACCCTCCCAAAACTGTGGTGAGTAGTTGTGATGGAACTGGCCTTCCACATAGCAGTCTCCGAGTCCTCTTGCTCTCAGGCAGAAGTTTTATGACCTTGGAAAATCCTTCCTGCCCCAAACTCCTAAGGGTGCAGTCTCAGGTTCTGGTGTAGTCCTTGTCTGGTCCACTCAGTTTGTTAGTGGAGGCGTCTCAGGAGTGACAGGGGTTATTCCTCCGAAAGCATTTATTGATTTTCTACTCTGTGTCAGGGGGTGTGTTAGGAGTTGGGGCAATAGGGGTTAGCGACACCTTGGCTTATTTAGGTCAACATAAGAAAGCCCAAACCTATAGAGAATTTCTATAAAAAATTGAGCCAAACAGGATACGCCTGGAAACAAGATCCCAACAGACTGAGAAAAATGCTCCCCAGAATGGCAGTTGACAGCTTCTTTCATGCATTTGGAATTAAGGAGGGAACATCAGGAAGATGACAAGAAGGTGGGGATTGGATTACAGGATAGTTAACACGATTATATGCTCTCTTGAGGGTGGCTTCTGAGGGGTCTGAGTCATTTCAAAGGTGTGTCACCTAGATGCACAGAAACAATGGACAGGGCTTACTTAAGGCAAAGATAAACCTTTTCTTAAAGAAGTTATATGCCTGGGGCATGACTACCCTCTATGACCTGCCCAGTTAGGAGTTTATGATCAGGTCACCCTGTGAGGGTACTTTTTGTAAGACCCCTTTTTCGTCTACAACATGAAATTATTTAGAGGCTGCTTAGAGAACCTTTTACTCTAAGGAGAAGGTGACTGATATGGCTCTGTGCTGCAATGATCTGGGTTTGGATTTGATTCCGTTTATTTAAAAGTACATTTGTGTGCTTGGTGTTTGCATAGAGAAGAAATCTGTTAAAAAAATCCTATAACTGCTTATAAAAATGTTTGATACCAGCGTGCCCTGACTCCCATTTAGGGCATCGATGATCTGACTGGGGAGCCTCTCGTGCAGCGTGACGACGATAAACCGGAGACGGTTGCCAAGAGACTGAAGGCTTACGAAGCTCAGACAGAGCCAGTCTTGGAATACTACCAGTGAGTCTGTCGCTTTTCAGAACTTCTCTGCACGATCAAGCTCCAAGGCAGTTTTCCATCGTCCATGCTTTACAGCTAAAATGTTAAAACATCAGAAGATCCGGTTCAAATTGAATTAGACCATAAAGGCAGTGCATTAGCATGTGTAATAGAGAAGTCCAGATGGTAGGCTGGGCTTCTGTCATGCTTCAGTTTGATTCGTTTTGCCATTCCCTCAGCTTTGTATTGACTTTGACAGTTGCCAGGAACAGCCCTTTGCTGAAGGGCTGAGGGGTCACCTTTCCCCCAGGGAACACAAGCCCCAAGTGTCATGCAGGCTGAACCCACTGGAACAGCCACTGTGGTCAGAGAATGCCCTGCACTAACTGTTGGAGGCCGAGGTTTCTGCCCATCCCTAAAGCAGTCACTGGGGTGGGAGTGATTGGTCCACACCTGGAGCTGGGAGGGGGTCAGTCTCACCCAGATTCTGCTGTCTGGTGGAGGGAGGGCTGGAATGAATGCTGGGGAAGCAACCCTAATAATATCCACTTCCTGTCCCTATAGGACAGAAGACTCAAATGGCAGCCAATTCTCAGATCATTTATTTGGTTAATCATCTTTAAAAGCTTATATTCTTTTTTTAAAATATATGTTTATTGATTTCAGAGAGGGAGAGGGAGAGAGAGATAGAAACATCAATGATAAGAGCGAATCATCGATTGGCTGTCTCCTGCACGCCCCACACTGGGGATTGAGCCCACAACCCAGGCATGTGCCCTGACCGGGAATCAAACGGTGACCCTTGTTTCATAGGTTGACGCTCAACCACTGAGCCACACCAGCCTGGCTAAAAGCTTATATTCTAACATAGTTTTGTTTGCCCACAACAGAATATGGTATCTATACTAAATAATATTTAACTCAGGCTAAGAAACAATCCAGTTTCCTTACCCGTCCCCTCTCCTTTTATTCATTCACTTACTGAATAATGACACAGTTGTCCGGACAAAATAGTGTTGTGTTTAGGGCACAGACTCTGGAGCCAGGCTAAATTCAAATCCCAGCTCCTCCTTTATTATCTTGGTCTTAACCTGTTTCCTTCTCTGCAAAATGGGGGTTAGAATAGAAGGTTGAAAGACTGAGTTCATATGTGTAACTCTTAGAAATTATTTCTGACACATAGCACTTTATAATGATCAGTTGTTGTTGTTGTTGTAATAGGGAAAGTATGCAGTGAAACTAAAATAATAGTCTGCAAATTGTTTTAATAGATATTTCTGGAGGTTAAAATTATAAGGGAGTTGGCGATCCACTTTCTACAGTAGCTGTTACTGTAATTTTGTGATTTGTGTAATGAGGCTGGCTCTGCAGATTGCCAGCACCGGGGCCCTGGGCAAGGGATTCAACCTCTATGCCACAAATTTTTCATTTGTAAAATCAGGGCAATATTAAATAGTACCTCCTTTATAGGGTCATTAAGGGAATTAAGTGAGAGAATCCACGTAAATATTTATGGCAGCCCTGGCACTATTAAAATCAATCAGTGTTAGCTATTATTTGCCCTGCCCAAACCCAAGAAACTCTCACCTTCTATCTGGGGTGAAGCAGAGAGCTGGGTAAATGACATTTATCATAAAATGTGCTTATACCAATCAGGGACCTAATTCACACTAGTCTAAGCAAAAGGGAAATTTATTGGTCCTGTAACTAAAATGTCCAAAGGTGAATGCTGGATCCAGCTTGTTCAGTGTGTTTGGGCTCGTCACTCTCAGCTCCATTTTCCTGTGTTGGCCACAATCTCACGGGGGCTCTCCCTGTGTAAGTCCCTCAACTGCTGCTTACTGCACTTAACCTCCTCCCAGTTCAGCTACCCCAGCAGAAAAGAGAGCCTCTTGGCCAACAGAAGTCCTAGAGTTGGCACTGATGAGCTCATCATGTCCATCCGTGAAGCTGGGAAGTGGGGACAATCCCACTGGAATCTTGTGACCATTTCCGTAAGCCAAAGGACACCACTGAAACCAAAACCCAGGTTTTCCAATGCCCAGCCAAATGCCTCTTTCTCTTGATCACACAGACCTACACTTATGGAGACCCTACATCATTATCATACTATCTAATAAAGGGGTAATATGCAAATCAACTGTCACTTCGTCACAAAGATGGCGGTGCCAATAGCCACAAGATGGCAGCGCCCAGTCCTCTCAGCCCCGCCAGAGTCCCCCAGTCCCGGGGGGGTGGCCGCTGAGAGTGGACAGCGTGAGCGGCCGGCGGAATGCTTGCTTCGTGGCCGTGCCCAGAGCCAGAGTGGACACGGACAGGGACAGGGGGCTGGCCTGCAGCCTCCACGGCCAAGTACAGGCCCGGAGAGGAGACGGAAAGCCCGCCTCCCACAGAAGCAGCGCGGGTCCCTCCCGGCCCCTGTGGAAACGGCGCAGCTCCTTCCCGCCTCCCGTGGAATCGGCGTGGGTCCCTCCTGGCCCCCGCGGAAGCCACGCAACTCCCTCCTGGATCCCATGGGTGCCAGCAGCTCGCTTCCGCCTCCTACGGAAGCCACAGGGCTCCCGTGGAAGCAGTGCGGCTCCCAGCGGCGCACTGTGATTCCCACCAGCTCCTGCAGAAGCGGCGGGCGGCCTACTGCATGCGATATCACACGATGGGCTACTAGTTCTATATAATAAAAAGACTAATATGCAAATTGTCCCCTCAAACGGGAGTTTGACCAGGGGGCAGGGCCGGCCGGCCAACCACCCATGGCCCCTCCCCCTGGCTGGCCCCGCCCCTGGCTGGCCCTCCCCACCCCGATTGGGGTTGGGGCTGGCCGGTCAACCTCGCAGCCGATTGGGCCAGGCTGGCCGGACCCCACCCATGCACGAATTCCTGCACTGGGCCTCTAGTCTTTTAAGAATCACTTTGAAAGAGTTTATGAGGAAGACTCAGACTTGTGTTTTTGGTTTTGTCACCTTTAGGAAAAAAGGAGTGTTGGAAACATTCTCAGGAACCGAAACCAACAAGATCTGGCCCGATGTATATGCCTTCCTACAAACAAAAGTGCCACAAATAAACCAGAAATCATCAGTTACTCCTTGAGGAAAAGCCCGTGTAACTAGTAAGATGAGCAGAAGCTCCTTATCTGTGCATTCAGAAGCTCCTTGTCCTAAGACTCGGACATGTATGAATTCTTCAAAAATTATATTAGTTCATTTCTACTGATTTTATTCTGGAAATTAAGATGTGCCAAATGAGTCAGATACTAAGATTTGTATTTTGACATCATCTAGTATGTTTTATCCAGTTATCTTCTTTGAGTGTGCTATTTGAAAACATCAGAGATGTCTAACAAAACTTTTGAAAAGTCTTTTAGAGCATAACTAAAAGAGCAATCGGTCTCACTCTAACCTTTGTTTAGAAGATTAAGTGGTTAATAACATTTCCTTATTTTTCTGGAAAAGTAAAGAAAAAAAATTCCATGTCATTTGGGAGAAGTCTCATCAGAGGCTTTTGCTTAGAGTGATGCCAAAAAAGCCATACTAGCTCCGTGGGACACAGTGTCTATAAAATTCCCGAAAAAAAGAACTGGATTTACAGATTAGTTGCAGGATGCAAATTCACTTCTGCCTCTACACAAAGAAATTATAAGCTAGCCATATATGTTGTACTTATTTTGTTGTTAAATGTACCTTTAAGTTACTCAGAATTTTCAATTTGCTATAAAAATGTATCAGTTAGCATATAGGAAAGTATTTATATTAGAAATTGACCTAAGTCCTGCAAAAAGACTGGAGTTGAATTTTCAAAGGAAAATGTAAAGACCTATGTTTTCAGATGTTACTTTGGTTAAGAGATGTGCTTTTGGATCTACTTGCCAGTTTCTCTCTTTAATCAAAATGTCTGATCTGCCTTGATGAGTAACATTCAAGTAGAAAAAAAAATTAAAAAAAACCAAAACACCATGGCACTAGGTAAAGTAAGCATGCGCTGTCATTGGGAAACAGATCACGTTTGCTTGGGGAAAATTCCCTTGACAAATGTAGCAATCATAATTAACTGGTATGGCAATGAAAGGGATGCCAGGACGAGGAACTAATTGAGTTTGCTGAAGGAGTTTATTCCTAGCATTCACTGCTGTCCTATCTTAAGGGTAAAGAACTTTGCTGATGAGTGTAACCTAAGCAGCTTCTCTAAAAAATAAAAATGATGTGATTCCTTACTGGGGCCACAGGATGCATGCGTATGTACTGTGGTCTGGTAGGGAGTGGAGCAGTACGAGAGGGAGAGAAACTCGACTGTATCTTCAATGGCATATGTACTCTGACTTTGCTTGGTGCCAAATCAAATGAAACAAGTCCTTGTACAAGCTGTTATTAACAGAAAATACGATCTGTTTTATTCTAGGCACTGAAAATTCAACTGCCAATCAGTGGTTCTTATGTATTTTGTGGGGAGAAAAAAACTTTTCCTTTCTTTTGATTTTTTAAAAACTCAATTTGATCTTTCAAAATGGACCAAGGCTTTTAAAAAGGATTACAGCAAACAATCTGTTCTTTGTAAAACTTTCTATAATGTCTTATTTGAATGTTACTATTATGTGCTTTCTAAAAAATGTTGTGAACTACTAAACTTATGAATTATCACCAGTTTATCAGTTTATCAGCAGTTTAGAACTGTGGGTACCACTTTGTCTTGGTAGTTCACAGGGCCCACTCCTTCTCACCTTCCGTTCTCATGCCCTGATGACTCACTGGCTTCTCAATTAGTGAGTGGTTTCTAATAACTCTTCAAACAGTACACAGGCTGCTTTCATTTCATGTTATACTTTGCCTCATGCTATAAAGTATTGTCTTCCCTATCACCATTCCCTTCCTCCTCCCAAAACACCAAACCCAAAGTCTTGCACATATAGCCATTACTTTATTTTATATAAAACACTTGCATTATTGTTTTTTTCTTTATTAAAGCAAACAAAAAGAACTTGTTTTATGCTGAGTTAATATCATAGACCAGCAGTCACCAACGGGTGATCCGCAGACCACTGGTGGTCCGTGAGGTCTGAAAGGTTGGTGACCGCTGCCACAGACAGTTCTGATGAAGAGTATCATTGCCGAGGAGCGCATCTGCTAAAAAAATGATGCTGTAATGACATTATGATTTATGTGCTATATGGAAATGTTTGGAGCTGAGTGCCATGGCTAGAGGCTACTATGTCTTAAAGGATAATGAGAACTGTACTTAACCCCATTACCCTATTTTCTGGAGTACCATAGTTATTTTGGTGCAACTTATATAAGCGAAGTGTGTTGTGGGAAATGAATATTGGCAGTTAATACCACCAGAAAATTTATTCCTCAATTCCATTTGAAATAGGTTAAACACTGGCTTAAATTCCTAAACCCCAGCCCACAGCTACCCCTCCTTCCCAACTACACACAGCTATTCATAATGGCATTCCAGCAAAGTATTTGGATACTCACTGTGGCAAAACTTACCTATGTTAAAAACAAATCATGCTAATTACAGACCTCAAATTAAACTGTTGTAATACTTGCTATTACTAGCAAGAATAAATTTGTATTTTTTGAAACATGTATCTTATTGATTTCAGAGAGGAAGGGAGAGGGAGAGATAGAAACATCAATGATGAGAGAGAATCATCCATTGGCTGCCTCCTGTACACCCCCTTCTGGGAATCAAGCCCATAACCGGGGCATTTGCCCTGACTGGGAATCGAACTGTGACCTCCTGCTTCATAGGTTGACGCTCAACCACTGAGCCACACCAGCTGGGCTAAATTTGTATTTTAAAACATGTTTATAAGTTGTATCTTCTCATTGACAAAAGAAAATATTCCCAGACACTAGTAAACTGCAGAAACAGCTTGATTGTCTTCACAATCCAAGATTGTGATTTTGGCAGTTACAATTAAAAAATGTTTAAATCCATTCAAAATAAAGTCTAGCTGTGCTTAAAGCTTTTGGGAAAAGCTGATATATTTTGTGATGTTCATACCTTACTCAATCTGCCTTTTTTTTTTTTTTTAAAGAAAGCTCACTAGCCCCACTGGTGTTGCTCAGTAGCTGAGCATTGACCTGTGAACCAAGAGGTAATGCACGGTTCAATTGCCAGTCAGGGCACATGCCTAGGTTGCAGGCTCCATCCCCAGTAGGGGGCATGCAGGAGGCAGCAGATAGATTCTCTCTCATTGATGTTTCTATGTCTCTCTCTCCCTTCTTCTCTGAAATCAATAAAAATATATTTATATATATATAAAAGCTCACTAAAGATCATATATATATATATATATATATATATATATATATATATATATATATATGGCATGACAGATTAACTTTACTCGATATGCATCGAGTAAAGTTAATCTGTCATGCCACACTGCACTTTGGAAGGATTTTACCAAAGTGTAAATCAATCTGGCGATGTGTCATATTTCACCAATGGACTCTAAATAAATGTTTGAAAAGTAAACAGCACGAAGAATCATGCTGTTTAAAAAAACAAAAGATCTAGGAATTTTTATTTTCCTATTTAGAAAAGATCTAACTTCAAGTCTAATTAAGACTTATGAGAATGGTTGTGACGTATCAGATTGTAAGCAATTTTAATCAACTTTTATTCATCTTTGTATCCTTCCATTAGCTTATGTAGCAAGCAAGCAAATACTTCTCAGACCTGTGAAACAGTACATACGTGTCCATTATAGATGGGAAATGGATGCATAGAATTTAATAAAACATGTATGATATAGAGGCAAAATTGAAATTTAAATCCCCCCCTCCTACCAAAAAAGAAAAAGCCTAGCTGAAACCCAGCCAAGTACATTTCTGTCCCACATCAATTTAAGAACTGAGATACATGACTGACTTTGAGAACAGTAAGTTGACATCTTTTTATTTTTTTCTGAAAATATCCCAAGATTAATAACTTCAGGATCACTTTGTCTAAACCTACAATCAATTTTTTATTCTGTAAGAAAATCTATTTACTAGACTCATGTTCTTTTGGCAGCATGTTAATTCACTTTTTTAAAAAAATATATATTTTATTGATTTTTCACAGAGGGGAAGGGAGAGGGACAGAGAGCTAGAAACATCGATGAGAGAGAAACATCGACCAGCTGCCTCCTGCACGCTCCCCACCGGGGATGTGCCCGCAACCAATGTACATGCCCTTGACCGGAATCGAACCCGGGACCTTCCAGTCCGCAGACCGATGCTCTATCCACTGAGCCAAACCGGTTTTAGCAATTCACTTTTAAAAGAGCAATAGGAATGCTAATCTGAAAGATTTTCCTAAAGATATAGATCATAAGCTAATTAGGCAAAACTTGAAAGAACCCATTAATGATACAATTGGATACTAATGGTACAATTGGATGAAAATGTTACCCATCTGTCTCTCCTAGAGAATAATTTTAAATCAGTATTATTTCCACTACCATTGATAAAATGAGTTAACAGGGAATAAATGGAGTGATAGCTATTTTATTTTTAAAATATTTTATTAGAATATTAATTTTATCAAATGAAACAAGAATCCTTGATGGATATATTTTTTTAAATATCTCTTTATTGATTTCAGAGCAGGAGGGAGGGAAAGATAGAAATATCCACAATGAATCATTGATCAGCTGCCTCCTGCACGCCCCCTACTGGGGATCGAGCCCGCAACCCGGACATGTGCCCTTGACTAGAATTGAACCTGGGACTCTACACTCTAACCGCTGAGCCTAACTGGCTAGGGCCTTGATGGATTTTTTTTTTTTTAAATATATTTTTATTGATTTCAGAGAGAAAGGGAGAGCGACAGAGAGATAGAAACATCAATGATGAGAGTCATTGATCAGCTGCCTCTTGCACGCCCCCTACTGGGGATCGAGCCCACAACCCAGGCATGTGCCCTTGACCAGAATCGAACCTGGGACCGTTCAGTCTGCAGGCTGACGCTCTATCCACTAAGCCAAACCGGCTAGGGCTTGAAGGATGTTTTGATGTCAAAGATGTTTCCCTCATTTTTGTACTTTCCATGGTTTGTGTCAAGAGAAAACTGTCCAACCTGAAATACGAATTATCCCTTTGTTTACTATACTCTATTAAGAAACAGAAAAGAGCCCTAACCGGTTTGGCTCAGTGGATAGAGCGTTGGCCTGTGGACTGAAAGGTCCCAGGTTCGATTCCGGTCAAGGGCATGTACCTTGGTTGTGGGCACATCCCCAGTGGGGGGTGTGCAGGAGGCAGCTGATCGATGTTTCTAACTCTCTATCCCTCTCCCTTCCTCTCTGTAAAAAAATCAATAAAATATATATATATATATATATATATATATATATATATATATATATATATATAAAAGAAACAGAGAAGACAACATTTCTCTTAATAGGAGTTAGTTCTTAGTACTAAAGAAAAAAGAAAAGAATGTCAATTTACTGTTCAATATGTAAAAATTATAGTTTTTAAGTGCAAATCATGGCATGAGTCAGTGGCTTCTAAAATAAATCCAATCATACCTTCATATTTAAAACATAGAACACACTACCCTTTGCAAATAAAAAATACATATAGCTTTTAAAAAGCTCTTCAATAATACCTGTTTTAGAAAACAAAAAACCCTTGAAGCATTGTTTACTCAGTTCTTTGATAATATCTCTCCTTCCAGTCTAGTCATTATCTCGAACTTAAAAAAGGCAAAATGAAATTCAAAACAATTTGGATGTTTATAGGCAAGTGAAGGGGGAAAGTGAAGTTGAAGAACAGAAAGTATCATTTCTGTGAAATTGGGGATATTACTTCTGTGTACATTATTTTCTATTTGATAGGAAGGGAAAAATAAGAGGTTGCTCCAGAACCGGAAAACAATACAAAACAAAAAGCTTCTGTAACTAGGTCATTGGTAAAAAAATTAAAAAAAAAATGTACAGGCTGATGAATACTACCATATAAGTTAATCAAACATTTTATTATAGAGCATATCTTTATATCAAAAGCACAAAAGAGTTTTATTCGGAAAACGGGTAAGACTGTGATGTTACACAAGTATGATTCAATAATTCCAGTCCATTTCTATGGGTACTAAGTGCCTTATCACCCCAGTTAGTAAAAACAAGGTGCAAATGAGGCCATGGTTACAAGTCTGATCATCATATGTGTCCCTTAGCAATATTTGGTTTTACAAGTTGAGACATGTATACCTATCTCAGTCATCTTCCAAATGTTTGCTACTAGTCTCAATGGGATTGAACCAAAGACTATACTCAATACAAATCAAAGCTCATGTTCCTGTAAGTCAGAAGATTAATCCTCACATAATGATAGCATAATTAGCACTGTCATCTAATTCCAAATAAAATGAATCATCAAACATCCTCTTATATTTGAAGTGAATTATATTGGAAGTAGTAAAACTCAGCAGCATTCTATGGTAACTGAGCTAGAGAGAAATGACAAATGCAGTAAAAGCCATCATTATCCACAAGGAATACCAAATTTGTAGAAGTAAATAGTTGGCAGCTCAAGGCAGTTAGCTCTACAAGATTTCTCTTGTCTTTTAAAAAAGTCCTTGGCTACATCAGAGTGAAATGAACAATAAACCCAATTTTAAAAATCAGATTCTTCTTCCTGTTTGTTCTTACAGGCCATTAATATTCTTTTTTTTTTTTTTTTTTTTTTTTTTTTTTTTTTCCATTATTTATTTATTTTTTTTTTTTTTTTTTTTTTTTAATTTTTTTATTAAGGTATTATATGTGTACATATCTTACCATTGCCCTCCCCACACCCCCCTCCCATATATGCCCCCACCCCCCAGAGTTTTGCATCCATTGGTTATGCTTATATGCATGCATACAAGTCCTTTGATTGATCTCTTATCTCCCCCACCTCTCCCTAACCTTCCCCTTGTAATTTGACAGTCTGTTTGATGCTTTACTGTCTCTGTATCTATCTTTTTGTTCAAGATTATAATGTTCTTTATTATCCATAAATGAGTGAGATCATGTGGTATTTTTCTTTCATTGACTGACTTATTTCACTTAACATAATGTTCTCCAATTCCTCCCAGGTTGCTGCAAATGATGAGAATTCCTTCTTTTTTATGGCAGCATAGTATTCCATTGTGTAGATGTACCACAGTTTTCTGATCCAGTCATCTGCTGACGGGCACCTAGGCTGTTTCCAAATCTTAGCTATGGTGAATTGTGCTGCTATGAACATAGGGGTGCATATATCCTTTCTAATTGGTGTTTCTAGTTTCTTCGGATATATTCCCAGGAGTGGGATTACTGGGTCAAATGGGAGTTCCATTTTCAGTTTTTTGAGGAAACTCCATACTGTTCTCCACAGTGGCTGCACCAGTCTGCAATCCCACCAGCAGTGCACGAGGGTTCCTTTTTCTCCGCATCCTCGCCAACACTTGTCGTTTGTTGATTTGTTGATGATAGCCATTCTGACAGGTGTGAGATGGTACCGCATTGTTGTTTTGATTTGCATCTCTCGGATAATTAGTGACGTTGAGCATGTTTTCACGTGTCTCTTGGCCTTCCTTCTGTCTTCTTTTGAAAAGATTCTATTTAGGTCTGTTGCCCATTTTTTTATTGGATCATTTATCTTCCTTTTATTAAGTTGTATAAGCTGCCTGTAGATGTTGGAGATTAAACCTTTATCAGTGATGCCATTTGCAAATATGTTCTCCCATGCAGTGGGCCTTCTTGTTGTTTTGTTGATGGTTTCTTTTGCTGTGAAAAAGCTTTTTATTTTGATGTAGTCCCATTTGTTAATTTTCTCTTTAGCTTCCATTGCCCTAGGGGCAGTGTCAGTGAAGAATTTCTTTTGGCATATGTCTGACATTTTGCTGCCTGTGGATTGCTCTAGTATTTTTATGGTTTCCCGTCTTATGTTTAAGTCCTGTATCCATTTTGAGTTTATTTTTGTGTATGGCGTAAGTTGGTGATCAAGCTTCATTTTTTTGCATGTATCTGTCCAATTTTCCCAACACCATTTATTGAAGAGACTGTCTTTATTCCATTGTATGTTCATGCCTCCTTTGTCAAATATTAATTGAGCATAGTGGTTTGGGTCAATATCTGGATTCTCTATTCTGTTCCATTGATCTATATGTCTGTTCTTGTGCCAGTACCAGGCTGTTTTGAGAACAGTGGCTTTGTAATACAGCTTGAAATCTGGTATTGAGATCCCTCCTACTTTATTCTTCTTTCTCAGGATTGCTGTGGCTATTCGGGGTCTTTTTTTATTCCAGATGAATTTTTGGAGAGTTCTTTCAAGGTCTGTGAAATATGCCGTTGGTATTTTAATGGGGAGTGCATTGAATCTATAGATTGCTTTGGGTAGTATGGACATTTTAATGATGTTGATTCTACCAATCCATGAACATGGTATGTTCTTCCATCTGTTTATGTCTTCCTCTATCTCTTTTTTCAGTGTCCTGTAGTTTTCCGCGTATAGGTCTTTTACCTCCTTAGTTAAGTTTATTCCTAGGTATCTTAATTTTTTTGGTGCGATGGTAAATGGGATTGCCTTTTTAGTCTCTCTGTCTGTAAGTTCACTATTGGTGTATAGGAAGGCCATAGATTTCTTGGCGTTAATTTTGTATCCTGCTACATTGCCGAATTCATTTATTAAGTCTATTAGTTTTTTGACGGAGTCTTTCGGATTTTTTATGTACAATATCATGTCGTCTGCAAATAAAGACAGCTTTACTTGTTCTTTTCCAATTTGGATGCCTTTTATTTCTTCTTCTTGTCTAATTGCAATGGCTAATACTTCCAGTACTATGTCAAACAGGAGTGGTGAGAGTGGGCATCCCTGTCTTGTTCCTGTTCTTAGGGGAAATGTTTTTAGTTTTTGTCCATTGAGTATGATGTTTGCTGTGGGTTTATCATATATAGCTTTTATTATGTTGAGGTATGAGCCATCTATTCCCACCTTGTTGAGAGTTTTTATCAAGAAAGGGTGTTGGATTTTGTCAAATGCTTTTTCTGCATCAATTGATATGACTATGTGATTTTTATCTTTCAATTTGTTTATGTGATGTATCACGTTTATTGATTTGCGGATATTGTACCATCCTTGCATTCCTGGGATAAATCCTACTTGGTCATGGTGTATGATCTTTCTGATGTACTGCTGGAGCCGATTTGCTAGAATTTTGTTGAGGATTTTGGCATCTATGTTCATGAGGGATATTGGTCTGTAATTCTCTTTCATTGTGTTGTCTTTATCTGGTTTTGGTATTAGGGTGATGCTGGCTTCATAGAAGGAGCTTGGAAGTGTTCCTTCCACTTGAATTTTTTGGAATAGTCTGAGGAGGATAGGTTTTAGTTCTTCCTTGAATGTTTGGTAAAACTCTCCTGTGAAGCCATCAGGCCCCGGGCTTTTGTTTGTCGGAAGCTTTTTGATGACTGCTTCAATTTCGTCCATAGTTATTGGCCTATTGAGCTGTTTAGATTCTTCTTGATTGATTTTTGGAAGGTTATATTTTTCTAGGAATATGTCCATTTCCTCCAGGTTGTCCAGTTTGTTGGAATAGAGTTGTTCGTAGTATTTTGTAACAATCCTTTGTATCTCAGCGGGGTCTGTTGTTATTTCACCTCTTTCATTTCTGATTTTGTTTATTTGGGTCCTCTCTCTTTGCTTCTTGGTGAGCCTGGCTAGAGGTCCATCAATCTTGTTTATCCTTTCAAAGAACCAGCTCTTGGTTTTGTTGATCTTATGTATTGTTTCTTTGGTCTCTATGTCATTTATCTCCGCTCTGATCTTTGTTATTTCCTTCCTTCTGGTTACACTGGGCTTTTCTTGCTGCTCTTTTTCTAGCTCTTTGAGTTGTAGGGTTAAGTAATTTATTACCATTGTTTCTTGTTTTTTGCAATAGGCCTGTAGAGCTATGAACTTCCCTCTCAAGACTGCTTTCGCTGTGTCCCATAGATTTTGGATTGTTGTGTTTTCATTGTCATTTGTTGCCATGATGTTTTTTATTTCTTCCTTGATCTCTCTGGTGACCCAGTCCTTGTTTAATAGCATGCTGTTTAGTCTCCATGTGTTTGATTTCTTTGGATTGTATTTATTGTAGTTGATTTCCAGTTTTATGCCACTGTGATCTGAGAAGATGCTTGATATAATTTCTATCTTCTTGAATTTGAAGAGACTTTGCCTGTGACCCAGCATATGGTCTATCTTTGAAAATGACCCATGTGCACTTGAGAAGAATGTATATTCTGTGGCTTTGGGGTGAAATGTTCTGAAGATGTCAATTAATTCCATCTGGTCTAGTGAGTCATTTAGGATTGCTGTTTCTTTGCTGATTTTTTGTTTAGAGGATTTGTCCAGTGGTGATAGTGGGGTATTAAAGTCTCCTACTATGATTGTGTTGCTATTAATCTCTCCCTTGATATCCTCCAGGAGTTTTTTTATGTATTTGGGTGCTCCTATATTGGGAGCGTATATGTTTACCAGAATTATTTCTTCTTGTTGGATTTCTCCCTTTAGTATTATGAAGTGGCCTTCCTTATCTCTTGTTATGGCATTTACTTTGAGGTCTATTTTGTCAGATATAAGTATTGCTACCCCAGCTTTTTTTTCATTTCCATTTGCCTGAAAGATATTTTTCCATCCCTTCACTTTCAATCTGTGTGAGTCTCTTGTTCTGAGGTGGGTCTCTTGTAGACAGCATATATATGGGTCGTGTTTTTTTATCCATTCAGCTACTCGATGTCTTTTGATTGGAGCATTTAGTCCGTTTACATTTAAAGTTATTACTGAAAGGTATTTGTTTGCAGTCATATCTATTTTTGTGTCTGTATTCCTTCTTACCTGTTTATTTCTTCTTTTTACAGTATTCCCTTTAGCAATTCTTGCATTGCTGGTTTGGTGGTGATAAACTCCCTGAGGCTTTTTTTGTCTGCAAAGCTCCTGATTTCCCCTTCAATTTTGATTGATAGTCTTGCTGGATATAGTATTCTTGGATTCAGTCCTTTGCTTTGCAACACTTTGTATACCTCCTTCCATTCACTTCTAGCTTGTTGTGTTTCTGATGAGTAATCATTTGACAATCTGATGGGTGTTCCTTTGTAGGTAACTCTCTGTCTCTCTCTTGCCGCCTTTAGGATTCTCTCTTTATCATTTATATTTGCCATTGAAATTATGACATGTCTTGGCGTGGGTCTTTTGGGGTTGATCCTGCTTGGGACTCTCTTTACTTGCGTAACTTTTATCTTTCCCATATCCGGGAAGTTTTCTGTCATTATTTCTTCAAATAGATTTTCTAATCCCTGCTGCTCTTCTTGTCCTTCTGGCAGCCCTATTATACGCATGTTACTTCGTTTCATGTTGTCCCGAAGTTCCCTTAGGCTTTCCTCCTGCTTTTTAATTTTTTTCTCCAATTGCTGTTCAGCTTGAGCTTGTTTCTGTACCTGATCTTCTAACTCACTAATTCGGTCCTCTGCTTCTTGTAGTCTACTGTTGAAACTTTCCATGGTGTTTTTGATTGTAGCTATATCACTTTTCATTTCTTCCTGATTCTTGCATAAGTTGTTGATTTTCTCATCCATCCGATGTATAAATTCCATGACCATTACTCTGAATTCCTTTTCGGTCATGTTGCAAGCTTCATTTTCACTAATTTCCTTTCTTGGCGACTCCACATTTTCTTTCCTCTGTGAGTTATTTCGTTTCCCCATTCTGGCTATTACCAGAAAGCTCAAGCTTCTGTTTGCGTGGACCTGGGCCGTGTGCTGTGGGGACTTCGCTCCACCCTAGTTTCACTGAAGTGCTCTGACACTAGGACGTGTGGCTGTCTTTGGTTGGTGGGAACCAGACTTGCCCAGGATCAGTGTCCCCAGTGTTCTGTGTGGTCTCGTGTGCACATTTAGAATCAGGGGCCCTGTCTGCACCACACTGTTGGTATGTGCCGAGAATGAGATCCTTAGCATGTGCCAGGAGTCAGAGTTTCCCTGTGTCTGCACCAAGACTCGAGTGTCAAAGTCTCTGTTGCCTTGTGCGGTTTCTCGTTGAGAATCAGGGTCCCTGTGTGTGCACGCACCAACAATTGGGGTCGCTGGCTCTTAGTGTGAATGCGCTGTGAGTCAGGGATCCCATGCAGCTGTGTCCGGCGTGCCAAATTCCCTGAAGTGGAGCTGCGTCCTGTGTGTGCTCTCTCTGCTGAGCCAAACCGGCTAGAGCGCACTTTCTTAAAAACCTGAAGGTGAGCCGGCTCAGTGCACTCTCCCAAAGTCCCAGAAGGGGGGCGGAGTCCGTCCTGCGCGCCAAATTCCCCAAAGGGAAGCCCCTCTGTGCAGGCTCTTAAGAATCTCCGAAGGGGGAGCTGTGACCCGCGAGCCAAATTCCCCCAAATTCCCCGAAGGGGAGCCCTCTGTGCGCACTGACAGATTTCCCCGACGGGGAGCTGCTTCTGTCCCGTGCGCGAGCGCGCGCCAAATTCCCTAAGAGGGAGCGCGTCCCTGCGCAAAGCTCGGCAGCTTGGGCCGGGGGCGGGTCTATCAGTTACTATGGCGCTGTCTGTGCACGCTGTGCGCGCTCCTGTGAGCAGCTAGGGCGAAGGGCGCGTCTATCAGTTACTATGGCGCTTTCTGCGCGCTGTGGGCGCTCAGCAGCTTGGGGGAGGGGCAGGTCTATCAGTTACTATGGCGCTATCAGCGTCTGCGAGGAGGGGGATAGGCTCTTTGACTCACGGAAATCTGCCGGGAAGTCTGAATTCTTGTTGTTTGTTTGTCTGAAGCTGTGATAGCAGTTCTCTGTCCCCGGTGGCTGCAGGGTCCTGGTTTGTGTCAGAAGCCAGGATCTGAGTCTCAGGCAGCTCTGTTTCTCAAGATGGCGTGGTCTCTGCGTCCGCACCAGCCGCCGAGAAGTGTCCGCTTTGTGCGCGGGGCTCCGCCGTCTAGGGCTGCCCTGTTCGGGAGCCCCTTGGAAGACCTGCAGAATCTAACTGACCCTATCTCATACACACACACACACCACACACATCTACACTCTCCTCTATGGGTTCCTCACTCACACTCTCTCTCTCCCTACCTTCCTGCCGGTCGCCATCTTTTTTCTCGCCTTTTCCATTAATATTCTTTTAAAACTTGCTCCCTGAGATCCCAGACTATGTCAAGTAAAGAAATTAAGGGTGAGCTTGAAGTTGGTTTTATTAAAAAACAAAACAAAAAACCCCCTCTATATTAGCTTTTTCACTTTTTAAATCACTATATCCCTTACTATTAAAAAAGTCAAAGGGTAAAATCAACTTCTAAGGAATACAGTTTTGAGAATACTTAAGGGGTTAATTTATTGTCTATAAATTTGGTATTAGAGCTAAGATTCTAACTGATGGTGCCAAAAATACAAATGTATTATTATTTTAAGGGGAAAGACTGTTTTAATTTGTATTACGCAGCTTATTTAGTAAAGTAGATTATCAATTACTGATTTATTGCTTTTAATATGATAAAACACCAGATGTGACAGCTAAATTAGCAGTAGGATACAAGGACATTTTTATCTTTAATCATTTTTGTAGAGTAGGGCATGTATACATCCATGTAAAAAGAGACTGTAGCAGATGCCTTCTAGAATCAACCAGTTCTTGTAAACATTGCATTTGTGCAGATTTTCATACTTTGATTCCAAAATTAAGAACAATAAGATTAAAGGCAAATTTAGTAGCAAAAAAACAAAGTCCAGTTTGACTTCTTGCAACATATGGTACCACTCCTCTCTTCAGGAAAAAGAACCAAAACAAAAAAATCTAGCAGCGCATAAAAAAAATTTTTACAAAACATTTCAGTACTCTTTTCCCCTCCCATCAAAAACCGAACAAAAATAAAGTGCAGCACCCATAAAAGTGTCAAGAAAATAGCCAAGTTCTTCCTTTCTTATAACAAAATAGTACTTGGCCTCAGCAGTCTTAACCAAGTTATACAGTGTCCATCATTTTGGATTCATCATCTTCTTTATGTACCACTGAGTTTAAACTGCAGAGAGCTGTATTGATAGAATACTGAAGATAATCTGGATTCTGAAAAGAAAAGTATAGAGAAGAAACAATGGATGATAACTAGTTTATGCCAGTATATGCACATACATATTCAGCTTCACATTCTGTTTTTCTCTGCAATGTAGGAGAGTGGGCAAGAAGATAGACTTTGAAGTCAGACTTAGGTTGAAACCCAAAGAGAAAGAAAAATAGATATTACCACTTAATCCAAAGAGATGTGATAAAGACAAAAAGATATATGTGAAAAATACAAATGTAAAAAATATTTTTTCTTTCAATAAAACTGTGTAATTTTAATTACTTAATTATACAAGGCTACATCTTCCTTGTAATTATATGTAGCTATTGAAAATTTAAAACATAAATGGCTTGAAATCAGAAATGTATTTTGAAGATTATTATCTAATTATAACAATAAATACTAACAATGTAACACTTGAATAAGGAAAAATCTATATACTGAGTAAAAATTATAGCTATCTTCAGAGTTTATTTTGGTTTCTCAAAAGTTAAAACAAGCTCAAGTGAGAAATCTTTACTCTTTTGAAAGGTACTCAGACCTGTGTTTTAAAAATTGAGTGTAAAAGAACAGTTTAATTTAGATTTTAGTTATTTTTTAACATAAGAACAACTCATAAATGTTCTATTAGTCCAGTGATGGTGAACCTATGACACGCGTGTCAGCACTGACACGTGTAGCCATTTCTGATGACACGCGGCCGCTGAGGCGGCCACATGCTGAGGATGAAACATTTGCTGCTCCTGAGGATGAAACATTTGCGAAATAATGTTTTTTCCTCAAAGTGACACACTACCCGAGTTATGCTCAGTTTTTTGGCGAAGTTTGACATACCAAGCTCAAAAGGTTGCCCATCACTGTATTAGTCCATTTCTAAAACTAGGAAAAGAAAACCTTATTCAATGAATGCAAAAATAAAATCACTGAGTGTTAAAGCACTATTAATAGGGACATAAGCCCTTAAGACCTAGGAGTTTAGATAATTCTTCCCCAAGAATTCGATTTTCTCTACTCATTTGTTCTGAATATCTGCCAGCAACTTAGAGTTTTACTACCTATCACCTAGTTTCTTTGATTTCATTTAATAAACACAAGTGAGGAAAATAGTCCAAATTGGGGATAGATGTCTCAAACCTCCCTAATAAATATACAATACTTTGCCCTAGCTGGTTTGGCTCAATGGATAGAGCGTCAGCCTGCGGAATGAAGGGTCCCGGGTTCGACTCTAGTCAAGGGCACATGCCAGGGTTGCGGGCTTGATCCTCAGGTAGGGGGCGTGCAGGAGGCAGCCTATCAATGATTCTCTCTCATCATTGATGTTTCCATTTCTCTCTCTTTCTCCCTTCCTCTTTGAAATCAATAAAAATACATGTTAAAAATATGTATATATAATACTTTGTGATTTTTTTACTTTAAAAGTAAAAAAGCCAGAAGTTGGATTATTCTCAGTCAGGTCTTTATGAAGGAAGTGGCCCTAATAACTGACCGAGGTGTGGAACACTAAACATTGGACCCCAGTCCTGCCTCTACCACTTAATATAATGCAAACCTCATAGAGAAAATAATTTATCACAACTTAATAGAATAAAAAGCTAGCATATAGGATAAGCCTAATAGTAACTATTACATATGTCTTTATCAAGAAGCCTTGTTTTAGTTTTCTCAAAACTAATGATAATGATATTTGGCTTATTTCTCAAGGTTATTGTCAATCTAAAAAATGAAATTAAAAGCTAAAATGTTACCCAAATTTAAATTGTATAAAAAATTATTAATACTCGCATTACATTCTCTACAGAAATAGAATGCTAAGATCCAATTCCAAAGTTCTTCAGAACAGAAGTCTCTATTAAGACCAGGCTCCAGTTTTCCTTGAGAGTTGGCTGAGAAGATTCTCCAGAACTCATCTAACCCATCTTCCTAAGAACTGCACGACATCATCGTGAAGAGACTTAAATACACCTAACCATAATCTGTACTTAAATTCCACTGATTACCCCATATTCTCATCTAGTAACATTCTCAACATATTTCTTGTCCCATTGACCAGTTCTTCCCAAGAGCACATGACTGAGTGTCTTGTCCTATTTCTTGTATATGATTCAACAACAATTATGGTATAGATGAATAAGGGGTGAAGTAGGATAGAAATCCAGGATTAGAATATTAGCTCCATCATTTATTGTATTGACTTCAGGCAAATTACTTAATTCTCCACAGTTTATTTATCCATAATATGAGTGAAAAAGAATCATAGGGCTTTTGAGATCATTAAATGATACAACATATAATAGTGTTTTGCAACCTATAAACTGATATAATAAAAATGGGGTGTTATTATGGTGAGCTTTTCTTCCAAATCTTCTCTCAGTTGACAACTTAGCCCCTCAGGTTGCCTTTCATCTTATCATATCTCCCTCACCAGTTGATAGTCCTGTGCATCTAGCTGAAATCTTATCCAGCCCTTCTCTCCCTCAGAAGGAGTAAACTAGGATGCTCTTCTCCCAGCATGATGAATTAAATCTAAATAATCCTGGTAATGTCAGCAATTCAAAACTGTCAAAATTGTATAAGCCCAGGTCCTCAGTCAAAATTACTGCAAGGGATACCTAGCAGCAGATCTTAGTTGCTATTAGATACATAGAACAAGAACTCTCAAACTGGAAGCAACTTTTTGATAATATAATATCTCATGATATTTTAACATGTATCTTTCTCGCTTATGTTAGAATCAATGATACCCTTCAAAAAATTTTTTCCTTTACATTCATTATGTGACTTCTTAATTTTAAGTTTCTACACTGGACTTGACAGTGACTTAGTCATAAAATTACCTTAGAAAGACTAATTCTCTGTGGGTTCAAGGAAATGAAGAGAAAATCATCACTATATTTAAACAGCAATAAGATAATTCATGGGAAAAATCAAGGGGGAATATTACTTGTTTAACTACGGGTAGCATAACTAATTATTTAAAAGTCAGACTTTATTTCCATCCTTCAGAATAACATTTTTGGCTGACTTAAATATGACCAATTGCTTTCCTAAATTGTCCCTTTGTCTTACAATACATGTGACAACTGAAATGGCAAAATTATAGAGACATAAGGTCAAGACATTGAAAAATCTCAATTCCTGCTTTATGAAATTTAAAAATAAACACAGGGCTCTCCTCACATTGTCTTCTGAATGAGAATTTCCTTTTCATTGTGTAGGAAACAGACTAAACTTTAAGCTAAAGCTGGTCTTAAAATCTTGCAAATGAGAGATTACTGGGCTCAACTAAAATCCTACTAAAGTCAAAATGGGCATTAACTTTCTAATGATAATTTAAAATCACAATCCTAGGCAGATCGGTAGTCAAAACCTCCTCTTCTTTTTGACATAAATGTTAGTACATGGTTGATCTAACAGCCAACTTCAAAGAAGCTCAAACAGGTGGCCTATATTATCAGAAAGAACAGTTTAGCATAAGCTATGTTAATGCGGATTAAAAATGGTACACCTGGTAGGCAACACCAACAATTAGCAATACTAAATAAACTCAAGCAACAGATAACCTTGGTTGCCAATTAGATGTATGCTTTGAAGCTAATTCACTTTAATAAATTATTAAACAGTATAGATCTACTCAGAAAAAAATGTTCCTCAGAGCTATCTTGAGAAGTTTATGATTGAAATGATAAATAGCTAACAATTGCCCTTAAGAATGATCAATAGCTAACACTTGCCCTTAAATTGTGCATAGGCACAACTCATCTCTTCTATTTTTAAAGAGTGGAATTTGGTGTCTCTTTAAATACCTAAGAAATGGAAGCGATTTAGTGCCAAAACAGGGCATGAAATGAAACTCTGTGTTCTCTTTTGAGGTAAGAATTTTAGAATGGCCACACCTAGCCCAGCCTGCATGGCTTAGTGGTTGAGTGGCAACCTATGTACCAGGAGGTCACAAATCGATTCCCAATCAGGGCACATGCCCAGTTTGTGGGCTCAATCCCCAGTAGGAGGCATGCAGGAGGCAGCCGATCAATGATTCTCTCTCATCATTGATGTTTTTATCTCTCTTCCTCTCTGAAATCAATAAAAAAAATTTTTTTAAATGGCCACACCTATCCTATATAATAAAACCCTAATATGCAAATTGGCCATCACTCCAACACACAAGATGGCCGCCCACATGTGGTCAAAGATGGCCAGCAGGGGAGGGCAGTTGTGGATGATCAGGCCAGCAGGAGAAGGCAGTTGGGAGGGACCAGGCCTGCAAGGGAGGGCAGTTGGGGGCAATCAGGCCTGCAGGGGAGGGCAGTTGGGAGGGACCAGGCCTGCAGGGGAGGGCAGTTGAGGGGGACAAGGCCTGCAGGGGAAGGCAGTTGCGGGGATCAGGCCTGCAGAGGAGGGCAGTTGGGGGCAACCAGGCCGGCCTGCAGGGGAGGGCAGTTGGGGGCAACGAGGCCAGCCTGCAGGGGAGGGCAGATGGGGGTGACCAGGCCTGCAGGGGAGAGCAGTTAGGGGTGACCAGGCCTGCAGGGGAGAGCAGTTGGGGGTGACCAGGCCGGCAGGGGAGGGCAGTTGGGAGGGACAAGGCCTGCAGGGGAGGGCAGTTGGGAGGAACCAGGCCTGCAGGGGAGGGCAGTTGGGAGGGACAAGGCCTGCAGGGGAGGGCAGTTGGGGGGAACCAGGCCTGCAGGGGAGGGCAGTTGGGAGGGACCAGGCCTGCAGGGGAGGGCAGTTTGGGAGGACCAGGCCTGCAGGGGAGGACAGTTGGCAGGGGAGGGCAGTTAGGGGTGATCAGGCTGGCAGGGGAGGGCAGTTAGGGGCAATCAGGCCAGCAGGGGAGCAGTTAGGTGTCTGTCAGGCTGGCAGGGGAGTGGTTACGGGTTGATCAGGCTGGCAGGCAGAAGCAGTTAGGGGCAATCAGGCAGGCAGGCAGGCGAGCGGTTGGGAGCCAGCAGTCCTGGATTGTGAGAGGGATGTCCGACTGCCCATTTAGGCCCGATCCTATTGGGCCTAAATCGGCAGTCGGACATCACTCGAGGGGTCCCAGATTGGAGATGATGCAGGCTGGGCTGAGGGACACCTCCCACCCCCGTGCATGAATTTCATGCACTGGGCCTCTAGTATTACATATAAGAAGAGTAGTCCAAAAGAACAAAAATTATGTGAACTATACATTTATAAATAAACATTTGCTTTTCCAACTTACCTGTGGTAAGGATTCTAATAAACCTATAGATCCAACACCAGAATGGAGAACATGATTCTGAACCGTCATAGGTTGAAAACTTGGTGATTGAGAATAAAGTCTGACTCTTGACTTGAAAGCTTCAAGTTCGTTTTTGAATGCTTCAAAATAACCTTCTTCCTCTGCCTAGAAAACACAGAATATAAAGACTGTTTTTGAAGACTTCTAGACCACACAGTAAATTCTAATAAGCATATATTAGGTCTGGAATAGAGGAAATAAAGATGAGGTGAATAGTTTAAATGTAGAAACCACCAAGTTCCCTGTTAGATTTGTGAAAACTTACTGTTTTATAAAACAAATAAATGATCCCTCTTTAAACATACACAAATATAAAAAAAAGAAAGTAGGCTTTTTTTTCTGTTTTTCTCTTGATTTATCTGAATTCTTGACAAGATTCAAAATAGTCCTAATTTATCCTCTCACATTCTCCTCTCCTCTTCCCATTGCCAAGCAACAATCAAGGAATACTTTTAAAAACCTTATAATTCTCCACCAAATATTAAGGGGACACTATTACCTGTCTCTAGTGATTCTCTGATTCTATATTCCTTATCTGTAAAAGTTATGAAAACCAAGTAAGACTCAACACAGAATTTAATTATGGAAATATTTTAGTGTTTTAGTTAAGCAAGTACCTTTTTTCCAACATTATAGAAAGAGAAAAGTACAATGAGTTTATTGAGGTATAATATAAGCAAAATTCCCAATACAAAATATCCTGTTGGAAATAGCCTCCATTTATAAATGTTTCCACTGCAGATCAAGAATGACACAGTGCCAATTCTACACTTAACAGAACACAGGCTTTAAGTTCAAGTGGTGGAAGAGATTTTGTCAGTCTCATTCCTTAATATCACTGGGCCCATTGGTCTGCAATGCTATTTTTTTTTTTTTTTAAATATACTTTATTGATTTTTTACAGAGAGGAAGAGAGAGGGATAGAGAGTTAGAAACATCGATGAGAGAGAAACATCGATCAGCTGCCTCTTGCACACCCCCCACTGGGGATGTGCCCGCAACCAAGGTACATGCCCTTGACCGGAATCGAACCTGGGACCCTCGAGTCCGCAGGCTGATGCTCTATCCACTGAGCCAAACCGGTTTCGGCATGCAATGCTATTTTTAATAATATGTTTTTATTCAGAGAGAGAGAGAGAGAGGAAGGGAGATGGATACAGAGATAGAAACATCAATGAGAGAGGAACATCACACAAGTCCAAGAAGCTCACAAGAGTCCCAAACAAAATGAACCCCAAAAGGCCGATGCCAAGGCACATTATAACTAAATTGGCAAACACCAATGACAAAGTAAGAATCTTAAAAGTGGCCAGAGAGAGACAGAAAGTTACCTACAAAGGATCCCCCATCAGACTAGTGACTGATTTCTCAACGGAAACACATCAGGCCAGAAGGGAATGGAATGAAATATACAAAGTCATGCAAAGGAAGGGTCTGAATCTAAGAATACTGTACCTAGAAAGGCTACCAATCAAAATTGAGGTTGAAATCAGGAGCTTCACAGACAAAAAAGGACTAAGGGAGTTTGTCACAACCAAACCAGCAATGCAAGAAATGCTAAAGGGTCTGCTGTAAAAAAAAGAAATAGGAAGCGAAGAAGGAACACAGAGGTAAAGAATAAAAATGGCGACAAACTAGTACCTATCAATAATAACTTTAAATGTAAGTTGATTAAATGCCCCAATCAAAAGTCATAGGGTAGCTGAGTGGATAAGAAAACATGACCCATATATCTGCTGTCTACAGGAAACCCACCTCAGAAAAAAGTACTCACACAGACTTATGGTGAAGGGATGGAAAAAGGTTTTTCAGGTGAATAGAAATGGAAAAAAAAAAAAGCTGGGGTAGCAATACTTATATCTGACAAATTAGATCTCAAAGTGAAGGACATAAAAAGCGATAAGGAAGGCCACTTCATAATACTAAAGGGAGCAATCCAACAAGAAGATATAACTCTGTTAAACATATATGCACCCACTACAGGAACACCCAAATACATAAAAAACTTCTGGAGGATATCAAGGAAGAGATTGACAGCAATACAGTCATAGTAGGGGACTTTAATACCCCACTAACACAATTGGACAAATCCTCTAAACAAAAAGTCAGCAAAGAAACATCAATCCTAAATGACACACTAGATCAGATGGAATTAATTGACATCTTCAGAACATTTCACCCCAAAGCCACAGAATATACATTATTCTCAAGTGCACACAGGTCATTTTCAAAAATAGACCATATATTGGGACACAGGCAAAGTTGTTTCAAATTCAAGAAGGTAGAAATCAGCCCTGGCCGGTTTGGCTCAGTGGATAGAGTGTCGGCCTGCGGACTCAAGGGTCCCAGGTTTGATTCCGGTCAAGGGCATGTACCTTGGTTGCGGGCACATACCCAGTGGGGAGTGTGCAGGAGGCAGCTGATCGATGTTTCTCTCTCATCAATGTTTCTGACTCTCTATTCCTCTCCCTTCCTCTCTGTAAAAAATCAATAAAATATATTTAAAAAAAAAGAAGACAGAAATCATATCAAGCATCTTCTTAGATCACAGTGGCATAAAACTAGAAATCAACTACAATAAAAAAAACACACATACAAAAAAAACAACACCTGGAGGCTAAATACCATGCTATTAAATAATGACTGGGTTACCAAAGAGATCAAAGAAGAAATAAAAAGCATCATGCAACAAATGACAATGAAAACACAACAATCCAAAATCTATGGGACACCGTGAAAGCAGTCCTGAGAGGGAAGTTCATAGCTCTACAGGCCTACCTCAAAAAACAAGAAACAATGGTAATAAATTATCTAACCATACAACTCAAAGAGTTAGAAAGAGAGCAACAAGAAAAGCCCAGCGTAAGCAGAAGGAAATAATAAAGATCAGAGTGGAGATAAACGACATATAGATACCAAAAAAACAATACAAAAGATCAACAAAACCAAGAGCTGGTTCTTTGAAAGGATAAACAAGATTGATGAACCTCTAGCCAGGCTCACCAAGAAGCAAAGAGAGAGAAGCCAAATAAACAAAATCAGAAATGAAAGAGGAAGTAACAACCGATCCCACAGAAATACAAACGATTATGAAAAAATACTATGAACAACTCTATTCCAACAAAATGGACAACCTAGATGAAATAGACATATTCTTAGAAAAATACAATTTCCAAACTCAACCAAGAAGAATAAAAAAACCTGAATAGGCCGATAACTACTGAAGAAATTGAAACAGCGATCAAAAATCTTCCAGCCAACAAAAGCCCTGGACCGGAGGGCTTTATAGGGGAATTCTACCAAACATTCAAAGAAGAACTAAAACCTATCCTCCTCAGACTATTCCAAAAAATTCAAGAGGAAGGCACACTTCCAACCTCTTTCTATAAAGCTAGCATTACCCTAATCCCAAAACCAGATAAAGACATGACAAAAAAAAGAGAACTACAGGCCAATATCCTTGATGAACATAGATGCTAAAATCCTCAACAAAATTCTAGCAAATCGGATTCAGCAATACATTAAAAAGATCATACACCATGACCAAGTGGGATTTATCCCAGGGATGCAAGGATGGTACAATGTCCGCAAATCAATAAATGTGATACATCACATAAACAAACTGAGAGACATAATCATACCAATTGATGCAGAAAAAGCATTTGACAAAATCCAACACCTGTTCTTGATAAAAACTCTCAGCAAAGTGGGAATAGAGGGATCATACCTCAACATAATAAAAGCCTTATATGACAAACCTACAGCCAACATCATACTCGATGGGCAAAAACTAAACCCATTTCCCTTAAGAAGAGGAACAAGACAAGGATGCCCACTTTCACCACTCCTGTTCGACATAGTACTAGAAGTACTAGCCATAGTGATCAGGCAAGAAGAAGAAATAAAAAGCATCCAAATTGGAAAAGAAGCAGTAAAATTGTCCTTACTCGCAGATAACATGATACTATACATAGAAAACCCCAAAGACTCCATCAAAAAACTAATAGATCTAATAAATGAACTTGGCAATGTAGCAGGATACAAAATTAACACCCAGAAATCTATGGCCTTTTTATACACCAATAATGAACTCACAGAAAGAGAAATGAAAAAAAATCCCATTTGCCATTGCAACAAAAAAAATTAAGATACCTAGGAATAAACTTTACTAAGGACATAAAAGACCTGTACTCGGAAAACTTCAGGACATTGAAAAAAGAGATAGAGGAAGACATAAACAAATGGAAGAACATACCATGTTCATGGATTGGTAGAATCAACATCATTAAAATGTCCATACTATCTAAATCAATCTATAGATTTAATGCAATGCCTATTAAAATACCAACGGTATATTTCAAAGATCTAGAACAAACTCTCCAAAAATTCATCTGGAATAAAAAAAGACCCCGAATAGTCACAGCAATCCTGAAAAGAACAACAAAGTTGGAGGGATCACAATACCAGACATCGCTATATTACTAAGCCACGGTTCTCAAAACTGCCTGGTACTGGCACAAGAACAGACATATAGACCAATGGAACAGAATAGAGAACCCAGATATCGACCCAAGCCATTATACTCAATTAATATTTGACAAAGGAGGCAAGAGCATACAATGGAGTCAAAACAGTCTCTTAAATAAATGGTGCTGGAAAATTTGGTCAGATACATGCAAAAAAATGAAATTAGATCACCAACTTACACCATACACAAAAACAAACTCAAAATGTCTAAAGGACTTGAATGTAAGACAGGAAACCATAAAAATCCTACAAGACTCCATAGGCAGCAAAATTGCAGACATATGTCGTAGCAATATCTTTACAGACATAGATCCTAGGGCAAGAGAGACTAAGGAGAAAATAAACAAATGGGACTACCTCAAAATAAAAAGCTTCTGCACAGCAAAAGAAACCATCAACAAAACAACAAGAAAGCCCACTGCATGGGAGAACATATTTGCCAATGTTATCTCTGATAAGGGTTTAATATCCAACATTTACAGAGAACTCATACAATTTAACAAAAGGAAGATAAACAAGCCAATCAAAAAATGGGCAAAGGACCTAAATAGACACTTTTTGAAAGAGGACATTCAGAAAGCCAAGAGATATATGAAAATATGCTCAAAGTCACTAATCATCTGAGAGATGCAAATCAAAACAACAATGAGGTACCACCTCACACCTGTCAGAGTGGCTGTCATCAACAAATGACAAGTGCTAGTTAGGATGCAGAGAAAAAGGAACCCTCCTTCACTGCTGGTGGGAATGCAGACTAGTGCAGCCATTGTGGAAAACAGTATGGCGTTCCCTCAAAAAGTTAAAAATGGAACTGCCATTTGACCCAGTAATACCACTTCTAGGAATATACCCCAAGAAGACAGAAACACCAATCAGAAAGGATATATGCACCCCTATGTTCATAACAGCACAATTTACAATAGCTAAAATTGGAAACAGCCTAAATGCCCATCAGCAGATGAATGGATTAGAAAACTATGCTACATCTACACAATGGAATACTACGCTGCTATAAAAAAAGAAGGAATTCTTACCATTTACAGCAGCATGGATGGAACAGGAGAGCATTATGCTAAGTGAAATAAGCCAGTCAGTGAAAGAAAAATACCACATGATCTCACTCATTTATGGATAATAAAGAACATTATAACCTGATGAACAAAAAGATAGACACAGAGGCAGAGTAGCATCGAACAGACTGTCAAATTACAGTGGGAAGGCTGGGGAGGGATGCGGGGGGGGGAGGTAAGAGATCAACCTAAGGACTTGTATGCATGCATATAAGCATAACCAATGGACGCAAGACACTGGGTGGCGGGGGGGATGGTTAGGGCATGTGCCGGGAGTAGGGGAGGCTGGGGGAAGGTCAATGGGGAAAAAAAGGAGACATATGTACTACTATTTGTAATACTATAAACAATAAAAAAATAAAAAATAAGAACTTCAGTGCCTTTTAGTTCAATTCTAAATAAATTTCAAAGAATATACATAATATGGCTATGTTCCATTATCCTATTAAGCACAAGTTCAAACATAGCCATTAATGTAAGATGAAAAAGAAAAATTTTTTTTTATTTTAAATTTCTTTATTGATTAAGGTGTCACATATTTGTCCTCATCCCCCCATTCCCATCCCACACCCCTCCCCACGGATGCCCCAACCCCCTGTTGAACTTAACCATTGGTTAGGCTCATATGCATGCACACAAGTCCTTTGGTTGATCTCTCCCCCCTCCCCCCACCCTCCCCTATCCTCCCTCTGAGGCCCGATAGTCCGATCGATGCCTCCTTGTTTCTGGTTCTGTTCTTGTTCATCAGTCTATGTTGTTCATCATTTCCCCTAGATGAGCGAGATCATGTGTCACTAGAGATATACTTATATGAACTGAATGTGAGATGAGCAATAATAGTTATGCTGACAGGCAAATGAATCAGTCTGTAGTGAGTTTCTTTCTGGACCAACAGTTCTTTTGAGACCCAATATCAATGTCCACCAGTTCCTTATGTGTACATGTCGGCACTGACCCCTCAGCTCTGGATGGTGGACAAATGGTGGTAATGCAGGTTCGATTCCCTCTGGTTGGGTCTCGGCCGGACCCAGGGGCACGACCTCGCCCAGACCCAGGATTCAGCTTTACCTGGACCCAGGGGCGCATGGCCTCACCCGGACCCAGGGGCGCGTGGCCTCTCCCGGGCCTGGGATCCAGCCTCACCCGGATCCAGGGGCACATGGCCTCACCTGGACCCGGGTTCCAGCTTCACCCGGACCCAGGGGCGCGTGGCCTCACCCAGACCCAGGGGCGTGTGGCCTCTCCCAGACCCAGGGGCGCGTGGCCTCACCCGGATCCAGGGGCACATGGCCTCTCCCGGACCCGGGATCTAGCTTCACCCGGACCCAGGGGCGCGTGGCCGAACCCGGACTCAGGGGCGCGTGGCCTCTCCTAGACCCAGGGGCGCGTGGCCTCACCCGGACCTAGGTGTGTGCGGCCTCACCCGGACCCGGGACCCAGCCTCACCCAGATCCAGGGGTATACGGCCTCACCCAGACCCGGGATCCAGCTTCACCCGGACCCAGGGGCGCGTGGCCTTACCCGGACCCAGGGGTACGTGGCCTCACCCGGGCCCGGGACCCAGCCTCACCCGGATCCAGGGGCACACGGCCTCTCCCAGACCCAGGATTCAGCTTCACCCGGACCCAGGGGCGCATGGCCTCACCCGGACCCGGGATCTAGCTTCTCCCGGACCCAGGGGCGCGTGGCCTCACCCGGACCCAGGGGCGCGTGGCCTCACCTGGACCCAGGGGCGCACGGCCTCACCCGGATCCAGGGGCGCACGGCCTCACCCGGACCCGGGACCCAGCCTCACCCGGATCCAGGGGACCACGGCCTCACCCGGAACCGGGATCCAGCTTCACCCGGACCCAGGGGCACGTGGCCTTACCCGGACCCAGGGGCACGTGGCCTCACCCGGGCCCGGGACCCAGCCTCACCCGGAGAAAAAAAATTTTTTGATGCCTATGTGATAAGTGAAATTTTAGAATAGTCATCAGAAAACTAGCTAAAATACCAACTCAATCATTTACTCATTAAAACTCTACTATTTCAGGAAAATTTCCCATTTAGGTTACACTTTAGAAGAGTTTAGAACATTTAAGGTAGGACTACCACCATTTTAATATTTTCTTTTTAATTTAAAATACAATGGCATCTTCAATTTATAAAATGTTCATAAAAATCATTTATAATTCCACCACCCACGTATAATCAAAGTTAAACTTTTGGCCTATTTCCTTCTAACTTCTAATTATGTATACTAAATGTGCCATGTATGCAAGAGCATGTTAAGATATATGTATAGTTTATTGGGCAAAAACCCACTATATACCTAACACAAATTAGGAAATAGATCATTGCTATTTAGTACCTTAGAAATCAGTTCCTGAAAGGCATTCCCACCCTCTCTCTGAGGTTACCATTATTGTGACTTTTGTCTTCATTTTGCCTCTAGTTTTTGTGCTTATCTATGTGTACCTTAACAATATATTGTTTAGTTCTTCTTGTAGTAGATATATAATTCTGTAGCCTGTTTTCACTCTCTTGCTTTTTATTTGCACTGATGCTGGTTCATTCTACTGTTAACAGACATCTGGGCTGTTCCCAGACTTTTTGCTGTTATGAACAATTCTGCTATAAACAATTCTGCTAGTGCATATTTATACGAGTTTCTCTAAGGCCATGGTCGGCAAACTGTGGTTCGTGAGCCACATGTGGCTCTTTGGCCCCTTGAGTGTGGCTCTTCCACAAAATACCATGGCCTGGGTGAGTCTATTTTGAAGAATTGGCGTTAGAAGAAGTTTAAGTTTAAAAAATTTGGTTCTCAAAAGAAATTTCAATCGTTGTACTGTTGATATTTGGCTCTGTTGACTAATGAGTTTGCCGACCACTGCTCTAAGGCAACAACTGTCAAACTTTATGGTCTCAGGACTTCTTCACACTTATGAAAATTATTGAGGAACCTAAAGATCTCCTGTCTATGTGGGCTAATTCTATTAATATTTACTATGTTAGAAATGAAAAATGAAGAATTTAAAAAATATTAACTAAAACATAACAATAACAAACTCATTACATGTTAACATTTATAACATGTTTTTAAAAAACTGCCCTGGCCTGGTTGCTCAGTGGTTAGAGCATTGGCCTGCGGACCTAAGGGTTGAGGGTTCGATTCCCAGTCAAGGGCATGTACCTCAGTTACGGGTTCCCCAGCCCCAGTACGGGTGCATGCAGGAGGCAACCAAACCAATGGGTCTTTCTCACATCGAAGTTTGTCTCTCTCTTTCCCCCTCCTCCCTCCCTTTCATCTCTTTCTCCTTCCTCACTTCCTCTCTCTAGAAATCAATGAAAAAAATATCTGTGGGTGAGGATTAAAAACAAAACAAAACTATTTTCAAAACAAAAAAATTAGGGAGAAGTCTAGATTAATAGAAGATAGCTAGATTCACATTTCTGCTTCTGAATCAATCTCTACTGCACTCATGAGAGTGAAAATGGCAAATAACATATTAGTATTAATATTATAACGACAGTTTTTACCCTGGGCCTCCTGAAATGCTATTACTAGTAAAAACCCATGAGTGTCCTTGGACTACCTGTTGAGAAATCTATTCTCTAGGATATATACCTAGTAGCATTTCTTGGCATGAGTATTTGTTCAACTTTACAAGGAAAAGTTCCAAGGTTGTTGTAGCAATTTATACTCTCACAGGCAGTGAATGCAAATTCTTATTGGTCTATTTCTTGTACAATTTGCTAATTTACTAATCTAATGAGTGTGAAATGGTACTTAATCTTTCTAGACATATCTATTTTTCTTTAACATGGCCAACATAAATACGTATCACGTCTTTTGACTTTATAGCAAAGCATTATCTCAGATTAAAAATTCTTCAAAATATAATTTTAGTGGCTGCATAATATTCTATGTACTAGTTTGTTTTTAGCCATTCCTCTGTGTTGCATTTTTAAAGTTGTTTCCTATTTTTTCATTACAAAAGTCTGACATCTCATTAAGCTTTAAGTTCTAAACATGGACTTATCTGTTATCTATTTCATTCTACACTGTATCCTTAGCCTCTTAAACAGCTATACTTTTGCATTAATAGTTACTCAATATTTACTGAATGAAGGAATGTTCTAATTTTCCTGAATACATATACTTGTAAAATTAGCAAAAAATCAGCAATATAATTTTTCTTTCCACTATAAAATCTACAGAATTTAGCCTGTGGCATCCTGGCTGAATGGCTTTCTTTGATGTATATGGATCAAAGAGAACTCAGCTAAGGCCTAACATTCCCATTTATAATACCAAATAGCTACTTACTTTGGCTTTCTGGAAAAATAAACGAAAACACCCTCTTGGATCCACATTACAGTTTTTGGCCATTTCCATAATAAATTGCATTACAACAGCTTGATGTGCTATTTGTTCCATTAGAGCCCCTTTCTGAAAATAAATAGATTAAAATGATAAGAAATACCTCTGGAAATATATTTTAAAAGGTTTACAGTATATGGGAACAAGAAAGATGGGGGCTTAGGGGAGGCATACTAGAAAAAGATTTCCAGGTGCTAACTGAAATAACTAAAAAAATATTCCCACAGTAATTCAAGTAGATCTGAAAGCAAAAACAAAAAGTATAATCCATTTAATGACCCTCTTACTTTAATTTAAAGTAATATTAAAAAACAAACAAGTATATCAGAATTCCCCTAAGATTCCCAGAAATTCAAAGTTCACGATACCTGTTCAGCTTCTAAATGAAAACACCATAAAATAAGATATTTAGCAGTTTCTTCACATACAAGATATGGATGGTCAGATAAAAATCTCTGACTATCATCCCATCGACTCAACATACCTGTAAAAAAAGAATTAAACCATGAATATCAAATACTTTCTTCTTATAAGCGAAGCAATGGTATTTTAAAATGATTATCCTTAAAGACGATTTATATTACCACAGCAATATGTTACGTAAAAGAGCAAATGAAGAGGGATAAAATCCTTTTAAAGCAATATGCAGTATATTGGAAATAGCTTCCAAAATTCACAGAAAGGTGTTTTTATCCAGATAATTAGTCAGACTTAAGCTGAGTGATTGGTTTAAAGCCAAAACTCCTATATCTGGGTCATGCCCAAAGTCCCGGGCAAAGTGAGATGGCTGGTCATCTAGTAAAAAAAGATGATTTTAAGAGACTCAACATTATTTAGTCACAGAATATAAATTTTTCTATTGGAAAGATGAAAAAGACAGCAAAACCTCAATAAAATGCACTTAGCGAACAAAGAATTAGTAGAAGGTTCAGAAAAGCTACAATCTAATTAAAAAATGTCTAAGATGATATGGTAAAATGTTGACAGCATGGGAAACTAATCCAGTCGGTTTTATAAAAACAATATACTTTAGCCCGGCTCAGGTGGCTATCGACCCATGAAACAAGAGGTCACCAGTTTGATTTCTGGTCAGAGCTTGATCCCCAGAAGGGGGCATGCAAGGAGGCAGCTGATGGATGTTTCTCTCATTGATGTTCATATCTGTCTACCCCTCTCCCTTCTCTTCTCTCTAAAATCAATAAAACCATATTAAAAGACAAACAAACCATATACTTTAACTATTTTAATCATGTTAACCAGTCATTCTGACTGTTTGTATACACAGAAAACAAAATCTTTTAAAAATTAGTTAAGCATATTTGCAAATGGCTGCTCCTTTGCTTCAAAATATCAAACTAATCCAAATACTACTTAAGGTGCAACTTCATCTTTATTCACATTAGTAAGAAATTTAGTCAAAAAGTTAATATCACCCAAGTGATCATGGAACCAGTAAAGTGTTAAGTTTTTATTTAACTCTGTCCAGTCAGCTTTACACTTGAGTAAATTAAGTATAACATAGTTACACTTAGTGCTTTAGACTCATCCAAGGAAGTCTGGATGTTACTGAATCATCATGAAAATTTTATAAAGCTGTCTTAATAGTTTGGCAGTAAATCTTGCCTCTAGACACAAAATGAACTTCCATATATTAAAGTTCCACATTAGAACACAAGAAAGAACAAAACTGAAGACCTATATCTTACTGAGAAATATACCTTTAGCAACATAAGAATCAACTGAAAAGAAGTGATTAATGTGTTCTCATTTAAAAAACACAGGGGAAAAAGCATTTTAGCATTTTCTTATAAAGAGTTTTACAAGCTTTATCAAGTTATTTACCCAACATTCTGGATACAGTGATTAGGTCATTTTAAATTCTGAGAAGCAGAATGACCATAGAAGTTATCTGAAACTACTTCTCAAACTGTAATTAAAGGACCTAATAACTTCTGAGGATCATATCTAAAGAAAGCATAATCCTTATTGCTTATAGCTGAAGTCATAAAATAAATCCTATAAAGCAGTTTTGTCTTAGCTCTGTGACATTTCTGAAGAGGCAATATTTTCAACTCTATCTACTATCCATAGAGAGAGCACTGTTCTCCTGTTTACTTCACCATTGCAGCATAATGACTCACTGAGGCACCAAAATCCTATCCATTTTGGTTTCTTTTGCAGGCAAGATAATATGAAAGGGTTAATGACACTTGTAGGGGCCATGAAGAGGGGTACCATTAAATGTTAAAAAAATAATTTTAATGTTATTTCATTTTTAAAAAAATCTTTATTGTTGGAAGTATTACATAGGTCCTCCTTTCTCCCCCATTAACCTCTTCCAGCCCACTCACATCCCCCTCAAGGCCCTCACCACCACCCCATTGTCTGTATCCATAGGTTATGCATACTGTATATGCATGGAAGTTCACTGGTTGATCTCTTCCCACCCATACTCCCAAGACAAAATTAACCCTTGAAGTTGACCATAGCTTTTCTTTATCTGAGGAATACTTGCCATGACTTGATTTAAAAAAGATATACCCAGTTCGGCCAGCATGGCTCAGTGGTTGAGCATCAACCTAAGAACCTGGAGGCCACAGTTTGATTCTCGGTCAGGGCACATGCCTTGGTTGCCGCTTGATCCTCTGTGTGGCGTGTGCATGAAGGAGCCAATCAATGATTCTCTCTCATAATTGATGTTTCTATCTCTCCCTCTCCCTTCCTCTCTGAAATCAATAAAAAATATATATATATATTTTTAAAAAAGTATACCCAGCCCTAGCTGGTTTGGCTCAGTGAATAGTGTCAGCCCGTGGACTGAAGGGTCCCGGGTTCGATTCCAGTCGAGGGCATGTACCTTGGTCACAGGTTCCCTGGCCCTGATCAGGGTGTGTGCAGGAGGCAACCAATCAATGTGTCTCTTTCACATCTCTCTGTCTCTCCCTTTCCCTTCCATTCTCTATAAAAATCAATGAAAAAAATATCCTTGGGTGAGGATTAACAACAACAAAAAGTACACCCAAATATTACAAAACTGAGAAGTTAGGCTATAGGTACTCCATATAGATCTCTGTGGGGAGAGTGTGGAATCTTATGAACAAATATATCAATAGAATCAATGGCTTAGTGCCGTGGTCGGCAAACTGCGGCTCGCGAGCCACATGCGGGTCTTTGGCCCCTTGAGTGTGGTTCTTCCACAAAATACCATGGCCTGGGTGAGTCTATTTTAAAGAAGTGGTGTTAGAAGAAGTTTAAGTTTAAAAAATTTGGCTCTCAAAAGAAATTTCAATCGTTGTAACTGTTGATATTTGGCTCTGTTGACTAATGAGTTTGCCGACCACTGGCTTAGTGGAATAAAACATACCTGAAAGTGCTAATGTTATTTTGGAATTTATAAACAAACTAGAGGCCCGTTGCACAAAATTTGTGCACTGGGGTGGGGGGTGTCCCTCAGCCCGGCCTGCACCCTCTCCAATCTGGGACCCCTCAGGGGACATTCCTCTCACAATCGGGGACTGCTGGCTCCTAACTGCTCGCCTGCCTGCCTGCCTGATCGCCCCTAACCGTTTCTGCCTGCCAGCCTGATCACCCCCTAACCACTCCTCCGCCAGCCTGATCGACGCCTAACGGCTGCCCTGCCAGCCCAATCGCCCCCAAATGCCCACCCCTGTTGGCCCGATCACCCCCAACTGCCCTCCCCTGCCGGCCCGGTCGCCCCTAAATGCCCTACCCTGCTGGCCTGGTCTCCCCTAACTGCCCTCCCCTGCCAACCCAGTCGCCCCCAACTGCCCTCCCCTGCCAGCCATCTTGTGACAACATGGGGGTGTCTATCTTGTGTGTGAGGGTGTGACGGTCAATTTGCATATTACCTCTTTATTATATAGGATGTATAAACAAATGGAGAGTAACACAATTTAGCATGATAGCTAAGAAAACAGAATCTAAGGCTAACCTGCTTTGGTTCAAATACTGGCCATTTACTACACCTTGGACAAGTTCCTTTATACCTCTATGCCTCCATTTTCTCTTATGTAAAATAGGGCTAAAAATAGTATGTAACTCACAGGATTTTTGTGCAGATTGATCAATACATATTAGAGCACTTAAAACAGTGTCTGACAGAGTAAACATTGATAATATTCACACAATATCAACAATTCATTCATCAAATAGTAAACTAATCCTTTGGTTAAGGATAATCTAGTTATTTAAACTAGCCAACCAACTTATATGGATACCTGAAAAAACTTACTTTGAGAAATTAAAATAGTTTAAATTAAATAATTAATTTCACCTTTAAATTTTTCTGGTGAACATCTAAATCCCAATCTATCCATTAGCTTTTAATATTCCAACTGATGGAGAAACCAAGATGGCGGCATAGGTAAACACCTGAACTGCTGCCTCACACAACAATTTCAAAACTAAAACTAAAAGATAAAACAGACATCATCCAGAACCACAGGAAGGCTGGCTGAGTGGAGATTCTACAATTAGACGGAAAGAGAAAAGCACACTGAGACTCACAGGAGCTGCGGAAGGCAGAGGTATGGAGGTGTGCACGCGGTGAGGGCTGGCAACTGAGTACGCAGCTGGCTTTCTCAATCAGGAGGGAGAAAAAAGCTCCCAAATGCTCGGAACTCCAGTTCTGGGCAAGACTCTGGGGACCCAGACTCATACGGGGAGAAACTGGACTGTTTGGCAGCAGGTGAAACTCGAGGGCGGCTTTCTCTCAGAGGTGCTTGTGGTGATTACCACTGGACACTGAGACCCAGGGGCCTCTTAGGGCAGGGCTGACGGGAAGCCATTGCTGTTTGCTCCGCCCTGAGATCCCGCCCCACAAAGCCATTGCTGTTTGCTCTGCCCTGAGACTCTGCCCCATTCTTCAAGCTGAGCACAGAGGCTTTTTCATATAAATGGCCTGGTCCTTTGAAATCTAAACTTACCCAACAAACTGCAGCTGAGTCAGTGAGACCCAAAACATCCAAAAGAAGGCCCAAGGCCTCGCAGCAGCTTGCATTGCTTCACAGCTGGGCCTCATCTGGGCACCTCCAAAACCCAAACAAAGAAGAGGAATCTGCAGATCTCTCCGTAGCTCCTGCTGGGTGGCTTCAGGCAGAGGCTAAATTAGCACCTCCTTGGAGATCCAAGAGCCAGTGTACCCAGGGGTCAGAGTAGGACCATCCAGATTACAACTCCTCAGATCCATAAGGGACACACTCAGGGGGCAGACTCAGTGAGCACCAAAGCCCCACTAAAGCAAGTCTTGTCTCATAAGGGTGTCTCCAGCACAGGAGTTCTCCCATCAGACACAGATGATCCTCACAGCCAATTGGCCTGGAGGTCAATTCCTCCCAGTGATACCAACAACAATCAAGGCTTAACTACAACAAGACTGTGCACACAGCCCACAAAGGGGTGCACCAAGAGTGTCCACCTCAGGTAACTGGGGAGGCTGAGCCACTGGGCCCTATAGGTCACCTAGCACACAAATCCACTCTATCAACTCAGGGAAGCAGCGAAAATGCGGAGACAAAGAAACAGATCACAAATGAAAGAAATGGAGGAAAGCAAATGACTGGATATAGAGTTCAAAACCACGGTTATAAGGTTTTTCAAGAATTTTCTAGAAAAGGCCGATAAATTTAGTGTGACCCTTGAGGATATGAAAAAGGACCAATCAGAAATTAAGCATACACTGACTGAAATAAAGAATAATATACAGAGATCCAACAGCAGACTAGAGGACCGCACGAATCAAGTCAAAGATTTGAAATACAAAGAAGCAAAAAACACCCAACCGGAAAAGCAAAAAGAAAAAAGAATCCAAAAATATGAAGATAGTGTAAGGAGCCTCTGGGACAATTTCAAGCGTACCAACATCAGAATTATGGGGGTTCCAGAAGAAGAGAGAGAGCAAGATACTGAAAACCTATTTGAAGAAATAATGACAGAAAACTTCCCCCACCTGGTGAAAGAAATAGACTTACAAGTCCAGGAAGCACAGAGAACCACAAACAAAAGGAATCCAAAGAGGACCACACAAAGACACATCATAATTAAAATGCCAAGAGCAAAAGACAAAGAGAGAATATTAAAAGCAGCAAGAGAAAAACAGTTAGTTACCTACAAGGGAGCATCAATACGATTGTCAGATGATTTCTCAACAGAAACTATGCAGGCCAGATGGGAGTGGCAAGAAGTCTTCAAAGTGATGAATAGCAAGAACCTACAACCAAGATTACTCTATCCAGCAAAGCTATCTTTCAGAATTGAAGGTCAGATAAAGAGCTTCACAGATAAGAAAAAGCTAAAGGAGTTCATCACCGCCAAACCAGTATTATATGAAATACTGAAAGGTATTCTTTAAGAAGAGGAGGAAGAAAAAGGTAAAGATAAAAATTATGAACAACAAATACATTTCTATCAACAAGTGAATCTAAAAATCAAGTGAATAAAAAATCTGATGAACAGAATAAACTGGTGAATATAATAGAATCAGGGGCATAGAAAGGGAGTGGACTGACAATCCTCGGGGGGAAAGGGAAGAGACTGGACAAAAATCGTACACCTATGGATGAGGACAGTGGGGGTGGTAAGGGTGGAGCGTGGGGTGGGAACTGGGTGGAGGGGAGCTATGGGGGGAAAAAGAGGAACAATTGTAATAATTTGAACAATAAAGATTTATTTAAAAAAATATTCCAACTGATTCTTAACACAGTCCCCCAAATATATAATCTTGATGATTTCCATTTCCTTTTTACATTATACTCATAATAAAAATGATAAATTTTAATCCTTCAAATTATACTCATTATATTAATTTTTCTATGTGCTAAAATCTCCCAACTAGGTTGTGCATTTCTTAATGAAAGATATATGACCTTTTTTTCTGTACTTTCTGAGCCACAGGTCTCCTTTATTCCCAATCACTTACCACCAGACAATTATTTCTACCTACGTGCCTGCACATAAACTCATTTTATTTGAAACCAAGCCCATTAGTTTTCCCCTGCCATCTACAGTGCTTCCTAGGCTCCATTACCCAATTAAGCATTCTAGAAATTCCTCTGACATTTCTATTCCTTCTATAACAAATTGTTACTAAATCTTATGGTTATACTATTATAGTCTGTTAATACGGTGAATCATATTAATGAGTTTTCTAATGTTAAACCATCCTTGATTTCTTACTATAAACCCTTCTATATATTTCTTTTTCAGATTATATCAAGTATATTTATTGTGAAGAATTTGAAAAATCCAGGAGATAAAAATCATCTGCAATTCTCTAAGCGATAATTAACTTTAACATTTTTATATATTTTCTTCTGGGCTTATTTTTTAACTAGAGGCCTGGTGCATGGATTCGTGCACTGGTGGGGTCCCTCGGCCTGGCCTGTGGACAATCCCAAGGGGAACTGAATTGCGAGAGGGTGCAGGCCAGGCCGAGGGACCCCACCGGTGTATGATTGGGACTGGAGAGGGACTGCGGGAGGGCTCTAGGGCGTGTCTAGCCCATCTCGCCCAGTCCCGATCAGCTGGACCCCAGCAGCAAGCTAACCTACTGGTCAGAGTGTCTCGTCCCTGGTGTTTAGTGCGCGTCATAGTGACTGGTCGAACGGCTGAACAAATGGTTGGACACTTTGAATATTAGGCTTTTATTATATAGGATGACTTTTAAAGAAACAGAATTATATCCTCCATATTTATTTTCTACTCATTTCACTTCACATATTATTCAAGATTACTTTATAGTAAATATTTTTCAAAAGTAGGATATTGACATGCTTGAAAGCAATAGCTAACTGATTAAACAGACTGTGACTATCCACCTTCAGTGTCACTGAAACAGATCTCATAGTATTCATGCAAATGTTAACAGCTTTTTTCTTTCTTTTCTTTTTTACAGCTTTTGATAAAATTCCCAGTGAAAACATCCTACACAAATTCAAAAATTGCTGAATCACAGCTAAATTTGGCTGGAAGTCAACAGATGATGAACCACTGAAAACTGTGTTAGATCATCAAAAAGTAGTTCTGCTGATCATAAAGACAGTAATGTCAAAGATGCATATGACTTTGAATAAAACTTTAGTAAAATTTAAAAGAAAACAGATTTTTTAATTGATATTTTATATTTATAAAGCATGGATTACTAAATTAAGTACAAATGCAGGAGGAAAATAATAATTAAGATCTCAGTGCTTCTCAATACTCCATAATATGGTTGTACCATTTATCACCAGATGGCAAATTCCATCCTATATAATAAAAGAGAAACATGTAAATTGACCATACCTCCACAACACCCACCAGCCAATCAGGAGTATGCAAATTAACCTGCCAAAGATGGTGGGTTAATTTGCATACACAGGCAGCAGGCGGAGAGCAGAGCGGGAGAGCTGGTGGCTTGGAGGACTTGGCAGAGCGGGAGGCTGTGGGACAGAGACAGAGCAGGAAGGGAAAACCAAGAGCGCGGGGAGCACCAGGAATTCTGGGAATAGTAGTGCTGGTGGCAGCCCCAGGACCGGAAGCGGAAGCCCAGAGTGCGGGGAGCGCCAGGAATGCTGGGAATTGTAGTTCTGGTGGCAGACGGATCTCCTAGACCAGTGATGGCGAACCTATGACACGCGTGTCAGCACTGACACACACAGCCATTTCTGATGACACGCGCATGCCGAGGATGAAACATTTGCTGCTCCTGAGGATGAAACATTTGCGAAATAATGTTTTTTCCTCAAAGTGACACACTACCCGAGTTATGCTCAGTTTTTTGGCGAAGTTTGACACACCAAGCTCAAAAGGTTGCCCATCACTGTCCTAGACACTAGAGCAAAGTGAGCCTGGAGCAAGTTACTATTGCGGTGGGGGATGGAGGGAAAGCAAAGGTGAGAGACATAAGTAAAATCAGAGGGTCTAGGAAAAATTAAAGGGAAGATATCCTAAAACTTCCAGGAAATTTCCATCAATGAAGCAAAGAAAAAAAAAAGCCTCTATTATTCTGTGAGCAACAAACCAAACTGGGTTGGGGTCTCAGACAATTTGCTCATATGATTGCAAAGACAGACAGAAACTCCGGATTGGAGAGCACTCCCCTGAGGACTCCCAGATTGGAGAGGTTGCAGGTCGGGCTGAGGGACCCACCCCCCATGCATGAATCTTCGTGCACCGGGCCCCTAGTCTAGTTATAACCATAAAAGCAACATAAGAAAGATAGTCAACAAATACTATTAGGGAAAATTAGGAAAAATGTTTTAATTGCTCATGAGACCACAGAGAAGAACTGGTGTGGAAGCCTCTGCAGCCCTTTATAGCCTCCCATGTACCAGGCCCATGTCTTCCAAAAGTTTGGAATACAATGCAAGTTTGGAAAACCTCCAGTTGGAAGCTTTAATCACAGTTGCTATTACAGATGTGTTTACTTCCAAGAAGTATATCAATGTCATTATTCTGACAAATGTTTTTTTTTTTCCTTTACCACATTAAGCAAACACCACCAGAAACATTTGCTTCCACCAGCAGGGACAGCATTAAACTTTCATTGTCTTGCCTCAGGTCTCTATCAACTCTCTGCTATAATTTAGTTCACAGGCACTTGGTTATCTCATCATTCCACATAACTGTAAATTGGTCACTTCACACTGATGGAACTTGGTGAGTGGAAGTAGCGGGTATCCCAGATGTCTTGGTAAGATATAAACATGCCAGAAAGCTGGAAATAAAACACAGGAAATTTGGGGAAGCCTACAATCTTAGTACATTTCTGGAGGATCCAATGGGCTATAGCAAGCAGGCTATCTCCTCCAAAGTGAAAAGTCAATGTGCATTTCCACTAAAAAACAGGCACAATGTGAATCCGTGAGTGGCTATAAGGTCTGATTGGCTTTGAAGACAGTATGGCTCTGGTTAGTCTTATAGGACGAGACACTGGAAGCCCACACATACAATGGCAAAACAAACAATTGTTTATTAATCATTTGTGAATGTTACGACAGCCATTATCCTCAGTCATCTCATTGCTTACACAATATTTTATAAACTAAGGGGTCATGATGGCAGATGAGATTATGCAGAGATTCAACAGCATGGGATCTCCCCATCAATATTCCAGGATAGCCAATGAACACCTAATTTGCCAGTAGCAGAAATCAGTGATGAAACCTCAACATGGCATTGTATCCTAGAGAGACCAGCCAACCATCAAGTAATAGGTTGATTATTTTTGTTCCATTTAATCTCGGAGGAGCCATTGCTTCCTCACTTGAACAAGCCCATTCTAGATCTGGTAATTGCCTTCTCTCCTTGCCATTCTTCTATCAGTAATACATTTGTGGTCCTTACTAAATGATTTATATCCCATACCACATTACTTCCTGACCCACCAAAAAATGAAGGCAATGGGCTTGTGAAATTCACTGGTATTATGAACATCACTATCAAGAAACACCAGGTTTATTGAATGTGAAATGTTTTATTGAAGACACATACAGTTATAGTGCCAGTTGGGTTATTACACCTTGTAAGGTTGAGATGTTTTCCCACATAATATTGCTTCTGACCAAGTTTACAGCAAAAGTGAGGGAACTGTTTCACACTGGCTGGTTTTACATGGCTCCAAAGCAACTAGCCCATAATATGTCAGCTGTTGATACCTGAGGGATGCTATTCTACCAGATGCAGCCATGCTCTGAAAGAGCAATCAATATATGGCACTGTTTCCTACAGCAGAATACGTAGGCCTAGGAAGAGAACTAGAGGTGAGAGTGACAACTCACATTATCACAACTAAGGCTTACAAAAATTTTGTTTTTTATCCTTATGACTTGGGCTCTACTCATTTAAAGATTTTAATATCTAACAAAGGGAGGACTGTTTATCCTTTTCTTTCTATTATAAATGATACCAGAATAATAATATATATAACAATAAACTTCACTTCTTCAGATACTATGTTTGAGTTAAATAGAATACACAGCTTATATTTTTAAATAAAAAGTATGAGGAAAGGAGTATCTTATGAATAAAATGCATAAAAAGGAAAAAATCTAAAGTATCTATTGTCGTGACACAGCTGAGGATGAATGAAATTCTAAATACTTTTGGGAACACCAATAGGAAAGAGATCTCAAAATGCCATTAAAAATCTTATTAATATACTACAAATAAAAACTGTTTACTAAATGAACATATTACTTGGGATAAAAAAATATCACTTGAAGCTTAACTCCTAACACTTCCGAGTAGCATTTTACTTCAGCAGTATCACACTGCTTATAAATCTTAGAATACAACATGCTACTTCCGAACTGTGTCTTTGCATGTGCTGTTGCTTTGCTTCCTTACCTACATGGGTAACTCCTATGTGTTCCTCATAATCCAGTTCAGATGTTACCTCCTCTGGGAAGCCTTCACTTATATTAATCCCTATCTCACCACTTTTCCCTTACAGAGAAAACTATTTTTCAGTTCTTTGTATACATATTTCTATTATTATATTTATCTGAATAACAATTCAAGGACCTGCCTGAATTATATAATATCATATCTAAAACCTAGAGGGGTGAGGAGATGAAAGCTAGTCCTATAACCATATGATAACCAGATACCAAGGAAGCAAAGAGGAAAAAAGACGAAGCAAAGAGGAAAAAAGACAAAGCAAAGACTAGCTGGGGAATGGAATGTGGAGTAAATAAAGACTGTATCTTAGAGGGTAGTATTATATAATAACTAGAGGCACAGTGCACAACATTTGTGCACTCGGGGCAGAGCGGGGGGGGGGGGGTGTCGCTCAGCCCGGCCTGTGACCTTTAGCAGTCCAGGGGCCCTTGGGGGATGTATGACTGTGGGGAGTGGGCCTAAGTGACAGTCAGGTGTTCTTAGCGTTGCCAAGGAGGTGGGAGAGGCTCCTGCCACCACCGCTGCGCTTGCCAGCCCTCAGCCCGGCTTGTGGCTGAGCAGAGCTCCCCCTGTGGGAGTGCACTGACCACCAGGGGGCAGCTCCTGCATTGAACATCTGGCCCTTGGTGGTCAGTGTGTGTCATAGCATCCGGTCATTCTGCTGTTCAGTCCATTTGCATATTACCCTTTTATTATATAACTAGAGGCCTGGTGCACGAAAGCCTTGAGCGGAGGCCAGGGTGTCCCTCAGCCTGACCTGCACCCTCTCCAAACTGGGAGCCCTCAGGGGATGTCCTACTGACGGCTTAGGCCCGCTCCCCTTGGTTCTCTGCTCTCTGCGGGGCCTGCCTGCTCCACACCACGGTAACTGCCAAGCAGGCCGTGCTGGGTGCTTCCTGTGGCAGTGCTTGCCTGCTCCCGGATCGCCGAGGCAACGGCCAATCAGGCCGTGCTGGGAGCTGCCTGCGGCAGCGCTTCCCTGCTCCCCAGTCGCCGCGGTGACGGCCAAGCAGGCCGTGCTGGGAGCTGCCTGCAGGTTGAGCTTGCCTGCTCCCGGGTCTCTGTGGCGACGGCCAAGCAGGCTGTGCTGGGAGCTGCCTGCGGCAGCGCTTCCCTGCTCCCCAAAGCAGGCTGTGCTGGGTGCTGCCTGCGGCAGTGCTTGCCTGCTCCCGGGTCGCCGAGGCAATGGCCAACCAGGCCGTGCTGGGTGCTGCCTGCAGGCTGCACTTGCCTGCTTCCGTGTCTCTGAGGCGACAGCCTGCTTCCTTGCTAGGAGCTGCCTCCTCCCTGCTCTCAGATGCGATGAAGTTAATTTGCATACTCCTCCTGATTGGCTGGAGCGTAGCGGAGGTACAGTCAATTTACATGTTTCTCTTTTATTATATAGGACTAGAGGCCTGGTCCCCTCCCCAACTTCCTTCCCCTAAAGGTCCTTGTCACCCCCAACTGCTCTCCCCTGCAGGCCTGGTTCCCCGCAACTGCCCTTCCCTGCAGGCCCGGTCACCCCCAACTTCCCGCCTCTGCCAGCCTGGTCACCCTAACTGCCCTCCCCTGCAGGCTTGATCGCCCCCAACTGCCCTCCCTTGCAGGCCTGGTTCCCCCAACTGCTCTCCACTCTTGTCCTGATCGCCCACAACTGCCCTCCCTTGTAGGCCTGGTCCCTTCCAACTGCCCTCCCCTGCTGGCCATCTTGTGGAGGCCATCTTGTGTCCACACGGGGGCAGCCATCTTGTGTGTTGGAATGATGGTCAATTTGCATATTACTCTTTTATTAGATAGGATAGAGGCGTGATGCATGGGTGGGGGCCAGCTGGTTTGCCCTCAAAGGTGTCCTGGATCAGGGTGGGGGTTCCCTTGGGGCATGGGGCAGCCTGGGTGAGGGGCCTGTGGTGGTTTGCAGGCCGGCCACGCCCCCCGGCGACCCATGCGGAAGCCCTGGTATCTGGGATTTATTTATCTTCTATAATTGAAACTTTGTAGCCTTGAGCCGAGGCCAGGGCAGGCCAGGGCAGGCAGAAATCTTGGCTTCCTCCATCGCTGGGGGCAACCCACGCCTCCTGCTCTCTCCAGCTCTGTGGCCTCTGCCATATTTGTTGGGTTAATTTGTATACTTGCTCCTGATTGGCTTGTGGGCGTAGCGGAGGTATGGTCAATTTGCATGTTTCTCTTTTATTAGATAGGATAATAGATTACATTTGCTGCTCTTCACAATTAGGTTTAGTCTGTCAGTACATTTCTATTATTAACCGCCCCCCCAAAACACACACACACACACACACACACACACACACACACACACACACACAAAATATCTAAAACAAGTGCTGTACAACTTTGCCAGAAGTAGCGACACAACTGGAGTTTGTTACTTATCTTCTTTTTGGTTCCCATTTTATAAATCTACCTTTTGTACACATATTTATATTAAACGTTATAGAAGAAGGTAATTCAAACAGTAGACTTACCAAAATGTCTGATTTTTTGCTCATATTTCTGCATAAATGATTCTGATTTATCTTCATCTTCTGATTCTTTTCCTTTATCTTGATTAATAAAACTCTAAAAAAAATTTAAGTTAAAATCAGATTTTATATTCTGATTGATCTTCTTTCTCAGACACTGAATGTCTTGCAATCTTTCCTATAGACACAATAAATAGGTGGTATAATCTTATACTGATATTATATCATTAAATTCATGTGTTAAACTCTATTAAACAATTAAAATTTACTTGTACTGGAGTTTCATTAGTTTTATTTAAAATGATGTATGAAAAATTATAGAACTACTTTAGAAATTATACAGAAAAATGAATGGATCTTTTTGTTAAACTATATTAAAGTTAGGTATAGAAATATCCTTTACATGCATCATTTATGTTTTGCTTTATTCATTCCCATTAAGTATCTGCAACTCTAGACCAGTGATTTTCAAACTTTTTCATCTTATGGCATACATAAACTACTAAAATTCTGTGGCACACCAAAATATATATTTTTTGCTGATCTGACAATAAAAATAAGATACAACTTTGATTTTTTACAAAATAAATAAATAAATACCCTTTTTTGCTTCAAAATGACTTTTTAAAAATTTAGGTGCCCTTGCACGCTCTCTCCTAGGAGCATGCCTGCACCTTTCCATCCCCCTTTTCTTTCTTCACAGGCATGATTTCCTAAACTCTAAGGGACATCACGAGGCTTGCAACCAGTGCAGCAATGGGCAGTGGCAGTTCATCCCAGGCAAACCCCTGAACCAGTCCCCATGGCCACGTTGTCTCTTTTTTCTTCTTTTTTTAATCTTCACCTGACGATATTTTTCCATTTCTTTTGAGAGAGTGGAATAGAGAGAGAAAGAGAGAGAAACATCGATGTGAGAGACACACATCGACTGTTGCCTTGAGCACGCACCTTGACCAGGTTTGGGGAGCAAACTCATAACCCAAGTATGTGCCCTTAACCAGGAATCGAACCCAAGACTCTTTGTGTGCTGGCCAACGCTCTAACCACTGAACACGCTGGCCAGGGCTTTTCTGACTTCTCGGTGAGCCAAAGCAGCTCAACCTAGGCTCCTTTTCCCAGCCCTTCCTTGTTTCATTGCCCCTAGCTTTAATAAACATCCTCTAAAATAAAATTAAAAATATTCAGGCACCTAAACTTTTATGTAAGGACTAGAGGCCCAGTGCATGAAATTCATGCATGGGTAGGGTCCCAGGCCTGGCCGGTGATCAGGGCCAATTGGGGCCTTCCGGCTGCCGGCCGGGGCCTTCCTTCCAGCTGCTGACCGGGGTCTCCCTTCATTCCGTGCCGCCTCCTGGTGGTCAGCGCATGTCATAGCGAGCGATCAAACTCCAGATCAAACTCCCGTGGGGACAATTTGCATATTAGGCTTTTATATATAAGATTTATAATATTTAATATTTCTGGTACCAAGAGACACCTTATTATGTGACATGACCAATAAGATGCAACTAACTCTATTATATGACCTATATATATTTATGGTTCAAGACATACCAGACAGCTATAGCTGTTTTGGCTATTGTCATTTTTTTGACAATCTAAGGGAAAAGAGGTCAGTGTCCCTGACTAAATAGTAAGGTACTGTATGTTTTAAAAATTCTTACGGTTGAAAGTCACTGCTCTAGACTAATCTTTGGAGCTCTTGCTGAATATAAATCCCGAAATTCAAAGTATATAGAAAATAAAATATATCTACTAGAATTCTTTGATAAGACACAAACCTAAAATAGACCTTTGTTGCAAACTTTTCTTAGGAGAAGCCAAACAATTTGATTCTGAAATCAAGTACAAATTTCTATTAAAGAAGTGCTTATTTTCGATGAAATATTCAGTCATAAAACAGACCAACATGAAGTTTGTATCTGGCCAGAAAAAATGGCAGAATAATTTCGCAGAACATCTTGTGGTCGCATTTAAACCTTGAGATCACCACTGCCAAAAATGAAAATTGCAAACTAGCTCTCTGGCAGTTTACAATAAAAAAGCACACAAGTTTATATATTTCAAAATGAAAGCATTTTTTTCTTTATATACTCTGCTATCTAGACCAGCACTGTCCAGTAGAAATATAATCCATCACAAATATAATTTAAAGATTTCTATTAGCCACATTGAAAAGCATAAAGAAACAGATAAATAACATTAATTTAACCCAACATATCCAGCATATCATTTCAACAGGTAAGCAATACAAAAAATTATTAATGAAATATTTTACTTCTTTTGGTACTAAATCATTGGAATCTGGTGTGTATTTTACACTTACAGCACATCTCAATTCGGACTAGCCACATTTCAAGCTCTCAATAGCACATGTGGCTAGTGGCTATCGAGTTGGACAGCGCAGATCTAGACCAGTCCTCTCAAGTCTCAAGCTCCCAGACAAAATCAATGTACGATTTTGAGCAAATGACTGGAACATAAAAATAGTCCTAATTAATGTGTGGTATAAAGGTAGGCCTTGTTAAAACTTAAGTTTAAAAAAACAATGAAAAGGAGAGACAAATGAAAATTTGTGACCACTGTATTAAGAGACATTAACTTTATAATACAAAGAAACATTATTTTGACCATTCTCTCTGGAAGAAGAAAATTATTTTGAATAGTTTAGGGTATAAATGCAAACCAGAAATAAAATAACACTTTAGAAGACACACCCCTTAGAACAATATATACTAACATAGCAAAATATTAAGATAAAGAGTGATCCCATTGTGGGGGAGGAAAAATATATAAATTAGTACAAGTACAAAAAAAGTCTAGAAAGATATAACTTACTGTTACCAGTGTTATCTCTGGGAAACGGAACAGCTAGTGAAGAAAGCCTTACAATCCTATTTTACATATTTATGTGGTTTTTGTTGTTTTTTACAAAAAGCATGTTGCTGAATTCATAATTTTTCTGAATTAAAGAATAAAGTACTGATAGTGCTAGTGGTGTCATTTACCTATGTGTATTACTTATTGCTGTAACAGAACTAGAGCTGGTGTAGGGGAAGGATATTAAGAGTTCTTAAAAGGGTGTGTTGAGAGTGAATGCCAGAACAGAAACAAGTAACTATAGATTGAGAAGTCTAAAGAATAATGACAGTTAAAGATAAATTAAATGTGGACTTAGACAAGAATGAGCAGTCTATCCTTGAAGCTTGAAAAGGTTAGTACAAATAGAAAGAAGTAATTATTTACCTACTAGTTGAAAATGACTGACATTCATTACCCATATCTACTTCAGATATAGAAGTCAAAGAAAAAGGCCTATATAATTCAGTAGAAATAGAAAACCACTCTTAATTGGCATAAGTAATATACTAGTCCTTTCACTACTAAACCTTGTAATACCAAGTTCAGATTACTATCTGAAGTTTACTAAAAAAATAACAGTGGTAAAAACTTTATTTAGTAAATCCAGCAACTATACATTAGTGTTACAAAACTAATAGCAAACTTATAACACAGCAACATTAGAAAGTGCTTATAAAATCTTAGCTTTACCACCTGATAGGCCCCATGCTACTTGCTTTTAAGACATTACCCTATTTAGTCTTCATACCAACCCCATAAAGTTGAGGAAACTGAGACTTAGAGATATTAAGTGACTTGCCCAAGGTCACAACAAGCATGTGACAAAGCTAAGATTTGAGGCAGTCTGATTCCAGAGCCCACACTTATATTCAGGTGCTATGCTGCAGCCATATATTTATATTAAGAACTGCCCACACTAGACACAATTGGGAATACAGGTTTCTGTAACAAGCACTTTTCATAAACTGTCAAAAACAAATACTGACTATAGGATTCTGTTGTTTTGCTACCAAATATGCACAAAGGTTTGTACAAATATTGTTTTTTTTCTTCTTTGATTACAGTGCAAAAAAAAGGTCATACCTTATTAAAAACATCCTTGCTAATGGTATCCACATTCCACAGACACATTCTCTCTCTTTGTACTAGAGCCTCTTCTTTCTGCCGCCATTCTTCTTCGCGTTGCCTCAGTTCTGATACTGCTGTTTGTGCCTTGGCATGTTCCTGATCCAAGGACTCAGAATTATGCAGTGCTAAGCTACCAAGTTTCTGCTGAGCTTCAGCAAGGTTCCATTTACATGCCACAGAGCTCTTCACAAACTCCTTCTGCTTTTGGCAAGCCAGTTCAATTCCATGGCTATACATCTGGATGAAAAATAATCTTTGTAAGAAATGAAGAAGGCATTGGGAATGTTTAAGCAGCACAGTTCAATTTTCTTTTAGTCAAGAATTTCTGTACAATGTTTCTGGTGCATAGGTATCCTAACCTTCTGTGTATGCAGTTACATTTTTATATTATGGGCTTTGTTTCATCAACTAGACTCTACCAGTAAGCTTCTTTGTTAATCTGTGCCTCTCCCCCAAAAACTAACAGCAACGAAAAGCCTGGCAACTAGCACAGATAAACTGTAGCTGGTGTACAACAAACATTTGTTTTAGTCTTTATCATCTGAAATAGCAGAAAGAGAACAAAAGCTTAAATCTAGTTCATCAACTTATCACTCAACATGCTAAAAACCAGACCTTTAGAATTTTGCTCTGCAAGTTATTCATTGCAAAGAACCTTTTATTTAAAAGTAATCATTTATTAGTTTCTAATTTCCTTCAATATTATCCAAATCCTTGGCAATCTGAGTTCTTATTGGCAATTTCTATTTATAACTGACTATATCAAATAGATACCCTTTAACTTAATCCTAATCAAAACAGGTAAAGTTATTAAAAAAGAAAAGCCAACTGGCCCACTCTGGTGATTCTGTTCCAGTCAGAAGCAATAGTAATTAGCTTTAATATTTACCGAACTCCTACATGAGATGGGTGCCTTCTATTCTACAGCTGTATAAAAATAAGAGTTGAAGGCACATTCTATATGATTTCTTAGCCAAAATGTAGATCAATATCAAACTAGAAATTCAGAATAATTTTATTCCAATCTATTCCCTTACCTGCATCACTATTATATAAATACACCCTTTCTCATTTCAAGCCATTCTCTTCTCTGCTAGACTTGGAGTGATCTCTCCAAAAACTAAATCTGATCATTTTACTCATTCTTAGAGTCTTGGGAAAAAGTGCAAACTCTGTGACATGGCATTGCCCCTCATGATTTCACTTCCTATTATCTCTCTGGACTTGGTTTCAGTTTGTCTTCAGTTTTGCTTATTCTTTCCCTCCACCCCTTCAATGTGGCAACCCCCTTCCTTCATGCCCCACCAAACTCCTACCTCCATTCCAGATTCTGGCATTATATACCTCAATTTTCTCTCATCCCTTCCCCCTCCACCCAAGTTATGCATACTTTCATAGTGGTGTTTTCACACAACATTGTGCTTATTTGTTTACCCAACTCTCAGCTTCTTTAGGAGCTAGAACAACAAATCTTAGCTGAATAAATGACTCTCCACTTCATGGAATAGATTAGTGGTGGTAAAGAATTCTGAGGCAAGTAGCATGCAAGGTCCCTACTTGCTAGATGAGTCTTCAAGGCAAACTTAGATTTCTATTGGGGCAAATGTGGGCATTGTTGTTATTCAGATGTTTTACTCAATTATTTAGCAGGTTTGGAGCCCAGGCACCACATGACTCTAACCAAGTAAAGTACTTATTTTTATTTTTTGCTATCTTAGAATAGAATCAAGAAGTGCAGACTAGCTATGCTTTAAGGAGGAGCCAGGAAAAGAAAATTTAAGCTATAAAATTTATACTGTAAGAAAAGACAAAGATATACTAAGGAAGAAGATATAAACAAACAGATATAGCATTTTCAAATTATGTGGTAGCAAATTCTCAAGTCATTTCTTTTTCTCTCTTTTTTTTGTTTTGAATTTTTGTAAGATATTATTTGAGCCAAACTGACAACATATGCTGGGGACCAAGATGTCAGATGCTTAAGTCATTTCTTAAACATAGAAATCTTATCTCTAAATTCTAAGAATGATTTATGTTTAAATTCTTCTCCGCAAACTATACAGACATTTGGGTATTTGAGCAAACTATGCAACATGTATTGAGATGACTAAATAAAAAGTCATATTTTATCTGTGAACATATTGAGATTTTAAAGGGACATTAAACATAAATTCAATTAACACAAAATCGAAAAAGAAACTTGAACATTAAGGTCTAACTTTATCTTTAAATTCCAAACCGCTTGAATTATGTAATGTATAATTCTATTATAATTAATGTTATATGTAATGTATAACATTACATCCAGGATTAGACATCATATATAACACTAAGATGTCTATAGATTCCCCAAATTCCATAAAATTGAACCAAAGCTATTTTTATAAAGATTGTACAATGTTTATAAATTGAATTAAACATTTTATTCTTTCCGAATATTCCAATCCAAAAGGTAAATCCTAAAGCCAGCAAGACAAATAAACAGGTTATAACATGTGCACTAATTTAGGATTAGTAATCACTTTACAAATATTAACAGTATTCAAAGGTAGTTTCAGCCAAATAGTTTTACATTACATCACAGGATGGGCACTGCAGTAGGTGGGGGAAAAAATGAGACTGTACTAGGAGTTAGGGTGGATTTTGGTTTTAATTCTGCTACTAACAAGCTACATGATCTCAGGGAAATAATTTTTCATGAAGAAGACAAGGCTATTTGCTTCTAAAATCCCTTTCTGCTAAATAAGCTTATAAACACAAGTGTATGAGCAAAAATTAATATAGAGATACTTTTAAAATTAAGTTTCTCTTAGGTTACTCTTGGGATTCAACCACAATGCACCTAAAATTCTTCTTCTATCCTCTCCATATGCCTTCAAAATTGACGATGGCAGCTGCTGTTCATTCTTTTTTCCTCTCTGTAACACATTCATTATGCAGTTACATAACACACTTTGTATACAAAGATGACACCAGTGACCCATAATTAGTGGATGAGTACTGACCTATCAACTCTCACTCTGTCCTCCTAAAAAATGTCTTGCACTTTCCCAGTGATTGGCTGGCCAAAGTACAGTCTGTGTTATGAAACAGCATTTTTCTCTGTCTGAAGCCAACTCCGTGAGCTGGGCATAGGATCGATGACCCTACACTTAGTGACAAACGACGTAAATGTCTCGTATTGGTTAACAGCTTGCAAGATGAGCCTAGAGAAAAACTGTATTAGTTCAGTTAAGCCCTTAGGGATTCCATTCTGCATGAAACCTAGAAAGCAGACACCTATAATCCGTTTGGTTGAACACATAAGTGTCTAGTCTGCGACCCTGTAATACACGTTCAAAACACACTCAGGTTAGGAGAAAAACCAGGACAAGATGATAGGCGTATGTAAGCACTTTATTTAAGACAGGACCCAGAAAAATCCTAAATGGCACATCCCATTTAGATAAGTTTCAGAGGAAGGAATGCTGGGGTGAAAACCACACGTTAGCATCAGGAATCTCGGGAAGAAGTTTTAAGGAAAAGGCAAAACGTGAGCCTCTGTGCTTTTACTGGAGAAGGATGTGAAGCAAAACTAAAAACAACCCTAAGGGGTAAAATGGTCACGCGAATGGGAGAGATTTAGGCCAGCCTCCAAAGCGACAATTGAATTGGTTCGGATGTCACCGCAGTAAATTTGGATAGAAACCTTGATAAGTAAGGAGCCCAGTGAATTGCTGAAATGCCACCATTTACTGTTCCTAAGGATGAACTATTGCACACACATTAGAATCTTCAACAGAATAAAATGCTCGGATCAAACCACGCACAAGAGGACAAAGGGTCAACGTTACCGCATGAGCCGCCCCCCCATCTAGGTGCTGTCAGGAGAGGGTTTGGGGGAGGCACGTCTTCCAAGGGTGAGGAAGTCTTATCCAAGGTGAAAAGGTGTGGGCAGAGGTGGAGGTCAGACACACAGGTCCAGCCCCTCTTCGAAGCCTTAGATGAGAAGATGCTACAATAGCGGTGCGAGGGCATCGGGCGCTCGGCCCCAGCGGGTGAGGTGGCAGCGCGGAACAGGGCACCGAAGAGGGTCGCAGAGACCGGGGACTCCGGGTGCCGGGGGGACTCCGGGAGCCTGGCGACTGCACCTCCCCTTCCGCTCGCAGAAAGGGGCCCCTTCTCACCTGGGCGCCGCCGCCCGGCAGTTGTGGGCAGCGGGGAGAACTGGGAGACACGTCCAAGTCACTCTCTTCCTCAGCCTCAGCCTCTGTCCGAGGGAGACACCAAGGTCCCGGAGGCGGCCATGGCTGCTCCATGCCTGGCTGCCCCGGGCCCTACAACACACGGACTCGGCGAGAGGGAGACCTGCTGCGCCGAGCCAGCCGCCCAGCCGGCTGGGGCCGTTACCCAGAATCCCTCTGGGGGCTGCGACGCCGACGCACGCCCCACGCTAGGCCGGGCCCCCCGCCACCGGCGGACGGCGGAACACGACGGACAGGATTCGGGACGTTACTTCCGGCTCGGTGGGCGGGGCCGTGGGAGGTGCGTCCCGGCCCCTGCGTGTGAGGGTTGGCTCTGGAAGTCACGCTTTTGAAACACTCGGTTCTCTGCAGTTTTCGCCGCCGCCGGCTTCACCCCTGAGGGCGCTGTGAACAGGGCGTCCTGGAGGCCGGGTGGTGCTCAGGCCAGGGAGCGTCCACTTGTTTAAAATCTGCAACTCACAGCTGTGCATTGATATGTAAACCAGTATTTCTGAAGCGAGGGTCGGGGGTAGACTTTTGAAAAGCAGAGCCAACTTTCCTCTCATTTTGAGTTACAAGCTTCAAGAGTTCTGCGAGACTTGGCTCAGAGGAAGACGCCAAAGGTGAAGTACTGGACCAAGCTCGGCTTAAAAAAATATTTAGACGGGTACCACGCATTGCAAACGGACAGGGAGGGCTTCCTGTATTCCTGCGTAGCTCGTTTAATCTTAAAGATTTACTCTCTATAGACCCAACATGCCCAAGGTTACACACATTAAGGGTAAAAAATAGGATTAGCCTAGGGCAGTGGTCGGCAAACTCATTAGTCAACAGAGCCAAATATCAACAGTACAACAATTAAGATTTCTTTGGAGAGGCATTTTTTTAAAAAAAAATATATTTTAGTGATTTTTTACAGAGAGGAAGGGAGAGGGATAGAAAGTTAGAAACATCGAAGAGAGAAAAACATGGACTAGCTGCCTCCTGCACGCCCCCTACCGGGGATGTGCCCACAACCAATGTACATGCCCTTGACCCGGAATCAAACCTGGGACCTTTCAGTCCACAGACGGATGCTCTGTCCACAGAGCCAAACCGGTTTTGGCAAGAGAGCCAAATTTTTTAAACTTAAACTTCTAACGCCACTTCTTCAAAATAGACTCGCCCAGGACGTGGTATTTTGTGGAAGAGCCACACTCAAGGGGCCAAAGAGCCGCATGTGGCTCGCGAGCTGCAGTTTGCCGACCGCGGGCCTAGGGAATCTGACTTGAAAACGTGCACATTCAGCAATCAGGTATTGCTGTCCTCATAATTATAGAGACTCATAAAAAGGAGACGTCATTTTTTTTCCCAATCTATTAGACTGGCAAACCTTTGAAGCCAGTCAATACAGAGTGTTGACAAGATGTGAGGAAATGCTCTTAGAGAAAATGTTTGTGTAACCTTTTGGGGAGGGGCAATTTGACTATATCAGAAGATTAAGTGCTTTGATTCTTGTATTCAGCAATTTCATTACCAGGAAATTATCCAGCAGTTATTTTTGCACCAATATGCAATGATTTATCTACAATGATTTACTGCAGCATTGTGTGTGTGTGTGTGGCAAGAAAAAAAGCCAAACAATCTAAATTCCCATTTATAGAACTTTAAAAAGTTATGGTCTGTTATTACAATGGGATAGTATCAGTCTTTTAAAAATAGTAAAATAGATACAAATAGGCTGGTATAGAAATATCTCCCAAAAGGTGTTGAGTTTAAAAAAAAAAAGCAACTTGCAAAGTTAGTTATATGTGTGGGCATATCTATAGCTGTAGAGAAAGAGAATGATTCAATTTGTGTAAAAACTGTGTGTGTACAGGTATAGAAAATTCCTGGAGGGCAAACAAGAATTGCTATTGATTACCCCTGGCAAGTAAGGCTGGAAGGGAAGTTTCTGCGAATCATTACTTTCTATTCTTAGCTTTCCTGTATTTATCCTGTTTGAATATTTTCCAATGAGTATCTGTTATATCTTAATAATTAATTACAAATAAAAGTTGAAAAACTAAACCTTTTAGTTTAGGAGTGGAAGCCGCAGGAGAAAATATGACTGCAGATAAAGTACAAAGGGTGAGGAGGCAAAAACACTTGTATCTTTCATTAAGAAAAAAAGTTATTTCAAATGAAATTAAAAATATTTCTCAGAAGCTTTCAGTGATTTCCCTGTACATAACATTCACCATAAATAATTACGATTCATTCCCTGGAACTAGATGCATTGCCACCCAAGCAAAACTTGGGTTCCATTTAGCAATGAAGAAAAGCTTAAGGTGCTAGGTACTCAATCACATTGCCATAGCTGTTTACATTCCTGTAATATCCAGTGCCAGTCTAATTCTTGAGCATCATCTCTTAACCTCCTCTACCTCTTGCCCAGATCTCTGTTGGTATAGTCAGTGGCCTCCTTTTAGTTCCTCAAACATACCAATATCTTTCCTGACCCGTGGTCCTTTACATTTGTTGTTCCCTTTTCCTGGCTATCTTTTCTATTAGTTCTTTAAAATACATGCTAGTGGTCATGCTTTCCTTTTTAGATCTAAGGTCAAATTGTCATACCCTTAGAGAAGCTGACCTGTCCACTAGGTCTAAATTTAGGTTCTTATTCCCTCTCCAACCTGTAACCTTCTATGTCACCCCCTGAGTATTTCCCTCTTAGTATTTTTCATAAGGTACACAAGAGCATAGATTGTTTCTTGTTCAGTCTTGTACCTCCATTGTCCAGAACTTAATAAATATATGCCGAAAAGATGAGTAGGGAACTAATGAATAGAAACAAAGATAAAAAAGAAAGATATAGCATTAAATAAAGATGAAAGAGGTTAAAAAGGGAATGGAAATGGGTATATTTTGGTAGGAGGAGAAAGGGTAGATATAATAACATCAGAAGTAGTCTCATTTTAGCTATTGCTGACTTTGGAGCCTGAAGCCTATGCCCAGGTAAAGTGGACACTTTTTAAAAAATAATATTGTTTTTATTGTTGTAAAGTGGACACTTTTTATAAGCCTTGGAACTAAATCATACTCTTCTACTTTCTTATATTGGATAATAAGTATAATTCCTTGGAAATTGCTTTGGGTTATAATTAATCTACTACTCTCATAGACATAGAACTAGCCAGGAACTCAAAGGAACATATTAGTTTTTCCTGAATGGAAATTACTTTAAAATGGAAGGATATGGACTATGTAGTCCAGAATGCCCAAGGGCAGTCCTTGTGGAAGGGTTTATATAGTATGGTTAAGTAACTATTGAGCCTACAAATGCCAGTGAGGCAAAGCAGAAGCTAAAGAGTAACATATGGGTTTGACTCATGAACTCTAATAAAGTTTGTGAAATATATCCCATATGTGGGCCCAGATTCCAAATGACTTAAAGATTGTTAAAAGTTGTTCAATTGCAATTTAATTCTTTCCTTGGAAGCATTCCTGATACTTGGGGAAAATTCTAGAGGTGTATATATACTTAATGAAATACTACTCAAATTACTAGCTCCTGTTTTGGACATTCATGCAGAGACCACTATTCTTATAATACAGTGCTTCTGTTTTTCCTTAAGTGGGGTTCCCTCTGAATTACTTGTAAAGTATTTCACACCACAATATTTTTCTTATCTGCATTTTGGATGAATAGATCCGTCATATTTTTTAAGTGTATTCAGACTTGTATTGAAGGGAATTTCATAGTGATGCCACCAAAAATTCTTTTGATGGGCTATTTTAGGACAGAAGGAGATCTGCATAAGGATATGATTTCTCAAGTATGTGTTAAATATTTTAAAATTGTTATTATATTTTTAAATATACAAAAGTATAGAATAATAGTAAATTTCAGATTAACCCAGATGAACAATTATCAAGCTATTGCTACATTTTCTTTATCCATTCCTTTTGTTCATTTCCTAGGGTATTTGAAAACAAATCTTAGACATTAGATCATTTCTACTATATACCTTAATATGTATCTCTAAACAATGTTGATATTTGCCTTATATAAACACAAGGACATTATCATACCTATTAACTAGCATTATCATACCTATTGTTATTATCTAATACCCAAACCATAATAAAATTTCCTTGATGGTCTCAAATATTCTATTTAGGTTGGTTTTTTTGAATCAGGGTGCCAACAAAAGTCCACATATTACATTTGGTTGTCAGGTCATCTTAAGTAACTTTTCATCTGAAGCATTTCCCCTTCCCTGCTTCCTTTGTTTTTCAATGTCATTGACTTATTGCAGACTAATTGGGTCAGTTGTCCTATAAAATGTCCCACATTCTCGATATGTCTGTTTGCTTCCTCGTGTCACTAACAAGTTTCTTTATCCCCCACATTTCCTTTAAGTGAAGTTAGCTCTAGAACAATTCTGCTCAATAGAAGTTTCTGTGATGATGGAAATAATTCTTCTTGCACTATCCAATACAATAGCCCCTAGCTACATGTAGCCATTGAACACTTTAAAATGTGACTAGTGAGCCTGGCTGGCATGGCTCAGTGGTTGAGCATCTGCCTATGAACCAGGAGGTCACGGTTTGATTCCCAGCCAGGGCACATGCCCGGTGTCTGGGTTGCAGGCTCAATCCCCAGTGTGGGGTATGCAGGAGGCAGCAAGTCAGTGATTCTCTCTCATCATTGATGTTTCTGTCTTTCCCTCTCCCTTCCTCTCTGAAATCAATAAAGATACTTTTTTAAAATGTGACTAGTGGGAGTGGAGAATTGAATTTTAAATTAAATTTAGTTTTAGTTCATTTAAATTTAAATATATGTATATAGAGGCCGTGGGCCCCTGGACCCGGGTGAGGCCACGCGACCCTGGGTCTGGGAGAGGCCACGCGCCCCTGGGTCCGGGTGAGGCCACGCACCCCTGGGTCCGGGGGAAGCTAGATCCTGGGTCCGGGTGAGGCCACGCGCCCCCGGGTTCGGGTAAGGCCACGTGCCCCTGGGTCCAGGTGAAGCTGGATCCCGGGTCCGGGTGAGGCCATATGCCCCTGGATCCGGGTGAGGCTGGGTCCCGGGTCCGGGTGAGGCCGCACACACCTAGGTCCGGGTGAGGCCACGCGCCCCTGGGTCTGGGAGAGGCCACGCGCCCCTGGGTCCGGGTGAGGCCACGCGCCCCTGGGTCCGGGGGAAGCTAGATCCCGGGTCCGGGTGAGGCCATGTGCCCCTGGATCCGGGTGAGGCCACGCGCCCCTGGGTCTGGGAGAGGCCACGCGCCCCTGGGTCCGGGTGAAGCTGGATCCCGGGTCCAGGTGAGGCCATGTGCCCCTGGATCCGGGTGACGCTGGGTCCCGGGTCCGGGGGAAGCCGCGCGCACCTGGGTCCAGGTGAGGCCACGCACCCCCTGGGTCCGGGTGAGGCCACGTGCCCCTGGGTCCGGATGAAGCCGTGCCCCTGGGTCCGGCCAAGACCCAACCAGAGGGAATCGAACCTGCATTACCACCATTTGCCCACCATCCAGAGCAGAGGGGTCAGTGCCGACATGTACACATAAGGAACTGGTGGACATTGATATTGGGTCTCAAAAGAACTGTTGGTCCAGAAAGAAACTCACTACAGACTGATTCATTTGACTGTCAGCATAACTATTATTGCTCATCTCACATTCAGTTCATATAAGTATATCTCTAGTGACACATGATCTCGCTCATCTAGGGGAAATGATGAACAACATAGACTGATGAACAAGAACAGAACCAGAAACAAGGAGGCATAGATCGGACTATCGGGCCTCAGAGGGAGGATAGGGGAGGGTGGGGGGAGGGGGGAGAGATCAACCAAAGGACTTGTGTGCATGCTTATGAGCCTAACCAATGGTTAAGTTCAACAGGGGGTTGGGGCATCCGTGGGGAGGGGTGTGGGATGGGAATGGGGGGATGAGGACAAATATGTGACACCTTAATCAATAAAGAAATTAAATATATATATATATATATATATATATATATATATATATATATATTTGTAATCATGAGATTCCACCTTGTCAGGGAGAGTGGCCTGGGTGGGATATGTAAATCTGTGTGCCTATGCTAATCCATACATACAGTGGATGACATCCTAGATAAAGAGTATTGTGAGGAAAGAAAAGGATCTAGAAATGTTGCTTAGGGAGGTAGAGGAGGATGAACAGAGACAGGAAGAATAGCCAAGGAGCTGGAGGGAAACCAGAAGAGGGCTATGTCCTAGAAGTCAAGCAAGAAGAGCCCAGTTTTATCCAGGAGAGTTCAGTTAAGCAAGGAGAGTCCAGTTAAGTCTAAGAAGAGCATAACATGGGACATAGTGTCTCTAGAAAGTCTGTGTTATAGGGACAGTGACATGGCAGGATACACCTGGATTCAAGTGTGGCTGCTTTCCTGTAGTTAGCTGTGTGGCCTTGGGCAAAAGGCCATCTGATCTCATTCTACAGATTCTGCATCTATAAAATAGGGATAATATCTTCCTCAAAGAGTTATTGTGGGGGTTAAATGAATTATGCATATGCAATGTGTCTAGCACTTTGTAGGTTCTCAATAAAGACTGATTCATCCCATTTTGTCTCTGACCACTTACTTATTCATTTGTTTGACTCTCACTCTCCTTGATGTCTTAGCTTTGGTGTTGGTGATGACTCACTTGTAAGGGTCAACACAGGTCCATTCCTCATATATCACTGTACTAGACTGGGTGCCAGCAAGCTGTTATGAGCTGACAAATCAGTGCTCTGGATACTGTAGGGAGCCAACCACCCACTTATGTACCTTTTGATATGTAGACAGAGCACCCAGGACTGGATAAGGACACAATATACCCTTCTTCATCATACTCAGTTTTTCCCTTCCAGGGAAAGGAACTCCAACTACCAAATGAATACCTAATTTTTGTCTCAAGACATCTTTTTGCACTTGCATTTTGCAATTATATAAATCTCCAATACAAAATATTAATAATAAATGACTCATCACAATTAAATATTTTTAGAGTCAGCATTGGCCCTACCAGATTTTTCCAATTTGCTAGAAGCAGCCATTCCCTTCATTTTTATTTGTTAAATACAGTGAATGGGGGAGGGGGGCGGGGGAGGGGAGGAAATGCAATTTTCCCTACTGGTTAATAACTCTTGCCCTGCCTGCCACCACTGAGGATTTTTGCAGTGTAAGCCTGGTTGGCAACTATAGTAACTACCCATTGGGAGATAATATAATTCATTACTTGCATTAGGTTAACTAAACCCCCAAAAGAGAGACTGACAATTTCTATTGTGGCTAAAGCGGGATACCTAACTTTTTTAAAACCTCTTTAAAAATTATCCTTATATTTCTAAATAGCACACGTTGAATTTCTTACTGACAGTGTGTGCTTTCCGAACCAAACATGAGGACATAACATTTCATAAACAAGAGAGTACCTTTAGGGACAGGCTACTATGTTAACTGAAACATCTATGTGAGAGAGACATATGGATTGGTTTCCTCCCACACAAACACCCCGACAGGGGCCGGGAATGAATTTCCAACCCAGATAAGTGCCCTTGACCTGGAATCAAACCGTCGACCTTACGGTACACGTGCCCACGCTCACCGGCCAGGGCCACATCCATTTTTAGACGGACACTGTCAACATTTGGTGTAAAGGGAACCAGGGCCCTTAGCATCTCGCCACCTGGCTACCACCTCAGTACCTGGTCATTCTCTCCCTCTAGCGTACAGTCTGGCCAGCGGACCTCGGGACCGGGCTTTCCTAGCTGAGCATTGAGGACGTGCACGCCTGCGCCTTAGACCTCGCTGGCGTTCTAAGGTGGAAGGTTGCGCGTTTGAGTTTCCATGGCAACGCGACGCTTCCGCCTTCTGGAAGCCTAAGCTCCAGCTCCGGCTGTGTGAGACCCGTCCGGGTGGGAGGGAACCTGGGCACTGGGGAACAGATGGGGGTAGGAGGGGTGGGGGCTGGGGAAGCTGCTGGGGACATTTGCCCCAGGGATTGAACTAAACTAAGAAAGATCGGTCCTAGGCTCAACACGAAAGGATCTTTTCATTCCGGTCCTTTCGCCCACGCAGGGAACGATGCCTCTGGAGGTGGTGGTGGAGTTGCAGATCCGGGCGGTAAGAAAGATCAACGAACCTCCCTCCCCTTGCCCCAAAATCATACTCTTCCCCCAGGTTCTGAAATGGTCCCTGGTCATTCTCACCACCCCCTCCCATTCACCACACAGACATCATTATCTTTTGGAACAAATAGTACTCTGTCCCTACGATTTTCTACACTGGTATTCCCTGACTTCCTAATCTTTACTTCAGCTCAACCTCTTCCCACTTTCCTCCCCCTTAAAGCCAACTTGTTTCTTAGCTTTATCCTGAAATTTTCTGTTCTTTCTTTCTTTCTTTATTATTTTTTTATTTATTTTTTTAATTTCTTTATTAAGGTATCACATATTTGTCCTCATCCCCCCATTCCCATCCCACACCCCTCCCCACACATGCCCCCACCCCCCTGTTGTCCTTAACCGCTGGTTAGGCTCATATGCTTGCAATTTTCTGTTCTTTAAAAATAACCCTGTATTAAGTCCAAGGAGTATTTTATTTTATTTTACTTTATTTGCAGGATAAATATTTGGGAAAGGTTTAAAAATCTCTTTTAAATAACCAGGTTAGAATTTTATTTTATAAAGCCTCATCACTTCCTGATAATTTTTCACTTCTAGGAACCAATAAAATATTTCAAAGCTATTTCCCCTATTAGCTCTGGTTTGCTCATTCCAAAGGGGAAATCAATCAACTGTTTTATAATTATCCACTGAATCTTGCTTAAGTGAGATACTGTGGCAGAGTGACTCCATTGTTCCTATTTGGGGTTAGTCATTCCTCTTATTTCAGTTCCCATTTTCCGATCCTTCCATCTGTAGTGACAGGCTGTCCTGCAGCTTTGCCTCCTAACTGTAGGGGCTTCTCTCCTGACCATGATTACAAGCAAAAATACCACACAGGGTATGGCTATGGAAAATATGGTTAGTCTCTATACAATTGACAAATGCAGTTTCATTATACACGCAGATACAAAATAAAGAGCAGAATTTCCTGGATGTTCCACTTTGACAGCAAATAGAACCAGGCTATATCAGCCTTGCAATATCAATTTCGAGCTCTCAAAGTGTGTAGTAAGGTGAAGGAATTCTTGAGAAGCTGAGTGATAAATCAGTCTTCCTCTTCATCAAGGCAAAAATTAAACACTTTCATTTCATTCAATATTATTGGTTAATTTTATTTTCATTTTTAAAAGGCATTCCTCAGTATACAATTAACAGTGAAATCAGTTTTCTACCCTACGGTACTTAGGATCCTCCAAAAACAGGGTGAATTGATCTGTGCTTTAAAGCCAGCAAACTAGGCCCCAGCAACTAAGATAGGGAATTCCAGAACTATATATAGCTAGTAACTAGAAGGTAAGCCTAATTTTGAGCCTCTAATATTCAGACTTGTGGACACTGCAAGAAACGCCATACTTCCAAATATCTGGCCTCAATATTGTTACCATTAAAATAAAGGATCCCTCTAAGATTAAACGACAAAGCAAACTACTTACTGCTTCAGTTTGATTCAGCAAGTGAAGAGGTAGTCTGTGTTCAAGATGTTGCGGGAATGAAAATGATTTTATTTGAAAAAGCTATTCTTTTATTTTGAAGAGTAGCTATTCCTCTCTCGGTATGCCTCTCACACTCAGAAAATTTGTTTCCACCCAATCATAGACTACTTGTCACAGCCATTCTCCAGATTCCTATGTGCACCTCTACTAGTATACGACAGATCAAAGGTTATAATCCATTTCTATTTATAAATGTCAAAACAACTGGTCAAAGGTTCTTAAAGTTTCTTATTTTTAAGTAGAGAAGCATTTAAAGCTTACCCTTACAGTTTTTCATGGTCAAAGAATAATGAGCAGAGTCCACTCTACATTTGGTGGTCTTTGTTCTTATGATTTGGGGGAGGCACCATGAATAAACTGCTTTAAATGTAAAGGTCAATGTAAATGTAAATTTAGGAGTTAGTTGTATCTTGTATAGCAGCAGACTCCCCTGATTAATCTCAAATGAACTACTGTTACTTAAAGTGTGCTGTGTATAGGGAAACAGAATTCCATATGAGAAACTATTAATACACAAGGTCATCCTTGTGGTATATATGAAAAAGCTCACACTTTTGCATTGCAAAGAATCACATTATTTTCCCGTTTTATTACCTCAGTGGAGGAGCATTTTTTTTTTTATTCAGTAGAGATGACAGGTAGCAGGGCCCCATATCTCGCCATATTGGTCCATTGACATACTAGTAGTATGTGGTTAGCGACCCCCAAACTCTCAATTCCCCTGACCTCCTCAGTAGCTTATCTTTTCTGCGTAAGGCCGTTGTTCTATCCTTCCTTTTTTTCTAGAGACTATAGATACGCCCCTCTTTAAGTGTATCTTCTTCAAGTAAGTTCTTGGCTTGTCCTCTGAATGCTAAAAGATAATATTAGAGAATAGTGGGAACTAAATATAAATTTAAAGACCTTTTGAAGAGGTAAAAGAAAGATATGTACTATAATCTCTCTTCTCACTACCAAGTCCACAAAGATGGAAGAGACAATAAACTAAAAATGCTTACCAAGAAAATCAAGATTAAGAGGAACTCTCCCCAGCTGTGATAACAGATCTTCAGAGAATAAGCTAGAAAAAGCTACGTCTTAGACTCTCAAATAACTATGAACTATGATTAGTATGCAGCTTATCTGCCTGTATATTCACAGAATGAAGATCCTGTTTCTTTTTTCCAAGTTCAGTTTACAAGTGATATATTGACGTACAGGATCACTACAAAATACAATTTTTCTGATGTCAATTTTGAAAAAACAGCAACATTACAGTCACCCCAGCTTGGTTTCTTTCCAGTTGTCCTGGAGATACAAACAGTTGTTGAATGTATAATAGTGGGATTTTTTTTTTTTTTTCCTTTCTGCAATATGGCTGTGATCAGTAATGGCCAGCATGTGGCTTCAGCCTCGCAACCCATCAAGAGGGACACCTAAAATTCCAAAGGAAGCCTGAAATGTCCTACGAGGGACAAGCGGTATGGCTGCTGGTTTATGTCAAGCAGGATGGCTGCTGGGTTATGTCAGCATGATCGCATGTGGAAACATTTAGCTCTCCTGGTGCCATAATGAATGAGACGGTGTCACTGTTGGCTCCACAGTACAAAGAGGACTGGAGCATTGTGCGGTGACAGCCAGCAGTAGTCCACGATGCTATACTGCATGTAGCCCAGAAAAAAGCCAAAAGCCACGTCGGTGACATTGTGTCGCCCCAGCATGACCCTGGAGAGGCCCAAGATAAAGGCCCACAGTACCACCAGCACCCTCAGTGGAATGGCCAGCACCAGGTGGTTCAAGATGAACCGCGACACCAGGGCGGCCCTGGTGGCATGGCCCGAGGGAAAGGAGTACTTGTCCACCGAGAGGGTGACAAACATGTCCATCTGGTTGTGGGCGGGGCGACGCCTGCGGACCAGCCCCTTGAGCAGGGCCACCAGCAGCAGGTCCAAAAGCAGAGCGAAGAGCAGGTTCATCAGCACCTCGCGCCCGGCCCAGCTGTCGCTCCTGGACAGGCAGTAGAGGGTGCCCAGCAGCCAGGGGATGCCGTGTCCGGAGATCTCCAGCAGCTTCATCAGGGGCCGCACGCTGCCCCAGGACGAGCTCTCCCCCGCGCACACCCCCAGCTTCTTGGACAGCCACAGGTCGATGGCGAGCAGGGAGCGCAGGGCGATGGCCAGGAAGGACGGGTTGAGGTCCATGCGGTCCTCCTCGGGCAGCGGGGGCGGGGGCGCCTGCGCGGGGACGGCTCCCGCCAGCGGGAAGGAGCCGCGCCGGTGCACCGGGCTGTCGGACACGCGGAGCCGGGCGCAGGTGGGGTCCGCGCCCGACGCGCGGCCGCCGAGCAGGGACTGGAACTCGAACCTGCTGCTGCCGCCGCCGCCGCCGCCGCCGTGGGCCGGGCTGCTGGGGCTGCTGCTGCTGCTCGAGGCAGAGACGCCCAGGGCGCGAACCTCCACGTTCCTCCGGGGGCTCGGCATCGCGGCGGGCGGCCCGGACCCTAGAACCCAGACGGCCGACGAGCAGGCTCCCCGGCCCTGCAGCCTCTTCCGCTTCCGCACGGCGATCCCGGAGGGGCGGGGAGAGGAAGGCGCGAGAGGACGATTGTGACACCTGGCGGAGACGTGGGATGAAACTGGAATTCCAATTTGAAGAAGTGGAGGAGTGGGAGGGTGTTCTGGGGGGTACATATCAGGGGGTGCGGTAGTGGGGGGGAACTTTGACATTGTCTGTGGTTGGTTAGGGAAAAGAGAGTCTCGTTTAAAAGCAAACCAACCCTGTTCTCTATTTTTTCCTTTTTTTCTTTTTTTTCTTTTTAAGATTTCCTGCCCAGGGGTGTTCCTTCCTGACAAGCAAGATGTGTACCTTGGGGTTTACCTCCTGAATCAGTACCTGGAGACAAACTGCTTTCCCTCTGTGTTCCCTATTATGATTCAGCAGAGAATGAGATTTCAAAAGGTGATCTTGACTTTCTCACTGCTAAATAGACATTTAAATGTTGCTGTCTGAAGATCATTTAGTGGTTCTCATAAAGGACACAGTTCTTATAAAGTTATTTTGTAAATTTCCTTTTAAAACATTACTAGAAGGCCCCTGAGCACGGGGCAGAACCATTAGTTGGAAGACTTGCTTTTGCAGCCCAGGCCAGAGCCAAGTTCTAACAACCTAGTGCTAACCACCCTGGTCAATGACGTTTTCTATTCTGGGAACTCCCATGGCATTTTCTAACTGGAGCAGAGAGAGCAGTTTCTGAATGTTCTCGGAGATGTTAGAGGCAGTTGCATGGCATTTACGACAGGGATAATCAATAAACTAGTGGACCTTAGAAACAAACTGTTTTTAACTCAAAAAAAAAAAAAAAGAAAAAAGAAAAACTATAACCAAATTAGTTATATCCTGTATCTGAAATCCTATAACAAAACAAAAAGGCTCCTCAGACTTGAGTTTTCTTAGGCCATACCTGGTTTATTTATGATTATGATATAAACTAGAGGCCCGGTGCACGAAATTCGTGCACGGGGGTGGGGGGGTGTCCCTCAGCCCCGCCTGCACCCTCTCGAAACCCGGGACCCCTTGGGGGATGTCCAACTGCTGGTTTAGGCCCAATCTCTGCAGCCTAACCGGCAGTCGGACATCCCACTTGCAATCCGGGACCGCTGGCTCTTAACCACTCGCCTGTCTGCCTGATTGCCCCTAACCACCTCTGCCTCAGCCCCCACCATGGCAGCTTCATCTGGAAGGTTGTTCGGCTGTCTGGTCTAATTAGGTCTAATTATACTTTTATTTTATAGATAATCAAGAACATTACCAATCTTTCCCCTACTTTGAAATATTAATTTTATTACTACACAATCACAGTCCTTTGAAGTTTTTGTTTTGGAATTTGGAAATTAATCAATCTGATTCATTGAACCTTGATAAATCTGATGGTTTTGCCCCAAACAATATCACTGAGGTGGTTCTTTGGGGGAAGAAGATGAGTATGGGAAGGCTCCAGGTAGTCTATCACTTTTAAAGGTATGGATGGTGGTGCCCAGAAAATGACCTATTTTGACATGAGAATACGAGAGGAGATGAGGATTGATTGCCTAAAGGGCTAGAGTTGTATGTAATATTTTAATACATTACAGTATTAATTTAAATAGAGTCTACAAAACTGGTTGGATGATAGAGAAGAGGAACAAATGGATATTACCTTAGAACATACAATTAGAATCCAAAGACGCCCACGTCTACCATTTAAATGTTAGTAGTGGTAAAAAGTGGGTGGTAGAAATCCAGTCTATTTCTCACCCCCCCCCCCCACCTCCCAAGAATGTCCTTATGTTATCAATTTTAAGTTTGCTTCTATAAAATATTTTTTAAATCTTTTTTTGGTAAGAAGCCCAAGGATACAAAGTCATAGAAACACAGAGTGATAAATTTGTAAATGACTTTGAAGATCATTTAGTCCAACCTCCTTGACTTGTAGAAGAGGAGAGTGAGCCTCAGAGTGACATTCTGGAGGCCACTATTGCTCTGTTGCAAAGCTGTGCTTATGAGATTACTAGTCAGACATACCATGAAATATTTTTCATCTTATAAATTTTAATTAAATAAATGCTTTATTTTGTTTTTAAAATGCTTTTCTTTAAATTTTGAAAATTGCCCTCTTGTGTGAGCTGTTTGGGTTCATATTCCAGCTTTCTTTCAGTTTGCTCCAGTTTTGGCTGTACCTGTTCCATTCTTTTGTTGCAAGGACTTGCGTCTGTTCCATTCTCTAAATGTAAATGCTTGCAGCAAGTAGAGAAAACCCTTTCTCCTTGGACCTTCTGTGTTATTCAGAATTGAATGTTCTAAAGCATTTGGATAAACAAATTACTCCTAAAGACTGCATGAGCTATTGTGTTTGAACAGTTCATGTTGGTCATTTACTCCCTAAGATCATACTTGAGGATATCCTTAGACATAGATGAAGTGAAGGGCTAAAATAGTTTAAGGTGGTGGTGGTGGTGGTGGTGGGGGGGGGGGGGGGAATCACCCAAATATGCTTGGTAAATCCAAGTCAGTAACACAAAAATTACAGGGGAGAGCCTCATTTTTATAGTTAAAACAGATCTAGTTTTGAATTAAGAGCAGAGTTTAACCATGCATAGGTTTAAACACTATTTCAATCAGAACTTTAAAACCTGAAATTAAACTCTGCTGAAAGCTTTATTTTTTATTTTTTATAGTGCACTATAATTCAGGGAGAGGGAAATAGTATGCCTTTTATTTCAGTCCTATCCCAGGCTCTTTTAATGTGAAGGACGAAATATGCAGACTTGGCATTGGCTAGACAGGTATCACAGTTATTTTCTTGTGCTTCATGATACACTTAACTTATGAGGCTTTCCCTCTCTCTAGTTATTTTTGAATTTTGTGGGAATGTAGCTACTAGCACGTAGCTTTCTTTTTGTGATTCACATAGTTAGAATTTTTATTTATGTGTTGTTGTTTTTTTAGCACAACCAAATCCTTGACAAGGTAAGTCATTCATTCAGTTAACATTTTTTTATGAATATCTGTGGTATGCAGATTGTGTTTTAGGTATTCAACACTCTTTGAGGTTGATGCCAGATATGCTTTTAGCAACAAACTGTAGGGCTAGGTCAAGTTGATGACATTTTGAGCATGTGGTACATTCAGCTAACTTAGATTTTCCTGGCACTTGGTATTGTTTTGCTAATTCTCATTCATTTATCCTATAGTCATTTGTTGAACTTTTAACCGCATACCTGTTAAAGGTATTTCTGCTGAATCCTAAAATATTATATGGCTGGATTTGATGTGTGTTAATTATTTGGAAGAATGTAATCTGTAATTTCTATAAGTATATATTAATGAAACTTTGAAAATTTATTTTCTTCATTTTTCCCCCTGCAGTTATTTGAAAATGCAATAGATCCTGGAGCTGTAGCAGACATTTTAGAAAGTAAGTACTCTCTATCCCTTCCCAACTCCTCCCTCCCCCCGCAAAAAAAAGAGAAAGACTATTATATTGTGCGTCTATAATTCACAGATATAAAATTCTACTATTTTCTAAGTTGTGATACTTCCATGTTTGATCTATGTTAATATTCAAGAGAGTCTGTGAAATTTGAATCACATTTTTTATTTGATTACAAATTCTTTTCTAGATATAGATGGGATATACTAGAAGGTACAATTCAACTTGTTTATTTTTTATTTTATTTTTTAAAAATAACAATATATTTAATTCCCATTTAATTCCACTGTTGAGAATTCAAAGCTGGTTAATTACGCCTAACCATGGTGCTGTTTAAATTAAATGGGAATTAAATGGATTGTTATAGCAGTTTTAAACCTAGCAATTAATGAAAAATTCTGGCAATTTTCTAAAGTATTAAAATCTAATATTTTCTTTTTTAGGCATTTTAACCAGGTTTGAATTAATACAGCTAGTGCCTCCAGGTAATGTGCCAGTAAATGCATTTCTAAATTAGCTTTTTTTTTTTTTTTTTTAAGTTTAAAAGGATTTTGGCATGACACAATGAGGACTGGTATTTAAAAGTTGTCCCTTATATAATACTCACTATTTCCCCCTGCCCCCCCCTCCCCCTCAACCACCAGTCTGTTTCATTTTGTCCTCTTCTAGAAGAGTAACTTTATGGGTTTGGTGGGTTTTTCACTTTCCATTTTTTAATAACTTTAATTATTATAAAATACTTTTTTTTTCCATCCTGGCTTAGCTTCTTTCAAGTTTTTGCCTTTGACTATATTTTAATTGTGGAGTGTGTGGGTGTGTATGTATGTAAAGCCCAAAGCCATCTTCTCTACCAGTTGCTACAACAGGGTTGGCAAATCCAGCTGCACTGTTTCGTATGGCTCATGAGCTAAATCTCTACACTTTTAAAATTGAGTTTATTCATATACTATAAAATTTACCATTTTAAATACAATACAGTTGTTTTAGTATGCTTATAAGGTAGTACAAACATGATCACTATCTAATTCCAGAAAGTTTTATTACCTGGAAACAGACCCCATACTCATTAGCAGTCACTCATTATTCCTTCCTCCCCATAGCCTCTGGCCACCATTAATCTACGTTCTGTCTCTATCCATTTGCCTATTCTGGATATTTCATGTAAATGGAGCCAGACAACATATGGTCTTTTATGTCTGGCTTCTTTCAGGTAGCATGCTTCAAAGTTTATCCATGCTATAAAATATATCAGTAATTCCTTTTTATGGTAGAATAATATTATTTTATGTCGATATATCACATATACAATTCTATTCTTTTATATGGATAAGTTTGCTTACCCATTCATCAGTTGATGAACACTGGGTTGTTCCTACATTTTGAATATTATGAATAATACTGCTATCAGCATTCATTAACAAGTTGTTGGGTGAGTACATGTTTTCATTTCACTTGGGTATACACCTAGGAGTGGAATTGTTGGGTAGCTCCGTGCTTAACTTTTTAAGGAACTGCCAAACTATCTTCAGTTGTTACATTTTTAAATGGTTGGAAAGAAATTAAAAAATACAAATATTTAGTGATGTGAAAATTTTTAAATTCAAATTTCATTGTTCATAAAGTTTTATTGGAACACATCCATGTCCATTTGTTTAAGTGTTGTTCAATAGCTGCTTTCACACTGCAGTGAGAGTTGAATAGTTATGACCATACTTAAAGCCTAACATTTTTACTGTTCTGCCCCCCGCCCCAGAAAAAAACAAAAAATTAAATAAAATCTTTACTGTCTAGACTTTTACAGAAAACATTTGTGACCTCCGTACTAGAATCATGGAGCTTTAGGGGGGAATGTTCTATGATGCCTTTGCTTTGTGGTATGTCTTGAATGCCTGGCGACCTGAGCTAGTGAGAGCGTAGAAACTGCCATCTGGTTGCATCAGTTCTCATACATAGTCTCTCAATGTAGCTAATTATCTGGTGATTTTAGAGTCGTGTGTGTGTGTGTGTGTGTGTGTGTGTGCGTGTGTGTGTGTGTGTGTGAGTGAGAGAGAGAGAGAATGAATATACCTAAAAATTTCTAATTCTCTTCTGATCTTTGCTATTATACATTTTTGCCTTTTCCCTTCCCCCAAATGAAAGAATCTTCATAGTTTTACCTTGTCATAAAAAGCATTCCCAAATGATGAGAAAACCTAGTTCTACATCATTATTTTAAATAGCTATAAAAAGCTTCATTAATTTACTTATGTGTTTTTAATAGGTTTACTAGAGGCCCAATGCATGAATTTGTGCACCAGTGGGGTCCCTCCACCTGGCCTGTGGGATAGGGTCAAAACTGGCTCTCTGACATCCCCCAAGGGGTTCCAGATTGCGAGAGGGTGCAGGCCAGGCTAAGGGATCCCACTGGTGCACAATCGGGGCCGGGGAGGGACGTGGGAGGTTGGCCAGCCAGTGAGGGACCACGGGAGGGCTCCAGGGCATGTCTGGCCCATCTCACTCAGTCCTAATTTGCCAGACCCCAGCAGCAAGCTAACCTACCGGTTGGAGCATCTGCCCCCTGGTGGTCAGTGCACATCATAGAAACTGGTCAACAGGTCAACTATCTGCCTCCTGGTGGTCAGTGCATGTCATAGCGAGCAGTTGAGCAGCCTTAGCATATCATTAGCATATTATGCTTTGATTGGTTGAATGGATGACCAGATGACTGGACACTTCGCATATTAGGCTTTTATTATATAGGATAAACAGTATGTAGATAACATTTTGGGTTTTGTTCTTTCATTCTGCATTGTTTACTTGCTTATAGTTTACTTGTTTGTCATTTTCAATAGCAATATATTTTTCTGTAGTCATAATTGTTTTTAAATTGGTATTGTGGAGCATTTAGTTTTCTTTGCCTTTCACATCTATATAAAAATTATTTTGGTATATTTGCAAAGGACAGAATTACTAGATTGAACCATGTCTTGTAACCTGGGAGTAAACCAATCCCCAGCAAGTTTCCATTACTTCACTGGCAGATGCCTCAGCTAAAGCAGAGGTAGCTGTGGAGGTTTTTATGAGGATCATAGGCCTGCCTACTGTTGCTGTCCCTGGAGCAGGTCAAAGCCCCCAGTGGAGTGGATCCAGGAGTCTGTAGTTCTTTCGTCTGCCTCTTGGTTCATTAGCAGAAGCAGGCTCTGAAAACAGACAAGAACCCCACTCTCCATGGATCTAGGGATAGACACTCTTATTAATGTCATTTACTTTCTTAAGTAGGCATAACAGAGGGAAGATCAGAGGTGTCTCCTACCTTCTTTTCAGAAATTCTCACTGAATGTTTTTCACCCTAAAAGTGACAGGCCTAAATCAGGGCATTGAGGTGTGTTTTTTACCCCCCATAAGATTTTTTTCCTATTTGACCTAATTTTATGTTGAGACATAAATCTGCTAACTGACAAGTTTTATTTTAGTGTGCTAGTAAAATAGAAGCAGGCCCAGTTTAGTCTTATTCAATTTTACATGAATTGAAAAACTACCCAGTACCTAATATTCTCACTGTAACACCTTTAATTAACACAAATCCTGTATAATAAAAGGCTAATATGCAAATAGACTGAATGGCAGAACGAGCAGTCACTATGATGCTCACTGACCACCACGGGGCAGACCCTCAACACAGGAGCTGCCCCCGGTGGTCAGTGTGCTCCCACAGGGGGAGCGCCGCTCAGCCAGAAGCTGGGCTCATTGCTGGCGAGCACAGCGGCCGACTGCCTGCATAGTTTTTATATAATTATCTAGCATCACGGACTAGCAGATCAAGAGGGACATCCCCCGAGGGCTCCTGGACTGCAAGGGGGCACAAGCTGGGCTGAGGGACTCCCCCCTCCCAGTGCAAGAATTTTGTGCACCAGGCCTATAGTTTTGTAAGATAAAAAGCCAAAAGCCACAGCCATCAACAACTCCTGAAAATAATTACTATTAACAATTTGTTGTATATCTTTTCAGGCCTTCAAGATATATTTAGCATATATAATGCATTTAGTATATTCAAACAACCCTAAAATTATATATATATATACTAAATGTATCCAGTATTTATTATATGTATATTTAGTATTACATTTTGGTTGAATATATATATTCTGCAACTTGCTTTTAAATTTAAATATATTTTAGACTGCCATATGTTTTTCACATGACCAGAAATCCATCTGTGGGAAGGTTGCAAGAATTGTTTAAAACTATGATGACTGGAGAATATTGAATCTGGGTATATGCATACTGTTATAACTCAAAAGTTAATCAGATACAAAATGGAGGCTTTATTATACACTTGTTTTCCTTTTGTCTACATTCCCTCTATTTCAGAGTACAATTAAATTTGAATTGCTCAAAATAACAAGTTTACCCAGTTTCAGATGTATTATAGACTGATCCATTACTTTGTCTAACATATGTTTATTGAGGGCATATATGCCCTACACTGTGCCACTTCCTGGTATCACGTAGGTGGCACTAGTCACAGAGTGGCAGTGATAAACCCTCTTGATCTGCTAGTCCGTGATGCTTGATAATTATGTAAAAACTAGAGGCCTGGTGCATGAAATTCGTGCACTGGGGGTGGAGTGTCTCTCAGGCTGGCCTGCCCCCTCTCACAGCCCACAAGCCCTCAGGGGATGTCCTACTGACAGCTTAGCCCTCCCCTTGGGGCACGGGCCTAAGCCGCAGTCTGGTCTCTCTCTGTGGGAGATGACCGGGCTGATCAGGTGAAGGCGCCACCCCCATCACCCCGCTGCTGCTGCCACTGCTGGCCGCTGCAGCCGCCAAGGTGTTTTCATCAACACAGACTCCAGTCCCTTCACCATGAAAAAATGACAACTTTCTTTAGGCATTTTCAAGATGTGTCTTTCATAGGATATGACATTTCTTTCTTTTCTTTTTTGTTCTCACCTGAGGATATGTTTCCATTGATTTTTAAAGAGCGGGGAAGACAGAGGGAAAGACAGAGAGAAACATCATTGTGAGAGGGACACTTTGATTGGTTGCCTCCTGCATGAGCCCTGACCTGGGCCCCGGCCAGGGAGGAGCCTGCAACCTAGGCACATGCCCTTGATCAGAATCGAACCCGGACCCTGCGGTCCGCAGGCCGAGGCTCTATCCACTGAGCCAAACCGACTAGAGCAGGATATGACATTTCTTAGCCCCTCCAGCAGCGGACCTTCGTTTTTTCCTTCAGGAGTGAGGTGGAAAAACCCTAGATCACCTTCTTGGATTCTTATTACCCAAGTTACCAAGAATATTGTGAGTGGCGGTGTACAGGGAGCTTAGCCAATGAGCGGTCAGAAAAGGTGTTTCCTCTGCAGCTCCCTCACAGAGGCCCCCCCTGATGTGTGTCCGCTGGGGTGGGGGCGTTCTCCGAGCTGCGCTGCGGCTGCTCAGAGCACGCCACCACCCCTGTGTGTGTCCGCTGGGGGCCTGCTCCCAGCCATGCCATGGAGGCTCGGAGCAGGTGCCCTGTGTGTTGTGTCTCCACTCCAGCCCGTCCCCAGCCCAGCCTCCCCACGGCCGCTGAGGCTGGGGGCGGCATGCAGTTCCCTCCAGCCCAACTGTGCACGCAGCTCCTCCTGAGCCGGTTGTGATGCAGCCTCTTCCTGAGCCCGGCTAATTTGCATATTCTCTCTCTCTCTCTCTCTCTCTCTCTCTCTCTCTCTCTCTCTCTCTCTCTCTCTCTCCAGATGTGGTCACATGAGCCACATCTGGTTTTATAGGGACCAGTTCTTCATTGGCTGAATGGTTACTTTTCATTTTGCTGTATATATTACTTTACTGTTTTATACTTTTTCATGTTGTTTTCAAACAGACTTATAGTCAGAAGACAGATTATGATAATTAAACTAATGATACAGGTACCTCAGATTTGCATACAGCTTTGCTGCCAAGGAAGGAAGAGGTCCAATGATTTGGCTTAGAAGCAATAGACTCCACCCTGGTTCTTCAGTTTACAAAGATGGGAAAAAGTGAATGAACACAGGGGGGCAGCATAATCCTGGTTGACAGTGAGCTTGGTGCTTTTATTGACTATAAACCTCTGCTTTGGAATGTGTCATATATATTCAGCCCAGATGTAAAATGCTATTTTAGTGGGCACCTGTTCTCTGATTCAGAGTTTGACTTTATACTCTGTCATGATGCTTACTAGGCATCAGCAGGAAATAACTTTTGCCTCAGATGATGGCGTGTGTGTGTGTGTGTGTGTGTGTGTGTGTGTGTGTGGTATTTTTGTTGTTGTTAATCCTCACCCAAGGGTATTTTTACTACTGATTTTTGGAGAGAGTGGAAGGGAAGGGGAGAGACACACAGAGAGAAACATCGATGTGAGAGAGAGACTTCGATTGGTTGCCTCCCACACATGCCCCGACTGGAGCCGGGTATTGAGCCTGCAACTGAGGTATGTGCCCTGGACTGGAATCGAACCGTGACCCTTCAGTCTGTGGGCTGACACTCTAACCACTGCGCAATACTCGCTAGGGCAGATGATCTGGTTTTGAATTTCTACTTTGCCAGGCAGCATCATGATGAGTGTCTTAAACTTTCAGAGCCTCAGTTTCCTTATTTGCAAAGAAGGAATAAAATGAGACCCCATATTGGGAAGCAAGCTGTCAGTTCTGATATGCTTTATAAATGCTAGATATTTCTCGAACCAATATTGTTATTAAAATTATTTTTCTTGAAGTCTAATTTTTTTTCTTTCTGGGGGAGTACTTGTTCACTGATGGTATTGATGATGTCCCTGTCTGTGCCATTAGCCTATTAAGAACATGATGGAGTTTTTTTCAGACATTTCGCTTGGCCTGTGAGAATTACTTATCCTGTGTATATGCTTATTATTTACAACCGAGGCTCTTGCTGTAACATCCCTGTGGAGTGCTGACATTTTTACATTGATAATAGCAGGTCATGTCAGGCACTGAGCTCTGCACTTCACATGTGTTTGTCATTTGTCCTCACAATAGCCCTAAGAAGCAGGTACTATTATGAGTTTTACATTTTCCTGAAGAGGAAATTGAAGTTAAGGAGTTTACATAATTTGTTCAAAGCCACATAACTAGTAATCAGTGAAGCAAGGATTCGAACCCAGTTCTGTCTGAATCTAGAACTTGAGTTCCTAACCGGTGTACTGTAGGCTTCAGTAGAAAGTTGTATTTTGTTGCTAGCGATGGGTGAGGAAATTGTCATATCATTTCCATTTTTTGTTTGCACTTCTGAGATCACTGAATGGAGGAAGTCTCTCTGGCCAATAAAAGTGGGGAGCAGGTGAAAGGCTCCATCTGATGTATTTATACCATCACAGTGTGTGGAGAATGGATTTGAGTGCAGAAAGAATAGAAGGAGGGTGACCAGCTAGGAGGTCATGGCAGTAGTCCAGGAGAGAGGGGGTGAGGGCTTGGACCAGGGAAGTAGCTATAAAGATGGAGAGAAGGGGACAGTTTTTAGATTTATTTTGGAGACAGAGTCAACAGGACTTGCTAATGGATTGATGTGAGGAGTGAACGAGTAGAACCAAGGATAAATCCTAGATTTTTGGCTTCAGCAACTGATTCCTCTGATGGGAAGATAGGGGAGAGCTTATTGGTGGGGAAAAAAATCAAGAGTTCTATTTTAGACCTGTTTGGATACACTATAAGACGTTTATGGTGAGACTTGAATGATGAATAGGATCTCAACAAGATGGGAAGGAAGAAAAGACATTTTAGAAGGAATAGCCTAAGCTGAGCAAGTGCATAGAAGAGGAGGGAAAGATACCTTGTTAGCTTATTGTGGCTGGAGCATGTCTGAGCGGGGAAGAGTAGAAAGAAATTATATCATGAAAAATATAGAATGCTTTCTTTTTACACATTTATCCTTACTAGAACCCAGTAAGTGGAATGAATAGGAAGAATTAAATTCATTATACTATTTGATAGAAGGTGAGTTATTTTCTACAGTTGATATACCAAGAATTCTTGTCACAAATAAAATGGCAGTCACCAAACGGTAATGTTACCTCATTGACTACGTTACTATTTTGGCAGTGCTCCGTACAGGGGCCGCTCTCAGTCCAAACCACTTGTGTAGCACCTGCTGTGTAGACAAGGAGGGCTCAGATGGCAGCTGCTCCATCCTTTAGTTCAGCCCTTCTCAATCCTATTAGACCTAAGATCTTCTTTTGTAGCATCCTCTTACCATATTGAAATAAATATTCATAGTTAATAGAACCAACTTATACAAATCACAGTATTTGAACTGCAATATAAAGGAGAAATGAAAAGGAAGTTATTTAAAATAAGATGACGTGCATATCAACACGTGAATGTTGAGCATAGTGAAGTATTTAGATGTGACATGATTTTCAAAATGCCAAAAGGATCTCAGTAAAGATCCAAACAGCAAAGTACAGTTTTTCCTTAATGTACACAGAAACTGCATTCCTGAAAATCCAGTGTATTTTAAAACTGTGCAAAAAGGTGCTTTGTGTTTATATGTAACTAGAGGCCCAGTGCATGAAATTCATGCACGGGGGGGTGGTCCCTCAGCCCGACCTGTACCCTCTCCAATCCGAGAGCCCTCAGGGCATGTCCTGCTGACCTTAGGCCCGCTCCCTGTGGTTCTCTGCTCTCTGCGGGGCTTGCCTGCTCCACACCATAGCGATGGGCAAGCAAGCCCTGCTGGGTGCTGCCTGCAGCTGCGCTTGTCTGCTCCCGGGTCGCCGCGGCAACAGCCAAGCAGGCCCTGCTGGGTGCTGCCTGCAGGCCCACTTGCCTGTTGTGGGTCGCTGGCAGCTACCACCAAGCAGGCCCTGCTGTCTGCTGTCAAGCTGCACCGCTGGACCTACCCCCAGGCCCACCCTGAGGTTGCCTGTCTAGCCCTGCCTGGCTCCCCGGCCCCACAGCAGCTGCAGCCGCTGAGGTCTGGCCCTGCCTCCCTCTTTGGCCCTTGAAGCAGCCTCGGTGGCTGCTGACCAGGCCCTCCCCCAGTGCATGGAGGCGGGTCCAGGCACTGCCGCCCCAGACCCGCAAACGCTGATGGGCCGCCGCCCCCGGAGAGACCCCGCCCCCACCGCCCCCCGGAGAGACCCCGCCCGGCGGCGGCTGCTGCAGCGGCAGTGGGAGCGGGGTCTCTCCGGGGGGTAGTGGTGGTGGTGGCGGCAGCGGCGGCAGGGGTGGGGTCTCTCCGGGGGGGGGGGCGGCGGCGGTGGTGGGGGGGGGGTCTCTCTGGGGGCGGCGGCTGCGGCAGCGGGGGCGGGGTCTCTTGGGGGCGGTGGCGGCGGCACCCGGACCCACCCCCATCCGCGCCACCGTTCGGACCCGCGAACGCTGAGGGGTCTCCCCTCAGTAGCGAGGGATCCAGCCATTGAGAGGCGCAGGGGGCGGGACTCGTGAGTCCCGCCCCCTGCGCCTCTCAATGGCTGGATAGGCCACCCCGAGTCCCGCCCCCCAGCCTCCCGCTGCCCAATCGTGGGCGTAGCGGAGTGATGTTTATTTGCATATTACTCTATTATTAGATAGGATGGTAAGTTCCAGGCTCTGATAGTTATAAAATAGCTCCTCACTTGGAAGAATGTCTGGCAGGATGTTAGAAAGTTGTGCAGGAGTGTCGTGAGCATTGCAGGGGCTGTTGACTCTTGCCCATGCAACGTCCCCTGGTGTTGGCACCAGCCCTGCTAAGAACCACAGCTCTAGCTGTGCTCTGAGCCACTGGGACATTAGCATCCCTATGTCACAGAACACATCGAACTCCAGTCTGCACTGTATCTTTTGCACGAACAGGGCATTGTCTACCTTATTCCTATTCTACCCTTAGGCCTGGCCCATGGTATGTCCTTAGAAAACATTTGTTGAAGGAAAGAATGGATGGATGGATGGATGGATGGATGGATGGATGGATAGATGGAAAGAAAATTTCCTCTTTGTTCTGTTTTGTAGAACAACGCTTTAGATAGTGTTTTATCTCTGTCATGACTTGGGGAGGGTTTTAAAACTTGTCCATGAGATAAAAAGTAGTAGAAGTCATCTGACTCTTGAATAACAGGTACTGCATTCAAAATGTCTATTTTTATCTGTATGCCTTCTCTGCTATCACCTATCTAAGCTTTTATGTTGTTAAACTTGGGATGAAGATGCATCATTTTTCAGAACATAAATCTACTTCTGACTTTTCTTCTTCCTTCTTAGTGTGGGAAGAGTTGGCCTACTATGAAGAAAACACACGGGAATTTCTTTTTCCTGAGCCCAAGCTGACACCTTCGAACCCTGGCATAGGTAGGGAGGTGCTCATGAAAACGGCTGCAGGTTTTCCAGTAAGTGATCTGTGCCCAGCTGGCTTCTGTTGGAAAAGCAGTTCTTAGGATCTGAGCATTTTATTCCTGATAGGGCTTGTTCTTGGACTGATCACTTTATCTTGGTCAGTACCCCTGTTATTCTGTTTAGCAGTCTTGTTTAGATGCCCTACTCGGAATGCCAAATTACACTGATTCCCATTATTGATCTGAGAGGTGGGAGTCTTACCTAATCTGGCTAAATCATTGCCATATTCACACTGTCACATAATTATAAGGATGATTTTTTTTACCTCCTCTTAATGCAGATTAGCTGGAAGATTTTGTCATTTAATTACAGCTATTAGCAATAATAAGAGTAAATAGGGCAGTAATAGTAATAATGCTACTTCTCATTTATTTTTCCAGTTGATTTTTCATATGGTATTTTATTTTCCTCATAATAGTTCTCAAGTGAGCTGAGGCAGATACTATGGCCTCCACTTAATGGAGGGGAAACGGACAGAGGTTCGCTGACTGGTACTAACGAAGGATATTAAAAGATAGGGCAGTTATTCAATCGATAGCCTAACTGGGGGCATTATCTGAACCCAAATTTGAATATTCATTTTGATGTTATCTGTGATAATTTCTGACTCTGCAGCAACTCTGTTGTTGGAATGCCTGGGTTCAGCAACCAGCTTTGCCATCACTAGCTGGACAAGTTACTCTCTGTGTCTTAGTTCCTCCTCTACAAAGTACAGATACTAGATATTATTAGGACCCGCCTTATGGGGTTGTTTTGAGGATTAGATGAGTTACAATATGCAAAGCACTTAGGTCAGGGCATATAATACAATTTATTTTAGTGTTTAGCTATTCTTATTAAGTATATGCTATACTAGTATTTTATTTTTCATCTTTATTGGTGTCTAATTGACAAATAAAAATTGTAAAGTGCACAACTTGATGTTTTTATATATATCTACATTGTGAAATAATTGCCACAAGCTAATTGTCATATCCATCATTTACTGTTACTAGTTACCATTTTCTTTTCTTTTGTGGTGAGAACTCTTAAGGTCTACCTTCTTAGAAATTTCAAATACACAATATAGTATTGTTAACTATAGTCACATTGCTATACATTAGGTCCCCAGAATTTATTCATCTTGCAAAATGAAACATTGTACCCTTTGACCATCTACCCATTCCCCCATCCTCCAGCCCCTGGCAACCAGCATTATACTTTTTGCTTCTGCGAGTCTGACTATATTAGATTCCTTATATAAGTGAGATAATGCAGTATTAATTTTTTCGTGTCTGGTTTTCACTTAGCATAATGTCTTTCAGCTTCTTCTATGTTGTTGAAAATGGTAAGATGTCCTTCTTTTTAAAGGCCGAATAATATTTCTTTGTGTACACATATTTGTTATGTGCATATTTTAGGTAATGTATATGGATAATGCCAACCACACAAAAGAGCAATTAAGTTCTTGCACGATTTCAAATTAGGATGGGATAGGCAAAAATACTGTTCCAATAATTTTGTTTGCTTCTTTTATGCTGTTTTATTTTTAGGGTATTGCTCCAAAAATAGAGTTTTCTACAAGGACAGCCATCAGAGAATGTGTGTTTCTGCATAGAAACAGATTTCTTGTAAGTATAATCAAGAAGCCAGTAATAGAAATGTCAGGAATTTTCTCCACAAATTTAAAGAACTCAGTTTACCAAGTTTAGATACAGCTAGATAAATAAAAACGTGGAGACTTATTGCTAGTTTTGAATTTATTCAAACTATTTGCTCTGCCTGTCACATGAGACTGATTATGCTTGGCACATATTCATCAAGGTATAGTTGGTGGAGCAGAATGGTCTATGGTTAAGATCACACGTTTGATGTGTAAGCTAGTTAGCTTTTTTGGTTGTTGTTTCATGACTTTTATTCTTTTTGTTGTTGTTGTTAATCCTCACCTGAGGATACTTTTTCATTTTTGGAGAGAGTAGAAGGAAGAGGGAGAGACAGACAGAGAGAAACATCAATTTGAGAGAGATACATCGATTGGTCACCTCCTGCAAGTGCCCCAACCAGGGCTGGGATCGAGTCTGCAACTGAGGTACATGTCCTTAACCGGTATAGAACCCGGGACCTTTTAGTCCGTGGGCCAATGCTCTATCCACTGAGCCAAACCAGCTAGGGCAATGACTTTTATTCTTGATCTTATGAACAGTAGTAGTTCCTTCTTCCTTATGCTGAAGCTGAAGCTGAAGCTCAGAGTTGTATTCATGGCCATTGTCAGTAACCGTGAAGGGTCTTGGGCATCCATAAGCACTACCTCTATTTTACTCTCTTGTTCAGCCCTAACTTCCCCTTCACTCTGATTTATTTTCATGTTTCTTTTATCTTATTGCACACAAATTTAGTAACCATTTAAAGTCTTTTCTAGAACAGTATGGAAGTGAATGAATGTAATATCCTTCTTTAAATACTTGTCATCCTAAATCTTGCCTGATCCAGTCTAGAAGACCTTGAAAATGTGGGCTGTGGATACTGAGTGACAAGGGTCTGTGCAAATCCATCAATCCTCTGGGCATTATAACTCATATAATTGGAGGCAAAAGATTAATTTTAAGGAAAGCATTAGCTGCTTTTTAGTTTTTCTTTCTTTACCCACTACTTTCTTCAATCTGTTCGATATGTGTGCACAGTGAGTTTTTCAATCTTTTTTCTTTAAAACCTCCTAATGTATATCTTCATTTTAAGCCTTAACTTTTTTTTAAAAAAATATACTTTATTGATTTCTTACAGAGAGGAAGGGAGAGGGGTAGAGAGTTAGAAACATCGATGAGAGAGAAACATCGACCAGCTGCCTCCTGCACACCCCCTACCGGGGATGTGCCTGCAACCAAGGTACATGCCCTTGACCGGAATCGAACCTGGGACCTTTCAGTCAGCAGGCTGACGCTCTATCCACTGAGCCAAACCGGTTTCGGCTAAGCCTTAACTTTTAAAAGTAGTATCTTTTATTTCTCTTAGAAGTATCCCCTTATTTTGGAAATTATAAAATATGAATAAGCAAAAGGACAAAGTTATGTTATTCTTACTATCTAGAGATGATATGACTAATTTTTGAGTATATTCTTCTATACAACACACTTTTATTTTAAAAGATTAAGATCATACTATTTTGTACCCTTTCTTTTTCACTTAATATACCATGAACATGTCCTGATGTCCTTAAGTACTTTTATACCAGGCAAATAAATCTTCATGGCTTCATTGTATGCCATTGCATGGCAGTGCCATAATTTGTTTGGCCAATCATTTTCCTATTGTTGGGCACTTAGCTGATATGTCACAGCCCAGTCAGGAAAACAAACTACACGTGCTATTTTAACAGAAAGATTTCATGTAAAAAAGGAAGGCTAAGCAGGGGATAGAATGCTGCGAGGTAAAGGGTAACACTGAAGTGATGGGGATAGTGACTACGGGAAGCAGCTCCAACCCTAAGGCTGAGGAAACAAAGGGAAGAGCATGGAAGCTTGAGGAAGAGACCCCATAGAAAGGGGATCCCATAGCAAAGGGACCCTGGGGAGAGGCTGCCTTCCTGGGTGCTTCTTCAGAAAATCAAAGGTAGGACTTCGATGAGCTGGGACTCCGACCTCTGAGGAGGGACACTGCTCATCGCTGGTGCCTCAGATTCCATGGGGCGAGATTCAAATCCCTGAGTGCTGGAATGCCTGAGGGGGGCACAATGAGACTAGTTCCGGGATTATTGGAGTGGGGAGATCTATAAACTGGAACCATTTGCTGTTGCCAACGTGAAGAATGGTTGCTGGGGTGATGCTGTCAGGAATAGAATGCAAAACTGGAAGTGGCCAGCTCTGTCTTCCTGATTCCATCTTCCCGTCTCCCTCTAGTGCTTTCTAGTGGTAGAGCCTAACAGTAGCTGGAAAAGCAGAAGGGGTTTGCAGAGTGCCAGCCCTCCTATCCTAAAGCTGAGTATAAAAGGTGGGTTTGGGAGCTGAAAGACAATTGCTTACTCACCATTCACCAATCTGGTTGGTTTCTCACTTTGGAACTGTTTTAAGAATTTTTTTTTAGCTAAATACATAGCCATAATTATTTCCTTATAATAAATGAATTGAAGTGAAATGGCTGGATCCAAGTATATGCCAGTTCTCTCTCTCAATCTCTCTCTATGTCTTTCTATCGATCAATCATCTATCTGTAACTGGGGGGAGTGTCTGATACTTTCCAACTGTCTCCTAATGCAAATAAATCTCACTGGTATTTGAAATGTAACCTACTAGTGAGTTATAAATACTAGTGATGTTAAGCTGAACTGAAGAAAAATTAAGTAGAGAAATGCCCTTCCTTGAGTTCCTGTTTTATAAATCTAAGATGTTCAGTCTTCTACCTTAGTTAACAAAGTTCAATTAAATACAGTCATGTTCTGTTTGAATTCCCCCTCCCCCCATTTTTGTTTTTAAAAGAATTGTTTCTCTTTTTGGTTCCAGGAAGAAAGATATAAGTCACAAAGGCCTTTATTTACATCATACGGACCAACATTCCCCTTAAATAATACACACATGAAGCCAAGAGAAATTAATCTCAACAGACTGCCCCAAAGTGTACAATTCCGGGAGCCCTCTCCATATTCTACCAAACGTTTCTTCCAGGACCAACCAGCTCAACTGAACCTTGGAAATAATTTCAGAATCCCTGGAGAAAGCAAACCTCCATTTGTAGTTAGACATGTGAGCCTAAAATTATTTATCAGAGTTCTTTGGAATGGTGAGGTTGTGAATGAGTTCAGAATACAAGAAGTTTGGATTATAAAAATAATTGGGTATTCTATACATATAAAAGCCTAAGCGACCATTATGACTGAATGACTGGAATGACTGGTCAACCAGTGGCTATGATACGCACTGACCACCAGAGGCAGATGCTCAATGCAGGAGCTACCCCCTGGTGGTCAGTGTGCTCCCACAGCCAACCTCCTGAAGCTGACCAACCTCTCCCAGTCCCTTTCTGTAGCCGGCCAACCTCCTGCAGTCCCTCCCCCCAGCCAGTGGCCAACCTCCCACGGTCCCTCCCCTTGTCCATCCCCTGGCCAGCAGGCCCCGATTAGCCTGGCCCTGATAGGGACTGGGCGATATGGCCCCGATTGGCCCTGATCTCTAGCCAGGTTTAGGGACCCCACCGTGCACGATTTCATGCACCAGGCTTCTAGTATTAAATAAAAAGGGAATTCAAACTGAATAATAATGATGATTAAATTATGTTATCTTTCTAGAGCCATATTCAGGAACTCTTATAAAGATGTCTTGTACAGAGGATTTGCTCAGTAAATATCAGCCATCCCTATGTTTAATTTTCGAAAATTATTGAGTGTGATGACTACACATGGCAACTCACCATTTATCCAGAAGAATTAGTGAACTGATGGGTGGAAGACGCACAACAAAGCCTGGCATATACTCTGTACAATCTAAAACTAAAGCTTCATCAGTTTTAAAGAAAACTGCTTGAGTTTTTTAATAAGGTTTTTGCTCATTAGCCATACTTTAAAGAGCAGGGGAAAAATGTATCTGCAGGAAGAAGCAATGATGTGTCATAATCAAAGCCCTTGATCAAATGTACCTTAGATTTAACCTTCAGGGAGAAGTGGGCAAATTTAATAACATTAGTTCTTTTAGTCTCCTTAATTTTTTTATATAAAAGTAATGGAAACACAGAAATGTTCAAAAATTCATTCAAAAAATTACCCATAGTTTCACCAGTATAATAAAAATAAGTATTTAATTTAATGCATTTTCTTTAATCTTTTTAATATTCATAAGACTTGATTTGTTCCTACAAAGTCGTAGTCATACTGTAGTATATACAGATTAGTTTCTCAACATATACAATTAATATTATATTAAAAGCATTTTGATATTATTTCCTATTCTTCATTAGCACCAGTCCATGTTCTAGTTCATGACTTATTCTCCAGTCGTTCTTATAACTCCAGTAGTTAACTGTTGATAATGTAAAGTTGATAATTTGACTTAAAGTCACTAGTGGTGATGTTTGTGTATTTGACCCAAACCTGTTTGCAGATCATGTTGTCCCATTTATGAAAATATGTTCACTTAAGTAAAACAATGTAGTCAACACTATTCTTTTTTTCAAGGGTACAGACACTCAGATTGGCCCGGAATGTGGAAGACTGAACTGTGACCTTGTGATAATCCCCAGGCTAGCACTGCCCAGACTGTTTAGGAACATGAAACTCTGTCCTGTATTTATTTATTTATTTATTTATTTATTTATTTATTTATTTATTTATATTGTTGATAGTATTACAGATATCTCTCATCCCCTTACCTCCCTTGTCCTGTTTTAAAAGAATGCAAAATAAGCTTCACTTGGTCTCTTCTGGGCTTGACTTACCAGTGGTTAGAATATAACTTGTGCCCATCGTTATTTATTTATGCTAACATTTAAATTTTAGCCCATCTCTTCGTGTTAGCCTTAGTGAAGAGAGGGACAAACAGCTTCCCCTATTGGGATAACATTTAACGTACATTGAGATTGTGATTTAATTTGTTCCCAACTTTCTTTTCTCACTTGCATGACTGACGGGGAGAAAGGCATTACAGATAATGTGGAGAAGGTAATACAAGTCACGGTGGGTTTATGTCTTATTTCTTTCCTTTTCTTTCAGGTGGACAGTGCAAAGCCCTTTGGTGAGGATATTTCAGAGCATTATTCCCGGAAGTCTAGAAGAAAATCTAAGTTTCCAAACTTTCCCTTTCCCGTGAGAAGAGGTACTCAAGTTTCTTGTTAGCCCTGTATATTTCTCTATGGGAGCAAATGCATCCTACTTCTAAATCTTCTTTCATTCTGTGGGATGTTTTCTTTGGAAACTTGGCGTTTAATTCTCAAGTACTCTCCAGCGGTGGAGTTTCCAGGGAAGGAGTTCCTATGGAGCAGAGTCAGCAGGAAGCTGTTTGAGAGTTCCCCTAGAGAACTCTGGTTGCACTAGTTTCCTAGCTGGGCTAGAAAAGCAGAGAGCAGCTTGTTCTGGTGTGAACTTCTTGCAAAAGCACCATTGATAGCCAACAAATAAGACTGGCCATTTCTGTAGATGGGAAAGAGCAGGGGATTGGTGATCAGAAGAGTGTATAACATTTGCTTTACAAGATTCCATGTTAGCGAGGCGGGGAGTCAACTCTATCTGAAGCAGTTAGGTTAAAGAAGGGATCTCAAACTGTCAGGTGTCAGGACCCTTTTGCATTCTTCTTTAAAAAAATGTTTTTATTGACTTGAGAGGGAGAGGGAGAAGGAGGGAGGAAGAGACAGAAGGGGGTGGGGAGAGAGAGAGAGAGAGAGAGAAAGATTGATGTCAGAGAAAAACATCAACCTGTTGCCTCTCCCACAAACCCTGACTGGGGATCAAACCTGAAACCTGAAACCTGGGCATGTGCCCTGACCAGGAATTGAACTGTGACCTCCTGGTTCATAGATCGATGCTCAACCACTGAGCCATGCCAGCTGGGCTAAAGGTTTATACTTTTTTGGGGGGTGGGGGTGGGGGTGGGGGTTAATCCTCACCCAAGGATATTTTTCCATTGATTTTTAGGGAGAGCAGAAGGGAGAGGAAAGACAGAAAAAACGTCTATGTGAGAGAGACACATTGATTGGTTGCCTCCTGCACGCACCCCGACCAGGGCCAACCGCACCCCGACCAGGGCCAGGGTACGTGCCCTTGACTGGAATCGAACCTGGGACCCTTCAGTTCGAGGGCTGAGGCTCTATCCACTGAGCAAAACCGGCTAGGGTCAAAGGTGTATACTTTTAAAGGGCTGCACAGATTCTTATGGTAACTCAAGCCAGTGTTCATGGATCACGATGACTGCTTGACTGCAGCCAACCAAGGACAGAGTACAATTTGACGCAGAAAGTGCTTTATCACCTCTGACATTTAATTTAAGTCCTTTGGTTTGAAAATCACCCGAGTAGCCTATAAAGGCAGCACTGCCTTCCCTATTACTGGGAAACCAAGCAACAGCAAATGTCCTTTCCAGGAGAGGACACCTTGGGCTTAATGCTAGCCCAATTATGATAGCACTCATATATGACATTGGTCTCGGCCTTTATCTGTCTCTAATCCTGGCAGGTGGAGAAGTAAGGTTCCAGAGAGGTTACAGAATGTGTACAGGTCACATACCAAGTTTTTGGCAAACCTACATTTAGAGAAGACGTTCAGACCTCTGGGCTCACATCCTATAGCTTCCAAGCCAGACCTTTGCTTAGGTGACCTGTCAGCTCATTCATCCAGGCCTAAGGTAGAATAAAGCAGTGCTTCTCAAATTTGAATGTGCATGTGAATCACCTCGGGATCTTGTTAAACTGCAGATTCTGATTCAGTGGGGCTGGGGTGAGGGCCTGTGATCTTTCTTTTCTAACAAGCTTCCAGGTGATACAGATATCACTGGTCCATGGACGGCACTTTGAGAAGCAAAGGAACAAAGGCAAGCCCCCTGGGGAAGTAAGCGCTCAACATCAGGCACAGGGCACTATAGGGCAGGTTTGTGGCTAAAGCTGGGAAGGGCCTTTAGCACTGCTGATTCCCTGCTCAGCAGGGAGAAGAGAGCTTCTGGGACAAGAGGGACACACACATACAGGCATGCCCAGAGCATGTGCCAATTGCCAGGCTCTAAAATACCTTTTTAAAGCTTCCTTCTTACTGCCAGTGGCACAAGGGGAATCAGCAATTCAGGAAAAGTTCCTTGCCGCTGCTTAAGCCCAGTCATACGGGGGTGGGGTGAGGGGAGAGCACGGTGGCCATGGCATGGCCTTGCAAATACTCATTTCAAAAGCATTTCTTTTTTTCTCAACCTGGACAAGTCCAATTTAATCTTGGTTTCGTTTATGTGTACTCATATATTCACTTTCTAGTCCTTCTTACCATTCTCTGGCATTAGATCTACGTACTTATTATGAGTATTTAGGGTAACCCTAACGATTTATACTTTTGCTGCATCATGTTTCTGCAAGCTCTTGCATATCCATTGTCTCAACCTAACATTTATGTCTACCTTGGACAAGTATACTTAAGAATTTCTGCATCAGTAAGATTCCACGGAAACCACATGTGAAGGGAATGGCAGAAGAGGAAGAGTATATGCATCTTATATTTGAGCCACACGGCTTTCTTGTAGGCTCTGGGCACCTGAGCAAATATGAGTTTTCCAGGCTGTTGAAGGGTTACTGAACTTATTGCTTCACTTTAGACTCTCTTTTACTCTTCCCATAGCCATGCGTGCTATGGGAAGTCGTCGATTGATAATATAACCCCATTGTTGAGCTCAGGAGGACAGAAAAACTCGGAGAGAGAGTTGCTGTGACCCAAGGGAGATTTAAAAGTGATAGGTGTAATTTACAAGGGAGCATTTAAGTTCTATCATAATTCATTCATTGTGTAATATTTTTGTACTGCTGTGGAATAAGTGGAACAGCAGTTTTTAGGGGTGACTGATAATAATGAGTCATTGAATCACCTGTTCCTCTTTCTTCTAGCTTCTTCTCTTGACAGCCTTGCAGCTAACGTAAAGGTAATTTTAGAAGTAGCGTTAGTAAAATAGCTTATTTCCAGCTATCTAATGTTAATTACTGTGCTTCCCCCGATGAGTGGTGAAAAGTATACTTGTAGCCAGTGCTGCTTATGGAATTGCTGTGGTTAGAATGGAGTTTAAAAGGTGCCCTGGCTCCACTGGCTGCTTTGCTTTGTTTCTACTTGTTTGTTCCCTCACATACACTTTTCTTTCTCATCAGGAGCGAGGGTGTATGTAGGACCAATACCCACTTTATCAGTAGAATTTTAATTGATTTTTCTCTAATCAAATACCTTTATACATAGTGGTGATAAATCACATGTTCTTGAAGCTTGATTGGCTTGTCAAGGTGAAGAGGCAAAGTTCTGTATTAAATGTATATATGCAAAGAAAACGAAGTATACTGTGCTTCTTATGCCAGAGCATTTAAATATTTTGTTTAAAAAGGAAATCTTCCTAGCTGGGGAAAAAAAGCACCTTTTCCAAACCCAATAATCTCCAGGCCTCCCAAATTAAAGTTCAGAGCATGAATTTATTTTGGCTTGTTAACTCATACCAGACACAGAGAACTTTAGTTATCTTTCCTTGACCTCTTCTCCTGAGCATTTGTCTTTAGTCTTCTCTGCACATCTCCCACCCACCTCTTTTGCTGCAGGTATTCTATCTTGCTCACAATTCTCTTCCTTGTCCCACCCCACCCCACCCCACCCCACCCCAGCTTTGAATTAAGCAAACAAAAGAAAAACTATAACTAAAGAAGAATGCACATTGTCACACAGGTTATCAAAGAGCCAGATGAACGGATTTTTTTAAGGAATCAATCACCATCACCGTTATGTCTGAGAAAGTTTGGAAAGCCCTCGCCCAGTTACGGTAACCAAGGGGATGCGGATTTCCACCTGGGAACTTCATTCGCCACCTCCCGGCACTCCAGATCTCCCAGCCCTCCTCTGGATCAGCCCCTTCTCCGAGAAAGGTCAGTGGCAAGCGCCTGTCTCTTTGCTTGAAGAGTGTCTTGTGTTCTGGCAGGAGTAATGCCCTGTCACCTCACCAGTTTGCTTCCTCAGGAATAATCAGTTGGGGACACCTTGATATACAAAATTATTATTTCTTTAAATGTCTTCCCCAAAGTAAAAATTCTGCCTTTCTCTTGCCCCTGGAAAACATATCTCAGGATGTTTGCTGGGAATGGGATAAATAGCTAACTTGACATAAGTGCTATTTATCTATCCATTTTTAGATGTTATGCATTTTAAAACTCAATCTTTTGATATCACCAGTATGAAAGTAGTGTTCACTACTTAAATTTTGGAAACTACAGAAAAACAAAAATAAGTGGAAAAAAAAATCACCCATAGTCCTGTCACCTAAAGACAAACATTAACAACACATGGATATATTTTCTTTCTCTTTTTCTAGAAATGGTTTCCTGGTTTGTTTATATTATTGTTACAATTTTTAAAAACTGTGATTGCATATGTCTGGAGGGCAGGCCAGAGATGAACAGAAACCTTGATTTTCCAAATTGCACTCTCTAGTCACATGATTAACCATCCGGTTTGCCCAGGACTGTCCTGATTTTAACCCTGACAGTCTGGCATTCTGGGGAAACCCCTTAGTCCCAGGCAAACCAAGACAGTTGATCACCTTCACCCCAGGGAAGTGGCACCAAGGATAATATTAGTGAGATAGTTGTTTTGAATAAAGGATATGCAGTCTGCTATACTCTGCAATATTAGTGATGAGAATAAGGTAAATCCTTATATCACAATAACACAGTTGCTCACAAAGGGACTCAGTAAGTATCGCTAAACAAGATTTTCATAATTAATTTGCTAATTCTGCCTCAGAATTTAGGAGTTCATACCCACCCCCTCCCAAAAATGAATGAATGAATTAAATCACTCAATAAATATTTATTAAATACCTACCATGATATTCAATACCTATGAGACTCCAGGATGAACTATTAACCTAAGAGTTTCAGTCCCAATTTCAGGCTAGGAGTAAAGACATTAATCAAATAATGATAAAATGTCCACTAGGAGAAGTGCTGTAAATAAGGGGTAAATGAACTCTAAATGCATAAAATAGGGAAGCAGACTCCCTCTACATGAAGGGGATCAGGAAGGACCTTCCCAGAAATCAGTACCTGAACGGAGCTCTGGAGGGTGGGTAGGAGTTACAGGAGTGGGGATGGGCTGGAGGTGGCAGCCTTCTAGTCAGAGCGAGCAGGGCTGGGAAATGCCTCCAGAAGGAGAAAATGCTTTATGTTCGAGGAACTGGAAGATGCTGTGAGACCGGTGGTTAAGGTTGGGTCTGATTGGCCTAAAGTCTCAATGAGATAGCAAATTAAATTCTTATGGTGGAAAACAATGGGATTAAATTTGGTATTAAAATGTTTGGATTAAATTCTTAAATGTCAAAGCAAGATTTGTTCTTTAGAGAAATATCTAAAATACACAGAAAAGGATGAAGAAGAAAGTCACTCACAGCCATACTCCCAAACACACGCCATTCTTAACACCTTGGTGGTTTTCATTCCCAGTGATGGTCTATGCACAGGTTTAATAAAGACATTGAAACCACACTGTACACTATTTTTCATGGTGCTGCATTTTTCTAACTATTAAGTTATAAACATCAACCCACACTGTTATGTACGCTAACTATCCTTTTTATTGGCTGCATAACACGTCACCCTGTTTAATCTGTCCAGCAGGTTCCACCCTGGATCTCAGTCCACATGGAAGAAGATCCATGAAAGGGTATGCAGTCTTCTGACATCCCACAGAGCTCGGCAACACCTGAACAAGGTTAGGGCTTCTAGCCAAACTACATCTTTGCTGACAGAATAAGATGGGCCCTGGGACTTCGAGTTTAGCGTGGGAGGCAGACATTAATCAAGTAATCACAGAAATAAATGTAAAATTTTGTGACACTGACCAAGGAGGTACATGGTGTCCTGGGAGTGTAAGAAAAGGGGTATTTGATTTGGTTGGGAGTCAGGGTGGGCTTCCCTGCAGAAGAGACAGTGGAACTTCTACTGAACAATGGGCACAGTGTGCGTCAAGAGGAGGTCCTGCAGCAAGAGGGAGCAGGGGCCTTTCAAAGGACTAAGAGAAGAGAGTGTAACTGGCCCCAAGCACATTCCCTTCCATCGCACACAGGAATTCTGGTCCAGGGAAGAATCCAGAGAAGTGTGTGTGTGGTCTGTGTAAGGCCACAGCATGGAAGAACAGTTTTCCTAAAAACTGTGTTGAACAAACTCAAGAAGAGTCTGGAGGTTTTGCTAGAAGTAAATGATAGATTTATTCAAGGGTCCTAGAGTTTGCAAATTGGGAGCACAGAAAGAAAGAAAGAAAGGAAGAAGAAAAAAAAAGAAGTTACACTGAGAAGACAGTAACTGGAGTTTGCAAATTGTAACTTCTTCATATATGGGAACCCCACATATACAGCATATATGGGATTCACAGACCTCTCAAATGCAAAACTATACATCTTGTTATCATTGATCTATATTACATTATGAATAATGCAATTGCTGCATTTGTTTTGTTATAGGAAGATTTTATCTCTGACGTAAATTATACCCTTGAAAGACCAAGCTACCCTCTGAAGAACTACCCAGTGCATGCACAGAGATATTTTTAAGCTGATGTCTTATGTAAGTAAGCAGCTTAAGTGCTGCTTATTATGGTTTTCTAAAATAATTTTAGTTTCCAGCAGTCAAAATGAGGTAACTAGAAAAGGTTGTGGACAGGAGATGAGGGGGAGTCCTAAGAACCACATTCTTCCTTCACACAGTATAATAATGACAGAACATATGTGGGTCTGCCAGCTCTCTCTCTCTCTCTCTCTCTCTCTCTCTCTCTCTCTCTCTCTCTCTCTCTCTCTCTCTCTCTCTCTCTCTCTCTCTCTCTCTCTCTCTCTCCTCTCTCTCTGACCCTCTTTCAGCTCCTTGAACACAAGCTTTTTCTGCTGTGAGGCCTTGGCACATGCTTTTCTCTCTGTCTGGAATACTTCCCCCACCTTTTTTTTTTTTTTTTTAATACTTCTTCCCTATCCTTCTTGGGTCACTTCTATTTATCCTTCGAGTCTCATGGCATCCTATGACACCCCCCCCCCCCTTCCGAGGCATACCTTCTTTGGTGCCCTGCACTTTCATAAAGTGTGACACAATTTGTTGTTCTATGTTTATATGGGTTGATTGCTTAAACGGCTGCCTCTTCTAATTAAGTGAAACCTGTCTCTCCTGCTCCCTGTTTTATAGCCAGCATGTAGTGTACAACAATGGGCTCTCATTTAACTCGGGTGAATTCAGCCACACATGCCAGGCTTGTGCCCTCAACAGACTCCCAGTCCCACTCGATACCTGCCGCTGTCTTTGTTTCAGACGACTCTACCCTGTGGTTGGTGCTCAGTAAATACTTTTTGAGTGAAGGTTTAATGAGGGAATGAGGTAGCTCTAGAATTCAGATAAGTGGCGAGTAGTTGGCTATAGAGTGGGGTATTGTCATTTTTCAGGTATTCTCGTCTTTTCCATTTCTAGCCCAGGGCCCAAATAACACTGGCTCTTCATTATCAAGTCCTTCCTGAGAGCCAGGAACTGGCCCCAATACTTCACATCTATTAAACGAGTTAACATTTAATCCTCACAATCCAGTGAAGTAGTTATTATCACTACTTCCATTTTACAGCTAGGGAAACCGAGGCACAGAGCACTCAGGTGCCTTGCTCAAGGTGACATGGCTAGTGAATGGCACAGCTGGAACTTGAACCTGGATATGAGTCTGGCTTCAGTGCCCACGCTGTGAACCATTACCTTCTAGTGCTTCTCCAAACCTCGAGTGTGTGATAGGAGAACCTGGGGAGAAAGACGGAGAGAGCCCTTTGGAACCCCAGGAGAGCTCGCGGACATGCCCATGACCGTCTCCCACAAGGATCCTATGGTGCTGTGTTATGAAGTCCCTCATTCTAGCCACTTCAAAATAATTACGAGGCTTTTTAAACAATAAAGGAGTGTGGAATGACATGCTAAGGTTTTACTTAGTTAGGGTCAGGCTCCCAGGGTTGGCCAGGACTCCCCGCCTTCAGCGCAGAGGAATGTGGAGGACAGCTCAGTAATTGCCTATTCTGCAGGCTTCCACCTTAGAACGTTCTGCTTGGTAGATTAAAGGATGGATTCTGGGCCACTTAATGTCCCGTAGCCAAAACTGCCATCTAGGCATTTATTAGGTGGTTATTCGGAACATAACCCACGTAATTACCACTTAGGGAACACGGCCACATAATTACCAAATGCCAGATTGCGTCGGATTTCATCATAGGTGACATCGAGTTACAGAGAGTCCTGGAACAGCGGATATGTGCACACTGATGTGAGGGGATAGAGTGAAGGTGAGAAAAGCATTAGTAAATTCTGTCTTACAAAATGGGTTTCCAAGGTAATATGAGATCCACGCCAATGGCTTTTACCCCCGCTTGCTGGGTCATGGATGGGTCATGGATTCCTGGTGAGGCAGGGGGCCTGGAGCGCTGGGTTAGCGAAGGTTTTCATGCTTGTAAAAAACCCAGGTGACTTTGGCTGTCTTGAGCAAATAGAGCATTTATTAGAAAGATGCCGAGTATCACAGTGAATCCAGGGAAGACCCAAATAAGTAGGGCCAAGCAGCTAATGCTGGGCAGCCGCAGTCAACACAAGAGTTGGGAACACAGTCCCAGAGAGGAGCACTCGGCAGAAGACCCGGTGGGTTTTCACGGCATGCCTCCTTCCCTGCTGCTCTTTTAAAAACAGTGCTGCACGAACATGCTACATGGCCTAACAGCCGATTCCTCCCACCCCAGAGTAAGCCCCTGGGTTCTCATCTCTGGAATGGAATGTTTTGTCAGACATCGCAGAAATGATACTTAAGGTGCTGTCCGTATTCAGCTAACACACTGACTCAAGATACTAATATGCTTGATCATTGACCACCCCAAATTCTGCTCTGAAACCTTTTTTCTTCCCCCTCCTCCCTCAACCCCCCCCTCCCCACTGAGGGCGCTCACGTCCCACTTCCTGGCACAAGTCACTGAGGGATTGGAGGGCAGCACCAGTTCTCATCCCTCCCCACCTTCTCCACTTCTACTGTTTCATTGGTGATCAGCCTGCCCCCTCCTGGTTTCCTAGTGATCTCAAGATTCTGGGAATTGAAAGAGTAAATTCTTGCCACAGAAAGGCAGGGATTCTTGAGCCAACAAATAATGAGTCCACTTGTCTGACCAGGGAATGGGTAGAGGAAATGAGTCAAAGGGGTTGGAATATATTTCTTCTTATTCTGGATGGTTTGGGATTTGATATTTTTGGTATAAAGTAGATGATCCCTTGTATATTTTTAAGTGGTTAAAATGGTGAACTTTGTGTTATGTGAATTTTATCACAAAAAAATTCCTGTGAGTGTGTGTGTGGCGCGCACACACACACACACACACACACACACACACACACACACTTCCTAGCTCTCTTAGAAGCTTGATCGCCTCTGTGTCCTTGTTCTTCCCAAGTGTGTGAGCTGATCGCCCATGTCCAGTGTGCGCTCACTGAGATGCCACTCGGAAGGATGGGCTTGTGAGGCCCTCTTCTGTGAAACCTCTGGGTCCCTCGTGACCAGCCAGGGCCTCTGCACTTGCTCCTCCGCATGCTCCACTTGTACTTGTTTCCCTCAGCCTTGTACTGTAATTGGGTTTCCTTACGAACACTCTCCCAAGAAGGGGACAGAGGGCGGGAGGGAGGGGAGACTGACCACATGGCACCACCTCTGGCCCCAGGAGTGTTCCACACCTGTGAGCAGTGTCCTGTGATCCATTTCCACCACCACGGCTGGCCTTCAGGGGGAGCTAGTCCACCTGTAATGCTCCCTCCCCGACGGTGAGCCAGGAAATCAGGCACAGACAAGAATGATAGAATACACTTATCTAGAATTAAAGAATAGCCAAAAGGAAAAAAACCAAGAAAAGAAAAAATAAAGGACAACAATGAACTGAAGCACAAGTTTCTGATTCTGTCGCCTTCAGCTCCTAAGAAAGTGGCTAGTATGGTTTCCACCCTTACCTGGCTTCTGGCAGGCAGGAGCTGTTTTACTTCCACCCACAGGGCCCCCTTCACCTCCAATACAAACAAAGCAAAAAGCAAACCAGACTACAGATTCTAAACTCCCACCTGGGGGACCCTCCCTCTTTGATTTGGTCAGCACTTTCTGTGGGATTTGTCATTTGGTGGCTTGTGGGGATTGGCTCAATGGGTAATGATGCACCTCCCTTCATCCCAGGAGCTCCTGGCCCTGTCAGAGTCCAAGAGACCCCACAGGCTTGGCTGCATTCCCCGAATCACAAGGCAGACTCCTGGGTCATCAGTCTTCCACAAATGGCAGAATCACAGGGAGGTGGGAGGGGTGCCCAAGGCCCCACTTCTGACCAATTCAATTGGAATCGCCGCGGTAGTACCCAGTATTTTTATAAAGGTCCTTTGGGGGATTCTGATGCACATTTAGGATTGAGAATCTCTGCAGTAGGCTGCCAGTGCCTGAGGATGAGGGACTTGGAACACCCCCCAATCCCATACTGACCCCACTCCACGTTAAAAAAAAAATTGTTTCATAGAATAGAACTGATTGGGGGCATGGTTAACAGTGTAGCTCAGTGACACCTGACAGTTTCTGCTCATTTACAGTGTGCCAAGGACTAGCCTAACTCCTCACAATGACACTCTCCAGAGGTGGCTCCTCTGCTGAGTATCATACTCATATTATACAAAGAGGGTAGGTCACTTGCCCGAGACCACATAGCTGCCTTGTCATGCTCACGAATATTGCCTCACTCTGCACTGTGAGTGTAGAAGGGGCTCAGACACCAAGTGATCCCTAGGGAGAGACAGGCCAAGATCAGGGTAGAGTGAGATCATCTCCTTGGTCCTGTTGACTGTTGGCTCTTTTTCTCAGTCCCACCTGTAGGGGAAGCTGAAAGAACGCTGGAGGAGCATCATGAACTCCCTCGTCCAGACAACTGGCACGTCCTTAGGGAAACGAACAACAATTGTCTGTAATGTGTATGGAGTTGCTGGTTTCTAATCCCCTTTAAATCAAACCCTGTACTCAATCTTTTGTACCCAGGTAAGAGTCGTTGATTAAAGTCTTCGTCATTTGGGGCTCAGATTTTCTTGTCAAGGTGGAACATTTGTGTTTTATTTTGTTTTGAGCTTGAAATAGAAAATAACAATAGTTGAGTGGTGGGTGCTTGGAAAGTACTTCTTAGATTTCTACTGAAAATGTCAAGATGCCTTTTCAGTGTTCCTCATTTGGGCAGTGGAGTGTCCTTGAAAAGTTCTCTCTTTTCCCCCCCTTTATCCCTCCCTTCTTGCCTCCTTGACTCCCTTCCTCTTCCTTCCTTCCTCCCCGCCTCCCCCTTTCTTTCTAAATCAACTTACAGTTTACATGAGCTAGAGAAAGCTGCTATTTAGAGGAATAACCCAATCAATCTTCTAGGAAAAGATTTTCTCTTTTAGGTAAATCTGCTTTTTGTGCTGTTCATTTGTTTTTTAGTGTTAGGCTTAATGTACCTGAAGTTCACTGAATACCTAGGAAGAGGGAGGATTGTATCTTGACAATTCAGATCTTGCTTTAAAGGTTTAATTTCTATGATACATTTGTAGGAGGAGGCTAATTTCTTTGGCCCATAGTTTAAACTTTTTTCTGTCACTACCCCTCCTTTTGTTCAGCGATTCTGAATAAATTCACATGAGGAACAACAGCTTCCTCAAATAGATCTACTTGAAGTCAATAGGCTCTGTAAATATGACTGCCAAAACTGAATTTAAAATTGGTTAGAGCCCTAGCTTGTTTTGCTCAATGAATAGAGCATTGGCCTGCAGACTGAGGAGTCCCAGGTTCAATTCTGGTCAAGGGCAAATGCCAGGGTTGCGGGCTCAATCCCCAGTAGAGGGTATGCAGGAGGCAGCCGATCAATGATTCTCTCTCATCATTGATGCTTCTCTCTCCCTCTCGATTCCTCTCTGAAATGAATAAAAATATATTTTTTAAAAAATCGGTTAGAAAGTTGCCCTTATGAAATGCTTACACAGTTTGAGGGAGCAGGGAGAGGACGGAGTGGGAGGAAGTGGGACTAGAGGCACATTTGTCTTCATGGGTCTAGACCCAGAGAAGAAGGGCCTGAAATGGAGACCTTTCTCCTTCAGACTACAACCTGGGCACTTTGCTCTACCTTACACTGAAACCACTTTCGATTTTGGAAGATTCAGCGAAGAGTCCAGTTTCCTTTTCTCATTATGACCACAGGAATTAGGTAAATTAGGAAAAGGAAATTGTAAAACAAACCTCATTTATCCTCTTCTCAGAGTTTCCGCCAAATAAAGGTATACATTACAATAAACATTGCTTCTTTGGAAAACAGCACGATTAAATTACACCTGCTTATCTGTTCTCAAAGTGTCTGAAACTATAGTTGTCAATTTATTATTTCATTGTCTAAGGAGTCATCAAAAATAAAAAAATACTGTATTATATTAAGACTGAGGTACAAGTCTCAGAAAAGGGTCTTATAAAGCAGGACAGAAGCAGCCAAAGGAGATCAGTTCTGATGAATTAGTATCGCATGCCAGTTGTTGCTCAAATATACTCTGTGACACTCATGTTCAAGTTTCTTTTTATGTTCATTTTTTTAGCATAATTCCTTAATTTGATTAATGGTTAAGATCTTAAATGCCCATTCTTACTTAAAGTCTTTTTTTCTTTTTATTTGCACAACTCAATCTGCCTTTTTCTCATTTTTGGGTCTGCTAACTCTATTGTTTAAATGAGTCCTACTTAACTTTTTATTTCTCCAGGAATTACTTTAGTTTTGCGGAATCACTTTGGGCCAGGATTACAGTTGAGACATTTTGTGTTTTTGTTTGTTTGTTTGTTTTTTGAATCCTCACCTGAGGATATTTTTTCCACTGATTTTGAGAGAGAATGGAAAGAAGGGAGGGAGGGGCGAGGAGGGGAGAGAGAGAGAGAGAGAGAGAGAGAGAGAGAGAGAGAGAGGTGAGAGAGACATATTGATTGGTTGCCTCCCACAGGCACCCTGACCAGGGCCAGGGACTGAACCTGCAATTCAGGAACATGCCCTTGACTGGGAATTGAACCCATGCCCCCCATGATCCTTTGCTCTAACCACTGACCAGGTCAAGACATTTTGCTTTTGGAGTATATAACAACATGAATAATTTTGTGACATATTGGGGTATGGATTTCTTTTGGGAAAGTCTGTGTCATTAACCATAATAAAAATTCCCACTTGTCTTCAATTTATTATTCATTTCTTGAGTTTCACAGTTGCTGACCTATGAAAGCTGGGACCATATTTTACAAGCATGTTTCACAGGGGCTGGGTTTTCAGAGACTCTTGGGAAAATCTCCCTTGTGGAGCCTGGGCCCTCTAAGCAAAAGCCATCATCCAGTGAGGCCATTTCCCTATGGTCACCTGACTGACTCTAAGTTAGCTGAAGCCTGAAGACCCTGAATTATAAATAGGATTTAAAAAATGAAAATGTATATGTCTGTTTTTTAAAAATATATTTTTATTGATTTCAGAGAGGAAGGGAGAGGGAGAGACATAGAACATTAATGAGAGACAATCATTGACCAGCTGCCTCCTGCATGCCCCCTACCGGGGATCAAGCCTGCAACCCAGGCATGCGCCCTGACCGGGAATTTTCCTGGTTCACAGCTTGATGCTCCACCACTGAGCAACACCGGATGAGCAAGAGAGTATATATAAGTTTAATATAAAGGAAGGTGGTTGGTTTTCAATGTATAATTAGAGGATGAATGGGTTACATGTGCAAGTTCAGCCTAGCCCCCGAATGCCTGGCCGCTCTCAATAAGAGCCCTGGCTCTCTCTGATTGGTTCCATTAAAGGAGCCCTCCGGCCTTTCTGAGGGCGACCTGAGGAAAGGCCATGCCCTCTAATCTGTGTGTGAGCAATGAACCCGTTAGCACTGCCTGGTGGAACCTCTGTGCTTCTCAGAACAGGGGGCCTATCCCAGCACTCCTCTGGGGTGTGCAGGTCTTGGGGAGAAGCCCCTCCTCTCGCCATGTACTTGGAACGCTGCTGACTGTGGGAAGAGCTAAAACCCTCAGGCTCTCCAGGGTCTGTTCCCTCCCATGCCTCCACACTGGGTCTAGGCGCAGCAATCAGAGGAAAGACCTGTGCTTAGCTTCACCTTCAGAACTAGGAAATTTGGCAAAAACTGGCTCTTGCCTAGGACACGAGCTTTTCCGTGGGGCACATGGGTTCTTTCCAGGATGGCTGGGTTGTTGGAGCTTCTTCAGCAGAGTGAGGAGCTCCCACTCTGAAATTTCCCTTTGAGATTCCATATCTTTTAGAGAGATCCTCCTGCACCCGGGAAGTCTATATTTTTCTTTCTCCTTATCTTTATTTTAAAAGTAGCTCATAGCTAGTAGTATCAACTACCCATAAGAACCACCTGCTGGGGCTCATTTGCGCTCTGTATTGATCACAGCTTTGCCTCCTCTCCAAGACCAGGCCAGCCAATAGGACAGACAGAATACAGCATATTGCACGGTGGGGTTTGCTTTGTTTGTGTGGGACAGGCAGGTGGGGAGGGCGCTAATCTTCATCTAGGCAGCGGGAACTTTGAGGAGGCAGCACGGAGTGACTCAGCATTTCATGGCCTGCCCCAGAAATGATGAAGGGAATCTGAGGGCTGTTAGGTTGCTGAGTCACCAGCATTAGGACTTTCCAAAGAAGAAGGAGAAGGAAGCCCCTGATGAGGCACAGAGTTGGCTCCAAGGTAAGAGAGTTGAAGTACATGTGGTGTTCCTGGGCCTTTGTTTTATGTTTGGTTGTGGATGCTTTTGAACCAGCCAAGGTTACTGCATGGATGGGTGTGGAGGGTGATTTATTCTAGGGTTCTTTCACAGGGGAGGCCAGGACAAGAGCAAGGTAGAGGGGCTTGGGAGAGCTACAGTCTTTTAAAGATCTTCCCATCTCACCTTGGTAAACCCAAATCCCAGCGAAGAATTGGAAAAAGGGCTTTTCCCTTCTTCCTTCCCCCTTGCTCTCATTTTTTTCATTCCTTTGTTTAGCGTCTCAGTCTGCCAGGCTGTATCAAATGCTTCATGAGGGCGTTATTGTATGGGTGTGAAGACTGAGGCTCTGGAGGTAGAGCACCTAGGTTTGAATCCTGATTCTGCCACTTAGCGGCTGAGTGACTTGGGCAAATAACTTAACCTCCTTGTGCCTCAGTGTCCTTCTTTGTGAAATGCGGACAGTAATATATCTACTTTGTAATGCTGTCATAAATAGATGAGTCAACACATTTAAATAAAGCACTTTAAATTAGTGCCTGTAATTAAAAAAGCACTCAGTAAGTATTAGTTGTTGTTATTCTTATTATTTGCAGAAAATTTTTTTCATTTTTTTTTTGTTAAGGACACAGAGGCTCAGAAAAACTAATGTGTGTCAGAAGCAATTTCCAAACCCTGGTTTGTCTTGTTTCCAAAACTTTTTTTTCTCTCTACCACTTTTAACCACCTCTGGGTTGTCACCTGATTGTCCCTGAGGTTGGTGCATGCTGGATAATTCAACCTAAAGGGGTTGAAAAGTGAACTCAGTGTTTCAGTAGAGTGATGGGACAATTAAGGTCTCTTGACTGGAGTTGGAATGAGGTTAACCACTTCTTGTTTAGGCCAACAAAAGATGATTTCTGCTCTTATTTCCTGTAATTGGGATATTATGTTTGTAAACAGCCACCCCACCACCCCAAAATAAATATCCCTGTTCCTTTCCCTCCAGGAACTAACACTCAAATTGTTATCTTGAACTGAGATAAATATCACACCTATTTTAGTGGAATGATTTCCAGGAACAGATTGTATGTGAGAGGTGCCATTGTTGGAAGTGCTGAATTCGTGGTGAGAGTTCCTTGTCATGAAAGCTCATTTGTCATTGCATAAGGGAAGTTCAACCCGGTTGAATGATGACATCCTTTGTTCACTGAATCATGCGGTCTCCTAGCCCTGACAGATAACTAAACGGATTCCATAGCCTTGCATGAAATCACTCAACCTGTATTTATTCAGCTCCTACTATGTGCTCAGAATTGTACTGGGCCCTCTGTGGGGTAGGGGAAGTGTTATGCTAAGGAATGTCCTTCTGGAGTCTCTGGAATTATTAGGGCAATGAGATGTTTCAAGTGTGACTGTCTAAAGATGTTCCAAACTCCAGTGCCTTCAGAGCCAGGCAGGATTTGTGATTGCCAGAAGCAGTGGGGGTGGAAATAATGGTGAGTGATGGGGGCTGGGGTGAAATGGAAACTATAACTTCATCCCCTCCACCGCTGGCAAGGTGTTCAGATTATTCAAATTCAAATTCAAAGCAATAAAAGGCTTGATGGCCACAAGCTTTTTATTGAAGCTAATCTTGCCTATAGCCACCAGTTATGACTCTTATTTAATAATATGAAGTAATACCTGAAGTTTGTGGAACTCAATTTATTACATTACTAGAGGCCCGGTGCATGAAATTTGTGCACGGGAAGGGGGTCCCCTCATCTCAGCCTGCACTCTCTCCAATCTGGGACCCCTAACTTGGGGGCTCCTAACTGCTCACCTGCCTGCCAGCCTGATCCCCTAACTGCTCTCCCCTGCTGGCCTGATCCCCCTAACAGCTCTCCCCTGCTGGCCTGATCCCCCTAACTGCTCTTCCCTGCCTGCCTGATTGCCTCTAACCTCCTTTGCCTTGGCCCCGCCAATATGACTTTGTCTGGAAGGACGTCCAGAAGGTCACCCAGAAGATGTTCAGTCTAATTAGCATATTACCCTTTTATTAGTATAGATGACACCTTGTCCTAAAAATGCAGGTTGTTCCCAGGTTTTCCTATTGTGGAAGGGGAGCCCGCAGTAGCATCCTGGGTTCTGACCAGGGCTTATGCGCTTGTGCTTTATCTCAGCAAATGCGATTCCTAGAAGAAGACTCTTGGATGTACCTTGAACATTTCTATCAAATTTGCCAAATCATCCTCCAAAAATGTTGAACCACTTTAAACTCCCACCAGCAACCATGTGTGTGCCCTCTGTCCCACTTTGATGCCAATATCATTGATTTCTCCCTAGAAGCTTCCCTCCTGTCAGCCGGGACTGCTTGGTACTTGAGCCAACCTCATTGTTCAGCTGGGGACTTGATTTCCCGAGATAGAATTATGGAGGAGGAAAAATAGTTTTCCTCTACCTTTCTGAGTTCTTAGTGGAGGCCCTTGTAATGAAAGACAGATCACCAAGAGAAAAACAAAAGTTCATTAACATGTGTACCTCATGTATATGTGGGAGATCCCAGGGAAAAATGAGTAACTCCCCAAGGTGGCTTAGAATGCAGATTTAAATACCTTCTTCCTAGGGAAAGGGGACGGGAGATGTAGGTCTCTTAGAGGAGAGTAAATGATTTTTAGGAAGGATGAATGGGGGTGAGGGGAAATAGTTTGTAACGAAGTTTGGGTGTGATGTCAACTTCTACTCTCCTGTCCTGTGACAGGAGTCAGTCTTCTCTGCCTGATGACACTTTTCCCGTCAAGGGGACCTATGACATTTAAGCTCCTTTTGGGGGGTCTGATTTTAGGCAGTTCAGGAGACTTTAGTGAAAGCCTCTGCATGCATTTGCTGTTTTTCAAGCATCTGCATCTCAAGATCATCGATATAACAACACAGCATATGTTGGGGTGGCATGTTCTCTGACCTTCAGAATAAACCCAACAAAAGCTTGTTTCCTCTCTTAGATGATTTGCCACAGTAGCGTTATTCCCTGGAGACAGTATTCTGACCAGACCTTCCTAGGAGTGGTCATAACATACCCTGTGCTTGTAGAAAGGTGTGGGCCACATCTCTAAATAAACCAGGGTCAGTTTTCTCATCTTGTGGAAAGGGAGATAAAGTTATGATAGTTTATCTCCCTTTCCACAGGTTTCTTGCAGGTTTGTGTCTCTGCTGCCCACCCCCCAGCGGCCCCAGCACCTCGGCTGTGGGTCTTGGGGCTGCTGGATGGCAGGCCTGTGGGTTTGTGTCTCCGATCCGGCCCCCAGTAGTCCCAGCACTGCCATGGCGGGCCTTGAGGCTGCTGGGTGCTGGGACTGCATGTTTGTGTCTCCAATTCGGCCCCTAGCAGCCCTAGCATCACCTGGCCACTATGGGCGTCGTCATCTTTGTTGGGTTAATTTGCATACTCACTCCTGATTGGCTGGGAGCGTAGTGGAGTGATGGTCAATTTGCATGTTTCTCTTTTATTAGTGTAGATAATCAAGTCTCATATTGATTAACTTAATAATACAAGGCAATATCTGATTATGCACCAAGATTATTACTTCTCTAGGTTCCATGAGGTAAGAAATAACGGGGTCTTGCCGAAACCGGTTTGGCTCAGTGGATAGGGCGTCGGCCTGTGGACTGAAAGGTCCCAGGTTCGATTCCGGTCAAGGGCATGTACCTTGGTTGCGGGCACATCCCCAGTAGGGGGTGTGCAAGAGGCAGCTGATCGATGATTCTCTCTCATCGATGTTTCTAACTCTCTATCCCTCTCTCTTCCTCTCTGTAAAAAATCAATAAAATATATTTAAAAAAAAAAAAAGAAAAGAAATAACGGGGTCTTGCCCTAGGTGGTGTTGCTAATTGATTAGAGCATTGGCCCTCAGACTGAAGGGTCATGGGTTCTATTCCTGGTCAAGGGCACATATCTGGATTGCAGGTTCCATCCCCTGCCCTGATTGGGGTGTGTATGGGAGGCAACCAATCAATGTGTCTCTCTCACATCCATGTTTTTCTCCCTCCCTGTCTCCCCTCCCTCCCTCCTTCCTTTCCACTGTCTCTAAAAAAAAAAAAATCAATGGAAAAAATATCCTGGGGGGACAATTAACAACAACAACAAAAGAAATAATGGTATCTTGGGGCCAGGGGCCAAGAATTTATTTTTGACATTAATAACTGGAAGAACCAGGTGGAGAAGAGGTTTGGGAGAAGTGAGGAAATTGGAGTCTAATGAAGGATATGTGTATGGAGAAGAAGGGAATATCCTCTAGGGATATCTTCAGAAGTGTCTTAAATATTGGGCCTGGTATTTTAGACTGTGCTGTAGACAATAAGAAACCATTAGAGTTTTGCGATGGGAAAGCAGACTATTAATCGGATGATCTTGTTCAGGTGGTTTGGGAGTGGGTAGAGGCTGGTGGCAGGGAGACTGTAACAAAGCCATTGAAGAAGTCTGGATAGTAGAGCCTGGACAGGGTGGGAGGGTCATAGAGAAGAAAGGGGCTCATTAAACATGGGGGTGGGAAGAAATCAGGCAACTTGGTTTAAGGTGCTTTAGTGGTGTGTGGGGGTAGGGGAGGGGGAGTCTGGCTTCTTTAAGGAAGAAACAGTTAAGTCAGAAGGCATGGGGGGAGTTGAAAAATGAAGGTGAACTATTTAATCTATTCAGGAGTAAAGTATTGATTGAGAGAATAATTTACTCTGCAGATAGAAGGACACAGTGTCCTTCATTTTGTAGATTCACATTCTTTATGACATGAGGTAAGATGAACTCAGGACTAAGAGAACAAAGTAGGAGGCCAAATAAAACCTTTTGGGGAGGATTCTTTTCCCCATAATGTCTTTCTGGCAATAGAGCCACAGGGAACACTCGGAATTACAGGGTATATGTGTGTGGGGGGGGTGCTGTGAGGCAGGGTGGGTGCTCAGAGGCAATGGGCACCTTCTTTTGAATTTAGATTTTTGTTGTGTTTGTTCTTGCTTTGAAGCTGTCATTATTGTAAGTAGAACTGAGGATTGTTAAAGTACACATTATTTATTTAAGAATGATGTGGGGAGATAAAGTGCAGGAAGGCACTATGTGTAGTTGTTTATGTCTGAACTGAGGCTAAGCCATAGGCCACCCACTGTCACCGAGGGGCAATATGTGGAGGGATTCAAATAAATGGACAAACCTCTGGAGACCTGCCTCAAAGAAATTATGATCCGAAGTTGCAGAGGAAATCATGGTGATTTTAAAAGCACAATGCTCAATTTAGGAAAGAGCGACTGCAGAGGAAATGTATAAGTTTGACTTTGGGTAAGTTCAGTTTGAAAAGAGGGTGCAAAGGTTAAAGGGAAATGTCCAGTAATAGTTGTAAATATGGATCTGAAGTTTGTCTGGGAGGTCAGGGCTGGCGAAACCAAACGCAGCTGTAGATTTGGGGGATACATGTTTTTGTTAATCATCCGAATAGAGGTAGCATTTGAAGCCATAATAATGGATGAATCTCCGGTGGAGAGAATGGAGAGAGAGAGAGAGAGACCAGAAGGAAATGGAGCTTCTTTACTCATCCCACATTTGAGGGACCCCTGTGTGCTTGGCACAGGTGGAGCACTGGGCAGAGATGAGGCCCACAGGATGGGAGCAGCAGGAGGAGGAGGTTACAAAGGTTACTGAAGAATGCAGGAAGAGGTTTGGGTCAGAACCCAGTCATGTCTTAGAATTCAAAGGAAGAGAACTTAGTGGGAATGAGCTAATTAACAGCGACAAATGTTGCAAAGGGGTAAAAATTAATGCCTAAGAAATTGCTTGTTGGATTTTATAAGCAGGACATTGGTTTGTTGACCTTTGAGCTTATATTGTTCCTGATCTGAGAGGAAATACTTACAGCTTTTCACCATTGAGTACATTAGCTGTGGGCTTGTCATGCATGGACTTTGTTATGTTGAGAAACGTTCCTTCTATTCCCAATGTGTTAAGAGTTTTTTGTTTTTTTTTATCATGAATGGATATTGAATTTTGTCAAATGCCTTTTCTACATATATTGAGATGCTCATAAGATTTTTATTCTTCATTTAGTTAATGTGACGTATCATATTTATTGATTTGCCTATGTTGAACCATCCTGTATCCCAGAAATAAATCCTACCTGATCATGGTGTATGATTTTTTTTGAATGTTGTATTGAATTCAGTTTGCTAATATTTGTCGAGTATTTTTGTATCTATGTTCATCAAGTGTATTGACCTGAAAATTGTTTTTTCTTGTAATTGCCCTTGTTTGGCTTTGTTTCAGGGTAACGCTGGCCTCATAAAACAAGTTTGACAGTGTTCTCTCCTGCTGCCTCTTCTATTTTTTGGAAGAGTTACAGAAGGATTGGTATTAATTCCTTAAATGTTAGAATTTACCAGTGAGGCCATCTGGACCTGGATTTTCCTTTGTTGGGAGATTTTTGATTACCCCTGCTTTCTTTTGGTGGAATTTTTAGGCATTTCCAAGTACCATATCTCAAGGATTAGGAACACAGATTTGGGAATCAGGTTTGAGTTCCAGCTGTGTGAACTTGGGTGAGCTAAACTCTCCAAGCCACAGATTCCTCATATGGAAAATGGAGGGTAATAATACCTGCCTGATAGGACTGTTGAAAAGAATACATGAAATTAAGCATGTAGAATATTTAATTTTTTAAAAATATATTTTATTGATTTTTTACAGAGAGGAAGGGAGAGGAATAGAGAGTTAGAAACATTGATGAGAGAGAAACATTGATCAGCTGCCTCCTGCACACCTCCTACTGGGGATGTGCCTGCAACCAAGGTACATGCCCTTGACCGGAATCGAACCTGGGACCCTTCAGTCCGCAGGCCGACGCTCTATCCGCTGAGCTAAACTGGTTAGGGTAAGCATGTAGAATATTTAGTACAGTGCCAGGCATGTCGTTAACACTTGGCAAATATTAACAACGATTATTATTTGTCTTGAAAATGTTAGGCCAGCGGTCAGCAAACTGCGGCTCGCAAGCCACATGCGGCTCGTGAGCCGCTGTTTGCCACTCTGTAGACTAATGAGTTTGCTGACCACTGCCTTAGGGAAAAACACTTAAAAACATTTTAATAATGTACTAATGTCTTTAACCTGAAGTCAAAACTTCTGGGTAAGGGTAATGCCTTACGCAGTGGTCGGCAAACTCATTAGTCAACAGAGCAGCAAACCGCAGTTTGCTGACCACTGTGTTAGGCCATCCCAGACTTGAGTTAGAATTAATATTCTAGTACTCCTGGCCTTCCCTAGCTTTCAATGCCTGGTAAAGAATGCTGACACTGGAGCCAAATTGCTGTGCCACCTATTCGTTGTGTGATCTTGGGGGCAAGTTACTTGACCTTTTGTACCAGTTTCTCGTCTATAGTACTTGCTTCATGATGTTGATGAGATCAAATTAGTTAATATTTGTTAAGTGCTAAGAACAGTGCTTGTCACATAGTAACTGCTATGCAAACATTGTCAAGTAAATAAAAATGCATTTCCCCTGTGTTGTAGTTGCCGTCTTTAGTTCTGGGGAGACATGACATCCCATCCTCTTCTGTATGCACCCCGGCAGGGAGAAAACTCCTTACCAAGAGCCTGCAGTAATTAGGTGTTAGGTCAACACCTTAAAAGAAATTGGACCTTGTCCTGGCCGTTTGGTTGGGCATCATCCCATGCACCACAACATTGGCAGTTTGATTCCCAGTCAGAGCACATGCCTGAGTTGCAGGCTTGATCCCCTCTACGGGGCATGCAGGAGGCAGCCGCTCTCACAATGTTTCTCTCTCTCCTTCTCCCTTTCTCTAAAAATCAATAAAGAATATTTACAAAAAAAACACACAAAAGAAATTGGACCTTTATTTGCCTTAGAGTGTCATCTCTGTGACAGGTGATGTCCAAGAGTAGGGTAAGTGGCTGTCTGCCTGGACTGGTATAGGAGCAAACTTTTCAGTAGTGCCAGAAAAGCATACCCAGTATCCTGGCAGCCTGAGACTGCCTTGCTGTTTGTCCTGCTAATTTTCTCATTAACTGCAGAGGACATATTTTTCTAACTGGCCCCTCTTGAGCAGAGTCTTGAGGTTGTATGTGTTTAATGTAAAGCTGACACATTCTTGCCTGGCTAAATAAGAAATGGAGGGTTAGTTGGTAAATCCTGGGAATTAAAGCCAGTCTGGCATTCTGGTAAGACAAAAGCCAAGTGTTGGGGCAGGATCAGCCACTGTCCCTCTGTTGCTAACCACTACTGCTTTTATTCATAACAAAACTATGAATGTGTTATTTTCTCTGACATCTATCAGACCCACCGAGTTTCCTAAAGACCTGAACATTTCATTGTCCTTCGGAGAACCTTCCCCCCCCAGCCCCCCCGTCCCCCCCCCGCCGTCCCCCCTCCCCACCCCCGGCAAGTCCTCAGCTCTGATGAAGTCTTTTCTGGCTGCTTCTTATTCTTGCCAAGCTAAACTGATGACTTTGAAACACAACACGAGGACCCCTTAAATGAAAGTCACATTCATTTAGTGATCCAGGTCATCTCTAAAAGGTGCATGTCTTCAGGATTTGTGAAGGTGTGTCCATAAAGGGAAGCACCTGTGCAATGACGGAGTGGTGCCTTTTCTCCTGCGACTACCCTCCGGGGACTACTCGATTCACTTCCATCAGTCTTATCCTCACCTTGGAAAAGGCATCTTTCCACAGGGTCTGGACAAAATAAAGTAGATCCTGGCTAATGACTCATTTTTTCCCCCTTGGCAACTGGACCTTTGATTCTGAAACACCCAGGTAATACAACTCCTCAAATGCCCTGAAGTGAGGGATGACGATGTGACATTCTCATAACCTTGCTGATAGAACAGCAGCTACCAGATTCTATGGTCTGCAAATGGTGTGTGTGTGTGTGCTGGGACCCAGACACTACTCTTCAGGAGTTTGATTGATTCTGTATATTAGTTTCTAGTGTCTTTGGGTAATATCCTGGTTCTGCTCTCTTGAGGACATTTTTCTAGCTTCAGGCTGGTGAGGCCTTCTGGAAACAAACTTCTCTAGAAGAGGCCACAGCTTTCCTTTTTCCTTTTCTTCAACAGAATAACAAAAGGGGTGTTGACTTTATCTTGGCTTTGGGGGCTTACTAATAACTGTTCTGCATTTTGTAGTATCTTAAGATCGGCACACCAAGTGAGGATTTGTAGACAAGTGTCTCAGTGATCCCAGAGGGACCACCACCACATCACACGTGGCACTGGTTTTCCCAGCGAGGAGAAATGGACCCGTCAGCAGTTGTGAGATTGATCTGAATGCTTTCTTAGGACTTTTGGGGTGTTATTTAGCCTGGGCCACTGAGAAATGTCCCCAGTCATCTCCATTCATGGTCAATAACTTCATACACTTAATGTACAGTCATCTAATTTGATACATGTGGATCAATATGTATTGTTCCCAAAGCTAATTTAACAAGGCTTGCTTCTTGTTTATATTATACAGCTTTCACTTAAAAAGTTAAGATTGCAGGGGAGAGAGACACATTTCCTACCACAGATGGTATTTTAAAAACCTCATGTGGGGCCCACAGCATGGGGAAGACAGTCTCATGAGACACCCAGTCTGACCTGCCAGAAATGAACTTCATGTCACAAATCTCAGAACTTAATAGAAAGGGTGCTATGTGAATACACAGCCCTGCCTCACACAACCCGATCTCAAACCTCTCTGTCGCAGGCCACAGACAAAAAATTGTGAATGCTTTTTGTCCAGTGCCCATGTGACACTTTACAGGAGAGACTATTCCAAGTCTTACACTATTTATATCAAAATGTCCTGTTTCCCCTTCATAGAATGGGACTTGTTAATATATTAAGTCTCACTGGGTTGGATGCATTTTGCTTTAATAACTGAGACAGGTCTCAAAACACTGACTAGCAACCAAAGTTGCATCTCTATGGGTTGCCCATGTAAATGGGGAGTGAGGGTATAGGGATTTTGTGTGGTGTGGGGGGCACTAGCATTTATCAAACATGTGACAGGGTCTCTGCTAAATGAATTATACGCATTTTCTCATTTAACCTCAAGCAACCTCAAGGGGCAAGATTTATCACCATTTCACAGAAGATTAAACCAAGGCCTAGATTATTGGCAAGGGTCACAAAACCGTTAAGAGACCAGCTGCATTCCTACTCATGGGTCCCTTGCTGGGCAGTTAGAGAATACAGAATATTCTGTTGCATAGAACTTTCTAGAATTCTGCCAAGGCTCTGCATGACCATTTCTTCTTTCTGTACCAGGAGGGAAGGTTCTTAAACACCTGCAAAGCCAGCACTGTTGCTGGCCCACTGCCAATGAGAAGCCAAACACAGTTTCCTCATACTATTCTAAGAATGCTATAGTAACAGGCCTTGTACCCAGTGGGCTCACTAAGATTTTTTTGGGGGAAAAAAAAGTTATTTTCCAGAGCTAATAACACCTTTGCTCTGTTCATGAGTATACTTTGGGCAGATCAAAATCATATGGGGGTCCCTACCCAGGTTCACTAACTTTTCCAAACAGATCTCTCTTTAAGGAGTTGTGTTGTCGGGTATTTTATCCCATGTTGCCAAAAGAGAAGACTATTCTGAATTAGTTTGGCCAGGTAGTGATAAGCATTTTTATGAGACATTCTCAGTGGGGCAGAGAGAGCTTTCCATTCCGTATTGTCCATCACCAACTAGTGGGTCTGCTGGAGGAACCCTGTAACGACTGAGGTTCCAGGCAGGACTGTGCCATTCCTTTGAAGAACTCTCTGAAGCCCAGCTGGTGTGGCTCAGTGGTTGAGTATCAACCTATGAACCAGGAGGTGGGTTCGATTCCCAGTGTGGGGTGTGTAGGAGGCAGACAATCAATGATTCTCTCTCATCATTGATGTTTCTATTTCTCTCCATCTCCCTTTACCTCTGGAATCAATAAAAATATATTTTAGAAAAAAAAAAGAGCACTCTGAATACAGCCATTCGTCATTTATAGGAGCATTTCAGAGGTCAGGATCAGACCTTCAGTGAAACCAAGTCCCCATCAATATGGTGACTTTCCCCCATTATAGTAATTTCTAACCAAATTCTATTTTCCTTTTCATCTCCATCATCAAATATGGACAAGCTGTTCATAATAACACTGCATTTCAACCTTTTAATCCCCACTGATGAATATGAAGAATTAGATTACTTACCCTCAGCCCTTACTTCTTCATTCTTGGCTATAAACACAGTTTGGGAAATGACTATCTGTGTACAATCTGAATTAAATGACCATGTCTCCACCTTCCCACACCCAGAAGAGTGAGATAAAAGAACAGAGAAAGGCGGGGAAGAAAGAATGATGGAAATGTTTATTGAGACTGAAATGGAACATTGTTCTCTTCGATGAGTTAACAGCACAGTGTGTTAAGAGGTCAGTTACAAACGGACTCCAAAATAAGGATGACCTGCAGTTCATGAACAGCTCTGCAACTCTGGTGCCTCAAATCAGAGAAACCTGCCAAGGGGGTAGAACCATTTAGCCCAAGATAAATTACCGACTCAACTGCATTATATTTAGATCGACTTTCTATAAACAATTCCATTCTTTGCATTTAAAAACTCACATTGAATTACTGGGTCATATTTATGATGTTTACGGGACAATTCAGTATCATTCTCCTGTAGTCTTCAGGTGCAGGTGGTCAATACTGAGCATGTATTCATGTCTCCATGCTCTTTGGCACAATTTCTGGTTTCTTAAATAGGAAAGCACAGGCTTAAACTGGCTACTCAATACTGCAGAAGCACAAGTATTTGGGATTTCAGTGTAAATACAAAAGTCATGTTAAGCATTATTTACAAGATGTGAGCTGAAGCACAGACTTTAATAAGATAACTTTATAAATTAGCAGGAGAATGGCAAATGATGGATTTTAAGGAGCAGGGCCAAGATCACTAGACTGCTAGTCGGTTAGAACAATCCTCCCTGGAGGAAGACACAAGTGCCACACAAGTGAAGGATTTTCCTGAACCACTGATCCCAACGTCTCAGGTTGTGGGAGTTACTCTGCAAGAATCCAGGGAAGGGATAGTGCTTTTCTGTGTAATGTGGCTTGATCAACTTACCAAATTCGTATTGAAATACAAGTTATCTGGTAGCTTGCCACTGTTGCTTGGGCCCTGACGGGTACAAAAGGGCAAAGGACTATCATTTTTAAGTGTGTATTACTGACCTTGGAAGAATGAAGCCTTCCAGCTGGATAAAAACACATCCAGCCTTATGTGAGTGACACCTTTGAACATAATCTCACATACAGCTGCTATGACTCCCTCCGAGCAGGAGAATTTGGAAGTCATAATGAATGGCTATGCCACCTCAGAGTATCACCACAACACATCTCTGCTTTGGGGCAGAAATGATCAAACAACATGATTTCTCAGTGTAGTGCTCCTGAGAGAGGAGTTCTGATAAGCCCCAGAGTAGGTCTGGATTGGAATCATAGTTAATATTCAAGTATTAGGAGAGCTCTTTATTTCACATTGACTGTTCCATTCTGATCTCTGTCTGGCAAATTATATGAAAATAATACATACATACATATATATATATATATATATATATATATTCATCTAGTTCTACACTGAACACTGGGTTAATAGTTACCAGTGTCCCAGTACAGTACATTGAAAAAAGGATCTACCTTCCCCACAAACGTGACACTCATCTTAAAACTGTTATTGCAGAACTGTGCTGATCTGTTTTCTTTCAAAGCAGTTTCTTTGAAATTGGCTGGGGATGAGTTCAAAATGGACAATTTGGCACATTAACCGGGAAAGGGGGATGGTTTGGATGCATTATAATCTATAAAAAATGTGAGACATCAAAGGAAATCCATGCCAATAGAAAGCCTGAGTAAAAAACTTGTAGTCACTGACAGAATAGTTTTTTAAAAACCCAAAACACTGGTCTGTGCGTGAGAAAGCAATTGCGCTTTCACATCTGTTACCTAATTCCAACAACTGCTATGTTATATACTTCTAAACTTTGTGTCTTATAGAATTTTAAAACTCCAGATAATATAGCTTGCCTTTTCATCAATTTCCTTTTCTCTTACCCCACCCCCAAGTCCCAGAACATAGAGAGCCAAAGCTCCGAATCCAAATATAGAAAATAGTCTGGAGGTCTGTGTATCAGGTCAAATGTACAATTGGCCATTAGTGTTCTTCTTTTCCTTAATGTTTGAATTTGCTAAGAGATGTCCTTCCTCATTCCCAGTCACCTGAAGCTAGGGCTCTAGAACTGTGAGGTCTGGGTGAATGAGATGGTGTCAGATCTGTCGATGGCAAAGCCTCCGTTGACATAGGACTTCTTGGCGTCTGAGTCTTCATTATCGAGTGTTGTGGTTTCCACAGCAAAGGGGTTCGTGAAGTTGACGTCAGATGCAACACTCATCTGCTCCAGCTCCTTCTTCGAGAGCTTCTCCACGATGCCCGTCCCAAAGGCGTCACCAAGGACATTCACCATGGTCCTGAACCGGTCCCTGGGGAAGGGAGAGGGTGAGTCAGACAGGAGGCCCAGATTTCATTTCCCTGCCCACTGGAGAGAAGAAAGGACCTGAAGTGTTGAGTTACGAGTCAAGCCAATGCAGAATGTGCTGTCCTCATGGCTGGCTGACCAGAGGCTCCTCTCCTCACAGGCCTGAAGCAGAAGTTGGTTCATAAAGGCACAGAATGAGCAAACCAGCTCCCCCAGGCCTGTGCTCCCAACAAGTCACGATGACTCCCCAAACTCCAGCACCGATTTACCTGAATTCCCTCTTTTCTTCCCAAAGAAATGGGAATAGTATTCACAGATTATTTTGGGAGAGTCAAAATTCTATTAGTCTTTCACCACTAACCTCTGTCTTGTGAACATTTCTGGGCTCTCTGGGCTAAGCTGAGAGAACTTGGATGTTTTGTGGGTGGCACATGGTCCCTGTGTGTGTCCAAGTGTTCCTGTGTTTGTGTGTCCCTGGTGTACTTGTTTCTTTACCACACTCAGTCACTCCATGAACAAGCCAGCAGAGATGCCAGAGATCACAGGGTCAGAAAACACAGGTTTGCCTGGGAATGTCTTTCTCTTTGAGGCACCCCCAGCTAGTCTTTACTCCCAGACAGCCTGGAGAAGAGGCTGAAGGCAGGAAGCTGTGTAGAAAGAGAAGGCATCCTGGTGAGAGGATGCTTGAGCGCTGTTGGTAGAAACTATGTACATGAGTATTCTTATGAAAACTACACCCGCAGGACAGAAAAGGCCAACAGTGCTTACACATGTCCACTCTGGATGCCCTGCTGTTATACAGAACAAGGCTATGGGTTGAAGTTGACCCTAGAATGGACCACGGATCAGACCGAACCTTTGACTTTTCTGGGTATCTTAGAGTGAAGGTCATCAATTCCAGGAAGAACCAGGGAAAGGAGAGATGTGAAAATCCACCAACACCATTAGAAAAATTGAAGCATTTGCCTCAGTGGTAGGGTACCTTTGCAAGAAAGGTGCCACCTCAGTAGGGCTTTGTAGAACCAAGTAGCCACATGGCACAGCTTCCCCGTGTAGCAGCTTCTGCCTTCAGGGACATGACTGTATCTTCACACCCACATGGAATGTTTCCCTTTCCTCATTCTCAGCTGCCACTTGCACACTACTCACCACTGGACTCCCCAGTAACCCTGGCTGGCTCTAAGTGAAGGCTCACTAAGGAGCTACACTTACTCCTGATGGCCAGGGGACAGAGACCTAGATGCCAGAAGACCAATGCACAACGTGGGTATCAACCAAGGATAGAGGTGGAACCAGGCTTGTTCTAACTTTAACATTCGGGGTCACAAAAGACACGTTCTTAACCCTGAACATACCACAGATGCTCTGCTGTGTTCCTTGTGTGTGTGTGTGTGTGTGTGTGTGTGTGTGTGTGTGAGAGAGAGAGAGAGAGAGAGAGAGAGAGAGAGAGAGAGAGAGAGAGAATTATTGGTTGAGGCTTGAATGGTCTAACTCTGTGGTCGGCAAACTGCAGCTCTCGAGCCACATGCGGCTCTTTGGCCCCCTGAGTGTGGCTCTTCCACAAAATACCACGGCCTGGGCTATTTTGAAGAAGTGGCATTAGAAGAAGTTTAAGTTTAAAAAATTTCGCTCTCAAAATAAATTTCAATTGTTGTACTGTTGATATTTGGCTCTGTTGACTAATGAGTTTGCCGACCACTGGTCTAACTTATTCTAGTTATAACAATTAAGACTTGCCTTTTATTGAGCACATACTGCCTTCCAGACACCGTTTTAGACACTCCTCCCATATTAGCTCACTCAGTCCTTAAACCAACCCAATGAGACAGACGGAATCTTTTCCATCTTACAGATAATACAACAGGACCTCAGAGAGCTTAAGGAACTTAAGGTCAAAAGCCAGTAAGACACTGATCAGGGATTCAAACCCAAGTCAGTCTTATTGCAAAGCCGATGCTTGTGCCACTGCCCCTGATGGTCTGAAGCTGGGAAGATAGGCTGATTTTGAACCAGGTGGTCTGAACCTATGCTGCTGACCTAGGGCTGGGATAGGCCAGGGTGGCCTATGGGGTTTGGAATGTCTGGGGCCTTGCCTACCTTCTTCACCACGTTATTTTGTGTTTATCTTGTCCAATCCCCAAGGCTTTTAACCTTCAGCATTACCAGGTATAATGAGCTAGTAGAGATCATTGGCTTTTGAAAATCACTGCTTGAAGTTTATGAGGAGTTAATTTTTAACCACATTATCAGATGGCCTGGTCAGAGGGAAATGAAAGCAGCAACAGATGGCTCATTAGGCAATCTGAAGAGAGAACGACAGACTGCAGATTCTACAGCACGTTTATTCCAACTCACAGGAACCAGTCGACAGCGATGATCAGGGTGACATCCTCAGTGGGCAGGCCCACAGCACTCAGCACGATCACCATGGTCACCAGGCCAGCCTGGGGTACACCCGCAGCTCCGATGCTGGCAGCTGTGGCTGTGACACTGTAGCCAAAACACACCAGCACAAAAGGAGTTAGACACCCATTTCTTCCTTCAGGGCCCCTGGCCCGAAACAGTCCCAATGGCTGTTACTGCTGTGTCCCCAAATTGGCCAATCAGAATCTGTTATCTACTGAGCACCAGCTCTGCCTTATGAAAGGGCCGTGGGAGACCGAGGGGAGTATTATCTTCCAGGGGAAATAGGGCAACCCACTCTAATGCAAGGACTGCATGAGGCACACAACGTGCAAGAGAGATATTCAAGAGGAAGGCAAGTGTTTACCAACTGGGATGGATGACTATCTACCCATCCATCCTGAACAAATGACAAATGTCTCTCCACCTACTTTTTTCTGTCTACTCACCCATCAAGCATTTAATGAGAATCTAATATATGCCAGGTATTTATGTTGCCTTGAAGGGTAGTAGAGGGATAGTGGTATGGACAGATGGGCAAGGGCATTTTAGGTGAAGCTAAAACCTCAAGTGTTTAAGGAGGTTTTATTCACTTTCTCAACATCATAAGACTCTTGACATCTCTGGCAGATGCCCTTTAGGGCACTGACTTGAGAAATAGCTGACTCCTGTCCAAGGTGTAAGCATTCATTCCTGACGGCTCCTTTTTGCCAGTGGATGCACTTTGTACAAAAGGTCTCGAATTCAGGAGAGGCAGCCATGTGAACTTCGCTAAGCATTTAAAAAGATCCCTCTTGGGCAGATAAAATGTGGCACGGAGGATTTTTCCCTTTGGAATGTGCAGTTTTTCATCAACTTCCTTAAATCTGGTCACTTTGGAGGAAACAGGGGCTCTCCTCCGGTCCTGAAAAAGTCCCTTGATTTGAGTCAGCTTGAAGGGGACACCCACGACATTTTTCTCGAGACATGTCCTTACTCTGGGCCAAGGCCTGAACTGCCTCCAGGATGTCGCTGAGTTGAAAGGTGAAGATGCAGAAACTGCCGATTTAGACTAGAAGAAACCCCGATTCTAGCCACAAATCCATATTCTTGTGAGTTCATAAAGGCTGAGTTCTTTTTTTTTTAAATATAAATTCTTTATTGTTTAAAGTATTACATACGTTTCCTTTTCTCCCCATTGACTTTTCCCCGGCCTGTTTTGGTATTCTTTTTTTTAAATTACTTTATTGATTAAGGTATCACATATTTGTCATCAACCCCCCCCCCCATTCCCTTCCCAAACCCCCCCACACGCATGCCCCTCTCCCCCTGTTGTCCGTGATCACTGGTTAAAGCCTCAGAGTTCTTACAAAGCTGATCCCAGTGCCCATTCATCTGCCCAGTATGGGTCACAGGTAGTGTTTGAGGGTATGGTTAAACTCAGGCCAGAGTTCTTTGACAAGTAAGTTTTTTCTTAGTGGCTATGGCCACCCAATTTCTAGCAAGTTAGAGATTTCTGGTGCTGTCCCAATTACTCTCAAAGTTCCAGGCCTGCACAACCCTTTGGATCTGTTCTGACTTACGTATTCTTTGTTAAATCCACGTTTATTTCAATGCTGGTTGAAAAAATTTAAACTGACTGCAATGATGGGTTTTCTTTGTCAGAAGTAGTAGGTGCCCATGCCCACTGCTCCCTCTTGGAACCCCCAACACATCACTGTTAACCATGGGGTCACTATAGCCTGAGGCTGGGCTTGAGACTCAAAATCCATTTAGTCAAAACTCTGCTCTTTGACCTTGACCTTCCTTTACTGAACTTCAGCTATCTAACTGGCTTTCATCTGAAGTATAAATCTTCAGATAGGGAGAAAACTTTTACTAACAGCCTGTCCCTAGGCAAGTTACTTCTCTGAATCTGTTTGTCACCTGTAAGATGGAACTGATGTGTTTACTTTGTAGTGCTGCTGTGAAGATTCAATGAGGTAACACATTTAAGGCATCCAGCACAGCACCTGGATCTAGGAGACGCTTAAAAACTGATGCCACTTTGGCTACGTCAGCAGCTGCTGCTATTACTTCTACCACCCCTGCTGCTAGTATTATTACTACCACTACAAAAACTATTACCGCTGCTTTTTCCTCCAAGCTCTTTCTGGGCCCCAAATCCTGTAATTATCTTTCATGATAAGAAACTGTATCCTACTTTTAATCAGTTACAACCTTTGATAAATGAATGTTATGAGAAAACCACAACAGGGTGTGTTTTGGGTAGATGGTACCTACATTTTCTGATGTCCAGTCCAAAATGGCCAGAGAAAGAGATAAACTATAGGTCCCCAAATCTCTTTAACCATCAACCACAGGAGCCACAACTGTAACTTGTCCAGTTTAACGTTTATTATTTCATTCTCTCCCAGGTAATGCCAGAGAGGATTCTTTAAGTCAATGATTACCCTGGCCAGGCAGGGGTAATTGGCTTTGGGCCAGTATTAGCAGCCAAGTCTGATATAAGAATACCCCAGAGCAGGGAGAGAGATTTTTATGTGAATTGAGTATGTAGCCTCGAGGCCCAAAGTTTATTCCTTTTTTAAAGGTTACAAAGATCCAGGAAACCTATGACTGAGGCAGGGAGGGAAGTCATCACAAAGTGGCAAAGACACAAAAGAACTGGCATCTCATACAACCACTCCTTAGAAACCAGTTCAGTGCAGATGGGGTCCCACAGCCCAAGGTGAGGGAGGTGGGGAAAGGCACTGGGGAGTCTAAAAGTAACAACTGGAACCACCGTGGCTGTGGATCAAGATTTCAATTTTAACATACTTGTTGCTGTTCAAACTGCAGGACTTGATTCAAGCTCTTTCTGATTGAAAACGTTTAAACTGACTGCAATGATGGGTTTTCTTTGTTAGAAGTAGTAGGTGCCCATGCCCACTGCTCCCTCTTGGAACCCCCAACACATCACTGTTAACCACGCGGTCACTATAGCCTGAGGCTCTTTAGCCACTAACATGGGCTCCTTAGCCACTAACACTTGACAGACCATGCAGCGTTCATGCAGTTGCCCAGCTGATACGCCAAACAGTCCAGTTTGCACTTGTCTTCGGTTAATTTCAAGCAAACTGCAATAAGTACGTTATGACTTAGGGTTGGGGAAGATTTACAAATGTACTGTATTAGAACACTGTTAGAATTTATTGTTTGCCTGGAACTTAGGCCTATACCCAGTGCTAGGGAGGAAAGAAGGAATTAACTCTGAAATGTTCAGGTTCAGCCTCGCGTAGGCGCAAGAACTCAGCTTAGTCTCAAACTCCCACTCTAAAGTCTCCGACTAATCACAATCCACTCTTCAAAGCAGCGCTGACCAGTAGGGAGTTTCTACAACGACAGCACCTATTTCTACAATGATAGAACCTTCTGTGTCTGCTTCATCCAATTCATGTGAGTAGCTAATGGTACTATATTGAGAAGTGCTGTTCCAGAGAAACAGCTCTGGCAAAATTCACTAAGGACATTTTCACCACCTACTTGAGTAGACAATTTCAGTCTTCATTTGACTAGGATTCTCTGCAGTATTTGACTCCACGGGCCATTTAATCTTTGAAAATCTCTCTTCTCTGGGTGTCCATGATACCATGGTTTCAGGGTTCTCTTCCCATCTTTCCTTCCTTTTCACTCTTCCACTTGGGTTCTTCCCTCCTTGCCTCTAACATTAGGATTTTCTAGGGCTCAGTCCTTAGTCTTTTTCTCTTCCCTATGGACTCTCCCTATGCAATGCCATCCATTTCGAACATTTACTGAATGCTCACTACGTTGGCATCATTCTAAGCATTTTATATGCATCGTCTGACTTAATGATCACTATTTGCACAAAATGTAGATACTATTATTATCCTCATTTTATGGGTGAGAAACAGAAGCTTAGAGAATGCAATCAGCTTGGCCAAGGTTACAGCTAATCATGGTAAAGCTCAGATTCAAACTCAGATAATTAACTCCCTATCAAGCTGGGGACCCTGGCTTCTGTATCTACAGTGAAGACCTGGCTTCTATATCTACATTTCTCTCACTGCATACTTCTACCTGGGTGTCTTAAAGGCATTTCAAATTCACTATGTCTAAAAGTATAAACTCTATCTTCCTATCTAGGCTTGCTTCTCCTACACTAGTTCCTGTTCTGGTAAGCACCATCCACCAACCCAGAAATACCCACCAATCCTGGGCGTCATCCTATCTGTCCCCTGTCCCTCACTCCAAATCTAACTGATGCCTCTTTCACTAGCTGTTCTCCATCCCTCATGTCAGTGCCCTGATGTGGGCCTTTTCATACCGTACCTGGACTTCTGTGATAGTCTCCTAACTGGTCTTCCAGCTATGGTTCCTGCTCCCATCCAGTTGCCTTTTAAAATGAAAATCTGTCCATGGTATGAAAAACTGTCGAAGACCTTTCCATGAGCTCCCCATACAAAGCTTTCATGACATGATCCCTGACTCCTCATTTCTTTATGTTCTCCACATCGCACTCATACAAAATAATCTGTACTTGCTATTCCTTTTATCTAAAATGCTCTTAGTTTCCTTCTTTCCTATGAAATTCTTATTCCTTTTCTAAGACTTAGCTAAACTTTCTCCAGGAAGCCTTTCCTCACCTTCCCAGGTAGAGACAACCCTTCCTTTCTTGGTGTCTTCGATGCCTCCCATTCAAACCTCTACTATAGCCCTTATCACACCACTCAGCATTTATTTAGATATGTGTATCCCTTATCTACCTACTGGGAACCCCTTGAAAGCAGAGACTGGCCCTTGTTCAATCTTGAATCCTTGGTACCTACTCTGTGCCTAGGACCCAGTGAGGCACTGAACTGAGAGCAGAATGATGCTTTTGGCTTATCCAGACCTTGAAGCAGAAATCTTGTGCAGCACGATCCCACTGCTTGTAACAGAGTTGTGCTTAGTCTTGGGAACAGACTTTGTAGACCAAGAAAATCAACCCAACCCCTGGACCACTCTTGATCTCCCTTCACAGACGACTTTTACTAGAGGCAATTCCAGTAACGGAGATGAGAATGAAGGTGACACCATGCCCCCACCTGATAGTGATGATCTGCCCAATGCTCAACTCCATGTCATTCAACTGTGCAATGAACACAGCTGCTACTGCTTCGTAGAGTGCAGTCCCGTCCATGTTGATTGTAGCACCAACGGGTAACACAAATCTAGTGATCCTTTTGTCCACCTGGTTGTTTTCTTCAGCACAGCGGAAAGTGACAGGCAGGGTTGCTGAACTGTGTGATAAAAAGACAAAGGACTTACGGTTTAGAAATGCTGGTCCTCGGTCCCTGCCTGAAGAAGAGACACCCCCACTCCAAAAACTAACCAGGAGCCCAAAGCACGCTGGCACATTTGACAGGTTCAGGAATCAGAAGGTGCTATGGCTGCCACTGCTCCAAGTTACAACATAATCCCTTCCTGGGCTGCAGGCTGTGCCAAGAGGGCTGGAAATATCCCGCAGGGTGAAGAACTACATTCAAGGATGTGGGTAGAGACTATGGAGATAATTTCTTTCTTTCTTTATTTTTAAAATTGATCTCAGAGAGAGGGGGAGAGAAACCAATTGGTTGCTTCCTGCATGTGCTCCAACTGGTGATTGAACCCACCACCTAGTTATGTGCCCTGACTGGGAATCGAACTGCCACCATTTGATGAATGGACTCATACTCGAACCAACTGAGTCACACTGGCTAGGGCAATCATTTCTTGAATTACAGCAGCTACAAAAACTATAAGCTGCAGATACTACTTCATCAAGTGAGGCGAGGGTTGATAAAAGCTTGGTTCAGAGACTTCCTCTAGACACCCCTCTTCTATTTACCTGGAAGAGATCATGAGAGCTGTCAGGAGAGCCTGGGCCATCCCCATGGCAAACCGGAAAGGGTTCTTTCTTACCACAATGAAATATATCAGTGGGAGAATTACAATGGAGTGGATTGCAAGCCTGTAAATGAGAAAGGAACAGGTTCATGGATGATACCACCTCTTTATATTAATCCTTTTTTCAAACAGCTTTTTTATTCATAATGTCATTCAACTTGCATATTGACCTAATGAGAAAATGAGAAGTAGGGCAGGAATATGTCTCCAGTCCACATATGAGGATGAGGGGATTCATTCAGCAAATGAAGTATCTTATCAAAGTTACTGGCAAAGCCAGTAGCTGAATGCACATTCCAGGGCTCACAGAACAATTACATCATGCTTCCAAGCCCTGGTCGTGCTGTTCTGGCTAAATGTGCTAAAATGCTTTCACTTCCTTCTGCTGCTGAATTCTCGCTCCTCCTCTAAGACTCAGTAAGACTTCCCTCTCCTTCAGGAAGCCTTCCCTCAACTTCCCAACTCCTGCTGACCCTTCCCTCCTTGGTGACTCTGTGGCCCTTTCACAAACCTCTATTATAGCCCTTCACAGTCTCAGCCACTCTGCTCCCTGGGCCTCACCACTGTTTTGTTGGATGGTGCCCACTGTCTAAGAGGGAAGTGAGGATTGCGATGAGGAGGAGGAAGCCCTTGCTCTTCCATTTTCATACTTTGGACCGACTCTCTTTGTTATTCCTGTCTTCCAAAACTATTCCTTGTTCCACATGGAAATGTATGGGTTACACAAAACAGGGGGCTTCAGAAAGGAGACTGATTCAGCAGATGCCATATATGTGGCAGCTTAGAGTTTAAAGATATGTGAAGCTGAAATAGTAAGAAGTAGTCATTGAAAATGCAGCTTCCGGGGGTGGGGTGGGGGGTGGAAAGAGGGTCTCCTGGATAGAGAGCTTGTGGCTAAGAACTCTGAGGAACTGACTTCGTTTACTCTTAGGAACCTAGCTAGGATAAGAGAACAGAAACCAGCAGAACCCCGTTATGAAGTGGCTCAGCATAATAAGCCACAGCCCCATCACTGCCTAGACACGGCCTCTAGTAAGGTAGATGATCCCGTGTCCTTTTGCACCAGGCCCTGGGATTTGACTGACCCTCACACTGTAGGAATCCAAGCTGCGTCTCTATTAGCCATCAGGGCTATGCTCTTGGTAAACACAGATTGAGTACCACCAAATACTATGCAGTGGAAACTCCCCAATACAATCGAGTTCTAATAGGCAAGCTGATTGTTCAAGTGGGTATTTGGGGGCGTTGACCAGTGGGAGTCAAATTGATGATGTTTACTCATTCCTATGGTCCATATTTCAAGGCACATGTGATGTATCCCACCCCCAGCTAGATATCTGGGAGCACCATTTATCATCGATTCCCCTCAAGGAACCAATAACTGGACTGTAATAAGTATGCAAATGACCTGCCTCCTGCTGCCTTCCTGCTTTACACAATTCCTTCTAGCATGAAGATTTCCCCCGCACCCTGTCTGGCCCTGTGAGGATGCAGGGGGTGACAGTGGTCACCAGCCCCACCAACAGGGTCTGGAACCGACCAGCCATCCTGCTCCTACTTGCTCGAGTCTGATTCTATTTAGGCCTGCCTAATTTCTTTCAGGCCCAGGGTACATGGGGTTATTCTTACTTGCTTGGTTAGTTTATATCCTTGAGGAAGTGAAGGCCAGGAGACAGCCAAGATTGGCTACCAGTGGGTTTTAAAAAAATTATGTGAATACAACTAATAAAGGCAGTGTCAAAGCCTGGTCCAGGCTGTTCTGCCAAGATCTGGCACAGAGCACAGTGCGAACCACCTCCAGTAGAGCTGTTAAAGGGCAGTCCCCGCCCCCCCTCCACATCCGGCTCTCTTATCGCTGAACCCCATTTTCCCCTGCATGTGGGAGAGAAGCCAATGTTAACCCTCTGAAACCCAGACTCTCATGAGCTCAAGTGAGGTTTCTTCTCTTGGGTCTGACATACCCAGTCAGGACGGTGACCATGTAAAGGCCCAGCTTGCGGAATATGTCCCAGTCTTCAACTTCTATGATCTTTCCGGCAATCAGGAATAAAATACCGATCGGCATGTAACTAGGAAGTAAGCACAACAAAGTCAGCAGGTGTTTTCTCAGGGTGGGATTGTTGGGGAAGAAACAAGCCGTGGCCTGCACCTCGGCTTTGCACCCGCCCTCAGCTGGGAGGAGCACAGGGTGCACAATGAAGCGAAGGTCTCAGTTTCATCTCAGTCCCAGGCTCGGGGGGACCACACTGGCTCCAGGTTTCAACACCTGTGTGTACCTTAAATTCTACCCACCTAAGCTACCGTAATGGGACACACGTGGCAAGAAGCTATGGTTATTGTATACCTGAAACCTATATAATTTTATTAACCAATGCCACCCCAATACATTCAGTAAAATAAATACATAAAAGGTGTGACTAAACTACTGCACATCCCACTCCTTGTTCCCAGTACATATAGATTCTACCGATTGTTACCTCTAAGATCTCATTTTAGTTTGATCCTCCAAATATGGTCACTCGGCTCTTTCTAGCATGGTCACCTTGTTTCCCAGGTTGTAGTATCAGCAAAGAGCAATAGAGCTGGTAGTGGAAGTGGTCATAATAGCTGTTTGTGGAGCTCTCATTACAGGTCTTGTGTTGGCTTAAGTATTTTACATGCATCAATTCAATTAGTGTGCTTCTCCCAATCCTAGTGGGAGATTTTATTACCCTTTTTTTATAGATAATGAAGCTGAGGTGCAGTGGGATTAAGTGACTGAAATAACTGAACCCTTTACATCACTGTCAATGTCTATAATTTGGAGTCAATAATGTTAAACCAACTCAATATGAGATAAGTGGGACAGAGGTCTCTGAGGAAAGGTGGACTTTTCGGCATCTCCGAGACAGGGCAGGTACGCAGGCAGCTTTCGTTTGGGTGGGTTAGTGCTCGTGCTGTACCTGTTGTAAGTATCTGGAATATCACTTCTGCATGGGGCCTACTAAGGAAAGCACTTTGTGTTTTGATGTGCAGGGAAGCCCTTCAAATCATGCCTTTAGGAGCTACCTCTTACATGAATGCTAGTTGGGTACAAGATGATCAAGGGCTTTGGCAGTAAACACAATGGCTGATAGCTAGACTCTCGTTAGTGAACAAAAAAGTAACATGTGTCATGATTCAATACTCTTGTTAGTGTCTTGATATTCAGGGTTCCCCTTTCTAAGGTGAGTCAGTTGAGAAACATAAGACTCTTGTTTCTCAACTGACTCTAATTAGGTTAGATTCTAATTCTGAGGGGACAGTTCTAATTCAGGGGAACAAGATGGCATTAACGAGCATTTGCTCACCACATAATGATCTGAATGATTTTCATGGTTGCATCGGTCAGAGCATTGAAGAAATCCACCAGAATCTGTCCCTTTTCTCCCATTTTTCCAATGACAAGTCCAAAGACAAGGCAAAAGACAATCAAGCCGAGGACATTGATGCCATCTGAATACATGCCTACGACTTTGTATTCCTTTGTTTCATTCTGTGAATCGAAACCAAGAAAATATATTGATGCGTGATTATAATCTTGTTAGACTGCACAGGCATTGAAATAAGAAGATACAATAGCCAAACATAATAAACTAGTGATCTACCAGTGAGAGTCAACAATACTTTGGGAAATATAACTAAAAATACAAAAAACAAAACCCACCTATGCATGTATCACATTTTTATTGCCCCCACCTTTAGCCATTGAAGTTTAAAGTGTTTTTTCTCCTCTTTCTCTCAACAAATCCATATTTGAATATTTCTTTTGAAGATTTATTATTATGGGATGTTTTATATTTTTTTACGTTATTAAAAAATTTTTTTTATTGTTTAAAGTATTACATATGTATCTTCCCCCCCATTGTGTTTTACATTTTTAGTAAGAACTTCAGAATCAAGGCACTTTTCAGGGTTATTTTAATTACTCACTATATTTGGAGGCTATATAAAAATAATAGAAATTAGTAATGCAGGAAACAGAAAATATTGACCAGTGTAGACATTTTTAGGACATTTACTGGTTTATCCTGATAATGAAGCATGAGAACATTCTTGCCCATTAAGCATCAAAAGGTCACTGGTTCGATTCCTGCTCAGGGCACATGCCTGGGTAATGGGCTCGATCCCCAGTAGGGGCATGCAGGAGGCAGCCAATAGATATTTCTCTCACATACATGTTTTTCTCTCCCTCTCCCTTCCTCTCTAACATAAATAAAAACATATTTAAAAAAAGAACATTCTTTACTGCCTCTACTTTTGAATGACCAACAGGATTTTGGAAACATAAAAGTTTACCAGCCCGACCAGCATGGCTCAGTGATTGAGCATCGACCTATGAACCAGGTGGTCATGGTTCAATTCCCAGTCAGGGCACATGCCTGGGTTGTGGGCTCTATCTCTAGTGGGGGGTATATAGGAGGCAGCTGATCAATGATTCTCTCTCATTGATATTTCTCTCTCTCTCTCTCCTTCTCTTAAATCAATAAAAATATATATATATTTTAAAAAGTTAACCAGGTTCCTACTATTAGGAACCATTTGTTTGCTTTATCCTGTATAAAAACAGCATGAGATTTACTGAGAGATTTCATAAGGACATAACATAAATGGACAAGCCCCTGGGGCACCAGTTATTTCTTAATTATGATGTGATTTAATCAAACACATATTTACCAAGCAACTGGAATGTGCCAACTGCAGTGGCTACAGCATAAGGTCATCAGTAAAAGGGGAAAGATTTATTCGTTCTGAAGAGAAACACTAAAGCATAAGGTCTTAAAGTGCAGCTGGAAAGACAAAACTAACCATGAGAGACACGAGCCAATGGCAGTGAGATGGTGTGTAATTAACTCACAGCCAAGCTATGAGTTATAGGCATCCTATGGAACCTGGGGACATGGATGAGGGCTGTGAGGTTACCATTAAGAAATGATTTGGTAAGCAAAGGCAAAAGTCATCCTGCACCGGACCTCTGTATCCTGCTTGGAGAATTCCTACCCATGTTTTATGGCTCCCCAATGAATTTAAACCATCCTATTGGATGCCCCAGAGTACCCCGTTCTTCCCTATTGTAATATTCATCACTCTTCATATGAGGGCAGGTGCCACATCTGTCTTTTCACTATTGCAATTCAATGTTCAGCAGGGCCTGGCTCAGGGAGGGTGATCAGAAAATCCTTGTGGAACCATATCAAAGGCAGGAATAACGAGTAATGAAGGAGGCTGATTGGGATAGAACAGAGGGGGCCCCCTGGGAAGTGAGCCTGGAAACTAGGGAGGAGCCAGGGGTCCCGGACCTGTCAGAGGGGTAAACTAGAGAGTGAAGGCTTTCTATAGGTGGAAGCAGGGAGCCAATGGTGGCCTAGTTAATCTGAATTCTTAAGTCTACTGAACATTTATCTTTTCCTTAAATTTTTCCTTCCTGTGTAAAGACAAAGAACATTCAGGAAAAAATCTACTAGAGGACTAAAAAACGTATTACTTCAGGCCCATACATTCTAAGCCTTCAATAGGGAAATCCCCAAAGCTCTCAAAGCCCATCCGTTTTACCCATGAGTTTATGGCAAACTCTAGGTGGCAAAACCTAACCTAACCTGAAACGAGGCCACGTATGGTCTATTTCTTTTAACTTGGCAGAATATTCACAAATTTGGTGCAAGAATATTGATGTGCTTGATTCTAGAGTGTTGTTGCCAATCCCACTTCAGGGAAATGTTTAACGTGTACACTCACCACCTGGCCCATCTAACGTGGAAATCTATGGATCTGCATCACATCTGGGCAGAGAGTTTCAAATAAGAAATTGTGGGCCTGCAATCTGCGTTGACATAGTCGTGCAAACCTAAAGCAGTTCCCAGATACGTGCACCTCAACCCTAAGGAGTGGCAGAGAAACAGAGGCAACAGAGCTCTTTCTTCCCTCCGGGTGGTTCACTGGCTGCTCATTCTTCTTGGTAGTTAGGGTCTATGAAGTGGTCACCAATACTGAATTAGCGAATACTAATTCATTGTTTCTAGGGAAAATGTCTGAGTAAGTTCTTGGGAATCAATGTTCACAACATTTTCATCAAGTAATCCACACATGACCTACTTTATGCAAATTTCTGTTCAGAGACGACCTTATTTCATATATACTGTTGATTCATTAACATTGAATTCACAACCCACACACTAGAACTCATGCCTGAATGAAGTGTATCTAACCTACTGTATTCTCTGGAAGGCACGCTGCAGCCCTCTTGCATTTAGGAACCACAGACAGCACTTGAGCACTGTGGTTGGGGGATATTTTAAACAGTGAGATTACCATGAAAAGTACAAAACTGTGAAAATGTGGCATAGGCGCAGCACGGAAAGACAGGTGTTAATAGTATGAGAGCTGAAACAAGAAGGCAGAGCATAGCTGTGTTCAGCCTCAGCTGGGAACACATGTGCACTGGGCGACTTAAATTTTGTCACCGCTCCACGCACACCTGCGAATGACATGAAAACGCCTGAGGGTTGGTTTTGAGGTTGCAAATACATTTTAGCAAGTAGGTGAACTCACAAAGTGTGGAATGCACAATTAATGAGGATGGACTATACTTCCATCTCCTGCTCACTCACAACTGAGGCCCTGACTCCTGGGGAGGGGGTGTGGGCGACAAGGAAGGAAGCAGCCAGTACCTTGGCAACAGCAGTTGTCATGACGGCTGTGACAGATGCTCCCGTCATATTCATCCCTGGCTCACTGGGAGGACTCACTTCTTTCCGCGTGGTTTTATACTGCACGTTAGAAGAAGAAAACACAAGAAACCAATGAAGGAAGTTTTTAAGCGCCCGAGGCTAAATCACGGGAATACAGTTACTTTGGGCAAACCAGCACCACGGAAAGGTTCTACCTCCGACGCCTCTGCTGGCTCCAGGTGTTGACAGAACCTCCTCTGAGGCTTTGGAACCAAAAGTGGAGTTGAGAAATCCAAACCCCTGACGCCCCCAGCCACCATTCAATGATGTCAAAATGTTCTCTCACGTTCATAAGAAAGGACGAGTTAATGGAGCAACAACGTGAACGGAAGTATTGGTGTTATTTGTAGGTGCTTTAACAGACAGACTCTACAGGAATCCTGTGCATCATTTTTTAATTCTATTTATCATTTTTAACCTGGGAGAAAACTCACCATTTTGATAAATGTAGTCACTATGAATTTATTTTTTATATTTTTCCTGTCTTTATCTGCAACACAGGTTTTTTTTTTTAAATCTTTTTTTTAAAAATTTCTTTATTGATTAAGGTATCACATAATTGTCCTCATCCCCCCATTCCCATCCCAAACCCCTCCCCACGCATGCCCCCACCCCCCTGTTGTCCATGACCACTGGTTAGGCTCATATGCATGCACACAAGTCCTTTGGTTGATCTCTTCCCCCTTATCCCCACCCTCCCCTACCTTCCAGTCACTATGACTTTAATAAACATCAACAACTACATGGTTGTTCCAAAATCAACAGTCTTTTTAGGGCTACTCCATGAGATTTCTGTTGACTCCCCCTCCTTCAGCCCCATCGGGTTGTGTGGGGCTTCAGCAGAGAGGTTGAAGAAAGAGCTAGTATACCCTCACACCAGGCATAAAAGTCACGCCTACAGGCTCTGCCAACACCGAGAACCTCACAAATGACCACTGTGGCTGAAGCGCAAAGGCACCCCTGAAATAGAGGTGGTTCTGTGCTGCTCGGAGATCGGCAGCGGGCAGTTTAATTGCGGTGCCTGTTGGTATACACAGGGGTCTCTGTTCATATAATTTATGTAAATCAATTCAGCAGTTTGCGATAGACTCAGCTGTCTAAGTGCATAGACAAACAAGAGAAAAAGATGTGAGGAAAATGGAGTAGAGAGATTTTTAAACTTTCCTAGAGAAAAAAAAAAATCATGGTGTTGTTATATTGCTCCTTAGAGTGTCAGCAATGGGGACAGAATGATTAAGGAAAAGACCAAATACCAGGAACGCCAGCCACCTTGTGGGTCCGATACTGATCTGCCCACAGAGTGAAAGAGGAGATGAAGGCTACTTTTCCCACTGCGTGGCATCTCCTGACAGTCTAAGTCTATTCACAAATATAGTACAATGTGGCTCTACAAAAATAGGTATGAGAAGCCATGTTCTAAAACATTCATTGGCAGGGTAGAGGGGGTCAATGGCGGAAAAAGGGGATATCTGTAATACTTTCAACAATAAAGAGAAATTAAAAAAAGAAAATATTCATTGCTTGACATTTTTTCTGACTTGCTCCATTTGAGCCCCCTTTTTTTTTGGGGGGGGGGGAGGGAGGAATGGGACATAAAGGAAAAGGGAGCAGAATAAGCTACAACAGGCACTTACTTCACTGTGACCGAAAGACCAGGGACACAGTACAGAGGAGGCACCTGAAATTCCTCCATTCCCAGGTACATCTCCTGCCATTTTTGATGGGCTAATTCCATTTGTTGGGTTATGGCAGGAAAAAAAAATGTAATTGATAGTGGGAAGAGGGGAGCGATGTGGGCAAAAGTCAGTATTACCTGCTGAAAACAGGCTTGGACAAGGTTCTCAGGGAACATATTCCTGTTGGAGACATGAAAAGCAGTATTATGTTAAGGCAACCGTGTTTTGTTTTGTTTGTCATACCCAGTACATGGACGGAAATGAGTGTAACATAGAATCAATCAGTCCTCTGGTTTCTCTTCTGGCTTCTCTGCATAATACTTCCTTGTAGTAAGATTTATTCTTCCCTGCTAAGCTTCAACCAAGACTAGAAAGCTCTCCTAACCAACTGTTCCTTAACTGACTCACTGAGGAGCCGGTACACATGCTGTCCTGGGGGAAACACCACACTGGCAGGTGGACACTCGCAGTTAAGAGACGACTTTAATATTCTGCACATTTCTGTTTTCATCCATAAGAATGTGTGCTTACCAAGAGTCCACTGCATTTCTTCCCAAATTCTTGATGCCAACTGCAAATATCATTGTCGTTACTGAATTAAAATTATGTAAATCAAGGAAATACGAGTGTGAGAAGGAAGGTATGATTTCTATAAAAACTAAGCCGAGTGCCTGGAAATTCAATCAAGCCAAGTGACTAAAACTTCTGCGGTTAAATTAGGTGTGGGAAGGCAACTAGAATAAAAAGGAAAACTGGAAGGATTCGGCACTTCGCTTTCTTTGCAAGTCTAAGGGTTTTTGTTGCTCCGCTTCACAGAAACTGAATCTGGAAATTCTAGACGACGCATTTCTGTGACATCCTGCAGCATATGCAACAGAAATGGTAGGAAATTACAATCAACTGACACACTCGAAGAAAAGACCTGGATCCTTCATTAAAAAATTGGCAAATAAATGCGTTTAAGTTTTAACTGCAAACAAAATATGTAATGCATATCTATCGTTTTTTATGATTCTCTTCCTTAATTGCTATTTATTAACTAACCAATTTCCAGCCCTGAACTGCTTCAAATTAAGAGTTTTTTTTCCTGTACAATTAAAAAAATGTATTTCTTCAAATGTGCTTCAGAACTGACTACCCAGCATCGTTATGCCACAAGCATATTTTCTGCATCTCTGTCCATGCTAAGTCCTGACGGAGGAGCTCATTCCTTCCATGCCCTTTTGGAGCCATGACCCAGCAAGCAGCACTGGCTATGTAATTTGCAGGGTCCAGGGCAAAATGAAAATGCACAATCATTTAAAAATTATTAAAAATTTCAAGATGGCAATAGCAGATCATTAAAGTAAGCATGGGCCCTGTGTGACCACACAGGTTGAACGCCAATGAAGCCACCCTGCTGGCAAGACACTCACCTGATCAAGTCTAACATGGCATCCACCGTACTGACTTCAGGGCTGCTGCCTTGCCGGTCAATTTCACCCACTTTCTGGCTGACACCAGGCTTGATGGTCACCACCAGCACGATACCTGTGGCCAAGGAGAGCATCCACAGAGCATTGAGACCCTTCCAGGGCACCCAGCACCCCCAGTGCATCCTTCTTTGACCCACTGGACATGGTGGGGCCCCGAGGTCCAGCCAAAATGCTGACTCTCAGCTGCGACTTCAGCAGCAGCCTTAATTACTTTTCCATTTAAATGAAGCAGAAGGAACTCTTCCCATGTCTTTTTTTAAAATGAAAGGGCTACCCCTTCTCTCTGTCCATCCCCCCTCTCTCTTTCTCTAAAAAAAAAAAAAATTCAATGGAAAAAATACCCTTGGGTGAGGATTAAAAAAAAAAAGAATAAAAATTAAGGGGCTATATTCCACAATTGCTTCTGGAAACTCCTGCTGACAAGAATGTTCTTTTTCTTTATTTTCTTCATTTTAGCTTATAAGGTCAACCTAGGCATGGCATCCTTAAAATATCAAGCCAAGTCACAATGGATGGACCATATTTTCTTCACAAAAGAATGCCAAAGGTACAAGAGCAGCTCTGTTCCCTTAGATCTTTCTCCTTCTTTCAAGTGGAATTTATACTTAGCAAGACTCAGCCATTAGCTCTCAGTACTATGTGAAGTTTGAAATGCACTCAAATGCTATCTTTCCAGAAATCTTTTATAATTATACTCAACTCCACTACTATAGACTCATTGCTCTAAAGATTGTATAAGCTCTGGGCTACACTTCCTTCTACCCAATGATCTTGGAGACATATAGAGCTGTCACCCTCTTTCTATTCTTATTAGAGACTTTAATAAAGAATGCCATAGCTGAAATTCAGTCAGTATTACATTTTCTTCATATAAAAGGTGCATGTAGACTTCAAGCCAAAAAGCTGCATGGTAGTGTAACAATACTGCTTCCTAGTTTTATAAAAAATGCACATTATAAAAAGCCCAACCACGTTTAAGTGAAAAGTCACAATTATATAGAGGAATAAGAATTCAGCAATAAATTTTACCTAGAATGACAGCAATGAGAGTGGTGCAGAAATAATATGCAACAGCACGCAGCCCAATTTTCCCAGATACGTTGGAATCCAATGCAGCGACACCTGAAAGGGGGGAGAAGTCACATCACTTTTAGAAAGACTGATTTACAGGACTAGTGGTGATTCAATCCTTAAGGTGTGAAATAAAGAGCTGAGAGCTGTCGCTGGATCTTTTGAGCATATTGCACACGTTTGGACAAGATGTGAAGGGTGAATAAGCAAAATTCCAAACACAGAATTAAGAGATGGAAGCCTAGTGCGAGCTAAGTTCCCCTTCTCGGCAAGCCCTCACTGCCGCTGCCCATAGTGAGAGTCCTGTCTTGGGCTCCTCTTGGGGGGTGGTCATGAGACACAGTCAGAAGGAGTCCTCCTTCTGCATTTGCTTGCCGTGTGGGGTGGGGGAAAGGTGGGAGAGGGCATAAAGGGGATACATGATGATGGAAAAAATAAAATAAAAAATTTAAATATATGAAAAAGGAGAACGTTATCAAGATTTGTATACTATGTCACTCAACATCCTTTTGGAATTCAATATCAAGGAAGAGTTTATTTTAAAGAACTGAGATAATTCTTTCCTCACGTAATGAAAATCAAATAACCCCTTCTGCCTTTTGTTAGGAAGCTCAGAGTCAACTAAAAAGATAACTTTTACATATGTGTTCATGATGTTGAAATTATCTGATTAAAAAGAGAAAAATATAAAGAAAACAAAAATAACTTCAGCTCATCAGCCATAGTCAATATTCTGGTGAATTATCTTCCAATATGTTTTCTTCAATTCTTTGTAAACATAGCTGAGATAATTTTATAGTTTTTAATCCCCTCTCTTCTTAATACTGTATTATAAACATTTTCCTTATTGTTATAAATTCACCCCAAGGAAGGCTACATAATTTGTCATGGGGCTGTACCATAATGCATTTAATCATCTACTCACTGCTAGATCTTTAGGTAGTCTCAGGGCCAAAGTCAGTAATAAATCACAGTAATTTCACTAACCATCCTGGCTAGCATATTTTCTTCTTCTTTTATTGATTTTCATATTGCTTCTATGTTAATTTTATTGTGTGTGGCTTTGATTGTGACACACCTAAAAATTCCCATTTTATTTTATTGTTAAAATGTTTTTATTGATTTTCAGAGAGAGATGAAGAGAGAGGGAGAGAGAGAAACATCGATGAGAGAAGGAAACATGGATGGGCTGCCTCTCGCATACCCACTATTGGGGATTGAGCCCACAACCTGGGCATGTGCCCTGACCAGGAATCAAATTGGTGACCTCTCTCTGCAGGGGACAATGTTCAACCAACTGAACCACACCTGCCAGGGCTAACAAAGATTCCATTTTACAGAGGCAGAATATAAATAAAAATTTCTGAAAGCATAGGTGTTTTAAGAGATATATGGCCACGTTGTTTGATGCGGTTTCAAATGAACTTTGACTGCCAATAAAAATATTGAATGTTGCCTGGACTTGCAAGGGTTGTCTAGAATGCCAAGGATGGCTGCAGAGGTGGGAGGCATACACCTCTCCTCGCTAGAAGGCCTTGCCATCCATCAAGGATGCTCATATAAATGGAGTCAATGATGCAGCTAACTAGATCTCTCCTATGTGGGACACATGAGAAACAACCAAACCATCTTTCAGCAAGCTGTCACTTGGAGGTTTCAGACTACCCCGCCTGATTTCCAAAAAGAGAATCACATTTTGTTCACTAAAGAAAATGATTTCTTGAGCTTGCAACATGCATGAGTTGTGTCATACTGTTTGCAAAACCTGAAGTACAGGGCAGCAGGAAAATGAAGAGATTGTCATGAAGCAACCCCAGAGAAAAGGTAGTAAATCTGTAGGCTATCAGTACGCACAGGTAGCTTTTATATTCACTCCTCACACTATAAAAGGCTGTCTATTTTTTTAAGTGACTGGAGGATTATGCTCCTCACATACAATTGAACAAATTTGATACAGGAAAAATCTATAAGGAAGCTATCACCTCTCACTCTAAACACATCATTCCTCTGACTGTTGATTGCTTCTTTGGAAGTTAACATTTTGAGGGAAGGGGCTCTGGTTTCTTTAACAGCCACCCCAGAATGTTGTTAAGGGCCCATTCTCCAACATCTGGCCACTCAGTGTGTGTGTGTGTGTGTGTGTGTGTGTGTGTGTGTGTGTGTGTGTGTGTGTGTGTATTAGAGGCCTGGTGCATGAATTTGTGCATGGGTGGGGTCCGGCCAGCCTGGCCAGGCGGAGGGGACATGGGAGTTCGAACTCCTGGTTGAGGGGACAATTTGCATATTAGCCTTTTATTATATAGGATATACACTGAGTGGTCAGATTATTATGCGTTCAGAGATCATAATAATCTGGCCACTCAGTGTATATACATATGGTGGGCACACTGCAACAGTCACATCCTAGAACAACTGCGATCATCTTTTTCTCTTTCTTTGGGAAAAATGCAGTTTGGTGTACTCAGAAGACTTTCTTTTCCTAAAGGCAAGATAATGAAAAAATAACAATTCTGCAAGAAACAACAACAACAAAATTAAGAGACTTAAGGCCACAATTCTTAAAAAGAGAGCAAACAATCATGCAAACATATAAGTTTGTTAAGTATATTATATAACTACAAAATGTGCCTATTCCATTTTAGAGCTCTGCATATTATTCTGATAATTATGTATAACAATAAGCTAGGTTAAAAAGACAAACAAGAAAACCATCAAATTAACAGAACTGAGTCACCTGTATAAGCACCTATATCCCTGACCTAAGTGAAGATGTATTTTCAGATATATTGGCCCTTGGTAGATGTCCAATTTAAGCAGCTCACAGCCCCCAAGGTGCTGATAAGTGATAGGCTCACAGGGTGGTTGCAGAACTGTTCTTGGGTATGTGTTTCATGTCTTCTCAGGATTTTCTTCCAGCAGTGAAACAAATTAAATCTATGTGGATAACTGTTTCCAGCATATGTTAATATGTCTTCGTTTGTCTTAATGATGTGGCTGAGGGCTCGTGCCTCTGCTTCAATTCCAGGACCCAGCTGCCAATAAAAGGCTTTGTACTAATGAGATTCTCAGTAGAAATATCTTAAACAAATGCATGCCCAAAACAGGCAGCCAGCTTCTTCCTGTTGGAGTACAGCAACTATCTTGTAGTTATTTGCAGGAAGAGCTTTGTTTTCCATTCCTCAATTTACCTTAGTCCTACAATTCTCCTGGACATATCAGAAATGTATTCAAATCAACAACTGTACTTCTCTGCCTCTCTCTGGAGTTACCCTCTACCTCCCAATCATCACTGACTGAGGGCAGAGCTGCCCCCAAATCCAGGCTTTTGGACAATTTGTAATGTGATGTTGAGAATAGGGGCAGTGACCACTGGAGAGGGAAGGAACATAGGCAAGGAAACAGCCTAATCTTTGAAAACCTCTATAATAGGAACATTACTGAAGTTAACCTGAATATAAAATGCCTGTCTGCATGGTCTAAACACCCCACCTGCCCAAAACAATGATAATTATACACAATGATGACGATAAGGATAACAACAGACACTGTACTGAGCAATGACTTAATGTTGAGTGCATCATCTTTAATTCTCACTATAACTCTATGAGATTAGGCATTATTCCCCCCATTTTATAGAGGAGAAAGCTGTGGCTCAGAAAGGCTAAGTAACATGCCATGGTCCTAGAGCTGGTGAATGATGAAGCCAGGAGCCTGAACCCAAGTTTGACCACAAAGGCCATATTCTTAACCACTATGTCATACTGGCTCTACCAACATGCTACAAAGTTCTACTAGGGGTACCGGTTAATAATATCGGATTTTGTAATCAAAGAAAACATGATAATTTCAAGAGAAACATCAAAAGTGCTTTATTCAAAATAATGTCCATCGCTAGCTACACATTTCCCCATCTTTCAGGTAATTTGTGGATGCCGTCCCAATAGAACTTTTCTTGTTTTGAGGCAAACCATTCAGAGACCCAGTTTTCCACTTCTTCGTGTGTTTTGAAGTGCTGCTCAGAAAGTGCGTGTGTCATCCATCGGAACAAGTGGTAATCTGAAGGAGCAAGGTCTGGTGAATACAGCGGCTGGGTTAATACTTCCCAGGCAAGATCTTTTAATGTGTCTTTAACTGGTTTTGAAGTGTGTGATGGTGCATCACCATGGAGCAAAATTACTTTGCCATGTCTTCTGGAACATTCTGGTCATTTCACGATCAAAGCATTGTTCAAATTGATTATTTGTTGTCGGTAGTGATCAGTATTAACGGTTTCACCTGGTTTTAGAAGCTCATACTACACCACACCTTCCTGATCCCACCAAACGCAGAGCATTGTCTTCTTTCTGAAGTGATTTGGCCTCGCAGTCGATGTTGATGGTTGACCTGGATCAACCCATGATTTTGTGCATTTGGGATTCTCAAAATAAATCCACTTTTCATCGCCAGTCACAATTCGATGCAAAAAAATACTTGCTTTCATGCCATTGAAGCAACATTTTACTGATGACTTTTCGGTTTTTCATCTGTCTTTCGTTCAGTTGATGTGGCACCCATTTTCCTTCCTTTAAAATCTTTCCCATTGCTTGTAAATGATCGGAAATTGTTTGCTGAGCAACGTTTAATCTTTCTGCAAGTTGTTTTTGAGTTTGACGTTCATCTTCATCCAATAATGCTTGTAATTGTTAGTCTTCAAACTTTTTGGTTGACCTGGACGTCTTTGTCTTTCACATCGAACTCATCACTTTTAAAACAGCATTTAAACTCATCAGCATTTAAACCAGCGTTCACAAATATCTAGAGATGTAGCATGTTCACCATTAGCTTCCTGAAGTATTCAGCAGCACTTTTCTTCAAAATAAAGTAATGAATTAAAACTTCCTGCAAATGCTCTTTTTTTGGCATGAAATTTGACATTTTTAAGTGTAAAAATATCTATGATGTTAACACCTTCAGAAAATTTTGACATATGAAGTTTTGAAGCTTGTTGTCAACACAACAAAATAGCATACATATCAAATCACATATATAACAACATATGTGTAACACCATCTATTGAAAAAAAAAACTGCATTATTAACTGGTACACCTAGTAGACCAGGGCTGCCCAATAGAATTTCCTGTGATGATGGAAATGTTCTCTGTTTGTGCTGTCTACTGCAGTAGTCACAAGGCACATGTGGCTAGTAAGCACCTGAAATGTGGCTAGTGTAAGTGAGGAACTGAATTTTGATTTTGATTAACCTCAATTTAAACAGCCACACGTGGGTAATGGCTACAATACTGGACAGCATAATCTCTAAACTTTCCCAGAGTGTCCAACGTTTAGTGGCTGCTCAACATGGTTGAATGAACAAACTCAAGCTTGACTCCATTACAAGGACACCGTCTCCACCTTGCCAGCACAGGGGCAGGGGAGAGGATGAAGGTAAACCATCATCTCCAAGTATGCCTTTCCATCACCACACTGGCCATACTGCTCCAGGGCCTGCGGCTGCTTCTTCACCGGTCCCCAGTGCAATAAATAAATAAGGTGCTCTGTGAGTCTTGTGTTCGATGCCTTCCATGTGAAGAACAGAGCTGCCCTTTTTATGGGCGGTGTTCTTACAAAGTGAGCTCATTTCAAAGATCCACATGTGTGCCAGAGATTAGGAACTCAGCAGGTAGTCTCCTTAGAAACCATGTGTACAGGGCAGTTTGGCCCGGTTTCCAGGGCGACCATCCATGATAGACCTCCATTTGAGAACACATTTAGCATCTTAGTGCCTCTCTCCCATTTTTTTTCATTATTGTGTACCTACCCCACACCCCACCCACCCCCAGCCTTTTAGACAATTTTTTCCTTATGGCCAACCTGAAATTTTAATACCATAGACAAACTTTACATCTGTTTATGTACTAAATAAATACATGTTTTTTTGTTTTTTTTTTACATAAAAAGAATAGGTTTCTATCCCTTAACTCCTACCCTAAACCAACTTTTGTTGCCTTGGGGGCGATATTGAGCCTGTTGAGAACATGGAGTCTAGCTTGAGGGATATTGTTGTGTGAATAGCACCTCAATCCAGAAGGCAGTGCCTCTTCATCAGTTCCTCTGTCATACTAGTTACCTTCCAAGTGTTCACTAGCTACAAGTAGCTTGTGTCTACTGCAGTGGACAGCACAAGCAGAGGTCATACTGGGTAGTGCTGGTCTAGAATCTGTAGCAGGTGGATAGAGCCAGCATGACACAATGGTTAAGAATATGGCCCCCACCATTTACTGGGGAAGGTCAGTTCCAAACAAGTGAAACATCACCATGCTTTATCCTGGGGTTTTACTCTCAATAGTCAGGAACAGTTCTGAGGCTGGGCTGTGTCCTAGAAACAGGAATACAATCCAAGGCTGTCCTTGGAAGTTGGGGGCACCTGCTAGCTCTTTATTTTAAGAAACCACACTTGCTTTTTCGCTTATGGGAGGAGGTTCTGATGAGCTGAGTTCCTGGCTCCTGGCCCAAACAGTAATAATTGATTAGAACTTTTTATAAAAACACTACAAAGGAAGCAGCTGCCATGGACTAAACAATAGCATGTTTTAAAAATAAACACCCGAGGGCAAAAGACTCCTCCGAGAGCTCCCTGATGTAGCTTACCACCCACTGGAGAACAAAGTTTTCATGACAGTCTCTCCAAGTTGCCACTAAGAGTTCAGCACTAAGTATTATTGGAAGTTTTTTGGCCTGGCAGCTGATGGTGCTTCATAACTTGGAATGGACACAACCAGGAAACTCACTGCTGCATCCTTGTATCCGATGGCTCCTGTCTCTCTGTCACCTGCAGAGAGCCACTGGTATGGGGAGAAACAAACATTGGCTTTGGCGGGACAGATTGTGCTCAAATCTCAGCCTTCTCCTACCAGACTCAGTTTCCCCAACTATCAAATGGAGGTTTTAAGTGCCTCTACATCTTAAAGGGTAATTGTGAGGAGTGCATGGACAACCTCATCTCATCGTATACAGCTATTGTGAGGATTAGAAATAGTATCTGTAACATGCCTAGCACAGTGCCTAGAACTTAATTTGTACTAGTGAGTAGCTTCCATTCTTGAACGAAATGATCACTATCAAGTGTGTCACTGAGCAAATGGAAGGCATTTAACAAATGTCAGCTAATTCATTCCCCCATTCTTTCTTTCATCATCCTTCTGGACTCCTTCATCACATGGTCACTAAAGAGATCTCTAAAAAACATGAATCAGGCCATTTCACATACATGTACAACCCTATTAAACCAAAAAATCCTTAATCCGGCTAATGAGGCCCTGCATGAAGGGTGCCTGCCTGCCTCCCTGTCCCAGCTGGTGCCACCTTCCTGTCGCCTCCTCCAACCCTCTGTAGCCCAGGGAACTCCCCACCACTTCAAGGCTTTTGCAAAGGCTCCGCCCTCTGTTGGACTGCTCCCCGCCCCTTTTCCCCCATTTGTTTGGCTACTTTCAAGTCTTTCCCTCAGAGTCCTTCCCTGAGTCTCAAGATGAACCAGGCTCCTCTGTTTTCCTCACGTGCATCTTGCTCATGTCATGTTTCACATAGTTTATCAACGGGTTCATTTAATTTCTGTCTTTCTCACTAGACTAGAAGCTCCTTGATGGCAGGAGGCTATCTGCCTGCTCACCAGTGTGGACGCAGTGCCCACACATGGAGGAGCTTGAGAAACGGGTGGACAGAATGAATGACCTGGTTATTTATGGACAGCTGCCTGCCCTCAGGGCCCCTCTTCCCAGGGTCTGGTCCCTGGGTAGCAGAATGTTCCAGAATGAAATTCCAAACTCTGTGTCATTCCCAGGTGCTGCCCTTCAGGTCTGTGTGATCTTGCAAAAGCAGCTTCATTTCTCTTCAACCTCCAGTTTTCTTATCTCCAAAGATGGAGATAAGGTCCTACCTAATGTACTGTTACATTGGGCTGCTATGAGGATCCAATAAACAGGGTCACTGCCCAGGGAAAACATGGCTGGATATGAGTTCACTTTGTTAATCCAGGGTACAGGGAAGTCTCTGCAGGTTCGATTTTACCTGGGATGATGAAAGGGAAGAGACAAGGCAGAGGGGAGCATGCAAAATATATTTCTGTGCATGCTTCACCTGGGACATCTATTTTTCTTAGAGATATTAATACAAAGAACTCCCCTAAAATAGTTACGTAACCAGCATAGACTATTCTGTGAAGTTAAGGAAATAACCTGGTCCTCAGGCAGGACCAACTAAAGGTCACTTTGCAGCCTCTGTCAGCAGGTCCACATTTGATGTTCAAAGCGTGTCACGAAGCTGCGGGCTGGTCTGCTTTCTCAGCAGTCTGGGGAGCCGTTTGAACACTTTTTCAATACCACAAAGTGTCGTGGTATTTGCATTGGGACCAATTTCTTAGAAGACCCCACGAGCTTTTAGAGGAGGCTTAGTGTCTAAATAAGAGCATTATTTAGTGTCTAAATAAGAGCACCTCAGAGGATCTGGGGACTCAGCCACTCCCTTCAAAGCTCATAGGAATGCTCTGACATCAGGATAGCTAAGAGCTCTGACACATCTCTGGTTTTCTACCACAACCTAATTATCATCTAGCTCTCTTTGCTTCTCCTTATAAAACTGGTAGATCAGGCTTCTGCGTAGAAGCTACCTGAATGCTGGTGAACTTCATAAACCAGCCACAGAGCAAGTCTTTTTATATTGTTTTCACCTCCAGAATGGGTGCATTGTGTGCACTCCCGGTGTATGGCCCGATTCTAATACTGGCCTGATAGCTTCTACTGCCAATGCAGGGACTTTCTCGAAACTTATGTGGATGAAAGAAAAACAGGTTTTATGGAAGGAACCTCACAAGGTGATCTGATCATAAATTCCTAACTGAGCAGGTCATGGTGGTAGTCATGTTCCAGACATATAACTATTTCAGTAAAAGATGTATCTTTGCCTTAAGCGAACCCTGTCCATTGTTTTTGTGCACCTGGTTAACACACCTTTGAAATGAACATAGCCACCCTGAAGAGAGAAACTGCAAAACTGTCATCCTCCGGAGCATTTGAGATCTTGCTTCCTGGCAATTGTCATCCATTTTGGCTCAAATAAACTCTTACAGACATTCTCTGCAGGTTTGGATGTTTCTTACGTCAACATTTCTGACAGGATTAGACAAAAGATTAAAGAACTAGGTAGCACTTCAAATGCACCAGGACACTGTTATGTAACACGGTACTGTCACTTCCCTGTTTCACAGTTGAGGAAAAGTTAAGTAGCTGGTTCAAGGTTTCACAGCTAGTTAATGGCAAAGCCAGGATTCAAACCCAGGCAGTTTGTCTCCTATGGCTGCACTCTTAACCACTAGACTCCCTTGCCTTCCTCTATGTCTGATACTAACAAAGACTCTTTGCTTGACCAAACTTTAGTCAGGCTCCTGCACCTTCTCCTAGGCCCATTTATACTTCCTTGTAAAATCTAGTTTTAGCAAGAACCCCGCTAAGTCAATTTAATCAGAACCCTCCACCCTTGATATTGGATCACTGACATCTACTTAGGTTCCTTAGTCTCCACCATCTCCCAGGTGATGTCTGATTACCCTGGCCCACCTTCAGCAAGAATCAGGTTAGGCCAATTTAGCCAGAATCCTCTTTACCCCCTGATGCCTCCTCTTAGTTATCCATCCACTGATCCCTCCCTTTCGAGGTGGACATCAATTCCTTTTGCTCAATATCTCCCCCCACCACCCCACTGCAAAATCCCATTGCAGTGGTCCTGGTACCTATCACAATGGGCCTGAATAAAGTCTGCCTGACCACCTGTACCCAGGGTCACTGAATTTTCTTTTCTTTCAGAACACTTCCCCACCTGAAGACTGTTCACGGCGTCCCTTTGGAGAGAATGGCACAGTGGGGAGTCACTGCTAAAACTTGCTTCCCCACGCCTGCAGGCTCCGGTCCAAACCCCTCGGGAAGGCACACAACCTCACGAAGCCACATGCTCACCTTTCATTTCCACTCCTCCTCCCCTTATCATCTAGCTCTCTCTTTGCTTCTCCTTATAAAACTGCGTAGAAGCTACCTGAATGCTGATGAACATCATAAACTAGCCACAGAGCAAGTCTTTTTATATTGTTTTCACCTCCAGAATGGGTGCATTGTGTGTACTCCCGGTGTATGGCCCGATTCTAATACTGGCCTGATAGCTTCTACTGCCAATGCAGGGACTTTCTCGAAACTTATGTGGATGAAAGAAAAACAGGTTTTATGGAAGGAACCTCACAAGGTGATCTGATCATAAATTCCTAACCGAGCAGGTCAAGGAATGGCAAGCCTGGTGGATTCTTCAGGCTTTACTATCTCAGAGAGAGATCGAAGCAGGGCATATTTATCTCTTGCCATTCCTAACCGACTCCCCACTGTGCCATTCTCTCCAAAGGGACGCCGTGAACAATCTTCAGGTGGGGAAGTGTTCTGAAAGAAAAGAAAATTCAGTGACCCTGGGTAAAGGTGGTCAGGCAGACTTTATTCAGGCCCATTGTGATAGGTACCAGGACCACTGCAATGGGATTTTGCAGTGGGGTGGGGGGGGGGGGGAGATACTGAGCAAAAGGAATTGATGTCCACCTCGAAAGGGAGGGATCAGTGGATGGATAACTAAGAGGAGCCATGTTCCCAGCATTCCAGAATCTCATGGTCCTCCCAAGATGCCATGTCTTCTGCTATTTTCTTCTTCCAAGCATGTCCACCCCCCACATCATCTGACTTCTATTTTTTCTTCAAAACTGCACCCCACTGTCCCCTCTGCTGTCCTCATCTGCACAAAGCACTTATCACACAGAACTGCAATGCACTCTCCCTTTCTTTCGGGACAGGACTTCTCTTTATATCTGTGTGCCTAGCACAGAGGCTGGGACACCGAAGATCAATGAATGAATGAATGCGTGGTCTCCCATGTCCATGCATTCAACACATAGGAGGTTCCTTAGAATCCCTGCAAGGTTCCTTAGATCCTTTTTTTAAAGAAATAAAACTAGGTTAATTCATCGTCAAACAGAGCTGTGAACCAGTCTAGTACCAGTTTAGGCAGAAGGGACAGCCGGGTGGATTCTTCAGGCTTTACTATCTCAGAGAGAGATCGAAGCAGGGCATATTTATCTCTTGCCAATTTTCATTTTATTACTGTTCCAAGTGGCACGTTCCCTTCTCCATACACCACATGCCCCCTCCTTCTTTGGATAAAAGGCACTGTTGAAATCCAATTGATATAATTAAGTCCTCTGGCTTCAATAGTTGTGTTCTAACTCAACAGAAACTTCTTGATGGTCTTAGGGAAACGTTTACTTTATGTGTGCAGAACTGCTTAGACCATCTTATTTTCTTGGTTCCCAAACAAGGCTGAGGAGAGAAAAAAGAGGTGCTCCTTGAAATGCAGGCAGGACCCAGTGGTTCCAGATGTTGCCAATGAGGCAAGATGTTCATTTTCAGCCTGTATGGAGTTTTAAGTTTATAAGCCACTTTGAAATGGCAATTTTCAGAGACTGAACTATATAAAAAAAACCCCACGTTTCAAGAAAAGCATGCACACTTTCCCTCAGAGGTAAGTACTATATGATTTCACTCATATGTAGAATCTAATGAACAAACTAACTAACAAGCAAAATAGAGACAGACTCATAGATGGAGAGAGCAGACTGACAGCTGTGTGTGGGGCGGGGGAGGGGGGAGAAGGAGGAGGAAGGAGAAGGCGGAAAGAGATTGGAAAAAAAAAAAAAAAAAAGAGAGAGAGAAGAAATGTTTGTTGGTTTGTTACCAGGATTCCACCTGACTAGATTGTATCTTTGAAGGTCAGAATCTAATCTTATCTTTCATCTCAGCTTGGGTCAGAACCTGGCTGGCGTCCCATTTTTTGTAAGTAAAGGTTTTATTGGCACCCAGCCATGCCCAATCATTTATCTAACGTCTATCTTTTCTACGACAACTAGTGGGGTAGTTGGACAGAGACACAATGTCCTGAAAAGCCTCAAACATGCACTACCCGGCTCTTTACAAGAAGCTTGCATTCTCCCACTCGAAAAGAAACTGACTCACATAGGCATCCTCCAGCTGGCTATTTAAGAAATAACTGGTTATAGCGAAGCCTTTCCTTTCTTTTCTGTTAAAAAGTAGTGGAAAACCTCTGCCCTGCCAGGTGAGATCAAGCCCTAAAAATTTTGAAATCCTGATGCAGAAGTTGGAGTAACAACCATTTCCAAGTTTGGAGCCTTTTTTTTTTTTTTTTTTAAATTCTCCCCTCACAGTGGAGTCTTAAATTTATCTTTGGAGAAGCTCCCCACAAAGGTAAATCCGTTACCCAATCAGTGCTCTTGTGGAAACTGGAAAGTCACTGACAAACATCACAAAAGTCTTTATCGAAGTCATCAGTACTGGGGTCCAGGTCTCAGGGGCCTGAGGTGGCGGGAAAGGGAGAGGCTGGGTGTAAACGTGGGATGCACAGAGCTGCACACGGTGCTGCTTCTCGAGGGGCCAGCACCTGTAGGAAATCCAGAGTGAGATGCCACAGGAGGGGGTGGGAATGAGCATCTTGCTCTGGAGGGGGACTGTGCACAGGAACCACGTGGACTTGGTATAGCCCAAACTGGACAAACTCCAAGTCTGCCAAGTTGGGTGGGCATGCCACAACACAGCTGGTACTAAAGGTATTCATTCTAGTGTGAGTCTCCTGATGAGGCCCACGCCACAAAGCCAGCCCCTTGAGTCTGTGTGGGGGTTTTCTCTGAAGTGGATATTCCATAATAGCAATCGAGGTTGCTTCTGGCCAACACAAGAGGGCCTCTGTGATGATGAAACTTTTCACTCTTAGAATCTAGTGTTGGGTGACGGGTCTGGGGCGCAGCAATGTCTAGGACATCTTTGTGTATAAGCTGGTCCCAGACACATGGAGGCAGATCAACAGCTAAGCGGAGGGGCAGCCCTCTTAGGGGGTCTGAGAGAAAATGTGACCCGAATTTACACTCACTGGCTGGTGAGACTGGAGCAGGATTTCCCGGGGACACAGTTCTCAGGCATGTTCATAAGCCATTTCCCCTGCTAGTTCCCCCCTGGCTTGATGTAAATAGAGCTTTCAAACCTAAATGTTAACAGGGCCCACAGTGTGCATGGCACCAGTGTCCCTCAGATATAAATTATGGGTAAAATTGTTGTGAGTGCCTACATTGTCTGTCTGTAAAAATGCCTTGAGATTATGACTACTGTCCCTTCTCGCTCTTTCCCTTTTTAAGGCAGATTCCAGACATGGTCATTTCAAACCTACATAATCCCATATACATTTAAAAATGACACTTTCTTACATAACTAATGGCATTATCACCACAAACAAACTTATCAACAATTTCTTGGCGCCATCTAATAGCCAGTCTGTATTCAAATGTTCCTGATTAACATGATATCAGATCCTCACCATCACAGGAAGAGGGATTCTCTTCATTTATTTTTAAAGCTATAAAGTAAGTACTTTTATGTCAGCAGAGCCTTTGACAGCAGAGGGTTTTTTCCACTTGTTACTTTGACGAGAGCATTTCCTTTATGCAGGAGCACAGATTCTTAGTCTTGGGCCTCAATTTTTGCTGTGTCTCTATCTTTAGTTAATGCCTCCCCAGAGCTCATTCAACTCACCCAGCTTCCAACATGCATCCTCTGCTGGCCTACTGGATGTATAAATTAAGCTACTGATCTGGGGATTTATAAAGGCTTCTGAGATGTGAAAACAGCTCCTCCTGTGTATTTCCTAACTTCTGCTTTACCCTCCCGACTGCACTAGTATTATTACTTTTTTCTTTTAGTCTGACAACTTAAAACATGAATATGGAATTACCGTTCCCATCCTGCTTTGCTCATGTCCCTTGAATCTTTGACCATTTTATTGATCTACGTCAAAGGTATGGGTAGTGGTTCTGCTCTTTGAGTCCTGTTTAACTGCTGGGGGTTTAGTGAAGGGAAAATGTAGTCCTGTGCTATAGCTCCAAAAAACAGCTGGGTTATGTGAGTGGAATGCTGAAGGTTGTAAATTATTTCCTAGATTATATGCAAGGCTAAGTGGCACCGGAAACAGCCAGACTGCAAAAATCTTCATACTTACTGACTGCCAAGAGCAGTACATGTTTTCAAACATTATACAACTAGTATATTCATACATGTATTAACTTTTCTCCTAAAGCCTGGTTCACTGCATGAGTTTTGCATTTGCTGACTAATTTGGATCAACCCTCCATACCTTCCTCCATAGACACAAAACTTAAATAGTATCGATCACCAAGTGGGTTATGAACTTTGTGAAATTGCATGCAAAATACTGTATGTAAGTACAGCTGTGAACATTTTTCTTGGGAGAGATTCCAAAACTTTCATCATGGTTTCAAAGGAGCCTAAGAAAACACTAAGGAGCCTCTGATACGGAAAAAATTCTAACGGGTTGTCACAACAGCAATGCTTACAGGGGCCAGAGATCAACATAAATGAGTGAAGCGGATGAGGTATTAGGCAACAGGGAGTGGTGGAAACTGGTAGCCTCAAATACATTCACTCCAACTAAATAGAGTAGCCAGCTATCTTTAAGCTCCAGATCACCGCTGGTATGTGGGAACACAGGTTCAAGTGTTTCCTGGTCTTACTTTTTTTTTATCCCCAGACGAAACCAGAAATCTGGATGCTTACATGAAATCTTCCAAATTTTAAATGCTGATGATAATTTCAAGTTAAATAAACAAACATAGTGCATGGCTCTATCTGTTCTATCTGTTGTGATGTTTGCCTCTACGCTACTTGCATAGAGTATTTAATAACTAGAATTCTGATATAATATTTGCTGATTGTTAATTGATAACATCTTAGTCTCATTAATGCCTTAGTAAATGAATATTCAACATGTAAAATAATTAAAAAATAAATAAAAGAAGAGACTAAAAGTAAAAAAAATTAAAAAATAAGCAAACATTGTATGGTACCAACAACTGGTCTGCTGACTTGGTCCTCAGGCTGCAGGGCCTAACAGAAACCAGGCATTTAAAAACATAATTAAATTCGTAAATAAAAATAATTAAATGCTCTCTTCAGATCTGTAATAAGCCAACAACACCAAGACCATTTAAGAACAAGGCTCCCAAGGGATTCTAGTCTGATGGTTTGGCATTTGAAAAGTTCAACGGCCAAATCTATAGCAATGCAACTGCTGAATGCAGTGGATCCTGACATCCACCCTTCCTTCCCCAGCCAATGTCCAGTACTCTACCTAGGTCAATCCCAGGTCTCTTTAGTGGCAGTGGAAAAAATGTTCCAGAAGAGGACATGTCAAGAATCCTAATATAGACCATCTAACCACTCCAGTACACTTGAAACTAATACAAAAAATAACATGGAATGCAAACTGTTATAGAAAAACAAGAATCCTAATTACATAGTTATAATAAAACCTTGGTTGTCAAGCTGACAGCCCTAACAGATTGTCATGCCACATTTTGCTTATTGCCAGAATTAAGGTAAGTACAAGAAACTATGAAATGCACAGGGAAGTTTACCAGAACCAGACAAATAATATCTTTTGCAAACCAAATTAATCTCCATCTATTTAAGGGATCTTGCTCTTTAGAGGGAATCTGCAATATAATGATCAGCAAGGGAAAAATAATTTCCAAATTTAACTGCGTCGCAAGATTAGATTTAAAAATACGAGGCTTTTAAAATATGGTGCAAACCTATAATTGAACCTGTCCCACAGGATGTGGCTGCTGGCAACCTGGGACAATTTGCAGGGCTAGTATGTAGCAAGGTCTGAGTTCTGTGGAGGATTGCAAGTGGGTGAGGAGAAGGGGGAGAGGACCCTGAAGGCAGCTCCTGAGAGGACCGAGGGCAGGATGGCTGCAGCGGGGAAACCAATGAGTGAACTATGGAAAACGTGATCAAAACTGACAACCACATGTCACTGAGAACGCTGGCTGACATTTCAGTGAAAAAAACTTGCCTTTTTTTTTTTTAAACTTTTGTGCCCTGGACAGAGTTTTATTTATAATGTTTGAAAATGGTCATATGAATATTTGAACTCTGGTGGATAGTACTCTAGGCAGAGTAATGCCACAAAGTAATGCCACTTTGTGAATAATGGAATATTTCCACTCAAGCAATTATACACTTTCCAAGTAAGGTATGTGAGAGAGTGTGTGTGTGTTACATTGAATACATTTTGATTTTTCCCATAATTAGAAAAGATCAGTTTAAGGGACCTGTGATCATGCTGGATACAATTAGTGGTAAAATGATGAGTTTCAGCATCCTCATTAGGATTTCTCCAGGAAAGGCAAAGTAGAACTTCTCCAGATTAGAGAGCTTGCTGTATTCTCGAACCAAGACTCCTATGCCAATCCCTAAAAAAAAAACACAGAAAAAACATTGTTGAGTTCTCCTGTATAAATTTCTATGGAAAAATACTCCCCCAAAATGCAAGTTTTAATGGCAAGTTTAGATAATCTCCCAGGAGTCCGTAAATTTTAAAAACCAAATCACATTTTAATGAATGGGAAGTACACATTATTTGGTAAACCTGTAAAAAATATTCTTCACATGAAAAATTGGTTTTAATTTCTTTTCTTCTTCTTCAATCATGTTTGTTATAATGACAAAAATCACAAAATAATGTGAGAAAGAAAATAATCATCTTAGTCAACCCAATATAACTTTTGTTTTTACACACCGACCTTATTCTTTGTCTAGCTGAGATAGCTTATGTATTTTATAGTTTACATAACTTTTCATTTTCTACTATTTTATCATAATTACTTTTTGTAATTTTTATAAAAAACTCTTCTGTTTATGCGACTTTTATAATTTTAATAGCAACATAAGATTCTGTTGGTTTGATATATTTACCATATTGTTGAACAATTATGTTCTCTAGTGCCTTGCATTCTTTTCAGGTCTTTCTAGATAATGATGTGCTCAAGTTTGTGTGGTCAAGGGCTTTTTACAAAGTTTCTAATCCTGGGCATTTAGGCTTATTATGTGAGTAGGGGAATGTTTAATATCAAGGCATGTTATACATTCTCTGAAAGCTTGCCTTATCTACATGAAATCCTTCTGTTGTGATGACTTGGATAACTAAAAATCACAAATTTTAAACATGTCTTCTTTATCCTCTTCCAAATGGTTCCAATAAATTGCCCTTCGACACCACATTCCCCACAAACCCCATTCAGAATCCTCCCTTTTTAAGACCAAGAAATAAAATGGGCTGGGATGACTAGTGCCTCAGCTTCTGAGGATGACAGGCTAATTGGAGGTAAAATGACTAAGGAGCAAGAAGATTCCAGGAGGATATAACTGGGTATGCTAATTTACAAATGTGAAAATTTAGAGTTGTTTGGGCACAGTTAAGAACTCCAGGGCAATGAAAAGAGATGTGAATTATAATCAGTATTAGAGTTTTCACTTAAATTCAGGTACACATCCCATACCTATTAGTAGACCAAGTAGATGCACTTCACAAGATACATTTGTGTAGTAACCTTATTCTTAGCTTAATTTTATATTCCCACATATTTTACTTTTGCTTTCATCTCTTTATTTTGTGTATACATTACTGATTTCTGATCAGCCACTTTAAATTATTTTGGGGACAAATATATATACATAAACATTTCCCAAAAGGTAGCTAAGACAGAAAAGAAAAAAGAGACTTTGCTATCAAACCCATTTGGTTGGTATTTCAAAATCTAGTGTTAGAGACTCCTGAGTAATTAAGGTACACCAGGGGTTCAAAATATTTTAAGTGAATTTAAAAAGCTTTTTTGGGCTCATTTCCTACTTAATAAATTGCTTACATTCAGCTGTTCTATATGGAACACACCTACATTATGCTGTAAGGATACTCTGTAATGCTCAGTGTTTTAAAAAAGAAACTAACCGAACAGACATTTTTTTTCTCATACTATTTAGGTTGCTTCAAGTAACTTTCTGGCTTGTATGTCAAAGAGAGCTCTGTATGTAAAAATAAAGGAGATGTGTCTCTGCTGAAAAACCAGTCACAAAAGCACTCTGTTGAGTAGCAAAGAACCCAAAGTGCTCTGACCTTAGGGTTTACATTACTAACAATTAACTGTGCTTCTAATCATCTCCACCCCAAATGAATGCAGGGCAGTTAGAAAGAAACGTGCTTGCTTTTCCAGCCTTTAGCCAGATAGGTGTTTTCATGGCAGAGATAGAGAGTCACCACAAGGAGTCATTTGAAAGCAATCAAAGATGACAAACACTATAAATAGGTTACTGTATTTAGTAATAAAAGCTTTCTCTCAAGCTTGTGCTTGAGTTATCACAAATTATATTCCAGTCAGTCTCTCTCTCTCTCTCTTTTTTTTAAAATATATTTTATTGATTTTTCGCAGAGAGAAAGGGAGAGGGATAGAGAGCTAGAAACATCGATGAGAGAGATACATCGACCAGCTGCCTCCTGCACACCCCCCACCGGGGATGTGCCTGCAACCAATGTACATGCCCTTGACCGGAATCGAACCTGGGACCCCTCAGTCCACAGACCGACGCTCTATCCACTGAGCCAAACCGGTTTCAGCTCTCTCTCTCTTTCTTCTCTCCTCTCTCTTTGCCCTCCCTCCCCCTCCCCCTCCCCCTCCCCCCTCCCCTCCCCTCCTCTTTCCTTCCTTCCTTCCTTCCTTCCTTCCTTCCTTCCTTCCTTCCTTCCTTCCTTCCTTCCTTCCTTCCTTCCTTCCTTCCTTCTTTCTTTCTTTCTTTCTTTCTTTCTTTCTTTCTTTCTTTACTGAAAAGAATATAAAAACCAACCGAGACCTGGAGAAGCGGTGGGGGCGATTCACCCTGAGCCACAAATGTCACCCCTGGGATCCTCAAGTATAAGAAGTGGTTGGTGAATGACCAGGAGTTACTCCTAGGAAATGGATGTGCTTTATTTTGGTCTCAAACAAGTTTGGAAAAATTAGATGTGAGATAAGAAAAACCACTGTGAGATTTTCCAGTTTCTAAGATGAGGTCAGGATTTTCACAGGGCACAATCTTTCCCTACCCTTTCCCAGAGACAGAACCTTGGACTGGATTAAGGAGCATGGAGAGGTCTCCAAATCTAAAGGATGCTGGGAATAAGTGTCTGTCTGAGGGTACACAGGTCAGATCCACATGGTAGGGCCACTCCCAGAGCTAGAGAAGAAGATCAGGATTAAGCACTGCTCTATGAAGGCCTTCAGCAGGGCCCACAAGGAAACCCAAAGGTAAAATTGGTACCTAGACCTCTATAGCCCCCCAAAATACCAGGAACTGACTTCTGAGCTGCCTTCCTCCACACAGGCAAGAAAATCCCAAGCAGGTACTGAGGCAGCTTGGGAAGAACATAGTGTTGGAAGGACAGGCTTGAATTCTGCCTCCACCACTTACAAGGTGTTAACCTTCCCCAATTGTCAAGTGGTCAAATTAGAGGTAGGGGCAAAAGGGTTGGATTAGATGCCTTCAAAGGCCCCTCTTAATGCCTAAAATGCTGTGATCATCTCAGCCTTGGTGTCCTCAACGTTAGAATGGGATCATAGGGGCAGCTCATTAGCTCCAAGGGAGCTGGCCGTGCTTTCTTCAGTTTTTACACCAAATGTTACGTATACTGGTAAAACAGGAAAGGGAGAAATTAGGGAGGAAAGCAATTAAGACCTTAGCTAGAGATTTCTTCTTTAAGCTCATGTTAAAAAATTTAAGCTTAAAAGAGAAGATGCCACCTCTTCATGTCCATGTTGTCTCAAACAACTGTTAGTCCAATAGCCAAGATAATGTGTGACTCCCCCCCACCCTGCCACCTGCCCCTTCCTCTCCCCCACCCCGCTCCCCCCACGCTCCCCAATGACGTTTATAAAAAATTGTTTAAAAAAAAGCTAAAATAATTATTGTTCAAGAAATAATTCTGGCAATCAAAATAAAGAAAAAGTAATGATTTCATGAAGCTATCCACTCCTTTAACCACCCCCTCACCCCACTTTCCAGGCCCTACCTACCCAGCCTTCATTCTTATATATGTTTTTTTTAATAGTTATAACAATTTAATCCAGGGATAGTAGTTGAATTGCATTTGATTCATATTCATGAAAATAGCATTGTTCCTATTTTAGGATATTTGCAGTAAGGAGATTAAAACCTTCTGTGATTTTTAACCAAAATCTCAGAATAGTGCTATGATCCACAGATTGATTTTGGCTTGGTTAAACAAGAATTATTGGCAGAGGAAAAAATATTTTTAACCATTACTTAAATAGTTATCTAGCCATGCCATTATTCTAGACATTATATTAAGCAAATACAATGTGCTTTTTTTTTTTGCCTATAGTTAATGCTGATAACCAGAAAATAAAAAGTACAGAATGAATAGAGTTATCAACAAATAACTACTTGTATACCCTGAACAGATGGGGGGGATGGGAGGGAGGGACGGTCTCTCTATCCAGTCCTTCCATTGAAATATCTGTCCCTTTTCTCATCATTTTTCTTTAGAGCTGAGTAGTTCTACCAATGCAAGCTCTTACATGAACTCTGGCTCAAAAATAGATACCTCTGAGTCAGTACAGCTTTGCTTTTTTTTTTTTTTAAACCTTCGATGTATTTACTGCACAAGCAATATTATCACAGCTGTACTGGAAATAATAAGTGCAAAAATTCACCCATAACTTTATCAACTTAAATATGTGAAAAGTGAAATTGTTTCCATGTTCCATATACTATTGCAGTTAATCATAATAAAATGGATAACAGCTATTGAGTATCTATATATATAAAAGCCTAAGCAACTGAACGGCAGGTCGACTGGTCGCTATGACATGCACTGACCACCAGGGGGAAGATGCTCAATGCAGGAGCTGTCCCCTGGTGGTCAGTGTGCTCCCACAGCAGGAGCACTGCTCAGCTAACAGGCGCCACATGCTGGGCTCATGGCTGGTGAGCGCAGTTGTGGCGACACGAGCCTCTCCCGTCTCTGCGGCAGCGCTACCAAGCGGTGGCATCAGCGGCAGGTGCAGTGGGGCCAGAATGAGCCAGAGTGGCCGGAATGAGCCAGAGTGGCACGGTGCTCAGCTGGGGCTCGGGCTCCTTCCTGGCCACCTGCGGCTTTGTGCACTACTACATGCCTCAGGGGATGTTGGACTGCCGGTTTCGGCCTAGGCCTGCAGGGATCAGGCGGAAACCAGCAGTTCAACATCCCCTGAGGGTCCTGGATTGCAAGAAGGCACAGGCCAAGCTGAGGGACCCCACTGGTGCATAAATCCGTGCACTGGGCATCTAGTATACTATATGTCAGAATCTGTGCTAAGTACTTCAAATAAATGTTTTCTTGTATACTGTTATTTTTTGTTTTGTTTTACCAAGAGCTTTTTTAAAAAATTTTCATATATATATATATATATATATATATATATATATATATATATATATATAAATTCTTTATTGTTTATAATATTACATATGTCTCCTTTTTTCCCCATTGACCTCTCCCCAGCCACTCCCACCCCCCAGCACATGCCCTCACCCCCCTAATGTCTGTGTCCATTGGTTATGCTCATATGCATGCATACAAGTTCTTTGGTTGATCTCTTATCCCCCCGCCCCCACCTTCCCCTGCCTTCCCTCTGAGGGTTGACGGTCTGTTCAATGCTTCTCTGTCTCTGAATCTATTTTTTTTCATCATGTTTGTTTATGTTGTTGATTATATTCCAAAAATGAGTGAGATCATGTGATATTTATCTTTCTCCAACTGGCTTATTTCATTTAGCATAATGATCTCCATGTCCAGCCATGCTGTTGCGAATGGTAAGAGTTCTCTATTTTATACTGCAGCATAGTATTCCATTGTGTGGATGTACCACAGTTTTCTAATCCACTCATCTGCTGATGGGCACTTAGGCTGTTTCCAAATCTTAGCTATTTTAATTCTGCTGCTATGAACATAGGGGTGCATCCTTTCTGATTGGTGTTTCTGATTTCTTGGGAAATATTCCTAGAGGTGGGATCACTGAGTCAAATGGGAGTTCCATTTTTAATTTTTTGAGGAAACTCTACTGTTTTCCACAGTGGCTGCACCAGCCTGCATTCCCACCAGCAGTGCAGGAGGGTTCCTTTTTCTCCATATCCTTGCCAGCACTTGTCGTTTGTTGATTTGTTGACGATAGCCTTTTTGACAGGTGTGAGATGGTACCTCATTGTTGTTTTGATTTGCTTCTCTCGGAAGATTAGTGACTTTGAACATGTTTTCATATGTCTCTTGGCCTTCTGTATGTCCACTTTTGAAAAATGTCTATTTAGGTCCTTAGCCCATTTTTTTTATTGGATTTTTTATCTTCCTTTTGTTAAGATGTATGAGTTCCCTGTAGATGTTGGAGATTAAACCCTTATCAGAGATAACATTGGCAAATATATTCTCCCATGCAATGGGCTTTCTTGTTGTTTTGTTGATGTTTCTTTTGCTGTGCGGAAGCTTTTTATTTTTATGTAGTCCCATTTGTTTATTTTCTTCTTAGTTTCCATTGCCCTAGGAGCAGTATCGGTAAAGATATTGCTACGACATATGTCTGATATTTTGCTGCCTGTGGGCTCTTCTAATATTTTTATGGTTTCCCATCTTATATTTAAGTACTTTATCCATATTGAGTTTATTTTTGTGTACGGTGTAAGTTGGTGATCTAGTTTCATTTTTTTGCATGTATCTGTCCAATTTTTTCAACACCATTATTGAAGAGACTGTCTTGACTCCATTGTATGCTCTTGCCTCCTTTGTCAAATATTGAGTATAATGGCTTGGGTCGATTTCTGAGCTCTCTGTTCTGTTCCATTGGTCTATATGTCTGTTTTTGTGCCAGTACAAGGCAGTTTTGAGAACAGTGGCTTTGTAATACAGCTTGATATCTGGTATTGTGATCCCTCCAACTTTGTTCTTCTTTCTCAGGATTGCTGCAGCTATTCGGGGTTTTTATTCCATATGAATTTTTGGAGAATTTGTTCTAGGTCTGTGAAATATGCCATTGGTATTTTAATGGGGAGTGCATTGAATCTATACATTGCTTTGGGTAGTATGGACATTTTAATAATGTTGATTCTATCAATCCATGAACACGGTATATTCTTCCATTTCCTTATGTCTTCCTTTTATCTTTTTTCAATGTCCTGTAGTTTTCTGAGTACAGGTCTTTTACCTCCTTAGTTAAGTTATTCCTAGGTATCTTAATTTTTTTGTTGCGATGGTAAATGGGATTGTTTCTTTTTCCATGAGTTCATTATCCTATATAATAAAAGGCTAATATGCAAATAGACTGAACAGAGGAACAACCGAACAACCGGTCACTATGACATGCACTGACCACCAGGGGGGGTGTGCAGAACATGGCGGGCGTTGGCTGCGGTGGGATGGTGGAGCAGGTGAGCGGGGGCACCAGTTGCTGTCATCGGGGTGAGCCTCTGGTGGTTACTGAAAATTTTTTGCTGCCGGCGCCAGCCCCGCTTGCACCCGCTGCTGGCGCCGGAGCCGCTGCTCACATCCACTGCCCGCTCCGATCGCTTGACGCTGTCAGCAGGTGCGAGAGCGCGGCTGCCGGCCCCAATCACCCCTTAGGGCTTCTCCACCTGCCCCTGCTCCTGAGGGGAGATTGGGGCTGGCAGTTGCCTCTCACACCTGCTGGGGGCACAGAGGATGGGCCGAGACCCGCCCCTGTGCCCAGTGTAGCCTCGCGGCCCACAGTTCCTTTCAAGGTGCATGAATTTGTGCATTGGACCCCTAGTAAAGTATAAAGTAAGAAGGTTCTCTTCCTCTTCTTCCTTTTCTCCCTGCAGGAAGGTGGGCCTTCCCTGTGGCTTCTGCAGTCCCTCCGGAACAGAGGGACCAGTGTTGAAAGGTGACTGGAGAAGAAGAGTGACCTGTTGTTTTTCACTCTTCCCTGAGGGACAGAATGGAACTGCTGGCTTCTCCATCTGAAAGAAGCCACAGACAGGCGCTGAAGAATAACCTTTCACCCCAGGAAATAACAACTCCTTGGTCACCTTTTCTAAAATAGAAAGGAGGAACTACTCTGTCCTTAAATATGAATTTTAAATATGTTTGAATGATTTTCACTGTTTACAACAAAGATTACAAATGTCCAAGGGGTCAGGGCAGTAGTGAGACCCAGGCCTGAGGGGGTCTGTCGTGGTCCTCACAGTTCCAGCCAGGCACTGTTACATTGAAGTGAGGGTCTAGGGTGGCCTCACTGTCTGAATTTTTAAAGGAGAAACTAAGAATCTGGGTCTTTGTGTGAAACTGCTCAATTTTTAAATGTTCAAAGCTTAAAAACAATTGTTAAACTCTGTGAGATCACAGCAACTACCTCTGCAAGCCAATTTCATCAGGAGGGAGAGAGAGAGAAGGCAAGAGAATGAGAATCCAAGATCCATGAAATGGGTCAGGGAAAGGTTTGGTAAGATGATGATGGTAGTTTATTTCAGAGCGTGGGTGAGACAGAGTATGAATCAGTTCATTAACTCATCTGTTTTCCAGAGAGAAGAGGAGGTCAGATAAAGCCATGTTGATTATTCCATGTGCCAAGGGCAAGCCCTGTTTTATCTCACCTGTTTCCTCAAACTAAATCCACCAGACAGATTAATGGTTCCTTAATCTGTCAGGAACCATTTGATGTGTATTGTATTCAATTGTCCAAATGTTCTGGCCCATTCAGGGTAAGTTTACACTGTGTCTTTGGAGGCATGGCTGGGGTTAAGGGTTCAGCCCTGAAGTCAGACAGACACACCTGATTTGTAACCTGGCTCTTTCATAGACTCACAGGTCACCTTCTCTTTCCTTGTGGCAATTCACAAAGGAGGAACCAGGCTAGTTCTAGTACCAATGGTTCTCTAAAAGGATCTGGAACTGAAGGCCAATTTACAAGAATGTAGCTTAAATTCTGAAGGACATTTTGAAGTGGTTGAAGGGAAGGAACTTGCCTAACAACTTCAAGTACTCTTTTAGTTCAGAAAACACCTGACTGGGAGGAGGGAGGAGGACAGAAGTAATCAGAACCCAGTACTCCCTGCATGGCCTGCAGGGAAGGCAGGGGAGTCTGACAATTAGCAGCGTGGTGGGAGATGTGGGAGAGGATGTTTGATGTGAACAAGGGTCCACTCTGGCTGGAAAGACAACTCTTTTGTCAAGAAGATGCTGGGACCCAGAGAAAGAATGATCAGATTGCAACACCTTAGGGGTAAAACAAGATGAATTTCTGGAGGACCCCAGCCAGGCTGAGTAAGCTCTCCATCTCCCCACCACTGGACATTCCCCCATGCATTGATGTGTTTCCCAAGGAGTTTGTATTCCAATCTCTTCTTGGGCTGCACACTCTCCCAGCGTGATCCTATCTGCTCTTAGAGATTCAATTTCCACCTGTATCTCTTGCCTCATTCTGTCTCCCAACTGCCTTCAGGGCATCTCTGCCTGGATAGGTACCTCAGCATGAGACACAACATGGGCCAATTAAACACATCCTTCTTTTCCCTAGAAGACCTCTGACTTTTCTTCCTGGGTTACCCTGGTGATTTTAAAATAAGTCCACAAATCATTTGATACTCCTCCCATCAGGAGATGAAGTCTCTGTCCCCTTCCCTTAAATCTGGGTAGGCCTTTGTGATAGCCTTGACAAAGAGAATGAACAAAAGTGAGGCTCGAAGGCTGGGTCAGAAAGGGCCACTTCTGATGGTTTGTCTTCCTGAGACAGTCACTGTAAAAAGTCCAGCAACCTTGAAGCTGCTGTTGGAGAGACCACATGGGAAATTGAAAGAGATAGATAGATAGATAGATAGATAGAGAGAGAGAGAGAGAGAGAGAGAGAGAGAGAGAGAGACCGAGACCAGAGTTTGAGTCTTCCAGGTAGCAGACAAGTACTAGTAGGTCATGCAATGCACATGTAGCTGCTTCTAGCCCCAGCCGCCATCACCCTGTAATCACAAAAGAGAACCCAAGGGAGAAATGCCTAACGGAGCCAGTCAACTCTCAGAACCATAAGGAATAATATGATCATTGTATGTTAAGCCACTAAAGTTTGGGAGTGATTGGTTACACAGAAATAGAGATCTGAAAGAGTTTCCTATCCCCCTAAATTGTGTTATAATTGCAAACCTTTATTGAGGGCTGCAGAGTATGTATCAGGTACTGGTCTAAGCATAATTAACTGTGATCTTCAACAACTCTGTGAGGTAATTTCATTTTCAGGTGCAAAACTGAAGCACAAGGAAGTGAAGTAACTTTCCTGAGGCCCCACAGGAAATAAGTGACACAACTGAGATAACTAAGCTTTGGGGACATTCTAGATGACTCCGCGTCACATTCCAGCCTACAATATTGAGCAGTCACCAATTCCACTGATTCTACAGGGTAAACAACTCTCAAATCTCTCTCTCCCCCTTCCATCCTCAACGACACTTGCCATGGTTCAGGTCTACCTCATTTCTTACCAAAACGGTTTCCTTCACTTCCTAAAGCTCTTCCTGCTTCTAGTCTTGTCTCTACCAATTCGTCCTCCATATCAAAGCCAGTGCAATCTTCCCAAGATGCAAATCGGGTGGTATCACTACTTAATGCCCTTTCAATGGTTCCCCATCACAGAGTGGCATCCAAGCTCCTTGGTCCAGCCCTGCACCACTGCATCAATTCTGCTAAGACCCAGGTCTCTGGGCCTTTGCACATTGCTTCCTCTACTTTTCCACTTTACCTGGTCACCACTTCAGCAACTTAAAAACTCAGCTCCAGGGTGTTTGGAAAGCCTTCCCAACTTACTCCATGATCCATGTGACATGTGTGTCCCTGGGCCAGATAACCAGGCAGGCCTTGGCTGGCCCTGCAGATGTGGAATTAAGGAGTCCCCTTACTTTCCATGCCCAAAGCAATCAGAGCAGATGTGACCGGGGAAGGGCACATAATAGGAATACAACCACAGTTGTTTCATGATTATTCACCTTATTAACTGTAGAGATGAGGTTTTCTTACAGACCCTGGGAAACTGGGGATGTGTTGCAAGAAGAAACTCAGGGCTGTAAAAAGACAGGATGCCTTGGAGCCCAGATGGCTCCATTACTCAGAAAAGAAAATACATTTTGAGAGCAAAGGACAAGACACACTTTGACTTGTTGCTGTGCCTGGACCCTGACCCTCTCTGGGAGTTTGCCTCAGGAATGCTGACCATTCTCTGGTCCCAGGAATGGGCTGAGCTGGTTTTTAACATCAGAGAAAATTAACTACCTTGTTATTGGACTTCAAGATCCTGGAAGGAGACACACGAACCACAGACCCTGCAGCCCTTATCCTGTCCCCCTTCCCTCTTGCATGTAGCCCTTCTTCCTTATCCCTATATAATCACCAGCTAGTAGGAAATGTTAGAGCAGAATTTTCAGGATGACCTGCTGCTCTCTCCACACTGCTGGCATTATTGGAATAAATGCTCATATATGATTCAACCTTCCCTCTGCTTAATTTGGCTCAAGTAGTGAAGCCCCATACCCATTTTGTGTCCATGTCTCTGCCTCCAGCTCCTGCCCCTGCTCCATCTTAAGCTCTTGAGGCATAAGCATTGTATACACACTTCTGTACCCACCCATTGCCCCAGGCATTGAGCCTGACACTCCATGGGTGTCTGATTAATACCTGCTGCAGTGAACTGAACCAGGAATATACTGTAATTGCTATTTAAGGCATGTGCCCAGGAAGCCACTGCAATTTCTATATTTTCTCTTTTGTAATCATCAAACATAATTACAAAAGGCAGGAGAAAATAGAGGATGACATTAGCAGAGCGAAAAAACTGAGCCAGAGGACTCTGGGTATAAACCCTGCTACATTGCCCCAAGGCCTTCATACCCAAACATACCCTACTCTCCAGTAGTCCTGACTCTTGAAATTGTCCTCCTTGGACAATGGCTATGGTGATGCACCCATGAGAAGTTGGGTGCCTGGTTCCTATGCCTTAGGACTTCTCCCAGCCTTCTGGGGACCCCCTCCAAAGAGCCCCTTGGATTCAAATGAGGATGAGGCTGGTTGTAGGACCAGCCCACAGGAACCCGTCTCTCTAGCAAGCATCCAACTGGCTTAGAGGTCCAGCTTGTGAGTGAACCTGTCAATCCAGGAGCAACCAGACTCTCTTTCCTTCCAGAAGGTGTGTCAGTCCCACATTTTAAACCTCTGGTCTACTCTATTGTACTCCCCCCGACCCACCTTCTTGAAATGGTTTATATCTGATAATCTCATGGGTGATTCATGCATTCCTGTGAAAGACCTTTATCTACTTTGTGGTCACATTCTACTCTCTCCCTGTCTTGCGATCTCAGCAAATATTTGGCCTACAAGGCACTGAAGGAATGACAAGTCCCCTCACCCCTACTTACACAGTTTGGAAAGGCTCTGGAATCCTAGGCTCGAAGGACACACCTCTTCCTTAGGTTTAACACAGATGTCTGGGAATAATACCTCTTTGGAATAACCAGTTTCACAACTCCCATATAGACCTTCTTGGTTCATTATACAATCATAGAAAGCCTTCTCCCCAGGTGTAGATGAAATCTGACTGTCTCCCCCACAATGGGTTTTAGTCAGGAGCAATTTGAAGGCAGAGAAAGAGATCGACCTCTGGGAAAAACAAGCCAGTCATCCTGGACTTACTAGACCTGTCACAAGGCTGGAACTCCCAGTTTGATGAACCCTGCATCCAGAATGCTAAGTCTAAGTAACTGGGACTCAGCCTGCTCTTCACCTCTGCTTCAAACACTTGTGTCACCCTGAACTCTATTCTCCATGATTCCTAACCACGGGGCCTGCCTGCCAGCCATGTATCCTTTCCTCCCCACCCCACTCCCCAACTTCTGTGGAGCTGTAACTCTCACTTCTCCTTCCCCACTCCAAGGATGCAGAAAAGTTTACTTTTGTCTCCAAGTAGTTAAGACATATTTGAAGAATGTTATATTTCTTTCTTTCCTTTCCTTTTTAAAAAAATATTTTTTTTATTGATTTCAGAGAGGAAGGAAGAGGGGGAGGGGGAGGGGGAGAGAGAGATAGAAACATCAATGATGAGAGAGAATCATCGATCAGCCGCCTCCTGCAAAGCCCCACACCGAGGATTGCGCCCGCAACCCAGGCACATGCCCCTGACCGGAATTGAACCCAGGACCCTTCAGTCCACAGGCCGACGCTTCATCCACTGAGGCAAACCAGCCAGGGCTATGATATTTCTTAAAATGAAAGTGGTCTGCAATGTTGAAAGGCTGGGTCAGGAATCTCTGTCTGTAATACCTCAGATGCTTCTCATAATCCTCACTGGGAGAATAAAGGCTAAGACAGGCCAGCTTGTTTGTGAAAGGAAAGAACACTTACAAAGAGAATGTTAAAGAGGCCATATAGCCACTGAAAAGGGCCCAGCTGCCTATTGGTGCAGGATGAGAGCTGGACCCCAGAAAACACACAAAGATGACCTCGTCTTCTAGGGTCTTCAACATGGGGAGATCAATCTTTTCACAGCAACACTGAAGATTTTTATTCTTGGAATCTCAAAATGTTTTATGTTTGTGAGGACCTTTAATCTCCTTTCTCAGTATTTCCCTCACAGATAACAGATGTTCCCTGGAGCATGGGCAGAGGCTGTACAAGGGGAGATACAATCTGTAGGAATAAAGAGAACATCTAAGCAAAAAGTCACAGGTGCACACCCCTCCCACTGCACTCGCCAGCCCCTTTTCCTAGAGCACAGAGCACAGAGTACTGAGTGGGATTTACAGATCCTGCAAGAGCTCAGAGATGAGCACCACTTCAGGGAACTCCAGGGTTCTAGGTCTGAGAGTCGGTGAGTCCAGACTTCTCTGGTTACTCATTTGAAGTTGAAAAAGCAACCAAACCTTAATCTCCATCACTTCCACTTAAACAATAGTAGATATAAATTTTTAGTTTTTAGATTTTATGTTTGTTTTTTCCCTTCAAAATAAACAAGCTAGCTAAAGATTAGTAGAAAATACTAATATTCAGTGCAGGTGGCAAACCAGTTTCAGAGGTGATCTGGGTATGTTTCTCAGGGTCTGTGGGTTTTGGACCGACAACAAGGTCTCAAGCTCCATTACTCAGTGGACCTCAGACTCTCCTCCATGTAATGAAAACTTAGGCTGTTCTCCAGATGTAAGAAAGAAATAAATGAAGGGGAAGCAGAAATGGAGCAAACCTATTATGTCTCCTGGTTGACAATTAACTTTTGCTAATAAAAAAAAAGTAAAAGCCCATCTTCAGACTCTTAATGACCAAGTTTAGTGTTTATCCAAGCAGAACAAGCAGCACAGACAGGCTGATTACTTACTTGTCACAAAAATAATCTCCAGACAGGGAGAAAGATGGGCAGAAAATGGACAAGGATGTGAGAGGATGCATGAAGGGAGAAAAACAAGTTCACTAAAGGAGACGGGAATTGCTCACAAAGATATAAAGTACAGCGCAGGGAACATAGTCAATAATATTGTAATAACTATACAGTGTCAGATAAGCACTAGATTTATTGGGGTGATCACTTCATAAGTTATATAAATGTCTAACCACTATGTTGTACACCTGAAACTAGTATAATATTGTATGTCAACCGTAATTGTTTTTTTCCCCTTTTTAGGTATATTTTTATTGATTTTAGAGAGGAAGGGAGAGGGAGAGAGGGATAGAAACATCAATGATGAGAGAGAATCATTGAATGGCTGCCTCCTGCATGCCCCTACTGGGGATCAAGCCCAAAACCCGGGCATGTGCACTGATCAGAAATCAAACTGTGACTTTCTGGTTCATAGGTCAATGCTCAACTACTGAGCCACTGATGGCCACTACAGGCCAGGTGGTGGTGTCAACCATAATTGAAAAAACAAAAAAGAGAGGGGTTGCTAAAGACCACATTCGAAAAGACTCTACCATCCACAGCCGATTCAGCGCCAGGCCATGATCCAACTTCGGGAAACCAGATGGATCTTCCATTCTTTCTAGTCCAAAGAGCTCTCTGAAGATTAGACTGGTTCTGGCACTGGTCTGGCACCCTCAGGTCTTCCTCAGGTAGAGAGATGCCCTCCAGTCTGGGAGTTTCAGGGCCAGGCTAAGCTCATAATAAAATGGCTGCAAAAATGTTCAAGACCAGGCTTGCTCTTCTGGGATCCTCAAACTAGTAGTAAAGTATATTTAGGATATTTCAGCTTGGGTAAGAGTTCCCCAGAGTCTTCACTCAAAAAACCGATACCAATAGGTGGGTTAGTAGGGGATCAGTGGGATAGGCTTGTCAAGGATTTATCTCTTATTCAATGAAGGTTTTTGTAATCAGTCAAAAATACTTGGAGCACCTCCTATAAGTAGGTGCAATGCTATGAGTGCGATAGACCTATATAAAACAGCACTTTTTTTTTTTAATTCTCAGGAAACTGAGGTAAGAAAGAGAAGTCATAATAGTAGTAGTAGTAGTAGTTCCATACAATACTGAAATTGGACACAAGATAGGATAAAGACCTCTGTTCTCATATGCTTATTTTTACCTGGGTTTGTAATCTTCCCAATTCTCAGGCCTAGGAATCCAGGCCCAACTGCTCAAGGCCATTCCCGGCGTCCTTCAGGGCCCTTTCTCAATCCCATCTCTTGTTGAAGGCCCATGGTACATTGCAGCTTTCTTATAGCACTTACCACATGTAGGATCATGTTATTTTTTATTTTTATCTATTAGGCTCGTGTTATTAATATCTGTGCACATATTGAATCTGGCAGACTAAGACAAAACACAGACCTCAACTCTGCATCTCTTACCAGGAACATCAATACTTATTCAATTTAAATTGAGTTTCTAATTAAATGCTAAATGAATAGATTTTCACAGTAATGCACAATACTTTTCATCTTACATGCACATTCCCTTTGATTAACAGTGGTTGTCTGGAGTATAGTTTTGGGGATTCTGAGGCCGTAACAAAGCTCCGAGGCAAAGAGGGCTGTAATCAATTAGTGATGTCTGCCTAGGGCAGGACTGGGAGTGGTGGTGCAAATGCAGTATAACTTGGGAATGTAAATTAAGGGTTATTAGAGTACAGCAAAGAGAGATGATCTCTGACTGTGTAGTCCAGTGATGGGCAACCTTTTGAGCTTGGTGTGTCAAACTTCGCCAAAAAACTGAGCATAACTCGGGTAGTGTGTCACTCTGAGGAAAAAACTAACTCCAAGACTCTAGTCGCAAATGTTTCATCCTCAGGAGCAGCAAATGTTTCATCCTCGGCATGCGGCCGCGTGTCATCAGAAATGGCTACGCGTGTCAGTGCTGACACGCGTGTCATAGGTTCGCCATCACTGGTGTAGTCAGAGAAGTCTATATGATAAAAGTAAAAATTAGATCCATCTTCAAGGATGGATAGGGCAACAGTGGGTGAAACACAATCACAAGTACTAGGGTAGGAAAGTACAACACATTTGGGTAAAGCAAGGATGAGGCAAGTTCAAATAGAAGGTTTACAAAGAATGGGGAAAAGACTAAATGCTGTGAATGCTCCAAGTTAAGGGACAGAAAAAAGAGTATCCAAGAGACAGAGTGAAGGGATGGAGCAAGAGGGAAGATAACAGGCTTTATTTAGTTACTAGGAGCTTTATTTAGTTACTTGAAAGGAACTGTGGGCCATGAAGCTGTGGTGGGCACAGGGGCAGGTCTCAGCCCATCCTCCATGTCCTGCCCAGCCCCTCCCACTGCGGCCCCCGGTCCCCTGTCTGCCTGAAGCTCCACTCTTGCCACCGCCAGGTGCTGGCAGCTGGTGCGAGCAGGGCCAGCACTGACAGCAGGTGTGAGCACCCGGTGTGTGGGAGCAAAGAATTTTCAGTAACCACCAGAGGCTCACCCCAATGACAGTGACCAGCACCCCGCCTTGGTCTGGCACCACTGCTCCACCATCCAGCTGCAGCCAATGCCATCCATGTTCCACGCTCTGCTGCCTGCTGTTGACGCCTACCATGTACTGAGTGCGCCCCCTGGTGGTCAGCGCACATCATAGCAACTGGTTGTTCAGTCGTTCTGCAGTTCAGTCTATTTGCATATTAGCCTTTTATTATATAGGATGCCAAGAGTGAAGTCTGCAAGAATGATTTGAACTCTCTTCTTTTTCTTTTTTAAATCCTCACTCAAGGATATTTTTTCCATTGCTTTTTCCCCCCAGTTTTTATCATCCCCATAGTCCATTGAATTTTTTAAAGAGCGTGGAAGGGAGGGAAGGGAAGAGGGAGAGGGAGAGGGAGAGAGAGAGAGAGAAGCATCGATGTGAGAAAGGCACATTGATTAGTTGCCTCCTGCACACACCCCGACCAGGGCCAGGGATGGAACCTGCAACTCAGGTACATGCCCTTGACAGGGAATGAAACCGGTCACCCTTTGGTGTGTGGGACAATGCTCTAACCACTGAGAAATACCGGCCAGTGCTGAACTGAAATTTCAATTAGGTATATCAAGGTTTGCCAGGAAGGAAGTAGCCTTGCTTAATGGTTAATAACCTAAGTTTTGCAGTCAGGCAGTCCTGGGTATAAATCCCAGCTCTGACTCTGACCTCAGCTGGATAACTTAAGCCTTGTAAGTCTCAGTCCCCTCATCTGTAAAATAAGTAAATGCCCTACTTCATTGTGCTGAGGGTCAAATGGGGAAGAAATGTGCATCAATCTCATAGCAAGCCCTCACTAAATATTAGCTATTACACTTGGTTAACCAATAGAGAAAGAACTTTTCAAAAGAGAAAATGTCTACCTCATTGTCTCATAATTTGGGGAATCTCATATGAAACCTATACAATAGTTAGGTGGCTCAGAAAACAATTAAGTATATGAAATACGCAGAGAAATAGAGCCAGGTCACTTTATTTTCCAGTAATGCGAAGAGGCTTGGACTTTAGGCTTTCTATAGTTAAGCATTTCTGGGGCTGGTGCATTTTTTTGTTGACTTAATTCTTTACTGAGTTATAAGGAACCAGGTAACTCTCAAGCAACAGAACAGTGATAGAAAAGTAATTTAATTACTAGTATATGATCTCACTTAAGCTCTCTCCTGTAAGGGATTCCCTCTTAGTTGAGTAACTAAACGTAGTTTTAGCCATTTGAGAGCAATGAGCCGGAGTTGTTGTCTCAGTGCCGTAATAAGAGTAAAGACACACAGGGTGCACCCCCCCCCCCCCGAAGGCGCTTTCTGAATTGAAATTCTGACCCCAAAGGCCATCTCTTTGCTTCAACACGCAGGCCTAGCAGGAAGTCCCATGATGCTAGATTCAGGAGCCTTCCTGGACACATGAAGATCTGCTGTCACAACTGTCCTGTCTGTGGACATGGTTAGGGACTGTGCAACCAAAAGGGCCCTGGGAACAAAGCCTTCAACTTGAGCATGGAGTGACTGGTGAGAGGGTCTTATCTCCTCACTGTGGTCCTGGGTCTCCAGGTGGAAAATGAGGCGTAGTGTCCTCCCAGCCTGACTGAGTGGGGATGGCGGCCCTGAGCTCACACAGCTGGGCCTAGACCTGGGAGAGGAATGATCTGGGACACCCAGCATGAGCTGTCTGTGACTGAGACTGGGTCCATCCATCCCAGAAAATTCAGGAGGATTTGCTGGGAAGGAAATAGCCTACCCCTGGTAATGGGGCAGGCAGTCCAAACCCAGGGTTAGCAACATTTCTGGCAAGGAGTGCGTCACAGAAACACTTCCTTTCCATTAACAGAGGTGTTACTGTGCAGCCTATTAATTGCAACAGAGCACTCTTTGTTGCAATGTGGGGCTGTTTCCTCAGCAAGTATAATGAATTACCTCCTTCCAAATCTGTCTGTGAGCTAAACTATAGCTCCGAAGTGAATTATTGGCTTAACAGTACTGTCTCCAATACTGCCTTCTATTAGACCTATGTGTAACATTCAAAATAGGGAAGGCCACGTGCTACTTTAACAGACACTGCTGCAGGGGAGTTTCAATGGACCACTCGATGTCATCTAAAATGAGTGCATTTTCTTTCACAGGGCTCGAGTCCCCACAGTATACGTGACCCCAGATCTCCAGCGACACCAACACCAGGGAGGTCTGCAATTCCTCAGGCAAACAGAGCTTCCCTGGCACGAGACGTGTCACCGATTCCCTCCCTACAGGACAGTTATTTTCAGTCTCAGCTCTGTTAAAGGTAATCACAATTTCTCACAATTAATTAATGTGGAAAGCTTTTTCTCACTGCAAGCAAGTGCTCACATGATAACCCCATTTACGTACACCTTGTCAGGCTAACCCAGGGTTTTTACCATCCGAGGCACTACTCGAGCCCCACCACATCCTGACTTAGCACACAGTAATTTCTTACTTCTTGTGTCATGTGAAGCTTCCCTTATTTCTTACGCCTGCTGCTCAAATCTGCAAACACTGCATCACAGATTAAGCAACATCTAACAAGATACTGAGTATTTATCAACCATCTTCTCTTTTCTGAGTACTAAAGCTGAGTAAGTCAGACAGACACAGCCCCTTTCCCTTTTCTATGCACTTTTAGCGATTTACATTCGAAGTCCTCCCCACAGATACACTAAGAATGTCTATACCAACCCTGATGTGCAGAGTCTAACACTTAAAGTAAGTTTTTAAGATTCATTTTATAATTTTGTGTCTAGATAATTTTGTGTGAAGTTTTGGTTTGATAGACTTTAGGCACATACTATGCACAGAACAACCAAAGATCAGAATCTTTTTAGTGATTCCCTAAATCTGGTGGGTTCTGATTTGATTTCAAAAATAGGCACTCAAAGCCCAAAATTCCTTTCCTAATTGTTCCATATGTGGAACTCGGGCCAAGCCAGCTAAAGGACCTTTCTTTCTAAGGTACATAGGGTAGCTATGTGCAAAATACATATACACATCTAGAAATAACGTATGTTTACTGAACTCATATTACTACTCTAATGGATAATCCAATATTGACACAGAACATTGCCTTCATAATAGCCCCATTTACAATTTACATTATTATACTCAAGTCACTGATTAAACAGTTCAAATGTAGAACAAATGAGTCAATGTCAAGGTCATTTTATCCTCCAGTAATGACCTTTAACCCTCCCTTAGTTCCCTATGGAAGAGTTTCTCTGCCTCCTAGCAATGAACCAAGGAATTACTATACAATCATAGAGCTAAAGGATCATAAAGCTAAAAGGAACCTCAAGAGCTTTTCTAACCCAAGGTCAGTAACTATTCAGGACACGTGCTACTACTTCCTGATCCTAAGCCTTTGACAGACATAAGCAATCAATTTCAGAACTTTTGTTTCCAACCCATTCTCAACAAAGGTATCATACAGGACATAAATGGGAGTTGGCACATGAATGACATCCTCTTTGCTCTTCTACCTAATCGAAACCCCTCTTCTTTCTGATAAGAAACAAAGGTCCAGAGAGTTTAACTATCAGATATACTTTCTTACATAGCTTTTTAGAGTCTCATTTACTTTACGTTCTCATTTTATTTTCAAGTTAGACTTTGAGCTCATTTATTCACTCAATAAACCAAGACAATGCCTTACTAACTCTCTGGGTCATAAATGACTCAACAATTCAACTCATGTATTGAGACTACCAGCCATGCGACAGGTGCTGTGGGTACTGAGAGGACCAACACAGAATTCCTTCCCTCAAAGACTTATGGGCAGTAAGAGAGACAGAAAATTAGAATCTATTCTAACTAATAAATACCAAGTAGACATTGGTTCTGTACAGTGGGAGAGCATCATAATTCTTTCCAAGCTGGTATCCCTCCCAGGACTCCCTCTTCTGCTAGAGGTCACCTTCTCCTTCTCCTGTGGACCAAACCCAGCCAAGCCCCCTCAGGTTAACCCACTGAAGACGTGGCACAGCTGTCTTTTCCCTTCCACTCCCAATGCTGCTGCCCAGTGGAGGTCTCCATCTCTCCCTGCCTGGACCTTCACAGTAAACCCTTGGGGGTCAGCCCACCTGCACGTTTGCTCCCTCCTTGGATCCATTTTCCACATCCATCCATCTCAATGATCTTTTCTAAGCACAGCTCTAACCTTGTTACTACTCAATTTAATTCATCCTCAGGATCATGTCCAAACTCATCAGCATGGCATTGCAGGTCCCCCAGGATCTGCCCCTGACCTCCTGTGCAGCATTGCTTTTTTGTTTTTTTCCCTGTCACTCAATCGCACCCTCTACTCCCGTCACACCAAGTCACTTAATTAAAAGGTAGGAAGGGCAGAATTTGGAGGCGGAAAGAAAAGCAAGGCAGCCTCATGGGCAGAGGCGTAAGTGTAGGTCTGAGCCCGGAGTGGAGACCAGCCTGGCTGAGCAGTCTGGCAAATGCCACTGGAGCGATGTTTCTCCACTGCCATTCTGAGAGTCCCGTGGAGACACATTGCTGCCCCTTCTCAGTCTCAGTGCATGGTACAGAATTCCTATTCCCCACTCCACCACGGCACTCAGCCAGAGGACCATGACTCCCAGGTGGATCAGCAAGGAGATGGGGTGCAAGATGTAGGAGGAGAAGCAGCCTGAAGGAGGAGAAGGGAAGGAACAGGAACATCTGGTGTTGCCAATTATTATTTGAATCTCAGTTTTCTCATCTATATAATGGCAACAATGGCTACTTTATAGTTGCACACTTTTTTTTCTCTAAGCATTTCCTAAGATTTCACTAGCCATGATGGAAATGAGATTAGACAAAGGTAACAAGTAAAATACATACATAGGTTAACTGCACTAGCCTCCTAAACTGGTATCTCTTTTTCCGCTCTTGCCTCTGCAGTCTATGATCAAAACAGGTGCCCGAGAGAGCTGATTAAAATACAACCAGACCATGTCACTTCTCTGCTCAAAAACTTTTAATGGTTTCCCATCTCCCAGTAAAAAGTCCAAGCCCTTATAATAGAAGAGCTTACACCATCCTAGTGCTCTGTCCCCGTCCTAGCCTCCTGCCTCACCCACCCTTCCTCACTCCACGCCATGTGCTTTCTCAAATAAGCCAGGATGCTCCCCAGGTAACTGTGCCCATGTTCCCTCACCTCTTTTGTCTCAATTTGATCGTCACCTTCTCAACACAGCCTTCCCTGTAACCCTATTTAAAACTGTACCCCCAGCCTCCTCTCTGACTTATGTTACTCTAGAGCATGCTCACCCTCTAATAAACTCTATTGTCTTTTACCAATTTATTCTGTTTACTGGTTACCTCTCTCCATTTAAACATAAGTTCCAGAAGGACAGGGTTTTTATTGTTTTGTTCACTGCTTTATGCCCTAGCCCGAGAACAGTCCCTGGCACACAGTAGGTGCCTAATATATACTTGTTGAATGAATGAAAGATTTAAGTGTTGGGTTACTGCAGGCACATTCCGAGGCTGAGCTGATTAGAGGCCCAGCAGTACCAGGCCTGGGACCTGCCACAACAAATGAGCTTCAGGGAAAACGAAATCTATTTTGAACACTGCGGTACGCAAGGCTCCGTGCAGGTGATGAGCTGGGCCTGGAACTAGCCTGAGCTGCGGCTCACCCCTGTCCTCAGGGGTTTGTTTTACAGACACATAAAAACAGGCAGAGCAAGAAAGCATATCCCATGACTCAAATTAGCACCACCAGATATACATCTACAGGAACTCCAGCTCAGGAGGTGCAAGGCTGAGGCAAGGGTATTACTCAGAACGGTTCTTGGTTGTAGACAATGGAATCTGAATCTAGAAATAATTGCTTCCTTGGGTACTCCAAAGAAAATTATTCAGAATAAATAAGCTTGCTAGCTCTGTTGTGTAAATAACATCTATTTCCTTTCCTGAAAAATCCATAAGCTAGAAATCAGATTTTCCAAATGACTGAAATAAAGCACAACCTGTCTGGACAGAAAGACCAGGCTTTATGCTGTGAACAGGGTGCGGACCCCCTGAGTGCTTTACCAACATTATACACAATATGAGTATTGGGTGACCAGAATTAGAATGCCCTGGCACAGTGTTCTCACCCCGCGATTCTGTGTGAACAGAATTCCCACTTGAAGCACCAAAATTCTTCCCTCACTATTTCAGCCTGTTAAACGAATTGAGATTCGGGCTATGGGGCACAAGACAAAATGATTAAGTCTTTAAAAAAAATAATTTAAAAAATATCCTTTAAAAAATGAATAATGCCCTGGAGGCTGGTATTTGCGGAACATATGGCCCATGGGCTGTTTAAGATCCGAGAAATCATTTGGTCTGGCCCTGCCAAGGCATTAGGGGCGAGTTAATTAAATGTTCGGCCAAATATAGCAGGCTGATTTTTAAGGTGATAATTTTGTATGGCCCGAGAATGATGTTATAAATATCCAAATGGCCCTTGGCAGAAAAAAAGTTCTCCACTCCTGGGCCTTACATAGAGCATGTCATCAAAACACTCGAATCACCTTGAACTCTGTAGTATAAAGCAGACACGAAGCAGAACAGAAATACCATGAAACTTTATTTCATAAGAAAATACTAACTTCCTCAGAATAAAATTATTTCGATTTACCTTAAGATAACATTTATTAAGTGCTTATTATGTGCCACAACTGTGTGTTTTCACATTATATTAATCAACCCTAATAACAAATGAAGTCATGAAGAATATCCCTATTTTCCAGATGAGGACATTGAGGATCCCAGAGAATGAGAGATTTGGCTAAATGGCAGAGTCTGGTAGTGCCAGAATTCAAATCCAGCACTCTCGACTCCAGGCTCTGTGCTCATTCTACTACACTACCGAAGCATGATAAAGCCTGTAAAAATTGTAATGAAGGCAACGAAAACTGTCTCTAATGGTGTTTGCGTAAAGGCCTCTCAGTTGAATAGCCAAGATATTATTTCTAGGCCCTTGTAGGCTTTCACAGAAATTAACAAATTTGGTTATTTAACTATTTAGTCCCATTATCACGTGACTAAGAATTTGAGAAAATGTTTAGCAGTTAGTGTCTTCTTGTCCATGAAAAGAATGAACTTTCACACCTAATAAAGATATACTATGTCTTGAAAAATCAAAGACTTTAAGCTGTTTCATACTTTTGCACCTCATTTTAATAATAAAAATATTTGAAAGTGTCAAGGCTGCTGAATGCAGGGACCAAACATTTTAACCCTTTGTGCTCACTTGCTTTTTTCTCGAGCTGCTACCGATGCTAACCGTGTCGAGTCACACTTGACATCTGAGTGCAAAAGGTTAATGGCTGCAATCAGCCCTACATTGTGCCAGGGTAGTTAATAAATTTAAGAGTTCATACATCTTTAAGATCCACATGCTAAAAGGTCCAGAAGGGAAACTGCATGACAGTGTTTGTGATTTTCTGTATCAATTAAGATTATAAAACTAAACTTAATATCACGAACTAGTAAGTTCTTAGGAATGGACTCAGTGTCACTGCTATAAGTTGGCTGGAATTTCACTTCTGGTTAAACTAATGAGACAACACAAACAGGTGTACTAGTAATTTCCACACGGGCCCAGTGCTCCGAAGAAAGAGGGAAAAAGGAGGATCTCGGGAAGTGCCTGTGATGGATGGGTACACTGGGGGTGGCCCAGGCTTGACACTTCTCAGACCAGGAGCAGAAACACTAGGGAACTCCCCTGTGTTGCTCCTGGAGGGCAAATGTCTAGGAAGACTTCAGCTGGGCCCTTTACAATTTTTATATGGGGGGGTTTCCTTTCTGAATCAAGCTCCTGGGCTCACTCACATTAAAAGTGGAGGGGAAATGACCATCAGGACCAAATGCCAGGTTTGCAAAATAGGCATGTAATCCTTCTTGACTCCAAAGATGTACCTATGCAACAGGTTCTAAAGGCCATGGAACAACTGCTCAAAATCCTTTCCAAGCCAGCAACACACGGTTAACAGGCGAGTCGCTCCGGAGAAACCCCATGGCTGAAAAAGCAGGATTCCAGTTCCACAGGGAATTGGGAGGGAAATGTCAGGCTAGGATTACCCTTGAAAACTGTCCTTAAATGGAGATAGCATTAATTCTGGACTCTCGTCATGAGGAAAACAATCAAGATCATTTCATCTATTTGTCACTTTCTTTGTGACAAGTGTCATTGGAACATGGTGGGGAAAGAGAAATCTTCCCTAAAACCGCCCTAAGCCACTTGACCCTTCTAGGGGGAGATACAGTAGAGTTAAGTGGACAAGACTTGGTTCTCTACTTCTCTGTTTTCCTCCCACAAATGGCCTCTGCTAAGACAATTAGAGAACACTACTTATTTACTAGAAACCTGACTTTACTTTGCACAGGTTTCTGGAGGGTTAAGTGAGGGAGCAGGCAACACCAAATATTCTGAGGTGCAGAAGTAGCAGCTGCAGAGGGAGGTGCCGGCTGCACTCTGACCAGGAATCAAACCAAGACCTCCTGGTTCCTAGGTTGACGCTCAGCTACTGAACCATGCCAGCTGGTGGGTCCCAGCTTCTGTTTCCAAATGGAAGGTGGGGACTGAGAAGGAGTCTCGCCTCCTGTGTGTTCTCACCTGTGTGAACTCATAAAGGACACAGACATGGCTCCAACTCAAAGAGGAGCATCCCCTGAGCCCAAGTTGTAAAACAGACAACCTGGCAGAAATCCAGAATCCAAACAGGAACAACTCATACCTCTGAGCAATGGCTCAGACATCCACCCAGTTCACTGATCTGCCAGGAGTGAATCACTTAAATACATTTTTGTTGAAAAACAAGCAAATATGACTTGAAAATTATTTTCAATAGAAGAACAGTGTGGAGAGGAAGGAAGCTCAGGGAGCCCATGTCTACACATTAGCAGATTGGAGAAGGGGGAAAACTGAGTTCTGCTAGGTCTCTTCCCACTCCCGTCACCCCTGATTTTGGCACGAATGTGGCAGGTTTTCAGAGCCCGGGTGCCGGCAGTTCGTGCTCGCTGCCTGGGAAGGCACCTTTCCAGACATTGCCCCCCTGGGAAGCAGGGGCAACACCCCCACCCTACCGCCCTGGCCGTCCAGTCCAATGAGAACTGGAATCCACGTCTCTGTCCGGGTAGCGTGGTTCAGACCAAAAATTGGAGAGCAGATACCATTACACCCCCCCACACCCCCCATGTTTGCTTCCACTCGGGAAGAACCGAGAGCTACTTGCTTCCCTTTCCCCCTTTCCAACCCTTTTTGATTATTTTGGATAAAGCAGGACCCGCCAGCTCAGCTCCCGGGGCACCCAAATGGGAGCTCCGATGAGCTTTGTTCTTCCCATGCACAAAACAACACCCGGGGCGAGGCAAGCTCCCGCGTGGGGTCCGAAGCCGAGAAGGCGCCGAGGGACCCGGGCACTGGGTGTGCAACGCCCGGCCCACCCTCGCACCCTCCCGCCCCGCACGCGGCCTGGGCGCTGGAGCGCGTGCGGGTGCGCGCGTCGCCCACCCGCCGCGCCGCGCCGCTCACCTAGCACCACGGCGGCGACCGTGGAGAGCAGCAGCCAGTTATTCTTCAGGAAGCGCTTGTGGTCGCATCCCTTCCTCGCCAGTTTCTTCATGGCGGGCGGCAGGGCTTGGAGCCGCCGCGGCGGCCGCTGTAGTGCGCGGTGCTCGGAGGTGCGCGTCGGGGCCGGCGGGGGGCCGGGGGCCGCCGGGGTTCCGCGGCGCAGCGGAGGCGGGACGCGGCGGCGTCGGGGAGAGGGTGTGCGCTGCCGGCTGCCGCCGCCGCTGTCACTGACGCTGTCGCCGCCGCCGCCGCCGCCGCCACCTGAGATTGCGCGCCGCGCCTGGAGCTCGGTGAATATGCGGGGCGGGAGGGCCCGGCTCCTCCTGCCGCCGCGGCGCCGTGCGGCGCGCGTGCCAACCAGCGAGAAAGGAGGGAGGAGCGGCAGAGCGCGGAGGCGGGCGGTGCGCGTGTGGCGCCCGCGGTCCCGGTGGAACAAGCGTGGGAGCGCGCCCTGCGCGAGGCTGGAGCCCAGGAGCTGCTCCGGGAACCTGCGCCCCGCCTTCTCCCGGAATGTCTCGCCTTTTTTTTTTTTTTTAAATGGTCAGGCTAGGTTTTCGCATTTAGGGTTTCCTCCTCTGCGTAATCCACAACGGGAGGAGCCACTGACCCCTTTGCTTTGGCCTTTACCCTGCACACCCCTTCCGGTCCCCTTTCTCCACACCAGCCATTACCAGCACATCACTGGAGAACGCGGTGCCCTTCTGGGCAGGAGGAGTTGGGGGGGAAACTGAGTTCTGTCTTGGGTCCCCTTTGCTTTCCCACGCAGCCTCTAGGAGGAGGGAAAGAAAGAGACCTGAACTTTCATATGAGGGCCCTAATCACCTCGCCCCCTCGGCCCCAGGTATTACTAACTCTCCTCTTTGAGTGGCGGGGAGGTGAAGGTCCAACAAGATCATCTGTGGTCCCAGGGCTTGGAATGGGCCCTCTTAGAACTTCACTTTTGCTCCTTGCGAATGGTCCTGTGGCTGACAAAGGCCCCAAAACTGTGAGTCTTGGCAGAATGATTAGGACTGAGATCCCGACCCAGCGGTTCTGAGGAGTGGGCGGGCCCTCCCTAAGGCCAAATGGATTGGAAAGGCAAACAGGAGAGTTGGAGAAACTAGGTAAGTGGTACCAAATTTACTCTGTACTGCTGAATGAATTTCCTAATTCTCTTCCATTCTTCTATCCGGTTTTTCACCGTTGCTTATACAAATTCTTTCCCTCCTCTCACCACATCTCCACCTTCACAGCTCTGGCCGCCTTCTCTTCAGATTTACTAACATTAGGTTATTGTGGAGTCTACTCTCAGATATTATTTTGTTGCTATTGTGGACTCTACTCTCTGATTAGGGAGGTTGGAGGATCTCCCCAACTAGATTTTTTTTTTTTTATAACTAAAACCTCACAATTAGAGCTTCATTCTTTTGGCTTAAATTGATACAGCTGTCCAGCTGTCTTTGAAGAGAAAATAAGCTAAGCTTCACAAACCATATACACTTTAGTATGAATGAGTTTACCATCTCCTTTCCAGAAAGTAAATTTTGAGAGAAGGAAGGGTAGAGGGATATCAAGGTCATTGTGTGCTGAGGAAGATATGAAGAAATGTCAAAAAAAGGAAATTAAGAAAGAGGGGACATAGATTTTCATCCCAGAGTAAAAAAGCTGGAAGTACTCAGATGTCCAACATGAAAGGAATAGTAAATATATTATGGAACTGCCATGCGATGGTACATTATGCAGCCTATAAAGTTCATAAAGAACTTTATGAACTTTCTAAAGCACATGTTATAGTATTATGAGGGGGAAAAGGAAGATTAAAATTGTATATTCAATTTGATCACAACTTAAAGCAAACATGTAAAACAAAACCACAAACTTAGAAAAATGTCTAGAAGGACATGCACCAAAAATTTAACAATGGTCATCTTTGAGTGATAATATCATTATTGATTCTTTTTGCTTTCTATCTTTCTGTATTTTCAAAAATGTTTATTTAGCATACCCATGCCTATTACAATTGTAATGGCAGTATTTAAGAAGTACTAGTAAACAGATCCCAATGGGGGAAAGGGGACATATGTAATACTTTCAACAATAAAGAATTTTTTAAAAAAGAAGTAAACAAATCCTGAAGAGAGAAAAAAGTGGAAGAACCTAAAATGAACTTTTTACATCATAACTTTTTGAGGTATAGTAAGAAAATTACATCTCGGTTTTGGGAGTAGAATATTTAGGTTTAAATCTTAGCACCACTACTTACCAGCTGGGTGACCTGGGCAAGTTGCTTAAATATTTTGTCTCAGTTTCTATATCTGTAAAATGGGGGTATTGTGAGAATTGAATACAATGTGTATAAAATACTTAGACCAGCCCTGGCCCATGTGGCTCAATTGGTTGGAACATTGTCACATACATCAAAAGGTAGTGGGTTCAATTCTCGGTCAGGGCACATATCCAGGTTACAGGTTCAATCCCTGGTGGGGTGGGTACAGGAGGCAATCAATTGATCTCTCTCTCTCTCTCTAATTTCCTCTCTCTAAAAAAAACCACAACACAATAAAATTAAATATATATGTATATATTTTAAAAGGACTTAGACCACAAGAATTGTTATCACTAGTTTTACTTTGAATCAACCCTCTCTCTTGTGGCCTGCCTTTTGTGTATATATCCTGAACCACTTCAGAAGCACAAGAACACTTGTATATTGATCAATAGTAATTGCCCTTTAGAATTGCAATAAACCCTAAATCTATTGCACATTCATGCCTAAAGCCCATACAGTACATATCTGTTTGTTGCTTATTTAAATTATACAAATTTAAAATAGTGCAACATAAAAAAGATAAAGTCTAAATATATACACTACTTTTGAAATAATGGAAGTCTCCTAAATGAAAAGAATCTAAAATGTTCAAAGTGAGGAACACTTCCAAACTCATTCTATGAAACCATCATCACCCTAATACCAAAACCAGATAAAGACAACACAATGAAAGAGAATTACAGGCCAATATCCCTCATGAACATAGATGCCAAAATCCTCAACAAAATTCTAGCAAATCGGATCCAGCAGTATATCAGAAAGATCATACACCATGACCAAGCAGGATTTATCCTAGGGATGCAAGGATGGTACAATATCCGCAAATCAATAAACGTGATACATCACATAAACAAATTGAGGGAGAAAAATCACATAGTCATATCAATTGATGCAGAAAAAGCATTTGACAAAATCCAACATCCTTTCTTGATAAAAACTCTCAGCAAGGTGGGAATAGAAGGATCATACCTCACATCATAAAAGCCATATATGACAAACCACAGCCAGCATCACACTCAATGGGCAAAAACTAAAGCCATTTCCCCTAAAAACAGGAACAAGACAGGGATGCCCTCTCTCACCACTCCTGTTCGACATAGTACTGGAAGTACTAGCCATTGCTATCAGACAAGAAGAAGAAATAAAAGGCATCCAAATTGGAAAAGAAGAAGTAAAACTGTCCTTATTCACAGACGACATGATACTGTACATAGAAAACCCTAAAGACTCCATCAAAAAATTATTAGACTTAATAAATGAATTCGGCAAGGTAGCAGGATACAAAATTAACGCCAAGAAATCAATGGCATTTCTATACACCAATAGTGAACTTACAGAAAGAGAGACTAAAAAAGCAATCCCATTTACCATCGTACCAAAAAAATTAAGATATCTACGAATAAACTTAACTAAAGAGGTAAAAGACCTATATGCAAAAAACTACAGGACACTGAAAAAAGAGATAGAAGAAGATATAAACAGATGGAAGAACATACCTGTGTTCATGGATTGGTAGAATCAACATCATCAAAATGTCCATACTACCCAAAGCAATCTATAGATTCAATGCACTCCCCATTAAAATACCAATGGCATATTTCACAGACCTAGAATGAACTCTCCAAAAATTCATCTGGAATAAAAAAAGACCCCGAATAGCTGCAGCAATCCTGAGAAAGAAGAACAAAGTAGGTGGGATCTCAATACCAGATATCAAGCTGTATTACAAAGCCACTGTTCTCAAAACAGCCTGGTACTGGCACAAGAACAGACATATAGATCAATGGAATAGAATAGAGAACCCAGAAATCCACCCAAACCACTATGCCCAATTAATATTTGACAAAGGAGGCATGAACATACAATGGAATCAAGACAGTCTCTTCAATAAATGGTGTTGGGAAAATTAGACAGATACATGCAAAAAAATGAAACTAGATGACCAACTTACACCATACACAAAAATAAACTCAAAATGGATACAGGACTTAAACATAAGATGGGAAACCATAAAAATACTAGAGGAATTCACAGGCAGCAAAATCTCAGACATATGCCGAAGGAACTTGTTCACTGATACTGCTCCTAGGGCAATGGAAAACAAAGAGAAAATAAACAAATGGGACTACATCAAAATAAAAAGCTTTTGCACAGCAAAAGAAACCATCAACAAAACAACCAGAAAGACCACTACATGGGAGAACATATTTGCCAATGTTATCACTGATAAGGGTTTAATCTCCAACATTTACAGGGAACTGATTCAACTCAACAAAAGGAAGATAAACAATCCAATCAAGAAATGGGCAACGAACCTACATAGAAACTTTTCGAAAGAAGACAGAAGGAAGGCCAAGAGACAATTGAAAACATGTGCAAAGTCACTAATTATCCGAGAGATACAAATCAAAATGACAATGCGGTACCATCTCACACCTGTCAGAATGGCTATCATCAACAAATCAATAAACGACAAATGTTGGAGAGGATGCGGAGAAAAAGGAACCCTCGTGCACTGCTGGTGGGAATGCAGATTGGTGCAGCCACTGTGGAGAACAGTATGGAGTTTCCTCAAAAAAATGGAACTCCCATTTGACCCAGTAATACCACTTCTAGGAATATATCCCAAGAAGCTAGAAACATCAATCAGAAAGGATATATGCACCCCTATGTTCATAGCAACACAATTTACCATAGCTAAGATTTGGAAACAGCCTAAGTGCCCATCAGCAGATGAGTGGATTAAAAAACTGTGGTACATCTACACTAAAAAAGAAGGAATTCCTACCATTTGCAACAACATGAATGGAACTGGAGAGCATTATGCTAAGTGAAATAAGCCAGTTGGAGAAAGATAAATACCACATGATCTCACTCATCTATGGGAAATAATGAACAACATAAACTAATGATCAAAAACAGATCCAGAGACAGGGAACATCGATCAGACTGTCAAACCTCAGAGGGAAGGTAGGGGAGAGTGGGGGTAAGGGGAAGAGATCAACCGAAGGACTTGTATGCATGCATATAAGCCTAACCAGTGGACACAGACAACGGGGGTGAGGGAATGAGCGGGAGGGGGGTTTGGGAAGGTAATGGGGGGATGAGGACAAATATGTAATACCTTAACCAATAAAGAAATTAAAATGCAAGAGCATCTATGGAAAAAAAAATTTCCAGTCTTTATGTCCTATGTGAAAATGAACACTCTGTCAGTTTTTAAATGCTTTTAACCAAGATTTGCTTATAACTAAATTAACAGGTTATTTTTTGTTATTAATTCACTGTTACTTTTAACAAATTTTAGTAAATAGGCCATATGTTGGAAAAAACACTAGTAATTTCACCAATGTAAATAGATACTACGTATTTACAAAAAAAAAAAAAAGTTCAAAGTGGGTGGGCCAAGTGAACTATAAACTGCATTTATGCTATTGCTCCATGGCTATTCCTCTTTAGCTGGTAATAAAAAATAATTAACAAGCAAATAGTTCTAATGCAGTTATGTGCTAGGCATATTTTTAAACTACTCTACACCTATTAACTCATTGGGGTTCCCACAACTTAATGAGGTAGGGACTATTGCTACCTCATGGGGCCGTTTGAAGAACCAATCAAATGAGATCTTGTGTATTATCATCATCCTCACTTTACAGTTGAGGAATCGAAGGCAAAAAGAGGTTAAGTAACTTGTTTAAGTTCTCTTCATTATTAAGAGGAGGAGCAAGGATTAGACTAGGTAGTCTGCCTCAAGCTAAATGCACCAATCCATGTCTTAAACTTCTACCTCTTATATAAGGAACAAATACAGAATTGTTATGGGAAAATTACTCTTGAGTTATGTGAATTTTACTTTATGCAAGACCTTCAAGAACCCAGCCATCCATAATTAAGATGTCCTAACATGCTGTGCTCCACTGGAAAGTGCATGCATTTCATAGGGACAGTGATTGAACTCTCAAATTGCTGTCTCCATTGCTGCTACTGGCACCTAATTCTGTATGATTTATTTACTTAAAATGAGAATTGGTATAGGAAGCATCACTTTGGGGGAGGGGGTAGAGTAGAAGCCCCTAGTGCTTAAATTCTATTCTTTTACTTTCTTGGCCTGGGATAGTCATGAACACAAATGATCTCAAACTGGACATGTGTTAAGAGGCATTTCCCTCTTCCTGAGGGAACTTGAACACTCAGATCCAGGAACAAAAACTTCACTTTCCTGGGATACGAATTTAAAGTCAAATAGAAAGAATTGTTAGGAGTCCTCCTTACCCCCAAAAGAATGTTAACATCTCCCTTTTCCAGGTCCCTCAAATTAATTTCTCTTGCTGAAATACACCTTTGGTCAGTTCTTAGTAGATTAAATTAGGCCAGTGTGCTTTTTTAAGTTTTTAAAAAAACATTTCAGTAACTCTGGCATTTCCTTTATTGTTATTCTTTTTTTTATTATTATTATTGTTGGCTCATGAAGTCTTTTGTTAGTTATTACAGAAAGAAATCTTTGACTTTGCCACACAAAGTTAAAGCAGCAGGTAACAGCCTGGTTTTACATATCAATTGCGATAGAAATGAAAAAAAGGCATTCAGAAACAAAAAGTCAGGTATCAGCTCTGTGCATCCCTAGAAATAGTTTGCTGGTTGCATTCTACCATCATAAAACATATTCAGTTGGCTGCTTTGTCCTCATGATGTGGTAATGGGGAGAAGGAGGTCATGGGGTACCAGAGTCTCCTTCAGCATCTACAACTGTGTAGCCATTCATGACCAATGGATGGTAAGAAGGATGCTGTCAACATAGACACTCTTTTTAACAGTCTCTTCTTTATCTCCCAATCTTGATCTGGATTTAATTTATCTGAGACTGTAAGTTAAAGAGTAAAATAACTGTAACTCATTAAATCTTCATAATAATTCTCCAAGCAATATTTTATAAAGATGATTTGGCCTGAAGAGACTTATATATTAGATGTCCTTGAACTCTTGGATTAAACAGAACTTTGCTCCATAGGCTTTATTGCTCACTCTGACAAACTGAAGAACAATCCCATTTAATTTTAGAATATGAAAAAAAGTTATCTTCTTCTTAGAATCTGTGTGTGCTTAAACAAGTCATTTTACCTCTTAGCACCTCAGTTTCCTCATCTGAAGATACTATTTAAAGTAATAAACACAAATGGTCAATACATATTTGAAATATATGAAAAAACTTTCAGCTCACTAGTAGTCAACAAAATAACAATTTAAACTAATATTTTGTTCACCAGCTGAATAAAGATAGTTTAACATAAAATATTTTAAAATTCATAATTATAAAATTTATAATTTTAACATGATAAGTTATAAACTTAGAGAAGTTATGGAGAAATGGGTAGTGTCACACACTGCTGGTAGTCTTAAAAAATGCTATAACTTGTCTGAGGATAATTACACAATTTGTAACATTTTCCATCACAAGTGTTTATATTCTTTAACTCAACCATTCTACCTCTAGAAATCTATACAAAAACAAAATATCAAAGAACTGTTCATCCCAGCTCAGTTGGAAACAACCTAACTGTCCAGTAAGGTGGATTGGCTAAAGATTGAGAGATTAGGATTTGTTACAGAAGGAATTAAAAATTAAGTACTAACATTCCACATCTGCATACTATCCAGGATTATGTAGCAGGAAAGACTATTATCGTGAGAAAGAATGTTCCATATTCCTTTGTTGGGGGCAGCAAGAACACACCAGGTGTACTTGAGTTTGGCTAGGAAAGAATTCAGAGTCAAGGCTCAGACAATAAGAGAACATTTATTTGGAAAATCACAGAGGTAGAAGTAATTTGTAGAAGAAATGGGCTTAGGAAACAAGTTATAGAGGTCAAGGAAGGTGAGCCGCACCAGCACAGCCAAGGGTTCAGCGAGCCTGAGGGAGGGCTGGTGAAGGATGAAGAAAAAGACAAAGAGAATAAGCTGGGTCTAGGTGGATCTTCTGTGCCTGGCTGAGGCAACAGAACAGATCCAGACTGCAAAGTTGATGCTTTATTTATAGTCAGGGGTAAACAAGGTAATTTACAATGTTCTTGTAAGTTTCACTTGTTTTGGCAGCACCTGCTGCCCCTCCCACAGCCCATTAGCTACCCAGGAAAGATTTAGGGAGCAGTCACAAGATCAAGCTTAATTTGCTTAGAGGGCTGTGCCCTCCAAGCTGGGACTTGTTTGGGACTTTGCCAGCAGGTCAGTCCGAGGCTTAACCCTATAACTGCATCTCCCTATTAGAATACCAAAATCCCAGCATGGAAGACCCATTACACAGTGTTCTCCTGTAGTGGAGGAAAAACATCCTCTACCTATAGCAGCTGTCACTCTGTTGTAGCAGGAAATGAAGACATCAGGGAATTAGAAGTAAAACTCACCACTTTCTGGTTAAGGGATTGGTAGTGAAGCATCCATCTTATATAAAAACTGCTGTTTGAAATTTTAATCCTGCTATTTGGCTTCTGTAAATGCTTGCTTGCTTAAATAATAAGGAAAATAAGACTACTCCCACTTCAGAGAGGCCATTAAACCTTCCCCAGACGAAATGATCAGTGCTGGCACCAGGCCAAGCCTTTGGTTGAGGTCTCAAGGCCCCAGCACATAGGGGCTCTTTAAGAACTTGCAAAGGAGGCCGGAAACAACCCATATTTGGGAGACAAAGAAGGTAAAAACATATAAATAGGGAAAATTCCTCCATGTTGGGGCCCAGAATTTGAGAGACATTTTCCTCTGGACCTGCGTGTAATAAATGTAACTCCATCTCTCTAGGTATTGCTGGATCCTTCTCCGGTTTTCTGTAACAGTAGGAAGAAGCAAGGGAGAGGAGGAGAGCGATACTGGTCCTGTTTTCTCTCTCCAGGCTTCTTCCAGGAAGGGGTGTAAGAGAAGGGAGGGGGCATCTCTGTCTCCTACCTCCCATTGGGAGGCTGCCTCCCAGGCTGTTCCTTCCCAGGCATCAGTGCAAATGTGGCAGGGCAGCGTGGTCAGGCAGAGAGAGGCTCTGAGATTTCACTTCCTAACCACCTGGTTCCTCGTGGCAGGGATGCTGAGCCAAGGGCCGTGGAATGGTTATAGCAGGATGAAGTGACCATCCTGCGTCTGGGGGAAACCCAGGTGAACTGGCTTAATGAAGAGACTCACTTACTTGTTACCAGTAGTAGCTGAGGTGAGACCGAGGATGTGAGTAAAATGCCTCTCAGCTCCAAGGGAAGCCGAGAGTAAGGACAGAATACTTCTTCACAGCTGCAGATTCCAACCACAAATGCTGTAGGGCAAGTTGCAACCAGGAGCACAGAGGATAATGCTCTGGACACCAGGATCCAAATAAGTCCACACTACAATGGGTTGTTAATTTTAAAAAAAATTTCTTTTATTCTAAGACAGATACCGCTCATCTCATTTGCTTGTTTAAAGGGATGAGATCTTTTGTCCTACAAAATTCCTCACATTCAGATTTGGCTGAGTGCTTCTTCACAGGAGCAACTCATGAGTTCTCTTACCCCTACTGTTTCCTCTAAGCTGGTGGTTAGAACTAGAGGTTTGATATTTAGCAACAATAAACTTGAACAGTGAATTCTGATATAGTCAGCCTGATTCATCTGTGATAAATTCACCACCAACCTTTTGAATATGGTTTTGGCATCTGTTGGTGATGGTTGCTTGAGACCATTTTATTTAATCTATTCTAATTCTATCATTCCTTCTCAACATATTTGCTGAAATTCTTGCATAAAAAGATTTTTTTTTTACCTCATCAACTATTTGGTTACCCTGAAATAGAGTTTGTACAGAAAAGGCAGGATCCATGCTTAATTTTTTTCTTTCTTGGTTTTCTTAATAATGAATATGGTGTACTAGCAACCTCCAATGGTGACTGATGAAGTTTTGTGTTCTTGTTTTTTATTAGTATTATAATGGACATGTGGGTTTATGTGTGTTTTGGATGGATTAATGTGTTTCAATCCATTATAATCATGATGCTTTTCCTTTTTTTTTTTTTTTAGGTATTATATGTGTACATATCTTACCATTACCCCCCCACCCCACACCCACACCTGCCCTCACCCCCCAGAGTTTTCCGTCCATTGTTTATGCTTATATGCATGCATACAAGTCCTTCGTTTGCTTTCTTATCTACCCCCCCCCTCTCCCTAACTTTCCCCCTGTAATTTGAAAGTCTGTTTGTTGCTTTAATGTCTCTGTAACTATCTTTTTGTTCATCAGTTTATAATGTTCTTTATTATCCATAAATGAGTGAGATCATGTGGTATTTTTCTTTCATTGACTGGCTTATTTCACTTAGTATAATATTCTCCAATTCCATCCAGGTTGCTGCAAATGATGAGAATTCCTTCTTTTTTATGGCAGCATAGTATTCCATTGTGTAGATGTACCACAGTTTTCTGATCCAGTCATCTGCTGACGGGCACCTAGGCTGTTTCCAAATCTTAGCTATTGTAAATTGTGCTGCTATGAACATGGGGGTGCATATATCCTTTCTGATTGGTGTTTCTAGTTTCTTCGGATATATTCCCAGGAGTGGGATTACTGGGTCAAATGGGAGTTCCATTTTCAGTTTTTTGAGGAAACTCCATACTGTTCTCCACAGTGGCTGCACCAATCTGCATTCCCACCAGCAGTGCACGAGGGTTCCTTTTTCTCCGCATCCTCGCCAACACTTGTCGTTTGTTGATTTGTTGATGATAGCCATTCTGACAGGTGTGAGATGGTACCTCATTGTTGTTTTGATTTGCATCTCTCGGATAATAAGTGACTTTGAGCATGTTTTCATGTGTCTCTTGGCCTTCCTTCTGTCTTCTTTTGAAAATATTCTGTTTAGGTCCGTTGCCCATTTTTTTATTGGATCATTTATCTTCCTTTTATTAAGTTGCATAAGCTGCCTGTAGATGTTGGAGATTAAACCTTTATCAGTGCTAGCATTTGCAAATATGTTCTCCCATGCAGTGGGCTTTCTTGTTGTTTTGTTGATGGTTTCTTTTGCTGTAAAAAAGCTTTTTATTTTGATGTAGTCCCATTTGTTAATTTTCTCTTTAGCTTCCATTGCCCTAGGGGCAGTGTCAGTGAAAAAGTTCTTTTGGCATATGTCTGAGATTTTGTTGCCTGTGGATTCCTCTAGTATTTTTATGGTTTCCCGTCTTATGTTTAAGTCCTGTATCCATTTTGAGTTTATTTTTGTGTATGGTGTAAGTTGGTGATCTAGTTTCATTTTTTTGCATGTGTGTGTCCAATTTTCCCAACACCATTCATTGAAGAGACTGTCTTGATTCCATTGTATGTTCATGCCTCCTTTGTCAAATATTAATTGAGCATAGTGGTTTGGGTCGATATCTGGATTCTCTATTCTGTTCCATTGATCTATATGTCTGTTCTTGTGCCAGTACCAGGCAGTTTTGAGAACAGTGGCTTTGTAATACAGCTTGAAATCTGGTATTGAGATCCCTCCTACTTTATTCTTCTTTCTCAGGATTGCTGCGGCTATTCGGGGTCTTTTTTTATTCCAGATGAATTTTTGGAGAGTTCTTTCTAGGTCTGTGAAATATGCTGTTGGTATTTTGATGGGGAGTGCATTGAATCTGTAGATTGCTTTGGGTAGTATGGACATTTTAATGATGTTGATTCTACCAATCCATGAACATGGTATGTTCTTCCATCTGTTTACGTCTTCCTCTATCTCTTTTTTCAGTGTCCTGTAGTTTTCCGCGTATAGGTCTTTTACCTCCTTAGTTAAGTTTATTCCTAGGTATCTTAATTTTTTTGGTGCGATGGTAAATGGGATTTCTTTTTTAGTCTCTCTTTCTTTAACTTCACTATTGGTGTATAGAAATGCCATAGATTTCTTGGCGTTAATTTTGTATCCCGCTACATTGCCGAATTCATTTATTAAGTCTATTAGTTTTTTGATGGAATCTTTTGGGTTTTTTACGTACAATATCATGTCATCTGCAAATAAGGACAGCTTCACTTCTTCTTTTCCAATTTGGATGCCTCTTATTTCTTCTTATTGCCTAATTGCGGTAGCTAATACTTCCAGTACTATGTCAAACAGGAGTGGTGAGAGTGGGCATCCCTGTCTTGTTCCTGTTCTTAGGGGAAATGGTTTTAGTTTTTGCCCATTGAGTATGATGTTTGCTGTGGGTTTATCATATATAGCTTTTATTATGTTGAGGTATGATCCTTCTATTCCCACCTTGTTGAGAGTTTTTATCAAGAAAGGATGTTGGATTTTGTCAAATGCTTTTTCTGCATCTATTGATATGACTATGTGGTTTTTATCTCTCAATTTGTTTATGTGATGTATCACATTTATTGATTTGCGGATATTGTACCATCCTTGCATTCCTGGGATAAATCCTACTTGGTCATGATGTATGATCTTTCTGATGTATTGCTGGAGCCGATTTGCTAGGATTTTGTTGAGAATTTTGGCATCTATGTTCATGAGGGATATTGGTCTGTAATTCTCTTTCATTGTGTTGTCTTTATCTGGTTTTGGTATTAGGGTGATGCTAGCTTCATAGAAGGAGCCTGGAAGTGTTCCTTCCTCTTGAATTTTTTGGAATAGTCTGAGGAGGATAGGTTTTAGTTCTTCCTTGAAAGTTTGGTAAAACTCTCCTGTGAAGCCATCTGGCCCCGGGCTTTTGTTTGCCGGAAGCTTTTTGATGACTGCTTCAATTTCTTCCATAGTTACTGGGCTGTTGAGCTGTTTAGATTCTTCCTGATTGAGTTTTGGAAGGTTGTATTTGTCTAGGAATATGCCCATTTCCTCCAGGTTGTCCAGTTTGTTGGAATAGAGTTGTTCGTAGTATTTTGTAACAATCCTTTGTATTTCGTCAGGGTCTGTTGTTATTTCACCTCTTTCATTTCTGATTTTGTTTATTTGGGTCCTCTCTCTTTGCTTCTTGGTGAGCCTGGCTAGTGGTCCATCAATCTTGTTTATCTTTTCAAAGAACCAGCTCTTGGTTTTGTTGATCTTTTGTATTGTTTCTTTGGTCTCTATGTCGTTTATCTCCGCTCTGATCTTTATTATTTCTTTCCTTCTGCTTACACTGGGCTTTTCTTGTTGCGCTCTCTCTAACTCTTTGAGTTGTTTGGTTAGGTAATTTATTACCATTGTTTCTTGTTTTTTGCAGTAGGCTTGTAGAGCTATGAACTTCCCTCTCAGGACTGCTTTCGCTGTGTCCCATAGATTTTGGATTGTTGTGTTTTCATTGTCATTTGTTGCCATGATGTTTTTTATTTCTTCCTTGATGTCTTTGGTAATCCAGTCATGGTTTAATAGCATGCTGTTTAGTCTCCATATGTTTGATTTCTTTGGGTTGTTTTTATTGTAGTTGATTTCCAGTTTTATGCCACTGTGATCTGAGAAGAAGCTTGATATGATTTCTATCTTCTTGAATTTGGAGAGACTTTGCCTATGTCCTAACATATGGTCTATCTTTGAAAATGTCCCATGTGCACTTGAGAAGAATGTATATTCTGTGGCTTTGGGGTGAAAAGTTCTGAAGATGTCGATTAATTCCATCTGGTCTAGTGAGTCATTTAGGATTGATGTTTCTTTGCTGATTTTTTGTTTAGAGGATTTGTCCAATGGTGATAGTGGGGTATTGAAGTCTCCCACTATAATTGTATTGCTGTCAATCTCTCCTTTGATATCTTCCAGGAGTTTTTTAATGTATCTTGGTGCTCCTGTGTTGGGTGCATATATGTTTACCACAGTTATTTCTTCTTGTTGGATTTCTCCTTTTAGTATTATGAAGTGGCCTTCATTATCTCTTGTTATGTCCTTCACTTTGAGATCTAATTTGTCAGATATAAGTATTGCTACCCCAGCTTTTTTTTCATTTCCATTCGCCTGGAAAACCTTTTTCCATCCCTTTACTCTCAGTCTGTATGCGTCCTTTTTTTTGAGGTGGGTTTCCTGTAGACAGCAGATATATGGGTTTTGTTTTCTTATCCAATCTGTTACCCTGTGTCTTTTGATTGGGGCATTCAATCCATTTACATTTAAAGTTATTATTGATAGGCACTTATTTGTCACCATTTTTATTCTATACCCCTGTGTTCCTTCTTTGCTTCCTATTTCTTTCTTTCTTTTTTTTATTTTTATTTTTTTTTACAGCAGACCCTTTAGCATTTCTTTCATTGCTGGTTTGGTGGTGATAAACTCCCTTAGCCCTTTTTTGTCTGTGAAGCTCCTGATTTCACCTTCAATTTTGATTGATAGCCTTGCTGGGTACAGTATTCTTGGATTGAGACCCTTCCTTTGCATGACTTTGTATATTTCATTCCATTCCCTTCTGGCTTGTTGAGTTTCTGTTGAGAAATCAGTTGTTAGTCTGATGGGGGTTCCTTTGTATGTAACTGTCTGTCTCTCTCTGGCCGCTTTTAAGATTCTTACTTTGTCGTTGGTGTTTGCCAACTTAATTATAATGTGCCTTGGCGTCAGTCTTTTGGGGTTCATTTTGCTTGGAACTCTGTGAGCTTCTTGGATTTGTGTGGGTTTTTTCTTCCCTATATCAGGGAAGTTTTCTGTTATTATTTCTTCTAACAGGTTTTCTATTCCTTGCTCCGTTTCCTTTCCTTCTGGTACCCCTATTATCCTGATGTTGTTTTGTTTTGTGTTGTCCCGAAGTTCCCTTAGGCTCTCCTCATGCTTTCTAATTTTTGTTTCTAGAAGCTGTTGTAATTGGGTATTTTTTTCCATCTTGTCTTCTAGCTCACTTATGCGGTCCTCTGCTTCTTCTAGTCTACTCTTGATGCTTTCTATTGAGTTCTTTACAGCAGCGATGTCATTTTTCATTTCTTCTTGGTTCTTCTTCATTTCCTCTTGGTTCTTACTCATATTGTCGAATTTGTCTTCCATCCTTTTCAGCCACCTTACGACCATTTCTCTGAATTCTTTCTCTGATAGGTTGTTTGCCTCTAGTTCGTTTACTTCCTTTTCTGGTGATGCCTGCTTCTCTTTCCTGGAGGGGCTAATTCTTTGTTTCCCCATGGTCTCTCTTCTCCGGATGTCTGGTTATATAGTTCTCTCTCTCCGGCGTTGATTTAAAGGTACAAAATACAACACAACCAGGCACAACACACAAGGCACTAAACAGAATTGTATTCACGATATTAATAACCTCCAATAAAGGTAACCACCAGAGAAAGACAAATTAGGGAATAGGAGTGGAAGAGGGAGAGTAAAAAGAAAGAACAACAACAAAAAAAGAGTGTGAATCTGAACTTGGGAGAAGAGCAGAAAGAAAAAAGAAAAAAAAATGTGTAAGAGAGGCAAGAAAAATACTAAGAGAGAAAAGGGGAACAAACTATATATATGGGGAGTAGACTCCACTAGAACAACCACTAATCCCAGCAAATTCCAGCAACACGAGCCTGGAGCTTAATACAAACTGCAACACCAACTAATATCAAGTGAGGCAAGGGAAAACAAAAGTAATAAAAAAAACAAAAACAAAGCAAACAATAGAACCAACCAAACAAACAAAAAGTATAATCAAAACAATCTCATAAAAAAAGCATAAAAATTCAATCTAATCAACATTCAAGCAAACAACAACCAAAGGCCAGAGAGAAAAATAATTTTTTTAAGGGGAAAGGTTAGGAGGAGAGTGATGGCAAAATGTTAGCGTTGAGATAGGGTAAGGGAAAGATGCAAATAGAATGTAGGACACTAATCCCAAAATAAAAGAAAGAGAAAATCTAATGACATTTAAAAAAAAAAAAAAGTAAAATAATAGCAATAATAATGCTGATTGAAAATAAAAATGTAATAATTAAAAAGGTGAAAATCGAGGAAAAAGAAAAAAATTTTGTTTCTTAAGTAAAAGATGCAAAAAATGAAAATAAAAACATTAGAATAAAAAAAATTGAAAAAAAATTGAAAAAAGAATTAAAAATTAAAAAATAGGAAGACTAAAATGTGCAGTAGCGGCTGTCATTCACTTCCTCTTTTATTCTGTTTGGTATGCCTGTTTCCCAGTCTGGGCGGTATTTCAGTTCAGCTTCGTTCCTCTGCTCCTCCGTGTTGTAAGCCAATCCTGCTTTTTAAGCTGGCCGTGTCTTAATTTCTCGTATTTATTTTTGATTACACCAGAGACAATTAACGTTTCAGCCCCTGGGTGGCAGTGTTCCTGAATTGACTTCCGGGCCTCTCTAGCTTTTTTTTTTTTTTTCCCCTCTTTGGCACTCACTACCGGTTTGTGGAGGTGTGTGCCTCACAGCTGCCTCTCCGATGGTCACACCTAGCTCTGTTCCCAGGTTCCGAAAAAACAACTTCCCCTGCAGTCTTTCAGGGTTTTTCCACCTGGGCTTTCCTATGCGTTGGGCTTAGTAAGCAGCGTCGGAAAGAGCCCAAGTGTGCGGACAGTGGGTCTGTGCGCCAGACTAAGGAGCCCGCACTCCTTTGAAAATTCTTAGTCTGATCCTCCTCGTCAGATTAAAATGAGTTGATTTTAAGAGGTCACTTCAGTTAGCAGCTCTGAGGACCCCCTTCCACATTCAGGGATCACGGCAGCTCCAACTGCCGCCGATTTTTCTAGGAACAGACCTCCCGGTTCCCGCTGGTCCCACGGCTCGCGCGCTTCCCTCCCACCGCGGGGATTAGAAACCACACCTTATTTCAGGCGAAATCTGACCTTTCCGTGGTTCAGTGAAGGGTTCCTTTGAATCCGAATGTTTGCGCCGATAGGGGACCGGTGTTCTGGTGCTCGCAGCTGTTCAGTGTTTGCAGTTGTCGCGGAAAGTCAGGTTTCCAATAAAATCCTCCTTTCCTTGCAAGATGGCGAGGCGCCCGGTGAGCCCGCAGCTCCGGGAGGGGACACAGCCCCTGTCAATGCTGTCTCTATGTGGTCTCCACTTATGTCCTTGGTTATCAGGGTTCTCTCCAACTAGTCTTCAATTGATTTTTCAGGAAGTTTTTCTGTATTTTAGTTGTAATTCCAGTTTGGTCCTGGGAGAGTGTCAGTGTAGCTTCCACTTAATCCGCTCTTCTTCTTCTAGTCTCTGATGCTTTTCCTTGCTCAGATTGTTCCATATTTGGTAATGGGTGTCCCTTCATTTTGGCTTCTATGTTCTTTTGACAGGACCATTTGTCTTCAATAGTGTCCTTATTTTTTGGATCAGCAAGGTGTCCCAAGAAATTTCTTGCCCTGGAACTATAATCAGCCACTTCTTCAAAGGGTCCAGGTTCCTTTTAGGTGAAAATAATATTTGGAAAATACAGTCTTGCTGATGGGGAGACTCACTGCCACTAGGTTGTCAATGTTGCTAGGCCTTTTTAGTGGCTAGCACTCAGAAATACATGGTTCATAGTAATAGACAAAGAAATAATGAGTTCATACTAATATTGTCTATTCAGAATTTTTAATTGTGGTAAAATATCCGTAAAAGATTTTACCATTTTAACCATTTTTAAATGTATGATTTTGTGGCATTACATACATTCGCATTGTAGCAACCATCAACATTTATCTGTCGCTACGACTTTTTCATCTTCCTAAATTGAAACCTGTACCCATTAAACATTAACTACCACTCCCTTTTTTTCTCTAGTTCCTGGCAACCACCATTCTACTCTCTGTATCTATGAATGTTTGTCTTTTTGTGGCAGGTTTTTTCCCATTTAGCATAATGTTCTAGAGACTGAATAATATCCTATTGTATGTATATAGCACATTTCGTTTATCCACTCATCCATTGATGAACATTTGGATTGTTTCCACTTTTTGGCTATTGTGAATAATGTTGCAATGCAAATGGGTGTACAAATATCTGTTCAAGTCCCTGCCTTCATTGATTTTGTGTATATACCTAGAAGTGGAATTGCTGGGTAATTCTTTGTTTAATATTTTGAAGAATAGCCACACTGCTTTCCATTTTACATTTATACCAGCAATGAATAGGGTTCCAATTTCGCCACATTCTTATCAACTCTTGTTATTTTCTCTTTGTTTTATTTTATTTTATTTATTTTTTAAATTTTATTTTATTGTTTAAAGTATTACATATAGTAGTACATATATCTCCTTTCCCCCCCCCCCATAGAACTTCCCCCAGCCTCCCCTACCCCCTGTCACATGCCCTCATCCCACCCCCACCCCCCACAGTGTCTTGTGTCCATTGGTTGTGCTTATATGCATGCATACAAGTCCTTTGGTTGATCTCTTTCCCCCCTCCCCAACACTCCCCAGCCTTCCCGCTGTAATTTGACAGTCCGTTCGGTGCTTTACTGTCTCTGTGTCCATCTTTTTGTTCATCAGGTTATAATGTTCTTTATTTTCCATAAATGAGTGAGATCATGTGATATTTTTCTTTCATTGCCTTCCTAATGGGTGTGAACCAGTTCAAATGTAAGATTATAGAATTTTGATTAAACTTCTTTGATTTACTTTGTATACTTTTTCTCTTTATTCTGAAAATCTTGGTTCTTAAAGACATCTATTCAAGTATTTATTTCCTATTCTTAAATGTACATATTATAGTTTAAAAAGCAATATCAATATTACTTCCAATAATAAGACCACTGAATGCAGCTTAAGATTTCTTTGTCATTCTTCTATCCCCAGGGTATATCCCCTGAGGGATATATTGTATAGTCAAATTACTGTGTTTAAAAGTTACTTGAAATATCTCCCCCCCCCCCCCCCCCGTGGTTATGCTATTATCCTCAGTTTGATATACAGTTGGGGCTACAGGTTTCCATTTGTTTTCAAATTTGACAAATTGGTTTTTAAATTAAAAAAATATATATTTTATTGATTTTTTTACAGAGAGGAAGAGAGAGGGATAGAGAGTTAGAAACATCGATGAGAGAGAAACATTGATCAGCTGACTCCGGCACACCCCCTACTGGGGATATGCCTGCAACCAAGGTACATGCCCTTGACCAGAATTGAACCTGGGACCCTTCAGTCCGCAGGCCGACACTCTATCCACTGAGCCAAACCGGTTAGGGCTGGTTTTTAAATTTTTAATAATTTAAAAAGTATATGAAACATTTACATAGTTCAGTCAAAAATATAAAACAGCACAATCAGAGACTTTTCATTTTAATCTCCATCTCCTGAGACACCTTTAGGGAGTGCCAGGCTAGAGTCATTAGATATACTTAGTCTTACAGACTCTTATAGAAAGGTGAAGAGGACACAATTACTTTTATGAAATATCTTTAATCTTTAGTAATGCTTTCTATCAAAGTCTCCTTTTCTAATATTAGTAAAGTTATACCACCTTTATTTTATTTTTTAACTTCTTTATTGATTAAGGTATTACATATGTGTCCTTATTCCCCCATTACCCCCCACCCCCCATTCATGCCCTTACCCCCCTGTTGTCTGTGTCCATTGATTAGGCTTATATGCATGCATATAAGTCCTTTGGTTGATCTCTCCCCCTTACCCCCACAGTCCACTACCTTCCCTGAGGTTTGACGTTCTGATTGGTGTTTCTCTGTCTCTGGATCTGTTTTTGTTCATCAGTTTATGTTGTTCATTATATTCCATAAATGAGTGAGATCATGTGATATTTATCTTTCTCTGCCTGGCTTATTTCACTTAGCATAATGCTCTCCAGCTCCATCCATGTTGTTGCAAATGGTAAGAACGCCTTCTTTTTTACTGCAGCATAGTATTCCATTATGTAGATGTACCACAGCTTTTTAATCCACTCATCTGCTGATGGGCACTTAGGCTGTTTCCAAATCTTAGCTAGGGTGAATTGTGCTGCTATGAACATAGGGGTGCATATATCCTTTCTGATTCGTGTTTCTAGTTTCTTGGGATATATTCCTAGAAGTGGGATCACTGGGTCAAATGGGAGTTCCATTTTTAGTTTTTTGAGGAAACTCCATACTGTTCTCCACAGTGTCTGCACCAGTCTGCATTCCCACCAGCAGTGCATGAGGGTTCCTTTTTCTCCGTATTCTCTCCAACATTTGACGTTTATTGATTTGTTGATGATAGCCATTCTGACAGGTGTGAGATGGTACCGCATTGCTGTTTTGATTTGCATCTCTCGTATTATTAGTGACTTTGAGCAGATTTTCATATGTCTCTTGGCCTTCCTTCTGTCTTCTTTTGAAAAGTATCTATTTAGGTCCATTGCCCATTTTTTGATTGGATTGTTTATCTTCCTTTTACCACCTTTATTTTAATTAGTATTTTCATGATATATAATTTTCCATACTTTTAAAAACTTCTCTGTCCTTTTTATTTGAAGTATGTTTTTTAAAAGCAGAAAACAGCTGGCTTTGAGGTCATTATCAGTCTGAAAAATCTGTTTTCCTGACTAGACACTTCTCCAAAGAGGACATACAATAGACATGAAAAAAAATGCTCAAATGTCATTAATTGTCAGAGAAATGCAAAATAAAACCACAATGAGATACCATCTCACACCTGTCAGAATTGCTATCATTGTCCCACTGGTGTGGCTCAGTGATTGAGCATTGACCCATGAAGCAGAAGGAGGTCACTGTCTCTCTCCCTTACTCTCTCTGGAAAAAAAATCTATATATCTATATCTATATCTATATCTATATCTATATCTATATCTATCTATATCTATAATCTCTCTCTCTCTCTCTCTCTCTCTCTCTCTCTCTCTCTCTCTCTATATATATATATATATATATATATATATGAATTGCCTGGCTGGTGTGGCTCAGTGGTTGACTGTGGACCTATGAACTGGGAGGTCACAGTTTGATTCCCAGTCAGGGGGCACATGCCAGGGTTGAGGGCTCAATCCCCAGTAGGGAGTGTGCAGGAGGCAGCCAATCAATGATTCTCTCTCATCATTGATGTTTCCATCTCTCTTTCCTCCTTCCCTCTCTGAAATCAATAAAAATATTTTTTAAAAAAAGAGAATTGCTATAATCACCAAATAAAATAACAAGTGTTGGCGAGGATGTGGAGAAAAGGGAACTCTTGTGCACTGTTGGAAGGAATGCAGATTGGTATAGCCTCTGTGGAAAGCAGTATGGAGTTAATTCAAAAAATTAAAAATGGAACTGCCTTATGAACCAGTGATCCCACTTCTGGGTATGTATTTGAAGAAACCCAAAACATTAATTCAAAAGAATATATGCACCCCTCTGTTCATTGCAGCATTATTTACAATAGCCAAGATATGGAAGCAACCCAAGTGCCCACCAATAGACCAGTGGTGGTACATAATACACAACGGAATATTACTTGGCCATGAAAAGAATGAAATCTTACCATTTTTGATAGCATGGATGGACATAGAGGGTATTATGCTAAGTGATATAAGTCAGTTAAAGACACATATCATCTAATTTCACTTCTATGTGGAATATAAAAAACAGTGTAAACAAACAAACAACATTGATACAGACTCATACAGAGAATAGACTGATGGTTGCCAGAGGGGAGAGGATTTAGGGAGTTCAGGGTGAAAAAGGATTAAGAAGTACAAATTGGTAGTTAAAAAATCATGGGGATGTAAAGTACAGCACAGGGAATGTAATCAATAATCCTATGTAATAAAAACCTAATATGCTAAGTGTTTGGTTGTCCGGTCATCCGTTCAACCAATCAAAGCATAATATGCTAATGATATGCTAAGGCCACTCAACTGCTTGCTATGACATGCACTGACCACCAGGGGTCAGACAGTCAACTGGTCGACCAGTCGCTATGATGTGCACTGACCACAGAGGGTAGATGCTCCGACTAGTAGGTTAGCTTGCTGCTGGGATCCGGCTGATTGGGACTGAGCAAGATGGGCCAGACACACCCTGGAGCCCTCCCGCTGTCCCTCTCCTGCTGGCCAACCTCCTGCATCCTTCCCTGGCCCTGTGATCATGCACCTGTGGGGTCCCTTGGCCTGGCCTGCGCCCTCTTGCAATCTGGGACCCCTCGGGGGATGTTGGGGAGCCCATTTTGGCCTGATCCTGCTCAACGCAGGAGCTGCCCCCTGGTGGTCAATGTGCTCCCACAGAGAGAGCACTGTTCAGCCAGAGCTGAGCTCATGGCTGGCGAGCACAGTGGCAGTGGCAGGAGCCTCTCCTGCCTCCGTGGCAGCACTAAGGATATCCGACTGCTGGCTTAGGCCCGCTCCCCCAGGGCCTAAACCATCAGTTGGACATCCCCTGAGGGCTCCCAGACTGCAAGAGGGCACAGGCTGGGCTGAGGGACCCCCCCTGAGTGCACGAATTTCATGCACCAGACCTCTAGTGAATGTAAACTGTAATTGAAGAATAAATTTTTTTAAAATCTTAGTTTTTACATTGAGTATTTAATTTATTTATATTTAATGCATTTACAAATATATTTGGATTCTATCAACTTAATATTTGTCCTACCTGTTTTATGCTCTTTTTTGCTCTTATTATTTCCTTTTGGCTTAATCAACTATTTTTATCATTCCAATCAACTTGTTGGTCATACATTCTTTATGCCTTTTGAGGTTATAGTGGAGATGACTGCATTCATACAATCATTCTTGAGTTATTAGTGTTTAATATAAATTAGTACTTCTCACATAATGATAGGACTTTGGAATATATGAACTCTATCTTTTCTATGTTTATGTTGTCATACATTTTAATTTTACATAAATATAAAACCTCGTAAGACAGAATTAGTGGTACTAATATTAGCATTATTTTTATATATTCCATATTCATTTAGGTTTACTCATATATTTACCCTTTCTGGTTCTCTTAATTTCTTCCTATATTCTGTATTTCTGCCTGAGATCATTTTTCTTTTTCTTGAAGAATTCCTTTTAATAGTTCTTGCTATGTTGGTCTCATGGCAATGAATTATGTTGGTCTCATGGCAATGAATTATCTTTGTCTTTGTCTGAAAATGTCTTTGTTTCACTTTCACTTTTCTTTTTTTTCTTTTTTCACTTTCACTTTTGAAAAATGTTTTTGTTCTTGTTTTAGCTCCTGCTGTGGCCCAATGCAGACACTTCATGTCCCAGGGCTTGTGCTGCCCCACTGGTGATGGGCCCCTGATTCCTGACTCCCTCTTCATGTCCATATACCAGCTTTGGCCTACCTGAACTATAGGAGGGTATTTCTTACTGGCCTGGTAACTGTGAACTAGTTCTTACCTAGGAAACCCAGAAAACCTTTTCACCATCCGTTGGGCTATAACCACATCTTCTCCAAATAGGCTTCTATTCCAGCTTTGGGGAGAGGGCATTCTTCTAAGTTTTGCCATCCTTGGGTACTTTCCTCAAGGCTGTTGTATTGTTTAGCATTCTCCTTATATCTTTACCAGAGGCCCGGTGCAGGAAATTCGTGCACAGTGTGTGTGTGTGTGTGTGTGTGTGTGTGTGTGTGTGTGTGTCCCTCAGCCCAGCCTGCACTCTCTCCAATCTGGGACCCCTTGAGGGATGTCCAACTGCCCATTGATGGGACATCCCTCTCACAATCCAGGACTGCTGGCTCCCAACCACTCGCCTGCCTGCCTGCCTGATTGCCCCTAACCACTTCTGCCTGCCAGCCTGATCACCCACTAACCACTCCCCTGCCAGCCTGATTTCCCCTAACTGCTCCCCTGCCAGCCTGATTTCCCCTAACTGCTCCCCTGCCAGCCTGATTTCCCCTAACTGCCCTCCCCTGCCGGCCTGGTCACCCCTAACTGCCCTCCCTTGCCAGCCTCATTGCCCCTAACTGCCCTCCCCTGCCAGCCCAATTGCCCCTAACTTCCCTCCCCTGCGAGCCTGGTCACCCCTAACTGCCCTCCCCTGCCGGCCTGGTCATCCCTAACTGCTCTCCCCTGCTGGCCTGGTCACCCCTAACTGCCCTCCCCTGCAGGCCTGGTCCCCCCCACCTGCCCTCCCCTGCTGGCCATCTTGTGGTGGCCATCTTGGGTCCACATGGGGGCGGCCATCTTTGACCACATGGGGGCGGCATCTTGTGTATTGGAGTAATGATCAATTTGCATATTACCTCTATTATATAGGACTAGAGGCCCTTTGCATGAAGAATCGTGCAATAGACCTTCCTTCACCTGGCTACTGGCACCAGTTTTCCTTCCGCCTTCTTTCAGGGTGGGGGCTTGGACCCCAGCGGCGGCGGCAGCGTGGGGTGAGAGCTGCCGGGCCCCACGCTGCCATCCGCAATTGGGGCACTGCCACCGCCACCGCCCAGGTCCCTCAGTGATAAGAGGGACTCGGGCACCACCGCTGCTCTGACTGTGATCGCTGAGGGGCGGGACCAGGCGCCGCTCTGACCGCGATTGCTGATGGGAGGGACCCGGGCGCCTATGCCTCTCTGACCACGGATCGCTGAGGGGTGGGACCGGGTGCTGCCGCCGCTCCCACCACGACTCTCGCAGGCCCCATTGGTCCCCCCTCAGCAGCTGCCTCTCAACGGCCAGATAGGCCACCCCAAGTCCCGCCCCCCAGCCTCCCGCCAGCCCAATCGTGGGTGTAGCGGAGTGATGGTTATTTGCATATTACCCTTTTATTAGGTAGGATAGTTACTCCCTTGATGGGATTAGTAATTCTTTATATCAGACTTTTCTTATTTATATTACTGTGTGATTTCTCTCCACTTGGGTCTTTAATGACATAACTTCATCCCCAGAATAAACCCTATTGGTCATGATGCATTGTCTTTATTGGATATGTATTATTCAATATATTAGATATATATATTTTGATTAAATTTGCTAATATTTTGTTACGTTTCACATGTATGTTATGAGGAATAATGTTCTATTTTCTTTTAATGTCTTTGTCTACTTCTGGAATTAGGGAAATACTGGCCTCATAAAATGATTTGGTGTTTCTTTCTCTATTTTCTGTAAAAGTATGTGTAGGATTGGTATTATTTCTTTCTTAAAGGTTGTATGGAATTCACTAGTGAAGTCGTCTGGGTCTGGAGTTTCTTTCTGGAAGTTGTTAAACATGAATTCAATTTCTTTCATTGCTAATGGTCTGTTCAGGTTTCTATTTCTTCTTGAGTCAATTTTCAATAATGTGTGTATTTCAATGAATGTATCCATTTCATCTAAGTTGTCCAATATATTGGCATAAAGTTGTTCACAATATACCCTTTTATCCTGAATGTCTTTTAGGTCTGTAGTGATGTCCTCTCTTTCTCTCCTGATATTGGTAATTTGCATCTTCTCTTCATGTTTTGCTTAATGAGTCATCTGGGTAGGAGCTTGTGAATTTTATCAGTTTCACCCCCTTAGAACCAGATTTTGGGTTTATTGACTTTCTGCATTGTTTTCCTGTTTGGTAGGCCACATTTTGACATTCCTTCATCTCTGTAATCTTGTACTCTAAAATCTTGGCTGCTAAGGCAATTTTTCTAATGATGTCCAATAGACACAATGCCTTCAAATAGATTTTATTTTTGCATTCTTTCTGGCTATTCAAGTTGTTCTCAGCAGGAACACATGCTACTTCATTACAGCCAGAAGCAGAAATCTGAGAGGAATAATTTTGGGAGGCTGGTATTGCAGGCAGAGCACTGATTTGGAGGCAGGATTCGCAGGTTCAGACTTTTCGCTCTTGCTTACTAATATGCTATTAATAACCTGGGGCGAGTGAACTTGACTAGTTTTAGTTTCCTTGTATGTAAAATGGGGATAACAATAATATCTCACATCACAATGTTTCTCTAAGTATTAAATAATTTCAACATGAAACTTTTATGAATTATAACAAATTTTATAAATAAAGGGTGACTCATATTTAATATGTACAACTGTGGATGCCTGAAGGCAGGGACTGAGTCTTTTTTATCATGATTCTTCAACACCTAGCACAATTCCTGGAATATATTTTAGTGTTTAATAAACATTTGTTGAGCTCAAACAAAGCTATTTTACATTAATTTAAAATTCTCACACACTGGCTCAGAATACATACATACTGCATGCCCATGGTTATTGACAATATCTGAATTAATCTAGGTTGTGCTGACTTGTTAATTATCATTATTTAGACTGAAAATGTATGCTATACTATATGTAAATTTCCTGTATTATCCTTATAGGATTATCCTTTTTCTGGTCACAAGCAGAAAAAAGTGCAGAAAGAGCAATACACAGTGGGAAATCCCCAAGGATTGTCTCCAGGGAGGAGGAGGAGGTAGAAACACACCCTGATTCTGGTAATGCTGGAGACGGAATGTACAAATATAAACCGAGGTTCCTGAGAGATGTGTCACTGAAGTGTGTAAGCTCTCATCTTGTGGCCACATCTCTTTACATTGTGCTGCCGGGTGTGTTCAGAGGAATTAACTACACTGCTCTCACGTGACAGGTTCGTGTTTGTTCTTAACACCATTTCTGTGTTTTTGTTTGTTTTTCTCCCACATGTCATCAGTTTTAAATTCAGGGTGAAGCTCATTCAGGCTATGTCAGTGTTCCCCCAGCTTCAGTATTCTGCATATCACATTCATAATTCTTTTCTACATCGATGTACCGCTTATACTACTAAGATTTTTTTTAACTTGTTTTTTCCTAAATGAATGTGTCTTAAAAGAAACCTAATGTCACCATCACCAGTGGAAAATCAAGACCACTTTTCGCGATTATAGTAAAAATAAATAATAGTAAAAACAATTTTATTAATTGCTACAAAGAGACCATTGCCTATTGATTGTGAGCCCCAGGCCTGTTCTTTATGAAAATAAGCAACAGAGAGGTGTTAAAGCCTTTATAAGTTGAGTTGTTATCCTTGATATAATTTTTAAAAACTTTAAAAAGAATTGAAAGGGTGTGATTTCTTCCTTAAGTGATTCCATTTAATTTAATGATTTGCCAGTATGCTACCTAAAGGTATTTCATGTACCACACTTTGTGATATACTAGTTAGATCATCTCCAAGGTCTCTTTCAGCTTTCAATATTTGTAGTGTTTCAAACATTTTCTCTTCCAGCCCTAATCGGTTTGGCTCAGTGGATAGAGTGTTGGCCTGCAGACTGAAGGGTCCCAGGTTCGATTCCGGTCAAGGGCATGTAAGGCATATAACTTGGTTGTGGGCACATCCCCAGTAGGGGATCAATGTTTCTCTCTCATCAATGTTTTTAACTCTCTATCCCTTTCCCTTCCTCTCTGTAAAAAATCAATAAAATATTAAAAAAAACCCACACAAAACATTTTCTCTTCCAGTATTTGTGAAGTTCCTCTCTCAGTTCTCACTCAAACTGTCCTTGACTTATATACATCATGTATAGTCAATTCCTTTTCATCAATGACCATCTCCACTCCTAGTGCTGAGAGTCACTATGAAAACAATTGGGAATTTCATGTAATAAATAGAAGAAGTGGGGAAACCGAAAATCAGGAAGTGATTGAGAGAAGGCAATTCAGACAAAAGTCATCCTGCTTTCTTTCTTTTAAAAATATATCTTTTGGGGAGGAACCAAGATGGCGGCATAGTTAAACAACTAATCTGCTGCCTCACACAACAATTTCAAAAATACAACTAAAAGACAAAACGTCTACCACCCAGAACCACGGGAAAGCTGGCTGAGTGGAAGATTTACAACTAAGGAGAGAAAGGAGCACAAACGCTGAAAAGCTGAGGTACGGAGGCGCGCGAATTGGGCTGGTGGCGGGCGACTGGGCGCGCTGCTTTTTTTTCAACCCGAAGGGAGACAAGCTCCCGATCACTCTGAAATCCAGTTTCTGGGGACACGTGGGGGACCCAGACACCTACGGGGAGAAGCTGGACTCTCGGCCATCGGGTAGGAAAGTGAGAGTGACTTTTTTGCAGAGGTGCGCCCAGCAATCATTGTTTACTGTGCTGGAGCGCGGGGCGCAGGGACTTGGAAACGTGGAAAGGCAGAGACGGCTGACGCCAGCCATTGCCGTTGGCCACGCCCCAGCCTAGTGACACCCTGAGACCCCGCGCCGCCCTGAGACCCGCCCCGCACATTCTACAAACCCGCCCAGGCTCCACACAGCGGCTTTTGCATATAAATGGCCTGTTCTGTGGCAGCTCAACCAAATTAACTGCAGCTCCAGTCAGACTGCTCCAAAACTGCCAAAGCCCAAGCAAAGGAGGAGAAAACTAGTTCTTGCTGTAGCTCCTGCTGGGGGACACACAGTACACAAGGGTGCACCAAGAGTGTCCACCTCAAGTAACTGGGAGGCTGACCCATTGAACCAATAGGACATCTAGTACACAAAACTACCCTACCAATTCAGGGAAGCAGAGAAAATGAGGAGGCAAGGAAACAGATCACAAACCAAAGAAATGGAGGAGAATAAGCGACTGGACAGAGTTCAAAACCACGGTTATAAGGTTTTTCAAGAATTTCATGGAAAAGGCCGATAAATTCAATGAGACCCTCGAGGATATGAAAAAAGACCAACTAGAAATTAAACATACACTGACTGAGATAAAAAATATTATACAGAGACCCAACAGCAGACTAGAGGATCGCAAGAATCAACTCAAAGATTTGGAATACAAAGAGGCCAAGGACACTCCTCCAGAGGAGCATGAAGAGAAGAGAATTCAGAAAGTTGAAGATAGTGTAAGAAGCCTCTGGGACCACTTCAAGCGAACCAACATCAGAATTATGGGGGTACCAGAAGAAGAGAGAGAGCAAGATGCTGAAAACCTATTTGAAGAAATAATGAATGAAAACTTCCCCCACCTGATGAAAGAAATAGACTTACAAGTCCAGGAAGCGCACAGAACCCCAAACAAAAGGAATCCAAAGAGGACCACACCAAGACACATCATAATTAAAATGCCAAGGGCAAAAGACAAAGAGAGAATCTTACAAGCAGCAAGAGAAAAACAGTTAGTTACCTACAAGGGAGCTCCCATACAATTGTCAGCTAATTTCTCAACAGAAACCATGCAGGCCAGACGGGAGTGGCAAGAAATATTCAAAGTGATGAATAGCAGGAACCTACAACCAAGACTACTCTACCCAGCAAAGTTATCATTCAGAATTGAAGGTCAAATAAAGAGCTTCACAGATAAGAAAAAGCTAAAGGAGTTCATCACCACCAAACCAGTATTATATGAAATGCTGAAAGGTATTCTTTAAAAAGAGGAAAAAGAAGAAGAAAGATAAAAATTATGAACAACAAATACATATCTATGAACAAGTGAATCTAAAAGTCAAGTGAATTAAAAATCTGAGGAACAGAATAAACTGGTGAACTTAATAGAATCAGAGGCATAGAATGAGAGTGGATTGATAATTCTCAGGGGGAAAGGGGTGTCTGTGTGGGGAGTATGGGAAGAGACTGGACAAAAAATCACACACCTATGGATAAGGACAGCGGGGGGGAGGTAAGGGTAGAGGGGGGGGTGGGAACTGGGTGGTGGGGAGATATGGGGGGAAAAAGGAGAAACAATTGTAATCTGAACAATAAAGATTCATTAAAAAAAATAAAATAAAAAAAATATATATCTTTTTATTACTTTCAGAGAGGAAAGGAGTGCGAGATAGAGAGATAGGAACATAATGATGAAAGAGAATCATTGATTGGCTGCCTCCTGCATGACCCCCACTGGGGATCGAGACCGCAATCCGGCATGTGCCCTTGACCGGAATTGAACCTGGAACCCCTCAGTCTGCAGGCCGACGCTCTATCCACTGAGCCAAACCAGCCAGGGCCATCCTGCTTTCTTGACCTAGAATAATTTCATGTATTTTCTCAAACATTTTCTTTTAATTCCCTTGCACATTTCCTTTGAGTGTTATTTGAGTTAAAATAAGAATATTCTCCATAAAAACAGACATGTAGGAGGATTAAGAGGTTATTAGTCATCCATCCCTTACTATAAATTAATCCAATATGCTTATTTCCTTATACCTGTGATTACCTACATTGAAGGAAAGGGAATGAAATAACTTTGATGAGTAGTGTATTTTGGGAGTCCAGGGAGCATAAGAGGAGAGAGAATTGGTTGAGAAGTCATGGAGAGGCAGGAGAGACATAAGGAAGGCAAGTCTCAAAAGTTTAGTGTGGTTTAACATTTTCTCTATTTCCCCTTGTTCTCACTCCATCACCTTAATTTCTGTTCTAGAAACCCCGAAGTCAGGTTAGTTCAGTCCTGACTTCTAGAGGTAAAATCATACAGTTTACCTACTTCTTAGGTTAAGTCAACTTTTATAGGCATGCGTACTCCCCACCATTTAGTAAAACTGCGTCTAAGAAAAAATGTATTGTTTTCTGTAACATAGTATTTGGTAACCTGAGACCTGTCTGTACAGTGCCTCACACACAAAGGGTAATTAAGAAGTGTTATTACTTCTGTCTGCCTTTGTAAATCTCCAGTGGGATAGAAAATGTCAGGCAGATTGTTAGTACAGGCATTGATTTTCCCAAGAAAACAGTTCAATTTTACATATAGTGTGCTGTGTTTTAGGTCCTGTTTTCTTTTTTTTCCCATTTTTAATTCTCCCCTCCCCCATTTTTTATTAAGGTATTATATGTGTACATATCTTACCATTGCCCCCCTCTCCCATACATGTCCTCACCCCCCAATGTTTTGCATCCGTTGGTTATTCTTATACGCATGCATATAAGTCCTTTGGTTGATCTCTTATCTCCCCCACCTCTCCCTAACCTTCCTGCTGTAATTTGACAGTCTGTTTGATGCTTTACTGCAAGTCCTGTTTTCTTATTATGCTAAGTGCAATGCTTCTTTTGATGACTGTCAAGCAGGTTCTAGATCAGTACTTTTCAAACTATCTGTGGTGAAGGATAGGATTTTTTCTTTTCTTTTCCTTTTTTTTTTGTGTGTGTGTCTCTGATCTGTGGCAGATGAATCCTGGTATGCAGCTTGGGCCACATTACCACGCCAATCTAACAACACACCCAGTTCTGTTTACCTCGTTCAGCCAGATAACTCACACAGTCTTGAGTTTGGATGTTGCTGGCAATGTCAAATTGCATTAAGAGCTTCTACACACATATTCCTAATTTCTGGTTTATCTAATTGAAGACTAGTGAAAAAAGTTCACTGACCACACTTTGTGTAGACTTGGTCTGGTAAGTATGCTCTGAGAGTTCCTCTTATAAAATGACAAGACCCCTCCAACCCTGGGCAGTCCTTTTATTCACCTAAAATCAATGTAATCTAACATTCCATCGACAAAAATTATCTGAGTACTACTGGTTTGCAGTATGAATTTTCCAACTCACTTGGCATACTCTTGTTGCTATTTTCATTCTTTTGAACTCTACCAGAAAATTGGGAACCCAGAAAACCTATAGATCTTATTATTACCGGTATATTTTACCAATGATAATATTTATGTTATATAAACATAATATGTAAAATAATTTATAAAGCTTTGTTCTGTCAGGTTAAGGTTATGATCCCTGAGGTCTCAGAACTTTATAACAATGCACATTTATTTCTTGTTCATGCTCTGTGTCCATCATGGGTCTGTTTTAGCTCAGCTTCAATTTGCCTTCATTTCAGGACCCATACTCAGAATGGTCCAACTTGGGACACTGCTGGTCTTGTGCTTAGAGAAAAGAGAAGATGGCACCATGTGATGACTTCTAAAACTCTCCCCAAAAGTATACACATTACTTTCTCTCATATTTCAATGGCTGACAAGTCACATGACCAAGGCTGAAGTCAATGAATCAGGGATGTGTAACTTTCCAGAGGGAGGGCCAGGAAGGAAGGGCAGCAAAGAATTCAAGTACTGATAACATCTATGACACTCACTGTTAAAATCGAGTGAGAGTTGGCAGAAGAATAGAGAGGCGTTCCAAAATCAAGAAAGATGAAATTACTTTTACTACTTTCCATACCAATTTGAGAACGTTGTACTCTCTTTTCCAGTTTAATTGAGATATAATTGACATATAACATCATATAAGTTTAAGGTATACAACGTAATGATTTTACATATGTATATATTGTGAAATGATTACCACAATAAGGTTATTTAACACATCCATTGCCTCACATAGTGATAATTTTTTGTACGTGTGGTGAGAACTTTTAAGATCTGTTCTCTAAGCAACTTTTAAGTATATGCCAAGACCAATATCAAGGAGCTTTTCCCCTATGTTCTCTTTTAGGAGTTTTATGGGTTCAGGTTTTACATTTAAGTCTTTAATGCATTTTGAGTTAATTTTTGTGTATGGTGTAAGATAGTGGCCCAGTTTCATTTTTTTTCTCATGTGGCTGATTAGTTTTCCCAACACTATTTATTGAAGAAATTACCTTTTTTTGATTGAGTAGTCTTGGTTTCTTTGTTAAATATTTAGGTGACCGTATATGCGTGCATTTATTTCTTGGTTTTCAATTCTGTTCCATTGATCTATGTGTCTGTTTTATGCCAGTACTGTACTGTTTTGATTGCTATGACTTTGTAATATAGTTTGAAACCAGGAAGCATGGTGCCTCCAGTTTTGTTTTTCTTTCTCAGGATTACTTTGGCCATTCAGGGTCTTTTGTGGTTTTTTATTAACTTTAGGATTTTTTTCTATTTCTAAAATTGTCATTGGAATCTTGATAGAGATTGCATTGAATCTATAGATGGTTTGGGGTAGGATGGCCATTTTAACAGTATTAATTTTTCATTTTACTCTGTCTTAAAGGCTTTGTCAGATTAGTTATTTGAGTGTCATAAATGGAAAATGTATCCCTTATGTTAATTATAGATTTGTATTAAAAAGAGAAACATCTTGGGAATTTATCCATCTCTCTAGAGTATTTGAGGATGACATATAAATAAGCATGACTATAAAGTAAACATGAAAGAGAATAAAGTCCAATCTTTATTCACTCAAATTATATCTGAGGTTTCAAAATTCAACATCTTTTATCTCTATTTGGTTTATTTTAGAAAATGAGGATATCACAGAAAAAGAGTAACATATGCATGTTCTGAGACTTGTCAGAGAATTCCTGATTTGTTAAATTAAGATGGGACATCTACAATTCCCAGAGAAGAAGTCAGATTGGTATTAGCAGTTCTTAAAAATCCTTAGTTCTTGAGGACAGGAACAAAATTTCCTCAAACCTTTCTTCAAATAGGGCACATTTCATATCAAAGGATTAATAACCCTCCTTAAGCACCTAACATACAGCCATGGACTAATTAGGCCCATTTGGGGTGAGGGCTCTTTAAGATCTCTTATATTTTAAAAATACATCAGATTTGAAATGCTTTGTCAGAACTAGAAAAAAAGAACAAGGGCAAATCCCTCTGTATGCAGATATGCAGTGTGTGTGTGTGTGGGGGGGGGGGGGGTAGGGGGGCGGGATGTCTTTATTTGCCTCTTTCCTTTACCTCCTTACCAGTGATTTTTTTTTTTTAAATTTCACTTTGAGCCCATGCTATTCCCTTAAGCTCCTCTTGGGATGGCTTTTTCTACTTTATATTTTGAGAGATATTAACAGTGCATTTTCTTAGGAGACTCAGTGTTTAAACTTGGGAAAAATAATTATGTTGTTTTAGCAAGAATATCCAGCCACTTGTTTTAAATATCCAGCCACAGCGTCTTAATGGGGCACAGTGCATCTAGGGAATATGGCTTGGAGAAGTGCCACATGGGTGTGAAAACATGATGGTAACCCATTATATTTATTTTGTTTTATTTTTTATATTAATCCTCACCTGAGGATATTTTTTTCATTGATTTTTACAGAGAATAGAAGGAAAAGAGGGAAGGAGAGAGAGGGAGGGAGGGAGAGAGAGAGGGAGGGAGGGAGGAAGGGAGAGAGGAAGGAAGGAGAAATCCAACAATGTTAGGTTAGAATGAGTATTAAACTTTATCCACCCAGAGAAATCAGAGAAATGATATGATCTACCCATGGTAACTTGGTTAGGTGTAGAGTTAGGGTTAGAACTAGAACCCTAATATCCCAAGTCTGTTTGTTCCTCAATCCAGGCTGTTTGTACTGCACAAGATGCCTAATTCTTCCTTTCTTTCTTGCCATTTCATTCCTGTTGTGTTTTCTGAGGTTATATATAGCTATGTAAACTCTATTAATAATATCTCCACCAATAAATTGTGGATAATAGTACTTAGTTTCCTACAATGAGTGTAGTGACACATTTTAAATGAATTGAGGATAACAGAAAATTATAATATGGAAGGCACTCTCACACAAGCTGTGAATGAAATATAAGTCAGTCCAAATAGCAATTTATGGTCTCACCCATGTGAAAGAATAATAACTTTAGAATGTGCCACAAAGGCAGGTTTAAGATAATCATGAGTAGATTTTTTTGTGTGTATTTCTATTTTAGAATAAAATTATCTCAGAGCTAAATTCTACTTGGCAGTATTTGTCCAAAGCTCTGGAAAAAGATATATATGAAATTAAAGTGTGTGTTTTTTTTTCAAATTTGGAAGAGCCACATCAGGATGCTAACAAGGAAATGTGCCCCCTCTAATTATTATGTCCTTTTTTTTTTTTTTTTTTTTTTTTTTTAGTAACCCCACTCATATTGAAATCATGAGAGGGGAAAAACCTAATTGGCCCATTCTGGGATACATCTCATCTACTGACCAGAGGAGAGCAGGGTATATTCTCTGCAATACATAAATGGAGCTGTATTTACCAAAATTAGAGGATATTCATGCTGGAAAGGGAGAAGTAACAAGTGTCCACTACTGTCCCTTAGATTTGTCCCTTTGCCCTTTCCCCCATGTTATCATAATGTGCAGGTGTAGCACAAAGGGACATGGACTTGAATTTTAAGACTCCCTAATCTTGAACAAGTCATCTGTAACCTTTTGTGCCCTAGTTTTCTCATTTGTAAAACTAGAGGCCTTTAACATGTTGTTGCAAAATTTTCTTCCTGCTTCATGTAGTAAGAATTTATGGTGCAAACTTTGGTGCTGTCCATAGTTCTGACAATTTAAGATGAAATCTTTATAACTGTAATTTGAAAGCTTTATTATGATAAATAACCCAAATTAGAGTTTTAGTCTGGTTAAATATCAAGATTCTGAAGGCAGGGCTTAATTAGCTACCCAGGAGAAATATCGGAATTAAGCGATATAGTGCAGTGCTCATCTATGTTTTGGTCTGTCTGACATTCATTTACTCTTCTTTAGTTAACAGCACCATGAAGATTTTCCTTTGGTCAATCAGTCATCCTCCATCGGTCCATATGATTCAACTAGAGTTGACTTCACCCCTGATTTCCCCTCATTTTTACTCCTCATTTTTGCAGTGAGGGATTGTAGTTCTGTAAAAGATCCCAGATGAGAGCTCTGAGGAGTTGGCTTTAGTGTCCAGTACCAGGTAGGGAAAGCTTAGCATCTTTGGAGCACAAATAGGACAGAAACAGTGAAAAATCACATACAGTGGAGCCGGGGAAAAGCAGGACCTGGACATGGAATAAGCTAGTTTCAGGTGTTGAACAGAGGGCTTCATTTAGGAGGCTGAGTGCTTCCCATAAACCCCAACAAAAGAAGAGGTGAAGCCACCTGGGTCTCTGGGAAGTCATTCGTCGGAGAGAAAAATTTAGCATCTCTTCCAGCAGATGAGCAGTACTTAGAGTCAAAGACAAGTCTTGGAGCAGAGTGAGGTTCAGGAAGGGGGAGATAAGTGATAACGTTTGAGTAAGAATGAAGAGTTCAATTTCAGTTCAACATTAGCTGAGATTCTTGTGGGAACCACAGACATAAAAGTACAGTACTATTAAGCAAATGTAATGATATGGATGAACACATTGGGTGGTGTTGTGTTGGGGAGACTGTTCAGGGACAACTTCCTGGTGGAAATAAGATCTGAGCCATCTTAAAAGAAATATAAGAGCTATGGGAGAGAAGTTCATTGCAAACCTGAGGTACAACATGAGCAAGGAGCAAGGGAAGCAGAGTGGCAATAAGTGGGCATGTCCAAGTGGGAATTACCAGGTGTATCTGTCAAATCAGAAGCTGTTCAGTGCAGTGGAGCCTGAGCCCAAGGAAAGGAGAAGATAGTAAGTGAGCTGGAGAAGGAAGCAGCGCCCAGATTATGAAAGGCCTTTGGTATCTTGAGAAAGAATTTGGTCATTTTTCTGTAAATCAGAGCTCACAAGTTGGTAAACCATGAGCTAATTTTGACCCTCAGATATTTTATTGAGCCTATACAATATTATTTTAAAAATTGAAATATCGCCGAAACTGGTTTGGCTCAGTGGATAGAGCATCAGCCTGCGGACTCAAGGGTCCCAGGTTCGATTCCGGTCAAGGGCATGTACCTTGGTTGCGGGCACATCCCCAGTAGGGGGTGTGCAAGAGGCAGCTGATCGATGTTTCTCTCTCATCAATGTTTCTAACTTTCTATCCCTCTCTCTTCCTCTCTGTAAAAAAATCAATAAAATATATTTTAAAAAAATTGAAATATCATTTAACAATTGGGAGGTTTCACATATAAAAAAATCTAGATTTCTGGTCTTTCTAGAAAAAAAAAAATGAGAGCTGACAATACTGAGCCTGCACGCTGATATGGTGAAAATTACCCAGAAATAAATACTAGCTGTCTGATTGGGGTATGTGCATTTCCAGTCTCGCTCAGGCCCCAGCACCTGCTTCCTCAACCAGCACTCAGCTTCTCTCTTTTTATCTGCATGGCCCTTGTAATAAAGAAAGAACCTGAGAAGGATTTAGATATGAGTATATACAGTGTGAGTTGCCCCCAAAATACTATATGTTCATGAGTAGGTCCTTTAGTACCGCGGGTCTTTAGTTTCTTCATCTCTTAAATACAGACTATTTTATTTCCAAGGTCCCGACCTGCTCTATCACTCTATGATTCTATTATTAACAGTGATGAAAAATGCTCTACTACTTTACATTTTTCAAAGATGTTATACTTTTTTCACAGCTCCTGTGAGATAAACACTATGTTTCTGATTGAACAGATGAGTAAAATGAGGTCCACAGAGACTAAGAAACAAATCCTGTGCCCTTTCTCCCACACCACACTACACTGTAAGGCTATGCCTGAATATCCCTTTTTTTCATATTCCCCAGAGTTGGCACATAATGATTAAAATAACAAAATGCAACCAACTAGCATCTATGAGATAAAACTCCAAGGGAACAGGTCAGATTCCATATACTAAACAATAAGTGGCCTTATATATTTTTTAAATCCTCATGTTTTTTGTGTGAGATATTTTGGCATCCTGAGAGGAAGGAGCTAAATCAGAACTCATAAGAAGGTTTTTATTCCATTCTTTTCAGATAGTTTATGCAAGCATAAAATCTTTAAAACAATCCTATGTAATAAAGAGGTAATATGCAAATTGACAGTCACTCCAACACACAAGATGGCCACCCCCATGTGGTCAAAGATGGCCACCCCATGTGGACACAAGATGGCTGCCACAAGATGGCGGGCAGTGGACGGCAGTTGGGGAGATCAGGCCTGCAGGGGAGGGCAGTTGGGGGTGATCAGGCCTGCAGGGGAGGGCAGTTTGGGGGGATCAGGCCTGCAGGGGAGGGCAGTTAGGGGTGACCGGGCTGGCAGAGGAGGGCAGTTGGAGGTGACCAGACCTGTAGGGGAGGACAGTTGGGGGGAACCCAGGCCAGAGGGGAGGGCTGTTGGGGGGGACCAGGCCCGCAGGGGAGGGCAGTTGTGGGGCACCAGGCCTGCAGGGGAAGGCCTTTGCGAGTGACCAGGCCTACAGGGGAGGGCAGTTGGGAGGGACAAGGCCTTAAGGGGAGGGCAGTTGGGGGTGATCAGGCTGGCAAGGGAGGGCAGTTAGGGGTGACTGGGCCAGCAGGGGAGGGCTGTTGGGGGCTACCAGGCCTGCAGGGGAGGACAGTTAGGAGCAACCAGGCCAGCAGGGGAGGGCAGTTAGGGGCAATTGGGCCCGCAGGGGAGCAGTTAGGTGTCGATCAGGCTGGCAGGGGAGTGGTTAGGGACAATCAGGCAGGCAGGCAGGTGAGCAGTTGGGAGCCACCAGTCCTGGATTGTTAGAGGGATGTCCCAGATTGGAGAGGGTGCAGGCTCGGCTGAGGGACATCTCCCCCCCCCCCCCCCATGCACAAATTTCGTGCACTGGGCCTCTAGTTTTGTAATAAAAACTGAAGGCAATTTTTAATCCTCAGATGCAACAAAGCCTGGACTTGAGTGAGAGGGTGTATCTGCAGGGAATGCAAATGTCACTGGTTCCATATACACCAGGGTTTGTCTTCTTATGAGTTCATCTGAAGGGAGAGGAAGCCAGACTTCTAATGTTGGAATGTCTTGCTTTCTTTATGATAACTGACAAGGTGATTGGAATACCAGACTTGTGAAGTCATGTCCAGCAGCCAGATGTTTTGCTTTATACAGGTGAATTTGAAGTTACTGGAAAGAAGAGGCTAATGGAATTGCTAAGTTTGGCTTAATGATACACATATGGCAAATAGACTAAAGCCAAGAGCTCATCATTCCTGTTCATTCGAGAAAAATGTGTGAACAGGAAGATAATTGAGATAATGATACTGCCTGGGTCGGTGTGTTCAGTGGTTAGAGCGTCAGTCTACACACGGAAGGGTCTTGGGTTCAGTTCCCAGTCAAGGTCACCTACCTGGGTTGCAGGTTCAATACTGGGCCCCTACTGGGGCACGTGCAGGAAGCAACCAATCTATGTGTCTCTCTCACAACAATGTTTCTCTCCCTCTCTTTCCCTCCCTCCTTCTCTCTCTCTCTCTCTCTCTCTCTCTCTCTCTCAAAAAAAAAAAAAAAAAAAAGGAAAGAATATCTTCCAGTGAGGATTAAAAAAAAAAGATAATAATGCTAACCAAGACAAAAAGGCAAAGCGAAAACTTAGCATGTTATTACATATCATCTCTGATGAGGGAACAAAAGGACATTCCTTAGGTGTCTTTATTATTGTGTATGTGAAGCATAGTAATTATTAGGATGCTCTTGTGAATCAACAGAAGTGGTATATATTATTTTGCAGAAGAGTCTTTGTATGTTTGAGATGGTGATTGATAGAAGGGCATCCTGAGTTGAATAAGAAAACTCAAGATCACATTTCAAACAATCAGTTCCCATCAGTTTCTTCTGGTCATCATCCAATGATCAATCACCAGATCAAGAGATTTCTCTTCTTTCTCCCATGGTCCTATCCCTTAACCCTTTCTAGGGTTCCTCTGTGGTGAATCACTAGCACCTCACACAGCTTCAGGGAGTCAAGTCTCCTCGACTGTTTGTGGAGAAGCTTTGGATAGAACCTCTACAGTCAGGCAACAGACAGGAAGGGACACACATAGCAGAACTATAGTGTCAACCTGAGATGGATTAACATAAACCCACTTCTTTGAACCCAGCTATTTCCTGTTGCACTTAGGTAAAACAAGGACCTTTCTGATGAGTTCCCAGGGCAATCCAGAGTTTAGGTCAAATCTGCTTTCTTTGCAATCACTTGACATATAAGCTTATTATTTCTTTTCCTGAACCTCACATTCACTTCTTGAAGTTGTTTCTAGAAAACATGTTTGGCAAATATGTTTTCTAAACAGCGTCCTTTTGATTCCTTTAATCCCATTTTACCTCCCTTTTCAACCCTGGTTATTTCCTTCTCCACCATTGCTCTCAGTTTAGTCTGTTTAACAGTTGGGTAACACTTCTTTCCTTTGGTCTTTCTCTCGGATTTTAAGAACCCTGCATCTTCAATGTTTATTTTTCTTCTAACTTACCATGAATGAGAATTACCTTTTATGGGAGAGACCAGACTTCTGGTCAAGTTAGAAAAGTTAATTAGTATTTGGACACATCCCTGTTTGCTCTAAAATGCAGATTTGATAGATAAAACATGAAGAAGGAAAACAAACAAAAAAAACCCCAACATGAAATGGAATCTTCTGTTATTGCAGCTCTCATAAATTAAAATAGTCAAATTTTATTAGGTTAAACATTGGTTATATATTGAGTCAGTGGACTAAAGATATAAGATAAGTATTCCTGTATATCAGAAATGAACAAACAGTATAGGTGGTAAGTGGGCTGGAGTTACAGGCTTGCTGAGCTCTGGGTCTGGAAGCAGGCAGTAACAGTCAGGAGCTTGGCTCTTTCAGGTAACAGGGACTCAAAAATGCTCCATGGGAGTTGGAGAATTGAACACAGGATTGTGACTTGAAGCCAGGTGCTGGAATGCACTCAATGTCTCATAAAAAATGACTAGGAGGGAAAAAACCTGCTTCCAACTAATGCTTGGAGCCTGTGCATCCTGGCACATGCCTGATTTGGACACAGGCCCAGTGGTTTGGCCAGCAGCTGAGCCAAGCTGCCTGCTGACTCAGTAACGTGATGGGCAATGCTCCAGTTATCACCACGGGGCATCTCTAAGCTGTTCTTATGAGGTTGTGTCCTGCATTGAGTTCTGGGGCAACAAGTAGAGGCAACTTCAAAACTCTTAGAAAGAGAGATGGCAAAGAGGAGTCTAATGGTAGGAAAGACATGAATTCACTATAAATGAGATTGATTTATTCATTAATTTAATTGCATTAATTTACCTGACAAAAATTTTAAGATATTCAAGGAGAAAAAGGAAGGCATAACATAATTGAAAATAAGAAATTATAGGACAAAAGTAATAGAAATGAAACCTGAAGTGAAAAAGGATAAATTAGAAATCCTGGAAAAATAGAAAAAAAAAGTCTTTGAAATATAAAATTTTATTCTTGTAGGAAGAATTAATGAATTGGAAGATAGTATTAAAGAATTCACACTCAGAATGTAGAGAGACAAAGGGATAAAAAAGATGAAATCATGTTGAAGAGACAATAGATTGAGCTTGAGAGGGACCAACATTGACCATTGAGTACATTTTGATTCCACATTAGACCCCTGTATATAATTCCTCAGAGTAGGCCAGACAGTGCTATTTCTAATGAAAATCTACATATGTTAGAAGATTGTACAAAACATGCAAGGGAGTGATAAACACCAAATTCAAGATAGTCTGTTGTTTCTGAAGTAGGACTGGGATTGGTCTAGAAAATTTCACGCTGCCACACTATCTCACAATCTTTTTGGCTCATTTCACCTCCTTAGGAACATGAGCATTGGTCTCCTTGTCTTCAGAACTTCCTGTTGTTGATTATGGGGTGGACTGGTCCAGAGTCAGATTGCTTGGGATCATATCCTATCTCTTCAACTACTGGCTGAGTGACTTTAGGCAAGTTACCAAATCTCTCTTTGCATGCCTCAGTTTCCTTACCTATAAAACAGGTGTCATCATGATACCTACTTCATGGAGGTACTTGAGGATTAAATGAAAGCAATTATTTATACAGACACACAACTAAAATATTTAGAAAATATAGATATGTAAAAAGAATAAAACAATCCCATCTAAATCATATCAATGTCTTGATGGAGAAATCTGTAGTCTTCTTTGTGGATGTGCATATAAATATACCCTAATAAATCCAAGCCCCTCATATAGTTTTGGGGCCAGCAAGCAAAATTAGTATTTAAAGAACTCAAATTCTTTATTTGCCACTATATTTCTATAGTAAGTTTTTACAACTCTTTCCTCTTCTATCCCATTTCCTCCCACCTTGGTGCTGTTTTCACACCCCCTAAAAACTCATCTCCCCCACCTCAAGATCCTTTTCTCTATATTTCAGCACTTTATTATATAGATGTAGTAATCCTGTAGACGGAAGTCTTTTTCTCTTTCATTCCATCTTTCTCCATTGTTCTAATTACACGTGACAAAACGCAAAGACAGAACTCTTCTTAAAGCAAGATGTCATGGATGGTAATCATATAGATAGCTTGAGGGTCATGGCAGCAGTGACATTGGGAACTGGGGCAGACAAAGACTGAGTTTGCTTTGGAGATGGAGGGAGGAAGAATGTGAACTTTATGAGGTTACAATTTTTATTGTATTTCCTATTAGCATGAGAATATAGTTTATATTAATTTGAAACCAACTTTTAAACTTAATATGTTACAAATATCTCCTTTGTCTTTAATATATTTCTACAATACCACTTTCTGTGCATAGTATCTCATAATATAGATTAAACATTTCTCTACAGTTTTCTCCAATTTTTTTATACTATGAACAAAGCTCGGATGATCCTCCTCATAGTTTCATCTATGTTTATAACTAAATTCATGGCAGAAGCATTGTTGGGTCTAAGGATATACCAAATATCGAAGGCTTTTTCTATACAGATGGTCCCTGATTTACAATGGTTTGATTTACAATTTTTTGACTTTACAATGGTTTGAAAGTGATATCCTATATAATAAAAGGCTAATATGCAAATAGACCAAACAGCAGAATGACCGTCTGCTATGATGCGCACTGACCACCAGGGGGGCAGACACTCAATGAAGGAGCTGCCCCCTGGTGGTCAGTGTGCTCCCACAGGGGGAGTGCTGCTCAGCCAGAAGCCGGGCTCACGGCTGGCAAGTGCAGCGGCCGTGGCGGCAGCCTCTCCCACCTCCACGGCAGCGTTAAGGATGTCTGAGTGCTGGCTTAGGCCCGCTCTAAGGATGTGCGACTCATGGCTTAGGCCCACTCCCCGAGAGCTCCTGGACTGCAAGAGAGTGCAGGCCGAGCTGAGGGACCCCCCCCCCCAAGTGCATGAATTTCGTGCACTGGGCCTCTAGGGCTGATAAATTACATGAGATATTCAATACTTTATTATAAAATGAGCTTTGTGTTAGGCAATTTTGCCCAACTGGAGGCTAATCTCAGTGTTCTGAGCAGGTTTAGGTAGCCTAGGCAAAACTATGATGTTCAGTAGGTGTATTAAATGCATTTCAATTTCTATATTTTCAACGTAGGATGGGTAGCATCTGTAGTAAAAAAAAAAATCAGCCTCAATGTGTGAGTCACAGATGAGCTTTTTTAAAGTATTCACATTTTCACCAATATCGTTGAGGTAGCTACAATCCACAGAAAACCTGGGAGAAGATTTTTGTTACAGGTTATTGTCTCAGTCTCTTTGAAGAGATTTAAATATAAGGCCCTTTTCAGTGGCATGGGAAATGTGTCTTTAAATACCGGATCATATAAACTTAATACCAAAGAACCTTTTTAAGAGGATGCCTTTTGAGGGTCCTGTGACAAGGGTCAGGAGACCCAGAGAAGGCAAAGTGACATTTGTCTGACAAGCTGAGGCATACTTCCCCCCTGAGAATCTGCTCAGCTCCTTGAAACTCTGCTTTTTGATTTATCACTCTGTGATTTTACCCAGCATTCCTTGCATCTGTCTCCTTCCCTTGAGTTTCATAATATCCTTCTATTTGTACTATTCTGGATATGAAACAGACAATGGAGAGAGGGGAAGTGAAGGGGGTGGGATAAGGAGAAGGAAAGAAGCAAGCAAAGAAAGTGTCTCCCAGGCCCGGCAAACCTTTGTGGAAAGGAGGAAACTGCAGAAATTCTTTAGGTTGGCCACATTCAATCCCCGCCAACTAGCCAAGTTTATCTCTACAAAGTGTTTCAGAGAACTGTTTAAGAGAGACAGAACTCTGAACTTCAGCTGTATTAATGACTGTGAGCAACCCGAATTCTTGTATAACTTTGAATACAAATCAGACAATTTGGTTCTTGCTGGCTTGATTCTGATTTATTTCTTGAATACAAATCTTGATTCTCCAGGGAGATTAGAATTTCTTGGTGGCCCAATCACATGTCCTTTGGCATCTCTCCTCAGCACACAGCTCAGCAATGAGCTCACAGTGGGTATGGGGCTGTATTCAGCATCTCATTTGCTTAAGCTGTGCATTAGGATTAAAACTCTTCATTGTCAAGATTTAAAATTTTTAACTTAACGAAATCAGAAAAAGTTAGCATGTCTTCTGGAGATCCAGAGGTAGAACTGGGATAAAACTGCAAACCACACTGGAGATCTGTAAGGAAGAAGGACTGGCTTACCTCGGGTAGAGGACAATATTGGGCTTCCAAGGAAGGTTTCTTCACATCCACCAATCCACTTAGCAAAATACTTGTTGAATATGCACAATGTTCTGTGATCAAATGCTGGTCTCCCTACCTGAGATGTTGGCCTCCCATTCTCTGTAAAACTTCTGTTAGTTTTAGCATCTCAGCTCAGATATGTCTTTGGAATAACTTATAAGATGATAGCGTACACACTGCTTCAGGTGGACTGTCTCTACTTCCTCTGTTGCCAGAGCGGTATTTGGCACATAGCAGATACTCATAAATATCTGTGGAATGAATGAGTAAATAAATGACTATTAACATTAACTGTTAGAGTGAGGCACTGGTCTTGGGTCCTCTAATTTTGAGGCTTCCACTCAACTGCAATTTAGGTAGACATTACTTGAATATCAGAACAGGTTTCTCCAGCAGCAGGTGGAAGAAGGGATTCCTGCACAGAAGGCAGTTAAAGCCAATGCTTTCAACACAGATGGGTTCTGACAAACAAGCCAACAGGTTTGCATCAATTAGGGGTAAGTACTTCTTTTTAGGGATCTAGAAATGAAGGCCCAGCTAAACCCACTTTTGACTTCATGGTTCCAACTTTATGCAAATCATTTCTCAGTATCCAAATGAGTTGGCAAAAAAATTGTGTCTATATTTATTATGCATACTCTTCCAGGAATTTCAATAGTTGGCTGTAAATCTCTGTATAGATTAACTGAGGAACTTTTTTAGGAAAGCCTATTTTGGATTAAGACAATGATAATTAGAGCAACATTTATATGGCTCTATCGCAGAATAATTTTCTGGGCATGCTGGTTGGGTAAAACAGTTCTCCTTCGCAGATAGTTACAGGTTATAAACACCTGGTAAACAAGCTTCTGTTGACTAATCTGGGACTCTAACTCCCATTTCATATACTGTGTTAGAAAACATAGTCTGTGTTTCACACAACAAATTTACAAACAGGATTTTTGGAACACAGGACTTGCATTATACTAGTACGTCTCAACAATTTTCAGTGGCTCTATTGCCACTGAACTTTAAACCTGGTGTTGAAAGCATTCTTAGCTTTCCAAATTTATGTCCCACAATTCCTTCACATAACCCCATGTTGTTAACAGCCAAATTGAACTGCACACGCTTACTAAACCTATAATGCTTCCAGCTGCGACACATTTGCTCAAGCTGTTCCCCTACTTCTGTTTGTTAAAATCTTGTTCTCCCTCAGAAAATCAGCTGTAACCTTTTCTGATCTCCCTCAGTATCACCACTTCCTCTTGTAAACACCAAAGGTACTTTGTTTCTTGTTTTTTGTTTTCATGGCTGACATTGTTTTATTTGTACTCCCACCCATTTTTTTTCTCTTACCCAGATTTTTATTTTTAATTTAGTTTTATTGTTTAAAGTATTACAAATAGTAGTACATATGTCTTACTTTTTTCCCTATTGACCTTCCCCCGGTTTCCCCTACCCTCCTACCCCCGGCACATGCCACTTCCTCCTGTAAATACCAAAGGTACTTTGTTTCTGCATAAAAAAAGATGACAGTGGGGGAAACCAAGATGGCGGCATAGGTAAACACCTAAACTGCAGCCTCGCACAACAATTTCAAAAATACAACTAAAAGACAAAACGGACATCATCCAGAACCACAGGAAAGCTGGCTGACTGAAACGCCTACAACTAGAAGGAAAGAGAAAACCACAAGGAAAATCAGAGGAGCTGTAAAAACCTAAGGTACGGAGACACGGGCGCGTGCGCGTGCGGGGAGGACGGAGCCGGAGAGGACAGGGCGGCTGAGTGCCTGGCCGGCGTTCTCTAGCAGGAAGGAGATAAAAGCTCCAGATTGCGCTGAACCCCAGCTCTGACTGCACTGAACCCCAGTTCCAGGCGAGACCCTGGGGACCCAGGCTCATACTGAGGGAATCTGGGCTGTAAGTCAGAAACTCAGGGGAGTGGCAAAAGGCAGAGCTCCGGAGGCGTGCATGTAAATGCGCGCAGAGGACGGACTGTTGACTGTGCCACTGAATTGCCCTAGCGGGAAGGAGACAAAAGCTCCGGACTGCGCTGAGCCCCAGTTCCGACTGCACTGAACCCCAGTTCCGGGTGAGAATCTGGGAATCCAGATTCATTGGGGGAGAGACTAGACTGTTTGGCAGCAGACGAAACTCCAGGGCGCCTTTCTCTCAGAGGTGCTTGCAGGGAGTACCGAGGGACACTGAGGGACACTGAGACCCAGGAACCTCATAGGGCGGGGCTAATGGGAAGCCAAGGCTGTAGGCTCCACCCTGAAACTCCGCCCCATCCAAGCTGAGCACAGAGGCTTTTACAATTTTGCAAGTCTAGTCGAATAAGGCTGTCTCCCAGCGTAGACACAGCTGATCCTCACAGCCAATTGGCCTGGAGGTCAAATCCTCCCAGTGTACCAACAGCAATCAAGGCTTAACAACACCAAGACTTTGCACTCAGCCCACAAAGGGGTGTACCAAGAGCGACCACCTAGGGTGATTGGGGAAGCTGAAGTACCGGCCCCTATAGGTCACTGACCACACAAAGCCACTCCATCAACACAGGGAGGCAGCCAAAATGCGGAGACACCGAAGTAGGTCACGAACAGGAGAGATGGAGGAAAGTAAACTAATGGACGGCACAGTGTTCAGAACCACATTTATAAGGTTACTCAAGAATCTTCTAAAAACCGCTGAGAAACTTGAAGAGACCTTCAAGGACCTTAATGAGAATACCAAAAAAAAGGGAAAAGGACCAGTCAGAAATTATGCATACACTGTCTGAAATAAAGAATATACAGACACTCAACTGTAGACCACCATACCCGAAGAGTCAAACCAAAGTTCTGGAACATGAGGAAGCAAAAAACACCCAACAAGAGAGGCGGAAAGAAAGAAGAATCCAAAAGTGTGAGGATAGCGTAAGGAGCCTCTAGGACGGCTTTAAGCGTACCAACATCCGAATTTTTGGGGTGCCAGAAGAAGAGAGAGAGCAAGATACTGAAAACCTATTTGAAGAAATAATGACAGAAAACTTCCCCCACCTGGTGAAAGAAATAGACTTACAAGTTCAGGAAGCACACAGAACCCCAAACAAGAGGAATCCAAAGAGGACCACACCAAGACACATCATAATTAAAATGCCAAGGGCAAAAGACAAAGAGAGAATCTTGAAAGCAGCAAGAGAAAAATAGTTAGTTACCTACAAGGGAGTACCCATACGACTGTCAGCTGATTTCTCAACAGAAACTATGCAGGCCAGATGGGAGTGGCAAGAAATATTCAAAGTGCTGAACAGCAAGAACCTACAACCAAGATTACTCTACCCAGCAAAGCTATCATTCAGAATTGAAGGTCAGACAAAGAGCTTCACAGACAAGAAAAAGCTGAAGGAGTTCATCACCACCAAACCAGGATTACATGAAATGCTGAAGGGTATTCTTTAAGAAGAGGAAGAAGAATAAAAAGGTAAAGGTAAAAATTATGAACAACAAAAAGACATCAAATACATACCTACCAACAAGTGAATCTAAAAATCAAGTGAATAAAAAATCTGAAGAACAGAATGGACTGGTGAATATAATAGAATCAGGGACATAGAAAGGGAGGCAATGGACAATTCTCAGGGGGAAGGGGGTCTGAGGGGTGCAGGAAGAAATTGGAGAAAAATCTTACACCTATGGATGAAGACAGTGGCGGGGGGGGGGGTAAGGGTATGGGGTGGGGTGGGGAATCAGGTGGAGGGGAGCTATGGGGGAACAAAAAAAGAGGAACACCTGTAATAATCTGAACAATAAAGATTTATTATAAAAAAAAGATGACAGTGCCATTTATCAAGCAACTTCTATATACTGACCTTTGCACTAAGCACTTCAAAAACAATGTTTAGTATAATCCTCATGACAGTTCTATGGGAATAGGCATTAATTTTACATGTGCCTCTTCCATAGTGCTCACTCTTTCTCTTCCCACTATCTGAATGCAGAGAGGGACAAGGTCCTTAGAGCAGGATTTGGCAAACTGAAGCCCACTGCCTGTTTCTGTAAATAAAGTTTTATTGGAACACAGCCATGCTCATTCATTTACACATTGTCTATGGTTGCTTTGTGTTACAATGGCAGAGTTGAATAGTTGTGACAGAGACCATATGGCCCACAAAACCTAAAATATTTACTATGGCCCTTTACAGGAAAAGTTTGCCAACCCCTGGAGTAAGAGGATGGTGAAACGACAAGATGGAAGGATCCTGAGTCCCTGATTAATTCACTGGAGCAGAACTCAACGTTCCCCCATCCCACCAACCTGCATTGCCCTGTGACGGAAGTAAGAAATAAATTTTCATTCTGTTAATACATCAAAACTACTGGGTTATTAGCCTCACTAATACAAGAGCCAGGTAAACATGCTAGCTGGCCAGGACAGCAATCAAATGATTCCTCTTTCCCCGATCTAAGGATATGCAAAGGTTGTTATTGAGTTCTCCTATTGGCTTCTGATGCCTTTTAAAAATTACAGATGAGTATAAGAGAAATTCTAGGACCTCAAATCAGAAATATGCTCCACATATTTTCTGAAGGCCTTGGTGACTGAGTTGCTAGTTATTAATTGATTAAATAAACACCGCAGGAAAAATGTCCCAACAATTTCTGAGGCATGTACTTAGTTGTTGTTCAGGTGGGGGAGGTCAAATTGAGACAATCTGTGAAGTACTTCTCCATTCCAGGCATCTCCAGAGTTAGGGGGGCTGAAACGGAAGCAGACATTTATTGGATGACAGCTTCTCTCTTGGAAGAACAGTTTGTGACATCTTTCTACTCCTTAGATGAAAAAATACTAGGGAAAGGAACCCACCTGGAGATAAAGATGAACTTTCCCATGATTGCTGGCATGTTGAAAGTGATTACAGTGCTCTAATGGAAATCTGAATTAAGTTCAGGGCCATCATCAGCTTATCTTTTGACTGTATTTTCTTTGGAAGAACAGCCTAGTCAGTAATCTGTAGGCCATTTGGGTTCCTTGCTCATTGCTGTCCTCAGGGATCACGATGGAAGCTGTTTATCCTCCTGCAGTTTTTGTTGTTTCTTTGCTTTAACAGCACATAGTGACCCTGGGGAAAATAAAGCTAGTTATAAATTAACTGATCCCAACTTCTTCATTTCATGGACCCATCAAAGTTCATGTTGGATAACTGTTGCCAAGATTATTTACGCGGGCCCTAGCCAAATACTTTCTACGCACACTACGAGCATGGGTCTCTACTGACAACAGTGCATCTTCCCTGCTGCTCTCGAATTCATCTAGACTGGGGATTGCAAATTTGTATCAACAGCCCACATGCCTCCTGCAGGCATGTTCTGTTTGAGCTTCACAGTATTTTAAAATCAGAATGATTTCATACAAAAGTCCAGGTTTCAACTTCTCTTAAAATTAAAACAGCCTAAAAATACTAAGCTCACACTCCCGTGTACCACCAATAATTTAGAGCTATAATTAGGCGGCATGCACCTTCCAGATGGATGTGGTTCCCAACACTCCCTCTTATCTTAGTTCTGGCCTGCCTTAGTCTTCATATCATCTGTCTGGTTTCTGGAATTCCTGGCTCTCACTCCAGGGCTTCTTGCTATCTCCTCTGCTTATCTCATTTTTTTTTAATTGATAGAGGGCTGGATTTAGAGTCAGATAACCTGGATTAGCAGCGGGTGCGAGCGGGGCTGGTGCCGGCGGCAGGTGCAAGCACCTGGTGGTACTGGGGCATGCGGGAGCAAAGAATTTTCAGTAACCACCAGAGGCTCTCCCTGATGACAGTGACCAGTGCCCCACCTTGGTCTGGCGCCCCCACTCACCTGCTCCACCATACCGCCACGGCCGACGCCCGCCATGTTCCGTGTGCACCCCCGATGGTCAGCGCATGTCATAGCGACTGGTTGTTCGGTTGTTCCGCTGTTAGGTCTATTTGCATATTAGGGTTATACTGTATATATGTGTGTGTATGTATATGTGTTTATATATATATATAATTGCCAGCTAGACTCTAATCTAGCTGAGAAACCTAGAGAGACGCTGCTAGAGGTTCTACATCATTAAAGTATTATAAATTAAGATATCCAAACTCTGTGTGGTGTAGGCTCAGAGTTTTGATTTTCATAGGTAACTTTTTTTTCCTTTCTCAAAACCCCAGGCAGGTGGTATGTTTATGCAGGGAGTTCAGTTCCATCCTCCTAAAGGCCTGCACTCACATTTTTTTTGTTTGCTTTCTGTAGGTGTTAGGAAACGAGTTCCCTTGCCTAAAGGGCCCATAACTCCATCGGAAACTTCTGTGGCTTCCTTCTGGTATCAGCTCATATTTACTCCTCTGGCTTGATTTCATGCCATTCTTGGCACCTGAGGATCCATTTTTTTCTTATCAAATTTGGTTATGTGGATAATATTTTGTTACATTGTATCTAGTATTTCTGTGTGGCAAGGGGTATATTAGGGTCGGCTCAGTGGGCTGAGTGGTCAGAAATGGTCTAGTACATTTTCTATGTATTATTATTACTAGAGGCCCAGTGCACGAAATTTGTGCCTGCACACTTTCCAATCTGGGATCTCTCTCACAATCCTGGACCACTGGCTCCTAATCGCTCACCTGCCTGCCTGTCTGGTTGCCCCTAATTGCCCCCCCCCACCGGCCTGATCTCCCCTCACTACCTCTGTGTGCTGGCCTGATCACCCCTAACTGCCCACCCCCCTGCCGGTCTGGTTGCCCCTAGCTGCCCCCCACTACCGGCCGGATTGCCTCCAACTGCCCTCTCCCTGCTGGCCTGGTTGCTCCTAACTGCCCCCGCCCGCCGGCCTGGTCGCCCCCAACTACCCCCCTCTGCTGGCCTGGTTGCCCCTAACTGCTGCCCCCTCCGCCCCCCGCTGGCCTGGTCGCCCCACGCAGCCTGCTTGTTCAGTTGTTTGGTCGTCCCTTACTAACACCCCTGCCGGCCTGGTCGCCCTACGCAGCCTGCTTGTTCAGTTGTTTGGTCGTCCCTCAGGCCAGCCCTGGGCAGCTGGGGGCTGAGGGGACTGGGGGACTCTGGAGGCAGGCTCGTGGAGTGGCCGCACTCCTGCCACCCTGGTGGGGCTGAGGGGACTGGGCTCTGCCATCTTGTGGCTGTGGGTGCTGCCATCTTTGAGGGTGTGGCAGTCAATTAGCATATTCCCTCATTGGCTGTGGGTGCCACCATCTTTATGAGGGTATGACGGTCAGTTAGCATATTCCCTCTTTATTAGATAGGATAATTACTTTGTAATGAAGTATAACATATTGTCCTGTCATTTGACATAGGTATACATCCCTTGTCACAAGAGAGGAAAATCCTGCAGGCCAGTTGCCATCTGGCATTGGGCTTCAAACTCAAGGAATTTAAAAATGTGTATATAATCTGGGTCCTGAGCTTGAATTCCAGTGCCAAGAGGACAGCTGGTTTACAGGAGCCCAAGAAGGATATCTTTGAACCCTACCCCTTACCACAGTGTCTGGCACCCAATAGTTGTTGCTAAATAAATGTCTGTATAATTGAATAGGAATTGAATTATAATTGGAGAAGATGGGAATTCTTGTCATATACTTTACAGTGGAATAAAAGTCCTGGAATGCCCGGCTGGCATGGCTCAGTGGTTGAGCATCGACCTGTGAACCAGGAGGTCACAGTTCGATTCCCAGTCAGGGCACATGCTCAGGTTGTGGGATTGATCCCCAATGTGGGGCATGCAGGAGGCAGCCGATCGATGATTGTCTCTCATCATTGATGTTTCTGTCTCTCTCTTCCTCTCTGAAATCAATAAAAAAAATACATTTTTTAAAAAAGTCCTGGAATTAGGACAGAGAATTGAGATCAGGATGTTTTTTCAAGACCCAGAATACTTTGTAGTCTCAATAGAACATCCATCTTACTGTTCCGTGGCCTTTCATGTATTCATAAAATATAGATGACAACAATGCTGTCTGAAGTTCTGAGGTGACATTTTTATGAATGATTCATTTTTTCATTCAAATATCATATACTGGTTATTTACTATGTGCAAAGTATATTTGCTAGCTTCTATGTGGCATAAAGTGATGACTAAGACCCAGACTCTACCCTCAACTACTTGACAGCTTAATGTTAGGCGGTGGGGTCAAAAATATCCATTAACTGAAGTAAAAATAACTACTCCTTATCAAATGCTTTCGGCACTACACTAAGAATTTTGCATGGATTAGCTCATTTAAGCTTATGTAAGGAGAACTGTTATTGTGTCCGTTTTATCAATGAGAGAACTGAAGCACAGAAAGGTTAAGAAACATATAAGGTCACACAGTAAGAAAGAGGCAGAGTCAGGATTGACATCCAATTATTCTTATTCCAGACCTCAATAATTCAAATATTCTGCTGCATGAAAGACCAAATAATCCATTATGGAAGGTGATATGTTCTATAACAGATTTTCAAGCTCAGACTGAAAGCACAAAGGAAGGGTTCAGGGAAAACTTTATAGAGAAATCTCTTTCCCCCCCAGTATCTTGATGAAGGAGTGGTACTTTGACAGACGGTGATGGATGAGAGGTGTCTAAAAGTAGGAAATTATCTGAGCAAAGACAGAGGGCAGAAGAAGGCACCTTGGGATGCTTGGGAAACTGCAGGTAAGCAGTCCAACGTGACTGCATGTGGGCTGTTTGTGTGAGATAGGCAAGAAAGGAGAGGTAGTTGGGATTTAAATTTCAGATGAAGAACTTTGAAACAGAAAGTGGGGAGGGTATGTGGCATTTCTCTCACTGTTGGTCATAATTAACATTAAAACGCATGCACAAGCTCTAGAATTGATTTGGTCCACTCTGCTTAGGAGGGACAAAGGGAGAAATCTATCTCAAAGGCGGAAATTAAATGACTTTAGAGGTTATTAAATCTGCTCTGGGCTTCAAAAGCAAGACTTCCGAACTGGGATTCTGGACTCATGGATGGACTCCAGGGGCCCTAGAATTTCAGGAAATTATGGGCAAATTTTGTGTTGCGTGAACATGTGTATTTCTTGTCTAGGGAGATGGTCCATAAAGACGCATCACTTTCTCTAAGCATTTATTGTCAAATAATATTGCAAACCACTGCTCTAAGAAGAAAAAGTCAGCAGCCATCTCGCTGGGGCCTTGCCTGGAGCCAGGAACTGGAGCCAATGGACTGTCCTGAAGCTTTGAAATTCCACAGAAGTCAAAACTGAGAGTTTGCGTTCCTCGCAGACAAGCAAAACTTTCCACAGAAATATCATCACCGTGCATCAGCAGAAGCCTGCCTTGTGTCAGCCTCCACCCCAGAATTGCAGGTTATCTTGGTTAGCAGTACCAACTGGAAAGGTATTAGGTAAGACAAATCTCAGTGTGAAAGTGTCAGTAGAAACTGGGTCACTTTTGATATTCTGTCCTTACAGGTGGACAAGGGTAATAGGAAGCTGCAATTTCCAAGCAGATGAGAGCTGTCTGGAAGGAATTCTACTATTGTACTTTTAACCCAACCCACCAGAGTCACTCAGCAGCAAAACTGGCTAGACAGTGAGGCAACTTGTGGGCAAGGCCTGTGAGAAAATCCTTGATTGCTTCCTGTTTGTCAAGTCATTTCAAAGCTTGCCCAGCAGGCTTTGCCATCAGTGACACCAGCTGAGGTGACTGAGGGTGGGAAGGCAGAAGCGCCAGTGATGAAAATGAGGTTTCCAGGCAAATCCTTTGATTTGCAGAAATAGTTGTGGTTTAGCATTCGTGGTGTGTTTTGCTTGATACTCTGATAAAAAGAAACAGAGTCCTGTGTATTAGTCAGGATCAGGACCATCTGCAGGTGATAGAAAACAGTGGTTAACAGTAGTGGCTTAACCATGATAGCAATGTGTGTATCTCATGTAAACCAAATCTGGGTTTGAGCAATCTGGGACTGGTTTGGCAACCTCATGATCAGCAGGGACTGTGGCTCCCTCTTTAGCTTGTTCCTCCACCAAATCTATTCATGATCTAAGATGGCTCTTCAACCTCTCCACCTGGAGGAAGGAGAAGGGAAAGAAGGAGCCTCCTTTCTTTGAGGACACTTCGTCAGAAGATTCATGTTGCAGTTCTGTTTACATTCATTGTCTGGAACACATTGGCTACAACTAGAGTTAAAGATGATTGGAATATAGTCTTCAGTGGACATCCAAGTGTCCAGCAAAACATTGGGGGTCTTGTCTCTCTCACACACACACACACGCAGGCACACACACAAACACACACACACACACAACTGGATGTCTCTGTACACTGCGTCCTCTCAGTAAAGATAGAATGTCTTGATGCCATTTGATAACTCTATAGAGACCTTAGCAAGCCTGGATCCTCTTTTATTTACTTAGGTGATTTAGTTCTCCTCCTGCCAGTGGGCACATTTATATAGATAGCATCCTTTATTTTTGTTTGTAGGAATGTGAGAAGCAAGATTTTTCCTTCCTTCCTCCCTCCCTCCCTCCCTCCCTCTCTCCGTTCCTCATTGATTCATTCATTCATGTATCAATATTGTCATGGCGGAGATGGTCAACTGTCTACCACATTTATGCTTCCCATTCAACGTGTAGCATTGTTCCTGGGAAGTGGTTGTCTAGCCAGGAGCCAGATGTCTCTGCCTCCAACATCAAGATGGGCCCATCTGACCAACTTTTGCCAATGGAATGTGAGCAGAGGTGATACATTTCTTCTGTAAGGAGGTGGTTAAAAAACAGGCATGCTTTCTTCATCCCCTATTTTCCTATCTGCCTCTGGAAGCAAGGGACCCTGAGGCCTAGCAGATAGCAGAGCCACCTGTGGAAGGAGCCTGGGACCAGAATCACCCCAGGGGAAGCTGCCCACAAATATCCACATTGAACTGCTATATAAACAAGAAATAAACCAACTGATTTCAAGTCCAAGGCTCTTTCTTCTACGCCAGGCTTCTTCTTAAATATCACTTTAGAAGGAATTGCCAAACTTAAATTGCCAAAAGGGGAAAACAGCCCAAGTATCAGCTTAAGTTTTTGGTATGACGGTGCTCAGCAGTTAGCCTACTCTAATACAACACTAGATTGGGAGCTCAGCTCTCACATCAGATAGAACTAGATTCAAATGCCACTTGCAGTACTTACCAGCTGTGAGATTTCAGGTAATTTCTATTAGTCTCTGAATAATAATCTATCTTTCCTAATTTATATAATGTGGCTTAATAATACCACATACAATATATATATGAGAAGCTGGCACCTAGTAAATGTTTCATACCGGTTAGTTCTTCTTATTATAATTACATATGGTTGGACTTCTCCTTTTTTATTTTAATAGAGTAGCTTTTGCTAATTTAGGGAATAATAAAAAAGTTGGGGCTCTCTCACTTTGTTCTTCTCTTGCACCCTCCAGGTCTGGGTCTCTCTGCCGATGGTCATCATGATTGTGTACAGCAGTTGTCTCCTTCTCCAGCCACTCTGTGGTAGGCAGAATAATGTCCCCCAAAGATGTCCATGTCCTAATTCCTGGAGCCTATAAATATGTTACCTTATATAACAAAAGGAATTTTGCAGCTGTAAATAACTTAAGGATCTATAAATGGGGGAGATTACCATGTATTACCAAAGTGGGCACCATGTAATCACAAGGGTCCTTAAAAGATAGGATAGGGAGACAAAGATTCAGAGAAGTAGATATGATAATGGAAAAGTAGGAGATATGATGTTGGAGTAATTTGATTACTGGCTTAAAAGCTAAAAAAAAAGACCACAAGCCAATGAATGTGGGCAGCCTCTAGAAGCTGGAAAAGGCAAGGGATGGATTCTCCCCCAGAACCTTTAGAAGGTACATGGTCCTGCCAAATCCTTGATGTTAGCCCAGCAAGACATGCATCCGATGATCTTACAGAATTGTACATAATAAACTTATATTATTTGTCATTAAGTTTGTGGTAATTTGTTATAGCAGCAATAGGAAGCTGATACCCACTATTCCTAACATGCTGTGTTGCAATGTGCATGTGAAGCTTTTTACTGAAGGGAGAGGGAAAAATCTCAGAAAGGAATCACAGGGTAAGAACAAAGGCAGAGATGCTGGCTAGCATGAACTTTCCCTTGCACCACACAAGGAAAGGTAGTTCAAGACTTGGGCTTTCACAAGGCAGATGTCATCACCCTTCCTGGAATGCTCCTCAACTCCTGGTCAGGCTCTCGTTCTCTGTCTTGTGTCTTAGATACTTCATTTTCCACCCCTGCCTGCCACAACCCTGCCATTGCAAGCTGTGAGCCTGCCAAATCCGAGAATAGATAAGAACATGTCTCCTATTTCCTCATTGGCAGGGCTCTGGCTTTGAACTTGAGCAATAGTGGACCCCATACTTATAGTGAGAGCCCTGGCAGGTTCCTGCCCTTCCCACCCCCAGACCAGCAGCAACATAGGCCCACACAGACCAAAACATTTTCTTCATCCCAAAAGGAGACTCTGTACCCATTAAGTAGTCACTCCCCACTTTCTTCTTCCTCCAGGCCCTGGCAACCACCATCTGCTTTCTGTCTTTATGGGTTTACTTTTTTTGGACATTTCATATAAATTGAATAACACAATATATGGCCTTCTGTATTTGGCTTTTTTCATTTAGCATAATGTTTTCGAAGTTTATTCATATTATAGAATATTTTCATGCCTAAATAATATTCCATTGTATGGATATATATTTTGTTTATTCATTTATAATAAATGAATTATTTATTCTCTCAGTGGATACTTGGGTTGTTTTCCCCTTTTGGCAATTGTGAATAATGCTTCTATGAACATTTGTGTATGAGTATTTGTTTGAATGACTCTTTCATTTCTGCATGGACCTGTGTTTTCATATCTCTTGGGTATATTCCTAAGAGTGGAATTACTGGGTCACCCTGGCTTTGGATAGCTGCTTATTTTGTTATCAAAGATAAGTGGCTCAAGTTCCACTAACTTATTTATTTTCAGGATCATCTCCAGGTGGAAAGTGTTCATGGGAGGTGCCGATTCCACCACCATATTGCTATTATCAAGCACATTATCCCATGGCCATCTTCGTGGCTGAAACCATCGGGTGTGCTAAATCAGTGGTTACTGGAGTGAGGGCCCTAGGCTGTATCAGAACCCAAGACACCTTCCATCAACTTCTGACACATTAAATGGGTTACTTATGTGTTCATTATTTTAACTCCCTCAAAGACTATGTAAGTTTCACAAGAACAGGGGTTTGATATGTTTGTGTACTTCTGTATCCCTAGTGCCTATGACAGTGCCTGGAACATTTTATGGTGAATGAACAAATGAACATTTGTAAGATCTGATCATCAATGTTCTCTGATTCCATATCCTGTCTCTTCTTGATTGCCCAACCCTAGTAGCTGGGCATGATAGCCTGATTGGCGGGGGGGGGGGGGGGGGTATCAGGTTCATATCCATGAACGCCAGTTAAATGGCACCTTTGTGTTCGTTTTTCCTTTCAAGAATCAAAAGTATCCTGGCAACATTCAGAGTAGATATATTTTTCTCTCTTTGAAGATGAAGAAAATGATAATCAAAGACATTAATTTGTACCAATGACTCAGCTAGTAGGTAGTAGCAAAGGAAGGTAAGAGTGATGTATTAGTTACCTAGGAATGCCATAACAAATTACCAAAAACTGGGTAGGTTTAAAGAACAGAAATTTATTCTTTAATCATTATAGAGGCCAAAAGTCTAAAATTACAGTGTCAACAGGGCCATGTTCTCTCTGAAGGCTCTAGAGGAGAATCCTTCCTTGCCTCTTCCAGCTTCTGGTGTCTCCAAGCTGTCTTGGCTGTGGCGGCATAGCTCCAGTTACAGACTCTGGTTTCACACCGTCTTCTTCCCTGTGTCTTTGTGTGTCCTTTTCTATCTCTCATAAGGACACTCACCATCAGATTAGAGACAACCCTAATCCAGGATGATTTAATTTCATTATCTTAAACTAATTTTTCTGCAAAGACCCTTATTCCAAGTAAGTTCACATTCTGAGGTTCAGGTGGAAATATCTTTTGGAGGTCACCGTTCAGCTCACTACAGGTGGGCATCCCAGTGAAAATGTCTCATTGGGCCTCTGATCTGTACTCCAAGGCGTGTCTACATAGCACTGGTTCCATGGATGGTAGCAGATATTATGAAAAAGGGGGTTGCAGGTAAATGAGTTTGGAAAATCTGATTTACATGAAAATAGGCAGGAATTTTTACTGCAGGACTTCTCAGGCTCTTTAAAGTCCATTGTAGAGCTTCATGAAGGAAAAATCATGGTGTATACTCTAACTTTCTTTGCTTTGGAAATCCTTTTAAAAAGGTCTAATGAAGAACAATGGAGTTGTCACAGAGGGAGGCTTCCTGGAATACTCATGGGAAGTGTTGCTCCCCTCATTCCCTTACTTTTTTTTATGGAGTAGGGTGGGGAGGACTTCATTCCCAGGGGATGTTCCATTTGAAATGATACAAATCACCCTAGCGAGGCTAAGTCAAATGGCATGGAAAAGAAAGAAAATATAATGGGCAAGGTATTCTTTATTTAGTAAATCTCTAAATAAATAAACTCCACCAATTGCCTAAGTATCCTGTATGATTGTCATAGTAATCATGCATCGCCTAATAGACCATATTGGAAATGTCAAGATATATGCTGGGATCAAGTCCCAGTAAGAATCTAATTGCCTAAGTGCACACAGATGGAGATTTTTTAAAGAGTTTTGGAGCTACAAAAGGGTCTTAGAAATATTTCTTCTAACCCAGTAATTTTACAGATAAGGAAACAGAGACCCAGAGAGACAAAATAGTACAAAATAAAATCTGCTCAGAGTGATACAATTAGTGGCAGGGCTAGTTCTGGGACTTATATCAACTGATTTCAAGTCCAAGGCTCTTTCTTCTACCCCAGGATTCTTTTAAAATATCACTTTAGAAGGAAAAACTTTTACATTGATGATTCCCTAGAAATTCCCTAGGAATTTTCTTATAACTAAATTTTTTGCCGAAAGTCCTTTTGTCCAAACTATTGATTTTGGAAAATATTTCTAACATTTACTAATCTACTTTCCTGTCTTCCTTTAAGTGGAGTGCAATAGATAAAATTTATTTTTTCTTTAATTATGCATGATTTCACCGTGGCTTAGGTCTGTTGTGTGACCATCAGCTACTATCTCACATCTGACCACAGACTAAGTATAGATACAAACTGTATAGGAAGGAGATTAGCAATGTTTATAAAAGGTGTCAAACTCTCACGGACTTTCTTCTGACATTTTAAGTATATGTGTGGGGAATACTATGAACAAGAATAAGGCAACTGAAGATTTAAAAGTATCAGAAAAGATATTCTGATAGAAGCAATTGGTCTACTTTTCAATAAAAGTGGTTGCATGCGCCCTTTATGGCATTTGTGCAATAAGTGAGCCAACATTTTTTATAGGGTGTTGGGTTGAATGTTCAGTGACCTTGTGATATGCCCTAGAAATAAAAATATGAGCTTGTTTAATAGCTACTGGGTAAGATTTTTGTAGATTTTAATAAGCTACAAGTGAGGTCTTAGAGAGGCTGCTGTCAGATAGGAGCTTTGCTGTTTTTTTTGAAAAGGTAATTTTCCTAAAGGTCAAAGGCATGAGAGTAAATGAATAACTTTCCCTGGATGCAGCTAGGAGAAGCCAGGTTGAGCAGAACTCTTATGCCCACCAAGGGGTCTTGGAAGGTAAGACTGAGATGTGACTTAGAGGCAAATAGCTGACATTCTTTCATCCCTAGAGTAGAGAGGTCATTTCACTGCTGTTGGCCTCTGAAAATTGGGACTAGGGTCCATGATTTCAGGCGATAATTGTTTTGTGGATCCTTTCTAGGAACAAGGAGGGACTTCTGATTATAGCAACTTATTGTCTGAAAAGGCAGACCATGATGAACTGGCCTAAGAAAGGCTTAGGGTGGTGCAAAGATATGGAGTTGCCCCCTGACCTTCAGATTCACCACACATGGAGGGTCTGCACATGGCATATACCAAGGCCCTCAGTCCATATCCTCCCTGCTGCCTTGGGCCACTTGTGACAATTTGACTCTCAAATCATCTCCAATTTCCTCTCCTGACGTCTGTGATTTGTTTCTTTCTCCAAAAGCAGGGAAACCATCCACTGATTAAGTGGCCTGGATTCTTAGACTAAAGGGAACTGGGGGTTTACGTGTTTCTATCTCAGGGTCTTTGACCTTTCTGTCTATTATGTTCTTCTTACAGGTGTCAGCATGAATGTCACTTCCTCAGCATGAATGTCACTTCCTCCCTGACCCCCTAGATGTCCCACAGCATCTCCTGGCATTCACACTTTATCTCATTACCCTGATTCATTTTCTTTAGGTTCTGATCTCTAACGGAAATAATTTTGGTTATGTATTTCCTTATGTGTGGTTGGCTCTGACTTCTTCCATTAGACTGGCAGGCAGAGATTCTATATCCCAGAGCACTCAGTACCACCTACCACAGATTCAAGGGGAGGGGTGTCTATGGACTTCAGGTTAAGAATTCCTGTTCTAGAATATATCACTGAAGCTTGGTTCACCCTTTTAACTCTAGCACATAAGACACAGTAAATACTCTTTACATATTTGTGGAAGGATGGATGGAAAGGAGGCAGGAAGGAACAAAGCGGGGGAGCGGCATTCTTCTTTGTGTCTGATACTGTTCTCAGAACAAGCTTGCCAATGAATGAATGGATGGATGGATGGATGGATGGATCCTCCAGGCAGGGCAGTGATAAATGAGAGTAGTCCCTTCCTCCACCAGCTCTAATAGCGATTGTATCTTGGGTGAGGTCTGTTGTATACTGTGAAAACCCATTGAGTAACTCCCCCTTAGCTGACCAGAATGTGTACTTGAATGATGAAATGAAATGCCTCTTTGGCTGACAGAGACAACCCCCACACTGTAGTTTATCAGGTAGGATGGATCAATGCTCTGAGATTTCTATCAGACCAGTTTTCCCCTTGGGCTGCCATGGGCTTCCTTTCTCATCAGCAAGATCAGAGCTTTTGTGGGCTATTGGCCTTTACCGTGACAGCACTTCTTGTGGGAACCAGCCTCACCATCCTCACCTGCCCTTGTCGAGCTGGAGTCATATGTAAGACATCCAAGGGTCCTACTTGGTGGGAAGACAAGACCCATGGGATAGCTGGTTCACTAAGAATCTGGCTCTATCATGTGACAGATTATCTCAGGTGCTCATGAATATCAACTGGAGAGATCAGTGCTAGGCGGATTATTGTGCTCATGGTGCCTTACAAGTCAGCAGTCACTGACAGGACTTAAATGAAAACTCAGTGCTAGTAGAGACAAAATCTAATTCATTATTCAGTGCTTCACAAAAAAATTCCTAATATGTCAGCTGTGCAGATGCCAACATGCATCTATTGGTATCAGACACTTAAACTTTTGGAATGCCTTCTAAGATATTTAAGGATAAATGAATGTTCATGAAAGTGCTATAAAAAAGAAGGATCTATTTCTGAATAGGGGAAAGATAAATAGCTTGGGAAAATAAATAGCCACTAAAGGTGGCTGTAAAAACTAGAGGTTATGCATGGACCTGCTTTATTGTAATGGTACAGAGGGGTCCATCTTTCTAGGTTATCATGCAGGTCAAATAGGAAACAGGCTCTGGTGTTCTCCACCCACCTTACCCCAAAGCTGATCGACTTGCTTAACATGATTCAAAGTGGTAACTAATTAAGCCTTCCTTGGGCCACAGCACCCTGCAAGTAATGCTTTGGAGCCAGCCTTGCTTGTCCATCTATATAATCATCTAATTATCTTTCCTCTCTTTAGGTTTGTGAGGTATGTGCTTTATCAGATAAGATAGTCAAGGTCATGGAATATAGATTAAGTGATGGAAGAAAATGGATTTCTCTTCTTCTTGAACTCCATAAAATTCCCAGCCTATTTTGCAAATGTGGCCCTCAGTGGACTTGTGGGTTCAGGATTCTCTCTAATTGCTTTTTCTCCTCCATAAAGGGTCATTTGTCTCCTGTTTAATGATTTCTCTAAATCTGTGATGCCCATTAGAATCACCTGGGAGTGATTTTTTTTTTAAAATTTTAAAATGAAAGAATATATTTTAATTGATTTCAGAGAAGAAGGGAGAGGGAGAGAGAGAGAGAAGCAGCAATGATGAGAATCATTGATTGGCTGCCTCCTGCACGCCCCCTGCTGGGGATTGAGCCTGCAACCCAGGCATGTGCCCTTGACCTGCCCTTGACCGGAATCGAACCTGGGAGCTTTGGTGAGCCAAACCAGCTAGGCAGAGTGATTTTTTTTTTTTTTAAAGCACATTTGCCTGGGCCCCACTCCAGGAGTTTATTAAAGCTCCCCATGTGATTGCATTGAACAACCACTTCTCCAAATCCCCACCAACTACTCACAATGACTTTTGTGCAGATCTCTATAGATGGCTCACAGTTCACTCCCCTTGTTCAAAAGAAATGAGCAGCTGTTCAAACCAGATGAGATGAGAAAGATTACATTTTTACCAGAAATCTTATTAATCCCAGATTATGTTATCTAAAATCTGCTCAGCACTGCTGTACTGTTCTGAACTTCCTGACCTGTTTGTTGCCATGGTGGGCATTCAAGCCTTTTTTGGTTTTGTTTTGCTTTGTTTTATTAATCCTAACCTGAGGTTTTTTTCCTCCATTGATTTTTAGAGAGCGTGGAAGGGAGGGAGGAAGTAGGGAGAGAGAGAGAGAAACATCAGTGTGAGAGAGACACATCTGTTGATTGCCTCCTACACTCACCCGGGGTCAAACCTGTGGTGGGCAGACCCTCACTCTAACCACGGAGCAACACCAGCCAGGGTGACATTCAAGCTTTTTGACCCTGTTTCTACCCTGTTATGTTTCTCTCATATGGCCTCTGTGGCTGGAGATCATCTTGCTTCTGTCAACTTTGCATTCAATTAGTTCAGAGGAAATGTATATGAGCCTTGGTGTTTCCCCTTAAGGATGGCATGGTTCTAGCTTTTATTGACTTGGCAAAGGATTCTATGTCTACAAATAAGAAACATATGACCACAGGTCTATAGTTTAAAAATAAGGTCAAGGTGGGAAGAGTGGAATTCTATAATCTAGCAAAGTTGAGCCCTATTTGGATAACCAGAACTCCATTTAGCAAAATACAAGTTTTCAGTTGGATTAAATCTTGTGGGGTCTCAAGCAATAATTTGAAAAGTGAAATTGTGTCCTTTTGGGGGTATTTTAAGTAGTGATTAAAATGGGCAGTGGAAAACCTTCCCACCTGGTATCAGATTTAGGGAACATGGAGTTTTTTTCTTCACTTAAGGCTAGTTTTTCCATTTTGTTTGCATTAAATTTTATATACTTGGGTTTTTTTTTTGTTCTTACAATTTTATAAGGGCTATAAACAAGGAATTTATAGCTCTTTTTGCCCCATATACAATTTAAGAAAATAACAACACTGAAGCATTCATGAGAATTATGCCCCACATAATGACTATTGCTGGGCCACAGAAGTCTGCATGGACCTTCCTGGTGGCCAAAACGAAAAGAAAGAGAAACTTGGATTAACTAAAGATTCATTGCATTAACTCAGCACAAGTTTTGTAGGCAGTAATACATGAACAAAATTTCCCCCAAGGAGTACCTATAAAATCATATTGTGCAGTAGAAAGTCAGTATTTATAACAACATCCCATGATCACCAAAACAGAGAGTTTACACCGTTATTTCAATAGCATCCTTTCATGCAAGACACAGAGTACATGTCAATTAAAATAACTTCGTGGTGGACCAAAGCAAAATGAACAACTAATTAAAACAAAATTATAACTGATTCATGTGAAATCTTTATGAATTTTTATCCAATCGTAATTTCTATATATTCACAAATTCCTATACAAATTTGAAATATTAATGTTTTATTTTCCTGCATTTGGGCCCACAACTGTAACTAAAGAAATAAGGTTGCCTCTTCTCCCTATCTCTGTGCTAAAGAGAAAAAGCAACTGCTTCTCTGTCATTCTAGCTTCCTCTTAATATCTGAAAAAATAAGTATTTAACTTATGTGGGACCTACTCCTTCAGAATTAAAATATATGGGGTTTTCAGGAAATCACTTCTGTTTATATGTGTACTGTCAAAAAAGAGACTGAAAATCATTTACAGGCATGTGGGGATGGAGGAACTTCCAGCAGTCATGCCTGAAATTAGAACCACCTCAAAATAAGCATGCTCTTTATACAGGCTTCTGGTTTGTTTTTCCTGTGGCCAATATTTTTTTCTTTTACTATCTCTACGTTTTATGACTATTTCCCTTTTTTCATGTTTATAGTTTGTGGTTTATTATTTGTTCCTCTCTTGTTTTTAACCTATGTGTAATAATTCCCCAACCAAATGACTGTTTGCAGCTAGAAGTATAATTCTGTTCAAATGACTAGAATCTCCAGTGTTTCTCCTGTCTAATGATCTTTGTTTATGACATCATGCCATGATAATAATTCTCACTGTGTATGCCCCATAATGATCCATTTACACAAGTAAACATATTCACTGATAACAGATGACTAAGAACACTTCCTATAACCAGACAAGGGCAAATTGAACCATAAGTATATAAATAGATAAATTGATATTCATATTTTAATTTGGAGATAATTTGTAAGAATTTTTTTCAACCCTCATCCGAGGATATTTTTCCACTGATTTTTAGAGGAAGTGGAGGTGAGAGAGGAGGGGAAGATAGAGAGAGACAGAGACAGAGACACAGAGAGAGAAACATTGATGTGAGAGAGACACATTGATTGTTTGCCTGCCACACGCACCCCGACCAAGGCTAGAGATCAAGCCTGCAACCAAGGTATGTGCCTTTGACTGGGAATCCAACCCATGACCCTTCAGTCCATGGGCTAACACTCTAACCATTGAGCACACTGGCTAGGGCTGTAAGAATATTTTTCAATAACACCAAAATACATGCTACTAATATCTACACTCCTGCCTTAATTAAGGACATCATCCTGGTGTCCTCATCTCTGCCACAGTAACAAAAATTAAGCCAAAAATTAAGGACATCATCCTGGTGTCCTCATCTCTGTCACAGTAACAACCCATTGATCAAGCCCTACTCTTATACAGGCTTCTGGGTTTGTTTTTCCTGTGGCCAATATTTTTTTCGTTTATTTTTTTAGTTTTACACCCTAAATAACTCTGCCCTTTGCTTCTCTGTTCTTCCTGCTATTATCCTAGTTCAGGCTCCCATCATCTCTCATCCATATTATCTCCACTGCCTTCTAATTCTTCTCCATAATTTTTCTTATGCCCTCCAAGAAATCCTGCTTGCCTCGGGGCCTTTTCTCATTCCATTGCCCATCCTTCTTTCTCCCCACTGTACTTTAGCCTCCTCCGTTCTGCTCTAGTCGTACTGTATTTCTTTCTGTTCCTTGAACCGGCCACATGGTCTCTCACTTCTGACTTTCACATAATCTCCTCTCCATCTTTTCCTATAGGTTTCAACTAGAGTGTTGTGCCTCAAAGGGGAAGAGAGGCCAAATTGGGGAACTGGAGAAATAGAGACCCATGTTGGAGAAGTGACAATATACTTATTTCCCTTCATCCCTTCAAAGAAATCATTTGAATTGCTTGCCAGTGCTTTTTGTGCATGTGATCCCCTCCCCGTCTCTCTTTCCAGGGGAGACAGCTTGAAGAGGTGAATGAGGGGACAGCTCACAGCAGTGTTACTCTAGCCTCAAAGGTACTCTTCAGCAGCTGCTGGATAGTGAGTAGGCAGGAGTGAAGGTGGGACACATCCAATGTCCTATTGTTGAGTAATATGACTCTACGCTATCAAAATCAGTAATTAAAGCAAAGAGCAATAATGGGTTGGCAAAAACACGGAGGCAGCAATGACAAGGGAGACAAGAGAATAGGATGTTTGGGAAAAGGTTAACAGTGCCTGGGGCATTGACCTAGAACAGAGCAGTCTTTTCAGGCTTGCTTTATTTTATCACCTCACAAAACCAGAACTAAAGGAACTAGCACTAGTTTTAAAACACAGAATTTTAATCTGGGGTCAAGGAAAGGGCTTGGAGAGGTAGTAGCTTTGAATCTCCTACAATTATGTGCAAAATTACATGTGCACACCTTCCTAAGGAGAGGCTCCCTAGTTACCACTGAATTGCATACCAAATGCTCATAAGAAAATGGTTAAGAATCACTGACTTCAAAATTAAAGCCAGTTAGAAATCAGTCTTTGATACTCCTGCCTAAGGAAATAGTGAAAAAGTGGGGAAAAGAGGGAACTAGGAATCTTGTCAATAAGAAACTGAAATAATCAGTCCGTCCTTACACTATTGTCATCACTTAAAAGTAGTGACATCCAGTCACAGGATGATGAAGTGTTGTTTATAGCTGTTTAGAAAAGTAAAAATGGCTTCCTTTTATATTATTCAATAGAAAATGGTGACCAATTATTCTCAGTCTTTATAGCAAACAAAAACAATAATAAAATAGGGCACCACACTGTAAAAGAACAAGTTCAAATTAGACCAGTGGTTCTGTCCCCCAGGGAATATTAGGCATTTGGTCAGCTCAACAGGGGAAGGGGATGCTAATGGCAACGAGTGAGTAGAGGCCTGGGAAACTGCTAAGCATCCTATAATGCACAGAACTGCCCTTACAAAAAAAAATTATCCAGTCCAAATGTCACCAGAACTGAGATTGAGAAACCCTGAATTAGAATACATGAAAACTTCCTGGCTATGAAGAGTACCAATGATTGAAATAGGTATCTTTGGGGATTGTACAATTTCTTTCTATGAGGTTTTGAATGATTAGGAACCTCATTCCTACCTGGCAAAGCACCATCATTTTCTACAGAGGTGCAGGTGCAATCTGTGAAGATGAAATTGCCATGAGAAAGCAGACCAGATGTTTTTCAATTTCATGTCCTCCTGGTTACTGGTGTGCAGCAGGCACCTAATAAATGTTGCAGAATGAATGAATATCCTGTGAATTTTTCTATTACAAACGACTTGCCACTATTTCAACTGCCTTTAGGGTCAAATGCCTTTGGAAGGACACTTATATTTCATCAAGTCGAAATTGTAGAAGGAGCATTTTCTCATTCCATTGAGATTTTGCTTCCCAGCAAGTGCTGTCAGTTTGGCTCAAATAAATTCATACTAATTCTCTCTAAAAAATAAAAAATTAAATTGTAGGGAAATTTAGATAAGAAGGCAATCACTTGGCCTGAAATTTAGCCAGACTGGTGTTGAGAGCCTGCTGGGAAGTAGCAGCAATCCTTAAAAATGTATCCTCCATATACGCCTCTCCAAGAACCAGTTTGGAGTGGGCTCAGCCCCATTTGGGGAGGAGAGCTGTCACCTTCCTGGGCACCAGTACCAAAGTGAGTCATGGGTTGTGTGGGGATCCTTGTCCTTTAGCTATAGCAATAGAGCTGGGCTTGGGTGGCAGACATAGCTCTGGTTGCCCTTTGGAGGCATAAGAAAGAAAGTGGTTTGAAATATCTGTAACAGTCCCCCATTCACACTGAAATATTGTGTTAAGTGAGAAGGGGGAAATAGAAAATCAGGTCAGCACCTATAAAGAATCACAAGTCAATGAATACAATAATATTCTACTTGTAAAATACTGCCGTTTAAGGGAAAATATATAATTGGAGTTTAATAAGCTGACTTATTAGGATTTACATTCATGGACACAATTTGTAAATTTATGAACATGGTCTGCATAAAATCCTTAACGTTAACCTTTAGTAGGTTGGAGACATGCAATAGATGCCCATCTTATTCTTAATGAATGATTAGCATTTTATACTGTTATAGACATTCTACAGAGTCATGGTTCTGAATTTTTAAATTAGCAATTAGTCATCTACTGGATGTTCAGTGCAAGAATAGTACTCAGAGGTGTGTTTTCCTAAGTCAGACTGATTAAGCCGCTAATTATAGTGCTAGCTGTTGCAGCTCTGGTCCCCAAGCTTAAAGATAGCCATAATAGTTAGACATGGCTATATTTGGCAGTGTTTTGCTATAGCTGCATTACAGGGATATGAGTTATAGTCTTTGCTCATTAGTGGTGAAGGGAATGAAAAGTGTGCTTGCATTAGTCTGTACTCTGTAAAAACAAATGTATAGTCAGATGTGCACGATCAGGTTTTCTTCAGGAAAATCAAATGAATGCAAGGCGCTACCTCTTCTGAAGAACTTGAGCATGAGATACAAAGCTGACCTTTTCAATGGATATGAATTATTTTTTAGGTATATTTCATCTGAACTAAAGGTAAATCTTCTTTCTTCCACCCACTCAATGATACACAGCACCACCAAAACAAAGCTTGAAGGTTATGGTGTCCCTTTGCTTGTTCAAACACTGTGACCATAAATAATTCTTCCATACTTGAAGCACAGATCCCAAAGCCTAACTCCATGTTCCCCGAGAGACTGAAGGCTCAGAACAGCCCTAGATAAGTCTTTTAGTTTTCAAGTTATGAGTTCTGAAATAATAATAAAAAAATTTAACCGAGTCAAGTTTTCCTAAAAGAAAGATGAAAGTCCCAAACCTCATCTCAAATGGTTCTGTGCTTATGCATTCCCTGGGAAGAATCCTGAGTCGTCAGGGTGAGCAGATAAGTGCTGTCACAATAAATTCAGAAATAAATTAAGTAAAAACATAAATGCAGAGTATGACAGGGATTGTTTTAAAATGGAGAGCAATTGCCCTAGCCTGTTTTGCTTAGTGAATAGAATGTCAGCCTGTGGACTAAAAGGTCCCGGGTTCGATTCCCGGGTTCAATTCCAGTCAGTTGCAGGGTCCTCCCTGGCCTGGGCCTTGGTCAGGGTGCGTGCAGGAAGCAATCAATCAATGTGTTTCTCTCACATCAATGTTTCTCTCTGTCTTTCCCTCTCTCTTCCACTCTCTAAAAATCAATAGAAAAATACCCTTGGGTGAGGAGTAATAAAAATAATTATAAAAAAATAAAATGGAGAGCAATTTCCCTGGAATTGGGCCTTTAATGGAATCAGGCTCAACAAGTCCAAGTTTTGCCTCTTACTGGCTCATCCAGAAAGACCATTTTCTGTTCCAGATTTGTTTACTCTGTGATTAGTGTGGAAAATCCAAATTCAGGTGTACTGATTCATGAAGGTTACAGGAAACGTAATGATTTTATTGGCAGTAAAAAGAGAATCATATTAAAACAGAGCCCTCATTATATTTTGAATAACAATAACAACAAAAATTGATGACTAAGTGATCAAAGTTAATCACTAAACTATTAACTGGGAACAAAGTTAATCACTAAGAACAGACAAACTAACATCATGTGCCTCCTGATATGATGTACCAAGAAAGATACAACACTACTACTTTGATTTTCCTGACAAAAATGCATAATCTTGAAGCAACATAAGGCAAACCCAATCTATGGGATATTCTACAATATAACTTGTTTGTACACTTCATAACTATCAAGGTTAAATATTATAATGAAAAGCTAAGAAACTGTTCCAGATTAAAGAGCACTAATGAAACATGAAAACTAATGCAACACATTGTAATATAGGATTAGATGGACTGGGAAATATCAAGTAGTTAGAAAATATATTATTAGATAATTGATGAAAATATATATGGAAGATACTCCACATTTTATATTATCAGGGAAATGCAAATTAAGGCAACAGTCCAAATCCAGAACACTGACAACACTAAATGCTGGCCAGGATGTGGAGTAACACCTACTCTCACACATTGTTGACAGAAATGCAAAATGGTACAGCCACTTTGGTGAGCAGTTTGGTGGTTTCTTATGAAATTAAATATACTCTTACCATACAATCGAGCAATCATGCTCCTTCATATTTACCCAAAGAGTTGAAAACTTATGTCTACACAAAACCTGCAAAAGGATGTTTATAACAGCTTTATTCATAATTGCCAAAACTCAGAGGCAACCAAGATATCCTTCAGTAGGGGAATGGGTAAATAAACTGTGTCCAGAAAACGGAATAATATTCAGCACTAAAAAGAAATGAGCAATCAAGTCACAAAAAGAAAGGAAAGAACCTTAAATTCATATTACTAAGTGAAATAAGCTAATCTGAAAAGGCTACATATGGTATAATTTCAACTATATGACATATTGGAAAAGGTAAAACCATGGAGACAAAAAAATCAGTGGTTGCCAGGAATGGAGGTGGGGAGAGATGAATAGGCGTAGCACAGAGGATTTTGGGGGCAGTGAAAGTATTTTGTAGCTCAGCCGGGATGGCTCACTGGTTGAGCATCAACCTATGAACCAGGAGGTCACGGTTCAATTCTGTCAAGGCACATGCCCTGATTGTGGGCTCAATCCCTAGTAGGGTGTGTGCAGGAGGCAGCTGATCAATGATTCTTATCATTGATGCTTCTATCTCTCCCTCTCCCTTCCTCTCTGAAATCAATAAAAATATATTTAAAAAATATTTTGTATATTATATTGATAGACATATGTCATTATACATTTTACAAGCCCATAGAATGTACAACCCCAAGAGTGAAATCTAAGGAAAACAATGGACTTGTGATTATTGTGTCAATGTAGGTTCGTCCTTGGTGAAAAACAAATTACCATTTTGGCGCGTGATGTTAGTAATGGGGGAAGCTATACATGTGTGGTAGCAGAGGGTATGTGGGAAATCTCTGTACTTTCCTCTCAATTTTGTTGTAAACCTAAAACTGCTATAAAAATAAAGTATTAGAAAAAGAACATGGATTGCGGACAATAGTATTTTATCAGGTTAAATTTCTTTGTTTTTAGGAAAAACACACTCAATTATTTAGTAAAGGAACACAGTGTCTTCAAACTTACTATAAAATAATTTAGGGAAGTAAAGAAAAATCATAGGTAAAACCAGAAATTGAAATAGAAATTTGTATATTTATAGAAACGTGCATGGATAACAAATGGAGGAAAATGGAAAGTGTAGGCAATTGGTGAATTTGTATAAAAGGTATGCAGGAATTCCTTGTACTCTTATTGCAAATAAAAGTTATTTTATAATATAAAAGGCCTCCATTTATTGAGCATCTACTATGTGAAGTTATGTTCTGGATGTTATACATACATTACCTCATGTAATTCCCACAATTGATATATGGGGTAGGATTGTTTACAGAGGAGGAAACTGAGGCCCAGAGAAATGAAGTGATTGTTAAGTGACAAAGAGGCATGGTCTCATCCTGGGTTGTCCAATGCCAAACCTGGGTTTTGGCCACTGTGCACTCCTGTTTCTCCATGAGAGGCATATTTTTATACTTATGCATGCTGGTTACCACCCAGACCATTCTAAAGCAAATTCTAAGTTGACTCTAATATATTTTGCAAAAGCCTGCCTCTACACAGCCAAGTGCACTGAAGTTACTTCCAGGGACTGATCCCCAAGCCGCAAATCTCCATCCTCCTCAGCCGATACCCTCTCACCAAAGCCCCATGACCAGCCGTCCCTTTTGATGCTCTGATTCTCTGTTTTCCTTGGTATTCTCCTAAGTCCGCACTCCTTTCTGATGCTCACTGAACCCCCAGCGATGTCCTTCTCTTTCACTTAAGTAAAAGTTGCCTCCAACCTTAGGATGCTGCTGCCCCCGTATCCCCCTCCAACAAAGGTGTTTATTGTCCCGTTTCTCATGCGATTCATGTTCTTGTGAGGATTGGTCTTTTCCAATTGCCCAAGTATTATGAATTGAATTGGGTCCATTCAAAAGGTATGTTGAAGTTCTAACCCCCCAGTATCTCAGAACGTGACCTTATTTGGAAATGCGTCATTGCATTAGTTAAGATAAGATGAAGTCATACGGGAGTAGGGTGGTCCTAAATCCAATAGATCCGGTGTTCTTATAAGAAGGTGATGTAAAAAACACACAAGTAGAGAGAACAGCATGGATGATGGAGGCAGAGACTATAATGATGCATCTGTAAGCCAAGAAATGCCAAGGACTGCCAGTGGCAGCCAGAAGCTAGGAGAGCAGTATGGAACAGATTCTCCCTCAAGAGTCTGCAGAAGGAACCTACTCTGCTGAAACCTGGATTTCAGACTTCCAGCTTTGAGAACTGTGAGAGAATCAGTTTCTGTTGTTTTAAACCACTCAGTTTATGGTAATTTGTTATGGCAGCTGTAGGAAACTAATACACCTAGGCTGTTTCCAACTCTTTTTACACCAACTGGTAAAAATCCCTGTTCTTTTAACATGATGAATTGGGAAGGGAGCGAGCCTTCATAAAGAGAGTTTCCTTCTTTAAAAAAACATGTTCTTATTGATTTTTAGAGGGAGAGAAGAGGAAGAAGGAGAGAAAGAAACATCGATGAGAGAGAACCATCAGTCGGCTGCCTCCTGCATGCCCCTTACTGGGATTGAGCCTCCAATGGCATATGCCTTGACCAAGAATCGAACCAGCAACTTCTTGGTGCACAGGACAACACTCAACCAATTGAGCAACACCAGCCAGGGCCAGGAAGATACTTTCTAAAATCCCTAAATATGGATGGTTGGTTCTCCTTCTGAAATATAAGATGTGAAGGTTTTTAAGAAAGGCACAACTCTCTACTGCTTTGGGTTGTACACAAGTTTTTCAGGAAAAGAATGACCTAAGTCTTCTCCCAGTGGAGTCCAGGAAAGATGGAAAGTTAGTATAGGGAGAGGCAGCCATGCTATATCTGATGGCACCAGTCCTTTGCTGGGTTAGAAAGAGCCACCACCAACTGAGGGTCCTTCAGCCTGAAGGAGAGAAAGATGATTACCTGATACCCTCTCAAGAGGGTCATAGGCTGAGGCCAGTAACGTCAGGCACTGCCATGGGTATAAGCATGTTGACCCTACCAGCAGTTTAAATGGTTATCAAGCACCTAATATATATAAACAGTGTCTGGGGTTTGAACCTACACAAAACTTATGCTGTTTCCTGCATATAGTATGAATTATTGCACCTTATGCATTTTATGAATTATTATACTCAACATATAGTATGTGTTATTGCATACTTCAGCCACATGTGCCGATTTTCTCCTTTAAATTATATTTTCCAAAATTTGGTGTCTTTCTTCAAACACATCACGTATATTCAGGCATCTGTGTGTATGTGGTCTCCTCTGCCTGAAATGTCTGTTTTCCTCTGCTGGAAATGTGTGTGTTGTTCCAGGTTTTGGCCCATCGCAGCACATAGTATGTGTTTAGGAAATGTTTATGGAATGTGTGAGTGAATTACTCTTTCATCCCCAAACGGAGTTATTTCCTTCTCTGTGTTGAGAACCTCTGTGTGCATCAGTCGTTCCCTTATGTTGCCCATTATCTCTCTACCTCTGCCATTCTTCTTTTTTTGTTGTTGTCACCACCATATCAAATTTATTTTTCCAATGGCACTACTATAGCTGGAGGTGCTTAAGGTGACACCGCACAAGATTTCCTGCCTTGTAGTTTCCCTCCAGAGAAATGTCTATTTGCTTGTTCCTTCCCCCTTTCTGGGAGAAAATCCAGTATGGGCCATTTACCCAAATAAACCTTTTTAATGCGTTTATTGAAAAATATTTTTTGGACATTTGAGTTTCTGAATAAATGGGGGGGGGAAAAGTGTTGGTTGTCCCATCCCCTCTACCACCCCGACCCCCACCGGCCTAATACGTCCTTGCTGCGAGGCCATTTCTGTTGTCTCTGAGATCTTAAAATACACGTTGAAAGACATGGCATCATGTGTTCCCGCTGCATTGCGCGGGCTGGGCCCCAGACACCTGTCGGGTGGGTGGGGCATCTCTGTGCATCCACAGTCTCGCGAGAGGTCGCGAGGCGCCGGCGAGGCTCCTCGCTGTGGTGGGCCGTGGGCAGGCACAGGCGTTGCGGTGTCCCACGCAGCAGGGGCTGCGGGGAGAGCGGCCTACAGTCTGTCCAGGAAGTCGTCTGGGGCTGGGCTGCCTTCCCTCAGGACTTTGCGATCAGGCTGGGGTGGCTGCTGGTGTCAGGAGCCTCAGGCCGCCTCTCCCCGCGCGGTGAGACGGGCCTGGGGGAGGCCTGGCGCGCGTGGGCCTCCGGGTGCCAGTGAAGCGGGAGGACCCGCTGCCGGACGGGCAGGCTTCACCACCAACACCGGGCGTGGACCTCCGGGAACTCTGCCGGGACGCGGCCCCGCTTCCCGTTCAGGACACCGTAGATGCCGCGGACCCTTGTTACAGACGCTGGGTCTCCGCAAATGGATGGCACCAGGAGCTGGGCACCAGGAGCCGGCGGCCCTCGGCATCCGGGGATGACTTTCCTGGCGTCCGCGTGCTGCGTCCCCTTTGCCGACACCCGCGGGCACGCGCCGCCTGTCCTCACACAGCGCCCCGTCTTCCGTGGCCCACAGACGCCCGCCTCCGTGCTGTCCATGGGCTCCCTGAGGTGCTGCACACGCTTGGTGATAGCGGGGAGGACGTCGGGGCTGGTGGACCCACGGCACCAGATCTTGCGGGCCTCGGCCAGGTCCCACTCCCACTCCCGGCCACAGCGGGCTGCTGCTGGAGCGCCTGGTGGGCGGACACCTTGCCCTTGGCGGTGCCCTCGGCCATGCTGTTGGGGAAGGGCCGTCCCTTCATGCACAGTCGGTGGTGCTTACTGGGGGACTTGGGCACAGCGCGTTCGACCTGGAGCTGACAGTCTGGCAAGGAGACGGCCAGGACGGATTTCTTGATCGGGATGCAGGTGTGGTTCTTCGCCAGGACCTTCGGGCAGATCTCTATGTGCATCTCTTGGCCCTCCCCTTCCACCCCTTCTTCAGGAGGAGTGCTCCCTGGCTTGGCCAAGCTGCCTCAGACTCTCCACCTGCCAGCTTGGGCAGGCAGTCCAGGTTTTTGGCCTCCCTGCAGACCGTAAGGACAGGGCTCACGCTAAACTTTATCACCTGCAGGTTGAGAGTGTGCTCGAAGGTGGTAATGATGCCAGTCTTCCTGAGGCACTGGTCTGTGCCCACCAGGGCCATGATGTTCCTGAAAAGCACATCCTCTATGGACTCTACATGAAACCAGATAGATTCTTAATGCTGGCTCTATTTATGTTTATTCTGGCAAGATAAACAGAACAGTGCCTGAAGCATAATAGATGCTCAACAAATTCTTGTTGGATTGATTTGGAGCTTTTATTCACTCTTGGGCATCTACTTACTCATTGCACCTGGGCACCTGTGTGGTCTGTGTACTGTCCTCAAATGCAGGCATCTCTATGGTGTGGTTTTCTGGCTTAACATGATGTGGTTGTCCAGGGCAAAAGTCAGCATGCTGCCAGTGTTCAGGACCAAGAGGTATACTCAGCTGCTTACTTTGATTTAGACCCTTGTTTTGAGCTCTACATTTTGATTAGTTCAAGATGAAAAGAGCCTTTGGAAATGCAAACTCTGTGGGACCATATTTCATAGACAGGATTTTTTTGAATTTCAGCAGCCTTTGAAAGTCCTGAAGTGGTCCGGTGCATTGTGGGATCTTCAGACCAGGTAAGTCCTCTTCCTTCAGCTTATGGGTTCTGGGCTATGGACCATACCACCTCCTGCTTTTATATTCTAGGGCAGTGATGGGCAACCTTTTGAGCTTGGTGTGTCAAACGTCGCCAAAAAACTGAGCATAACTCGGGTAGTGTCTCACTTTGAGGAAAAAACATTATTTTGCAAATGTTTCATCCTCAGGAGCAGCAAATGTTTCATCCTCGGCATGCGGCCGCGTGTCATCAGAAATGGCTACGTGTGTCAGTGCTGACACGCGTGTCATGGGTTCGCCATCACTGTTCTAGGGGAACCCAGGGCTTCCTTGAAAGGGAAGATATATCGTCAAAGAGCAACTTAAAAGGAGGTAGAATAGCATAGTTGTTAGGAGAATAGGTTTTGGAATCAGCATTGGGTTTGAATCCCAACTCCACCCCTTATTAGATGTGCAGCTTTGGACAAACCTGCTGAACCTCTCCTAGCCTTTGTGATAATATCTGGAATATTGGGGATAATCATACCCATGTTACAGGGTTTGCATGAGGATTATGTGAGTGAATAAATATAAAAAACCAGCCCAGAGTAGGTACTCAGTAGCTGTAACTGTCATTCTATAAAAGTTCAAGCTCACTGAGGCTTTGGCACCTTAGTCGGCTTAAGTGCTTTTTCTGTGATTTTTGTACATACAAGTCCTTTGCATCAACAACTGACAGTACACTCTCACCCCCTTTCCTCCCACCTGCTACCTCCTTGAAAAATCCAGGAGTTTAGCTTTTCCAAATGTGTGTCCTGAGGCATCTCTTCCATTCTAGGAGCAACACATAACCCCAAAGCTCTCTAATGACATTTGGGAAATTTTTGTCTATTATTTCGTTCAAATACTTTTCCTGCCTTATTCTTACTCTATTCCTTCTGGGACTCCAATTACACATATATTAGACAATTTCATATTGTCCCTCAGGTCCTGGAGGCTCTTTTATCTTTTACCAACATTTTTTTCTCTTTCTGATCTTAAGATAATTTTTGTTGATCTGCCTCTCAGGTCACTGATTCTCCTGCCATCTCCAATCTGCTGTTAAGTCCTTCCAGTGAGTTTTTAATTTGTTATTGTCTTCATGCTTTGTTGGAGAAGATTTGTGGAAAGCCCAGGGTATTTCCCAAGCCACTTTAACTTGGCAGGACTCAACTTAGTTTTTCTTTTTAAATTTCTTTATTGATTAAGGTATCACATATTTGTCCTCATCCCCCCATACCCATCCCACACCCCTTCCCACGCATGCCCCCACCCCCCTGTTGTCCTTAACCACTGGTAAGGCTCATATGCATGCACACAAGTCCTTTGGTTGATCTCTCCCCTTTACCCCCACCCTCCCCTACCCTCCCTCTGAGGCCCGACAGTCTGATCCATGCCTCCTTGTTTCTGGGTCTGTTCTTGTTCATCAGTCTATGTTGTTCATTATTTCCCCTAGATGAGTGAGATCATGTGCTATTAGAAATACACTTATAAGAACCGAAAATGAGACAAGCAATAATGGTTATGCTTACAGGCAAATGAATCAGTCTGTAGTGAGTTTCTTTCTGGGCCAACAGTTCTTTTGGGACCCAATTTCAATGTCCAACAGTTCCTTATGTGTACATGTCAGCACTGACATTTCAGTTCTGGATGGTGGACAAATGGTGGTAATGCAGGTCCGACTCTCTCTGGTTTGGTCCTGGGCAACCTGCAGCGATGCACAGCTGCTGACTGCTAGTATGGCAAGGCGACGTCAGCGTCTTTCATCTCTGGACTGCTTCTCTTCTGTCTTCATGGCTGGAGTAGTCCTGTTGATTCCTCTCTGTTGCTGGAATCCACATGGTCTCGGAGTTGTTTTCTGAAAATATAAAAACATATTCTTGACCAAAAGTTAATAAAGGAATATTTTCTATAAATTTGACTTGGGATCCTATTTCATTTTTTGCCCAAATGATTTTCCTCTGGCTTGTTTTTAAAAAATGTATTTTTAGTTAAGATATAATTGACGTGTAATGTTATATTTGTTTCAGATATACAACAATGATTTGATATTTGTGTACATTATGAAGTGATCACCACAGTAAGTCTAGTTCCATCCTCACCATACATAGTTACACATTTTTCTTCTTTTTTTTCTTGTAATGAGGACTTTCAAGATTTACTTTCTTAGCAACTTTCAAATATGCAGTTCAGTATTATTAACTGGAAGTTTATATCTTTTGACCCCCGTCACTCATTCCTCCTCCAACTTCTGGCAACTACCAATCTATTCTTTGTATCTATGAGCTTGTTTTTTGTTTTGTTTTGTTTTGTTATTTTTTAGATTCCACATGTAAGTGAGATCATATGGTATATGTCTTTCTTTGTCTGCCTTAGTATAATGCCTTCAAGGTCCAACCATGTTGTTGCAAATAGCAAGATTCCATTCTTCTTTATGGCTGAATAATATACATACCACATCTTTATTCATCCATCAATGGACACTTAGATTGTTTCCATATCTTAGCAATTATAAATAATGTTGCAATGAACATAGGTGTGCATATATCTTTTTTAATTAGTATTTTCGTTTTCTTCAGGTTTATACCCAGAAGCGGAATTGCCACATCATCTGGTAGTTCTATTTTTAATTTTTTGAGAAACCTCCTTGCTGTTTTTCATAGTGGCAGCACCAATTTACATTCCCACCAATTTTCTCCATATCCTTACCAACACGTTATTTCTCATGCTTTTAATAATAGTCATTATTATAGATGTGAGGAGATATCTCATTGTGGTTTTGATGTGAATTTCCCTAATGATTAGTGTTGTTGAACATCTTTTCATGTACCTGTTGACTGCATGTATGTCTTCTTTGGAAAAATGTCTATTCAGATCCCCTGCCCATTTTTTAATTGGATTGTTTGTTTTCTTCGCTGTTGAGTTGTAGAAGGTTTTTAATATATATTTTGTATATTAACCCCTTATCAGACATATATGTTTTGCAAATATTTGCTCCCATTCTGTAGGTTGTCTTTTTGTTGTTGTTTCCTTCCCTGTGCTACTTTTTAGTTGATGTAGTCCCACTAGTTTATTTTTGCTTTTGTTGCCTTTATTTTGGAGTCAGATACAAAAAATTATCAAAACCGAGTCAAGGAGCTTACTGCCTGTGTTTTCTTTTACAGGTTTTATAGTTTAAGGAGCAGGACTCAACTTCTAAACTCTGTCTCCTCTGAGGATCTTTCCAGGACTTGGTTATGGGTATTGTTAGGGTAGGTCTAGAGTAAGCTTTACTCTGATCGTGCTCCTTAGTTTTAATGCATGCATAGTCCTTCTGATGTCTCAACCAATGCCCAGCCTTGTTGAAAGATATACATACTGGAGCATGGTAAGCAGAAAGCTCCTCAGTAGTGAGGAGACTCAGTGGTCTAAGGTAGGAAGAATAGTTAAAGGAACCCTAGGCTAGAAGAAGCCCCAAATAGGGCATGGGGAGTGGATGATACATGGAAGGGAGGAAGGATAATGTCTTTGTGAAACCTAGCTCTGATGGTTGGCAGAATAAAAATGAAATTTTATTTGGAAAAAATATGAATTTCTAACTGTTAGAGTAGTTCGAAAGTGAAATGCTGAGGAAGAGAGAGTTTGTTGTTTTTAAAGGTAACTAAATAAAGGTTAAGTGATCCTTGTAGGGAATATTGAAATGATGATTCACATATCAGATGAGGATTGAATTTAAGACTTTTATAGCTCCTCCCAATGTGGCATCCTTTGGTTCACTGAACTTGAGTTGTTTTAGTAAAAGCACTAGTCATTTATTCATTACTAGAGGCCTGATGCATGAAATTCATGCAAGAGTAGGCTTTCCTTCCCCTGGCTGCCAGCACTGGTTTCCCTCTGGCACCTGGGACCCAGGCTTCGCTCCAGCCCTGGCTTCATCCGGAAGGATGTCCAGAATGACGTCCGGTCTAATTAGCATATTACCCTTTTATTATTATAGATAGCACAGGAAGGGAATTCTCCTTTATGTGTGTTATGGAAGGAGTATGGTTTGTAGGAATGGACCTGAGTTTGGACCCCTGATCTGCCATTTTATAGCACACTTTTTGAGAGAACTCAGTTACATTTCCAAACCTCGCCTTCATCATTTTAAAAATGAGGATGTCCTGAGATTGTTGTAAATATAAAGTACTTGAGAAAGTACTTGACAAGCAGTGTTTTCCAGGAATACTTGTCATTAATATTAGTGGTATTGTTGTGTTATTATTAGACAACTTAAAATTTTTGATTATGTTATAAAGAAATTATCTTAAAAATATTCATGGCTGCACACAAAGCTTTAGCCATAAAAATGTCCATTATGGTCCTACTAGAGGCCCGGTGCATGAAATTCATGTACTTGGGTGGGTCCCTCAGCCCGGCCTGTGCCCTCTCGCAGTCTGGTAGCCCTCGGGGGATGTCCAACTGATATCTTAGGCCTGTGGGGAGTGAGCCTAAGCTGGCAATTGGACATCCTTAGCACTGCTGCTGCCGCAGAGGCGGGAGAGGCTCCCGTCACCTCCGCTGCACTCACCAGCTGTGAGCCCGGCTTCTGGTTGAGCGGCGTTCCCCCTGTGGGAGCGCACTGACCACCAGGGGGTAGTTCCTGTGTTGAGCATTTGCCCTCTGGTGGTCAGTGTGCATCATAGTGACTGGTCATTCCACCGTTCGGTTGATTTGCATATTAGCCTTTTATTATATAGGACTAGAGGCCTGGTGCACGAAATTTGTGCATGGGGGGGGGTGTCCCTCAGCCCAGCCTACACCCTCTCCAATCTGGGACCCCTTGAGGGATGTCCGACTGCCCATTTAGGCCCGATCCTACTGGTAGGATCGGGCCTAAATGGGCAGTCGGACATTCCTCTCACGATCCAGGACTGCTGGCTCCCAACTGCTTGCCTGCCTGCCTTCCTGATTGCCCCTAACCGCTTCTGCCTGCTAGCCTGATCACCCCTAACCACTCCCCTGCCAGCCTGATTGATGCCTGACTGCTCCCCTGCCAGCCTGTTTGCCACTAACTGCCCTCCCTTGCAGGCATGGTCCCTCCCAACTGCCCTCCCTTGCTGGCCATCTTATGGCGGCCATCTTGTGTCCACATGGGGGCAGCCATCTTGTGTGTTCAATTTGCATATTACTTTTTTATTAGATAGGATAGAGGCCTGGTGCACGGTGGGGCCAGCTGGTTTGCCCTGAAGGGTGTCCCGGATCAGGGTGGGGGTTCCCTTGGGGTGTGGGGCGGCCTGGGCGAGGGGCCTGTGGTGGTTTGCAGGCCGGCCACGCCCCCCAGCAACCCAAGCGGAGGCCCTGGTATCTGGGGTTTATCTATCTTCTATAATTGAAACTTTGTAGCCTTGAGTGGAGGCCTGGGCTGGCCAGGGTGTGTGTAAAGCTTGGCTTCCTCCATTGCCGGGGAAACCTGCTTGCTCTGTGGTCGCAGCCATCTTGGTTGGGTTAATTTGCATACTCACTCCTGATTGGCTGGTGGGTGTGGCTGGTGGGTGTAGCCTAGTGATGGTTAATTTGCATATTACTCTTTTATTAAGATAGGATAGTGTGTGTGTGTGTGTGTGTGTGTGTGTGTGTGTGTGTGTGTATATATATATATATATATATATATTATTGTAATGAGATAACACTCTGATACTGTTTGATAACCAAAATTCCTCCTGAGTATGGTGATTGTGGGGAGATTTTATTTTTATTCTCTTTCTGTTGTCTTCTCCCTTAATTCACTACTGAGAGTAAATATGTGTTATTATAAGTAGTAAAGAGGTAAATTATCATAAAGCATGTAAGGAAGGAGTTGATTTCTCATCCTCAGGGATAGTTTATCACTAGTTGGATCCTGGGTGGTGAGGCAGGGGAGATGCCAGCATCAGATGGGAATAGTGGTGGATTCTCTTAAGGTTTTTTTGTATCCTGAAACATTTTATGTGGTCAATGAGAGGTACAAATGGTAAGTGCTATAGGAGATTGAAAGATGGTGGGGCTCTCTGGATGGATTTGGGTAAGAGGTGAGCCTTGTGGGCCAGGAAAAAGAATTGCATTTTCTGGAATTCTTGACCAGGTCAGAAGTCCATGAAGGTGTCTGACATCTATGTGAGTTTGAAAATGCAACTATTGGATATCAGGTAGCAACTTCTTCTATCTTTGGGTTTTTGTAAATCCCTGAAATTTTTATTTACAGAGGAAAGCTGAGGAGAAACTAAGTACAGGAAATGCAAGAGATTTCAAAAATAGTCCTGCTATAAAACTGCAACAAAGGATACCCTAGCTGCTCTCAGTTCACTGGGTACAATAAACTGTTCCTGATGTATGTCAGGAGATTTTCCTTTATTTAGAAATTTGAGCCACACTTCAAAATCTCATGTTACATCATCATTTTATAAGCATTTCTAAAAGGCTGAGGCATCTGCCCTTGTTTTCTGGCCTTCTGCAGGGCAACATCATGAAACTGGAGCAACTGAACGTGACAAGTGACTTGAAATTGTGATGATGACAGTTATAACCCAATGTTGTGCAACACCATCTTGAGTGAGACTCAGGTTCCCAATTTGGATGTCAAGGAATGGAAAATCTATTATGTGATACATTTTGGACACCAGAGTTGTGTTGGGAGGGTGGAAATGGAATGGATGGGAGTGAGGGTTAAGGGGTAGTGGGAGAGAGGACACACAAGTTTATAGATGTTAACAGCTGGTGTTATAAACTTCTCTAAAAGAAAGGCAGTTAATTACTAGCCTTTGGACATGCAGGAAGCTAGGAGATAGTGATTTAGTTTTGGAAGTAATGCAATGTGTAGCATTTTGCTGTCTAGGGAAGAAAGAAGAGTGTTTTTTTTTGTTTTGTTTGTTTTTTAGAATAGGAAAGAAAGAATGACAGAAGGGAGAGGAGGGGAAAGGAAAGGAGAGGTAAAAAAGGAAAGGGATGGTGGGGAGAGAAAGAAATTAATTTCATTGCTATTGGTAAACACCATGGGTAATAGTCCTTGTTAAAGAACACAAAGCTACAAAGCTGGTATTGACATCTTAGAATATTAACTTTTATCTTCATATGGAGTCTCTAGAAAGTTCTTTTCCAATGAGGGTGAGTACTGGCTAAATGAAGAGTATTGCCTAAAATTCTGCTTCTAGTTTTTTGGCAGCATTGCTATTGTTTCAAAAGTGACACCTCCCCCACCTCGATCCCTAGCTGAAACCCAAAAGTAATCCAGGTCCACCAACTTTGGTCCACTACAAGTGTGGGTCTTCCCTGCCCCCCGCCAAAGTGAATGGGAGGAAAATTTGTAAACAATATTGACACAATCTCTGATTGAACAGTGTTGGGCAGTAACTGGTTAACCCCAAAAGACCACAGCTTCTTTTTTTTTAAAAAAATTGTTGACAGTATTACAGATGTGCTCCATTTCCACTCGCTCTTTATCCCCCTCCACCCAGCCCTTGCTCTACCCCAGGCCTTCACCACACTTGTCTATGTCCATGGGCTATGCAAGTATGCATGTAAGTTCTTTGGTTAATCTCTTTCCATGCGCCCTCCCCCGCCCCTTAGATCTGTCAGTCTGTTCCATGCATCCAAGCCTCTAATTTTTAAAATTAGATTCCACATATAAGTGAAGTCATGTGATATTTGTCTTTCTCTGAGTGGCTTATTTTGCTTAGTATAATAATCTCCAGGTCCATTGATGCTGTCACAAAAGGTAAGAGATCCTTCTTTTTTGTAGCTGCATAGTATTCCATTGTGTAAATGTCCCACAGCTATTATTCACTCATCTACTGATGGCACTGGGCTGTTTCTAGAACTTAGCATTATAGCTATTATAAATAATGCTGCTATGAACTTAGGGGTGCATATATTCTTTCTGATTGGTGTTTTGTGATTCTTAAGATGTATTCCTAGAAGTGGGATCACTGGTCAAATGAGGAAACTCCATACTGTTTTAAATTTTTGAGGAAACTCCATACTGTTTCCATAGTGGTGGTTCCAGTCTGCATTCCCACAAGCAGTATACTAGGGTTACCTTTTCCCCACACTCTCACCAATACTTCTTGTTTGTTGATTTGTTGATGGTAGCTATTCTGGAAGGTGTGAGGTGGTACCTCATTGTAGTTTTAATTTGCATCTCTTTGATGATTAGTGACATTGAGCATTTTTTCATATGTCTCTTGGCCACCTGTTTGTCCTCTTTGGAGAAGTGTATTCAGGTCCATTTTTAAAATTGGAATGTTTGTCTTTTTGTTTAGTTGTATGAGTTCTTTATATATTTTGGAAATTAACCCTTTATCAGATGTATCATTGGCAAATATATTCTCCCATACAGTGGGTTCCATTTTCATTTTGTTGATGGTTTCTTTTGCTGTGCAGAAGCTTTTTATTTTGATGTAGTCACATATGCTTATTTTTTCCTTTGTTTTTCTTGTCCTAGAAGATATATTGGTGAAAATTCTGCTACATGAGATATCTGAGATTTTACTGCCTATGTTTTCTTCTAGGATTTTTATGATTTTGTGACTTAAACATTTAAGTCTTTTTATCCATTTTGAGTTTATTTTTGTGTATGGTGTAAGTTGGTGGTCTAGTTTTATTTTTTTGCATGTAACTCATATATGGCCTTTAGTATATTGAGGTCTGATCCTCTATTCCCATTTTGTTGAGAGTTTTTATAAAAAATGGGTGCTGGATTTTGTCAAATGCTTTTTCTGTGTTTATTGATATGATCATGTCATTTTTATCCTTCATTTTGTTTATGTGATGTATCACATTTACTGATTTGCAAATGTTATACCAGCCTTGCATCCCTAGAATAAATCCTGCATGGTCATAGTGTATGACCCTTTTAATGTATTGCTGGGTCAAATTTGCTAATATTTTGTTGAGGATTTTAACATCTATATTCATCAGGGATATTGGCTTATAATTTTCTTCTTTGTAGTGTTTTTATCTGGTTTTGGAATTAGGATAATGCTGACCTTGTAAAAGAGCCTGAAATTCCTCTTGAATTTTTTGGAATAGTTTGAGGAGGATAGGTATTAGCTCTTTAAATGTTTGTTAAAACTCGCCTGTGAAGCCACAGAGTAAGTTGAAGGAAGGAAGTAATAAGGTCAGATTGGAAATAAATGACATAGAGACTAGTAAAACAATACAAAAGATCAATGAAACCAAGAACTGGTTTTTTGAAAAGATGAACAAGATTGATGAACCTTTAGCCAGACTCATCAATAAACAAAGAGAGGACTCAAATAAATAAAATCAGAAAGGAAAGAGGCAAAGTAATGATCGACATCACAGAAATACAAAGGATTGTAAGAAAATACTGTGAACAACTATATACCAACAAATTGGACAACCTTGGTGAAAAAGACCACAGCTTCTTTAGTATTAAGTGGGGAAAGGATGGGATTGGCTTGATGCTCTGTGAGTGAAATGATGATTGGCAGCCAAGGACATACAAACTTTTCCAGCAGATTATTGTAAAATGTTGTTAGAAGCTGGATGTTCACTGGGAAAGCTTGCACAACTTAGTGGATTTTTTAGGGGGTAAATCTTAAAGGAGAGGAATCTAAGGGTGATTAGGGATTCAGGTCTCTCTACCTAGGACTACCCAGCTAACAAAGGTTAAGGGAGGAGGGGCATCTGTTACCATTTAATACTTCCCTTTTCTTTAAAACTCAGCCTCTGAGCACAATAATTTTGTTGTCAATCAATATGAAGAGGGGGCTGATTATTCAGGAAATCTATTTTTCTGAAGGTAGATGCTCAAATGGAGAAGATGAAGGCATGGTGCTATTTGAGAATAGTTTTAGGGGACCTTTGGAGATCCTTTGTGGACATATAAATCTAGAGTTCATTTACTTTCAAACACCATAAAGGAATTTTAATGAAACTGGAGAACTGGAATTTAGGAATGTTAAAATACAGCCAGGTCTGAGCTTGCTTTTAGAAAGCATGTTGTTCTCAACCTGTTAGTGATTAGAAGTAATTACTAAACAACTTCTGTCATAGGCAAGGGTTCTATATTGCCTTAGAAGTCCCATAGTAAACAGTTCAGTTAAGCAGAGATACTATTCCCAAAATCTAGATTGATTTGCTCAACCAGGAATTAGGAAAAATTTCAGTCAATAACATTAAACTAGTTAACATAAAAGGAAAATTAAAATTTCAAATAACAACTATAAATGTTATTGAAAAATAATGGGATTGCAAAAAGGTGAATAAAAATACAATCTGTTTGGAGTTTAATTTTACTAGCAAGCTTGTTAAACATTTGTTTCTTAAACTTCCTCTTTGGAATGCTAATTCAAAGAACCGAATGCAATGAAATCTCAGGCCTTGGGCCAAGGAGAGGCTTAGGTTCTTTTTAGTTCTTACTTCTTCAGATGAAGCGTGACAACCTCATGACAGGCCATCATTTCATTTCAGAGAACCCAAGTTATTTGCACTGTTTAGGTTTTGCTGTTTTCTTGGCGAGGTTTATGAAATTCTCTTAGGAAAGAATACTGATAGAAAGATGGATTAAGTATACAGTCAAAGAGCCCAGGGAAGGTCAAATTTTGCTACATGAGATGCTCTTCACTGGGCCAGAAATATTAATTAGGCAGTAGTGACACCACCTGGTTTTCTTGGGAATTTTCACACAATCAATTGACTGGAAAAATGATGCACTATGCAGATGATGTGTTACAGAGTTCTACACTTGAAACCTGTATGCGTTTATTAACAAATGTTACCGCCCAAAATTTAATAAAAATAAAATAGTTTGGTTAAAAAATGAATGGAAAAATGAACAAATTTTTATTGCGTCTACTGAAAATGCAGTAGGCACAGTAAAAGCTACATATGAAATGGAAGGGCCCTGAATTTGAGGAGTTTATTAACTTAGTAATATATAAAAAAACATATATATGCCTTCTCTACTTCAACCTATACCACAACTCCAGAAATTCTGATTTAGGAATTAAGAGTGGGAGTGGGGTCTTGGTACTGTATTTATTTTTCTGAGAATTTTGATGGTCACTTGGGTTTGGGGAGTGATTCAGGGGAAGACTCTGAAGAAATACTCAATATATGAGACTATTAAAAAATTACAGTAAGTGTGGTAATCAGAGAGGCTTCACGAGGCAGAGATTCTTTTAAATCTGCAAAAATGCAAAGGTTAAAAATAGGAGATATTCCAGGATGGGGGGGGGAAGGCATTTTATTCCCTACATATATTATTTAATAATATCTAATTTTCCAATGTTCAATTTCTATTCTGGATTCTTACAGAATAAACAAAATGTTCTTTAACATGTGCTTTCAGTACCTAATGTAATCATAGTTCCCCTGATTTTACTAATTGTTTCAGATTATGGTCAGAAAAACAGAAATCACTTGTTTCAAATAGAATGTCAAATAGTGGGGATTTAATACAAATCTTTGTCTTACTGGTGTTGGGAGGGAAGGAAGAGCTAAAGAGAGCAAGGGAGCTTGAGTAGCAAAAAGGAGAAAGAGTGATACTGAGATTAGTATCAGTGGAAGAACTGCCAACTCTAGGGACTGGGGGAATGAAAGGCAAGAGGACTTGTTATCAAAGCCCAACACTATTGCAGGATTCTAGGGGTTCTATCTAGCCAATGCTAGGACTGTAGAGAAGATGGTCTCCCTGGATGGTGTTGGGACAACTGAAGAAGGGCAGTTATAACAGAAGCTTGGAACACTGACAAGATGCAGGTACTTCCAGGAACACCAGCAAGAGCAAAAGTGTATTGAGAAAGAAATAATGGTCCTTTCTCTTGCAGGAGTCTGGAAAATGTATTTTGGAAATTCCAAGCCACAGCAATACGGTATAGATGGAAGAAGGTGGGTCAACAGGTAGATAACTGGTACACTATGTAAAATGAATTAAGATGTAGTTCCTTCAGGAAGACAGATAAATATGCCTCAGGCAGAGCTTCATGTATGACTACCAGCGAGCATTAGTACTAAAATATGCCTAAGCCTTGTGACAACCATTTAGCAGTTCAGTCCAAAAGGAATAAAGAATGAAGCTTGTGAAATTTGATGAATATTGTGTGAACATGCAGCTCTTCTCATGGCTTTTCCTGTGTTAATCTGATTCATGCTTCCATTTGTCCGTCCATCCATCCATCCATCCATCCATCTATCCATCCATCCATCCATCCATCCATCCATCCATCCATCCATCCATCCATCCATTCATCCATTTAGTGCCTATAATGTGCCAGACACTGTGGTAGGCACTGGGGAATCCAATGATTGGGCAATACAACTCTCTTAGCTGGCTTCTAAGCCAGGCAGGCAGTGCATGAATTTGATAGTCACGAACAAAATAATAACCATATTATTTATTCTCTACACTTTTAATGTACTTTGTCATCTCCTGTTTTATAGTTTTAAAATATAATTTCATGTCAAACATATTTTTATTTATTTCCCAACAAACTTTCTAAAAACATTGTATATAATTTTCTTATAGATTTTTACTTTTCTCACTCTCTTGGTTCTTACTGTCCTTTTTGATGAATAGGTTTTCCTCCTCTGACCAGTGACTTTTCCTGAATCTCTTTCTTACATGGCCAACTCTAGTGTCTGGTGTATGGCCCAGATATTTATATGTTTAACAATGCTACCATCCCAATGACTGTTTATCCTGTGGCCATTTCTGCCTATCTTCGTGTGCTTTCCTTCCAATTTTATATGGCCTCTTTGACTCTGATGTTTGTTCATTTCATCCATCATTTTCACCAACTGGGTCTTGTAGATCAACCTTAGAGACATTTTGAGAGATCGGACATTGCTGTGAATCCTCTCCTCACCCTACCCTTAGGAGGGTCTTGTCTCTCATGTCACAGACTTTTCATAGAATCAAGTCCACTTTCTGCTTTGTACCACTTTGTTTTTATTTCATTGTCTTTAACAATCTTAACCATATATCTATATTTGATTGGTAATGACCAGTGTTTCTCAAAGTGTCCTAAGTGGACTACCTGCTTTTGAATCACCTGGGGAGCTTATTAAATATGCAGATTCCATGGCCAACTCTAGTGTCTTGTGTATGGCCAAGATATTTATATGTTTAACAAGTTAATGGGATGATATTGATCACATGAAAGTGTGAGGCGTATTGATAGAGACTTCTGTCTTCATCCCTGACATTTTTCTTCTCACCTCCTTTGGGGTTTTGAAAATACTGTTGTCTTTAACAGAATACTGTCTTATCATTAGACATCCAAAATGGGCAGTAATGATTTGAAGTTTATCCCGTTATTTCTGAAAACATTTCATTTTGATTAAGTTAAAGATGCATTCTAAGTTTGAAACATTGTCCCAAAATACTCCCATAGTAGAGAGCAGATATTGATGCCAGGCTACAGATGGTGAAAAAGGGGTTCAGGAAGAATAAGGGACTGGGAGAATAAAAGGAAGGTCACACAGCTATTTTAATTGTAGAACCGAGACTGGAATCCAGGCCTCCAGGATCCGTTCACTGTGTCTTCTCCCAATTCTGACTCTTTTTGGGGATTGTTATTTATGCTTAAACACACACACACACACACACACACACACACACACACGATTCTATCCTTTGCAATATACTGTAACATGTATTGAATATTGGCCCTCTTTTTTTGTACTTACCTTTTGCAAAGGTAAAATGACATATTTTCTCCAAGAGTAAAAAAGATGCTTGAAAATACCTCTGTCATCATCAGAGCCAATGTGAATTAACACAGCATCTGAGTGGTGCTGATTACAGATGGGGAGGGATGGTGCACACTGAAGTGAAGCAAACAGTCATGATAATTTCAAGGTCCACTGCAATAGCAGAAAACTATCCAATGGAAATGAATCAACTCTAGGCTCTCAGACTCTGAAATCTCATCAACTCAAAACAGCTTATAAGCATTTACATGTTTACTCTCCAGCCTCTAGATAATTTGCACTGAAAGAAGGGACCACTGTTGTCAATATTCCAAAATGGCTGATAATTCTAAAGTCAGTTAGATATAGTTTTGCAACATGTTTTTATCTTTAGTATTTGATTTTGGGCTTAATGTATTCTGAGAAATTACAACATTTAAATAACAATAACATAGCAGTGAGAACCTGGAAATGATATCTGACTTTCTCATTCTACCTCTTGATTTAATACTTTCTCCTCTATATGTTAAGAGTAGGAGGTGGTGGGTGATCTTCCATTGTACCAACCAGAATCAATCAATCAATCTCTCTCTCTCTCTCTCTCATTCTGTCTCTATCTCACATATATAATTATTGTATCCATTTCATAGGATTGATGTAGGATTGCTAGATAAACTACAGGATGCCCAGTTGAGTTGTAATTTAAAATAAACAACAAATTTTCAGTATAAGTCCATTTTAAATGTTTCAGATAAACAAATTATTCATTGTTTATCTGAAATACAAATTTAATTTTTTTTTTGTATTTTATTTTCTAAACCTAGCAACTCTGATTGGGAATTATATGAGGTATTATATGGGAATTATATGTGTATCTGCCACATAGTAAATGATCATTAAAATTATTTTATAATCAATTTCCTACAGATCTTAACAAATAATGACAATAGCATTTGCATGTTACTTTATTCTTTTTGAAAGCCTTCTGAAATTCATGATTGTTCTGATCTTAAAGACTCTATGGTATCCCCATTTACTAGATGAAGAAATTAAGCCTCCTAAACTTAAGTTTTACTGACTGTGGAGTATGCTGTACAATCTATTGCTTTATAGACATGTAATATTGAATATTGGTGTCATTTCCAATCATTGCAGCTATAAATATTGACGTGAACATCTAAGAACATATTTTTTACAACTACATACGAGCTCCTTAATTTAGAGACCATGACTGTTTTGTTTTCCCCTTGTCCAACCAAAAATACTGTTCAGCATATATTTCCTGAATGAATGCAACTTCCAGATTATTGCTAGATTCTTCTAATAATGAAAATAACAACAATAATATTAATATCATCTTATGATTAACCAGGCACATTCTAGATAGTTTACATTTACTGATTTTTCACACTACTTAGTGAAGTAGGTAACATTATTACCCCATTTTATGGATGAGCAATTGAGCCTGCAACCCTTTGGTCTATAGGCCAGCGCTCTAACCACTGATAAAACTAGCCAGGGCAGTACCTAATAGTTTTTAAGTTGTATTTATTTGATTCAACAGGTTGAACTTTCTTTTTCATATAGCTTATAGATGATATTTCTTCTCTTATAATGTGTATATTTATATCCATACCCTTTGGCATATTAGGACTAAACCAACAAATTACATGAGTCCTGTTGTAATTTGCTGCAGATGGCTTACAAAAATCAAGTTTGCTTGTCCTTCAGTTTTGTGGTTGGACCTTTGGCTTATGAGGTTTAATTATAAAGAGAGAATAATACTATGTTAGTTTTCTTTTGTGATTTTTTCTGTTGCTGTTTTGCTTAGAAAGAGAGCATACAGGTCCAACATTTTAAACCGGACATTGTAATCTATTGCTTCTTCAAAAGCTTTACCTAGAAAGGTAGCTTCAGCCTCTGAAAGTTCTCATTGGGTCCTCCTAATGCTTAGATGACGGACACCTAAAAAGATGGATTATTTTTTCTTTCTGAACCTTTCCCTGTTGACCTCTATCTCTCCTAACATTTTCGCCTGAGAGGAACCCTTTGCCCCATCTTCAGGGACAGTCTCTCCTTCCACTAAGATTATGCCTGAGAATATACAAGGAGCAAGGCTAAACATTTTCTTTAAAAAAAAAATCCAGATTGCTAATTCAGTTGTTGTGAACAACAGTAACAAGGCTTTATATTCTGGCTGGTGTTTTAGCATATTTCAACACCTATCCTATATGTGACTTCAGCATCCATGTGATGCCCACAGGTTAGGTACTCTCTCCCTTTTCCAGATGAAGAATTGGAGACTGAGAAATTAAGTGATCCAAGGTCACTGAAGTACATGTAGCTGGGTCTGGAACCTAGTTATTCTAACACTTGCTCTCATGATCTTTCCACTCCTCCCGAGTTATGAATGCCTTATTGTCACAATGAGAGAGCTAAATACTCATATAGTCATTTGTCTTCTCTCAAGTATTAGTATTTTAGATGGTTCTGAACATTCCCACTCATGTCAGAATGTTGTCAGTTGGGGACAGGAAACTCTGAGCATTTGCTTTATATGTACACATTTTTTAAAAAGCCAATAAACAATGATATGTATATTCTGTTTCTGTAGAAGCAAACATTCCCTTAAAAGGGGCTTGCTGTCATATTTAGCTGGCATTTCTCATACGCTCACACACAAAAAAGCCATGTGTCTCCTGATTATCTTTTGTGTCTGCCACAAGATGGTACCCTTGCACAGCCTAGAGAGAGCATGGGTCAGATGTGGGAGAATTCAGAGGATCCAACAGAAAGGAGATTAATCTAAATGTAGCTCAGACATAGAAGAAAGCTTGCCCTTACGTTCCAAAATATACCAAAGTTGTCCTTCATTAAAGGTAAAAGGAAATCTGTAATAATAAAAGCATAATATGCTAATTAGACCAGATAGCCGAATGACCTTTCGGATGTCCTTCTGGACGACTTTCCGGACGAAGCCAGGGCTGCGAGGGCCGAGCCCCTTGCATGAATTTTGTGCATTGGGCCTCTAGTGTATATATAATGTCCTTTGATATACCTCTTTTTACACCTACACTCAGTCTCACTCTAATTAAAGTCAAGGGTCTATTTGTTCTACAAGAATGTTATGATCTCCTTCACTTCTACTGAAGGAGAAATTTGGGAGTTGATTATGTTTGATTGAAACTCCCCTTTTCTTTAAATATAGGACTGTTGCTTCTTTGGAGAGGGGTGACTGTAGGGGTCAGCTCTCCAGAAAGGATTTGAAAATTCAGTTTTGCAAAATGGTAAACGACCAAAAATAATGTCTTATGTTAGGAGAAGATGGGATTTGCAATGAAGTTCAAACAGAAAGAGCAACCAGAGCATTTTTATAATAGTGAAAAGTTAGAAATAATGCAAATGTGAAACAATAGGGAAGGGAGTAGAACCACTGTAGGGATGGGGAAAAGTAGGTTTATAGTTGTGAGTATGTAAGACACAGTTAAAGCTATTGTAATAATCATCACCTGCATGTTTTTTTTCCATATGAATAACTGTAAGCCTACTTTTGCCCACCCCTGTATATAAAAGCACACTTTTATATACAGATAATAATTAACAAGTTGCAGAAGAATATTTCACCACATGGGAAAATGCTCAAGGTGTATTGTTAAGTGAAAAAAAATTCAAAACACTATATTCACACACACTGCATGTGTGTGTGAATCTGTGTTTGTGTGTATGTCTGTGTTGAGAGGGATATACGATAAATGAGGAACTGTGGTTCTCTTTGAAAAGTGCAGCTAATGTATTTTTTGACCTTTGAGTATGTTCTGCATTTTCTGTAATAGCCTGCTTTGTGATAACTCATCCAGGAGATGGGAAGGCTTTGCTGCCAACAAAAATCTCATTTCTATCCTTGTGGTGGGGGAGATGAGATGCTTGGGTTGACAGCCTCACCAGAACCACACAGGGTAGGATAGTTTCCAAAGGAAAAGATGCCAGGGAACAGATGCCCTATGTGAGCTTGGCCTGAATAGGCCTAGCTTTCTTGAGGGCCTAGGATTGGGCCTGTTTGAGATGTTCCTTTAGGGCAGTGGTCGGCAAACTCGTTAGTCAACAGAGCCAAATGTCAACAGTACAACAATTGAAATTTCTTTTGAGAGCCAAATTTTTTAAACTTAAACTATATAGGTAGGTACATTGTTATTAACTTAATTAGGGTACTCCTAAGCTGCCCTTTGCTAAAAACTCAAGGGGCCAAAGAGCCGCATGTGGCTCAAGAGCTGCAGTTTGCCGACCACTGCTTTAGGGCAAGGGAACATCTGGCCCTCGGGCTATAGAAGGCCCAATAAATCATTTGGCCTGGCCCTGCCAAGGCATTAGGGATGAGTTGAATGTTTTACCAAATATAGCAGGCTAATTTTTAAGTCGATAATTTTGTATGGCTTGCGAATGATGTTATAAATATCCAGTGGCCCTTGGCAGAAAAATGTTTCTCCACCCCTGGCTTGGAGACTGGTCAATAGTTGTTAGAAGTCCTTTCTGTGCGGGCCCCAATATTGGTTCTTTAAAAATATGCTATTAGCCCCAGGTGTAACAAAGACTGTTTCCTTTCCTGCTTATGTACATTTGAATGGAAAATAAAGAAAAGTGATATCATATATATATATATATATATATATATATATATATATATATATATATATATATATATATATATATAAATGCTATGAGGTGGAAGTTTCAGGATAACCAAAGTAGACCATCAGCACCTTCCATCTTTTTGCTTTGGAGGGGTGATAGAGTAGTGTGTGGGACATAGAGGGTTTTGCAAATCACAGCTATTGTTTCAGAGGAGGGCAGTTGTTCTAACTCATTTTATAACTGCTCTTGGAGCAGAAATACTTGCCAGTGATGGCATCTAATCAGAAGGCAAAATCATTGAGGCAGTTTCAACAAGCAGGTCCTCTTCTGTATTTCAGCAGAAAAATTAAATAGCAGAGATATACATTTGGGCAGAGATTTCTGATATTACATGAATCCCAAAACCTGTTTCATTCACTGTGAGTTGTAAAACGTATTATTAAAAAACTGCATACAGGTGGTGCAAATTGTTCAGTAGTCACAGTTTGAAAATTTCATGTTTTTCCCCCAGATAAGGAAAGATCATTTAATTTCACACTAGTGTTAGGAAATCTTTTTTTAGATCCCAGAAAAAGAATTTGGACAGGGGTTCTGCATAATACTCATGTAATTCAAATTGATTGTTAGTGTGAATTGAGTTGGATCTCAGAAATGTAAGCAGCTTCAACAGTTTGTCATCCTATAGCAGTAGTTCCGAAATGCCTGTTTGTGTATCACCATTATCAGAGTCACAAGGAAGAGCTTTAAAACCCACCCCCGCTCCAAATTTTGATTCGGTAGGTCTTCGGTGGGTACTGAGAACCTCCAACCTTCCCCAAGTGACTCTAAAATGCAGATGGGGTGGAAACTGCTGACCCAGACCACAGGGTGTGGAAGCTGTCAACTGCTCATCTTCCATATTTAATGCAATGTTTGATCTGTGATGTCCAAGAACAATGTTCTGCATTCCCCAGATCCACTATGGTACCAGGGAAGTCCAGTTTTATGTAAGCAAGCAGCATTTCAAAATCCATAAATCACAAAACCCCATGTTTTTATGTGCTTGGAACTTAGGGAACACAGAAACCTCTTTCCTAGGGAGATGACTAGCTCTGAGATGTGGCATTTAATAATCCAACTTTTTTTTTCTGTCTGGTATATTTTTGTATTCTGCAAACATCTAATATTACTAGTATTAGTCATTGCATAAGGCACTGAGGTAGATAGAAATAACAGCCATCATCTTTGGCCCTGGGAATTTACTATCCATTAGAGCAGGCGTCCTCAAACTACGGCCCACGGGCCACATGCGGCCCGCCAAGGACATTTATCCGGCCCGCCGGGTGTTTTTGCCGTTTTGTTTTTTTACTTCAAAGTAAGATATGTGCAGTGCGCATAGGAATTTGTTTATAGTTGTGTGTTTTTTTAAACTATAGTCCGGCCCTCCAACGGTCTGAGGGACAGTGAACTGGCCCCCTGTTTAAAAAGTTTGAGGACCCCTGCATTAGAGGCTGGAGACAGTGGAGTCACAGGGGCGATATCTGCCACGGTGGTGGGGGTGGGAAGAACATGGGTGAAATAAGGAAAATAGCACCAGATTTTTTCAAGGGCTAGATGAGCTTTCATACCTATAGCATCTTTCCCAGTTCTTGACTCTTTTATTATGGTACTCTAGGAAAATTATTTATTGCTTTGTTTTTCCATCACCAATTACTGCATTGTGGCCAACGTCATCATTACAAAACAGAAATCACCCCACTATACCTTTCTTTATGCTTTTCAGTGGCTCATTTACTATAAAATGTTGAGAAAGGTGACTGGAGTGTTCTGATGTAGGAGAAGTTAGTCTAGAAAGAATTCACAAAGCTCAGCTACACATGGTCCTATGCTTGATTTAATTCTCTGCTGTTGCCATCTTGAAATTTTTAATAATTTTATCTTTGAATTTCTGATATGTAAGTGAAGTCTGATGGAACGTTGGAGCATGAGCAGAGGAGAAATACACAGCATGCATATCTGCCACTGTTTCTTGCCATCGCATTCACATATAGCATTTGTGATGTCCCATGAGTACAGAATTCTGATAAGTCTACGTGCATGGGAGCCTAGGAAGACTCCAAGCAAGCACAAGGTGAGCATGTTATACCTACAGTTGAGCAAGCAGATAGCTTAGAGAGGCCACTCTCCATTTGAACCAGAATTTGCTTTGAATGCAGAAAGAAAACCATGACATTCTGAGAAATGCAAATCACCACGTCCCTGGATAGCCAACCACTAATTCTGTAGTGATAACATAGCAGGAAAGCAAAAGGTAGGGTAACTCTTAGCTCCTTTTCCTCTAAGTTCTTCCTTACTTATCACATAGAGAGTATTGATAAAATGTGCATATGTCAAGAAGTGAAAATAAGAAGCTGAGCTAGTTCTGTGCAGTGTTTCCACTGTTCTGGTAAGAACAGGATACATGCATATCAGAGCTCTGAAATACAAATTGTACTAGTAGCCCGTTTGCACGAAGATTCGTGCAATAGACCTTCATTCACCTGGCTGCCTGCACCAGTTTTCTGCCGGCACCAGGGACCCAGGCCTTGGCTGTGGCCACCGCCTTCTGCCTTTTTCAGGGTCGGGGCTTGGCCCTGGGCGGTGGCCTTGGGCTCGGTGGCACCCAACATCCTTGCTAAGGATCGCAGGAGCCGACCCCCAGTGGTTTCCTGCGATCCGTGCAGGCTGCCCACTGGTGCCCAAGGCCGGGAAAGCCTCCGCCCCAGGCTTTCCCGGCCTTGGGCTCGCCGCACCCAGCGTCCCTGCTACCGATCACAGGAGCCGACCCCCAGTGGTTTCCTGCGATTGGTGCAGGCTCCCCGCTGGTGCCCAAGGCCCGGAAAGCCTCGGCCCCTGGGACCCCCGGGAGGGGCGGGAGGGGCCCGGCCACGCCCCCCCGGGGTGCCGATCGCCCCAGGCACCCCCGGGAGCGGCGGCATGGGCCCGGCCACTGGGCACCGCCATCTTGATCTTCTCAACGGCGGATATGCCACCCGGAGTCCCGCCCCCAGCCTCCTGCCGGCCCAATCGTGGGCATAGCGGAGGTGCGGTCAATTTGCATGTTTCTCTATTATAAGGTAAGATAACTACATTGATTCTGAATACTAGTTAAAAGCTCTCGTATTTGCATTTAAAACTGGCATTCCATGATGTAAAGATGAATGATGAAATTTATGGTAGTACTTTAAATTTTTAATTTTTCATTACTTAGAATAACATTAAATAGCACATTTAAAATTGAAAGATTATGAAAGAAAGAAAAAAGCTTTCTATTTTAGTTCCATTAAGGCACTTTTCTTGCTTTTTAAACAAGGATCCTGCACTTTCATTTACACTGGGTCCTGCAAATTATGTAGTTAGCCCTTCACAGCAGGAAAGGAACCACTTACTATCCTGATTACCACCAAACCCTAAATTACACTTACAAAGGTGGACATGAGGGAAGGAAGTTTTATTGAGTGCCTACTATGTGTTCTATTTTGGTCTTATTAAAGTCTAAATTGTCAGTTCCAAAGGTGGAATTAAAAACGGGATTTTCCCATCTAATCCAGGGGCCTCTTACACAAGGAACACAGCTTTGACAGAAATGAACCAATGTCACTGTCACCCAGACCTTGTGGAGAGAGAGAAAGACATGTCCCAGCCCAGGAGGAATAAGGACTACAGACCTCATCGCTGCAGGCACTGATGCATGCTGATAGAGGTGGGAGGAGGGCATCTTCTTGGGAATGGTCCACCATCTCTGGTTCGAAAAGAGACAGCAAGTCCCCCAGCTGCTTCCAGAGGTGTATCACCAACCCCAAGAGCCAGGGAACACATCTCATTGTGGTGTTCTGCCCCAGAGAAAGGGCAAAGGGTGTGGTCAGAACACTAATGGAAAGTGGCCAGGCATTCCAATCAATACATTAACCTTCCAATAAAGAAATCATATAGCATTTGCACTTACTACTAGATTTTAGGAACTTGCTTCAAGAAGGCTCCTAGTTTTAACTAATTTAGAAGATTGACAGATAACCAAAAGAAGAAAATCTTGTTGCAAGTGGTATTTGCTTAGAGAGGCCCAGGACTGCTAAGGGGCCAGTTGGAAAGCTGTAGCAATAGTCCAATATTGGATCCCACAGAGAGATTAGCAAGGGCCACGTGCTGGGGGTGGCAGGGTGTCCCAGTGGCAAGTCCAGGCAGGAGAAAAGCACCAGAACTGCTCTCACTGGTTGGGATTTGTGGATACCACTCCAGCCCTTGGGTTGGGGCGTGTCTAGAGCAACATAGGCCACATACAGAAGCTTGAGGGGGAAAAAATTAACTCATATAGGCAGGAGGAGCCTGGGATTTAGGATTGAGGTGATATCTAGTAAAGGAAGTGGGTGGGCTGGGACAGCTCCTGAAAGGGATTGACTCAGTAATTCCAGACAGTGCACCAGGGCTACTTAAAACCCTCCTGTTCCAGTCAGTAAGGATTGGTCTTGGGCATGCACTGAATCAAGAAGTAGAAATTCAGGGTGGGGCAAAAGTAGGTTTACTGTTGTGAGTATGCAAAACAAAAGTTTATTCCTTTTAAAAATGTTTTTATTTATTTTATTTATTTTTATTGACACTTATTACATATGTTCCCATTACCGCCCCCCCCGCCACACACACTTTGCCCACCTCCACCCAGCCCCTGCCCTCCCTTTGCTCTAGCTATCACTATATTGTTGTCTGTGTCTATGGGTTATGCATATACAACTGTATGTTCTTTGGCTAATCCCTTCACCTTGTTTCATCCAGTCCAGTAAGGGCTTTCCAAGATGACTTAGTTATTTTTTTAAAGATAACAAGAACATCGAAAGGAATTCCTTTTTTTTTTTTAAAAAAAGGAAGAACAAAATACCATCTTAAACCAGATAGGATGATTTTAGGAGTATACATTATTTGTATTCATTATTTGAGAATAGTCATGTCATATGATGTTCTCATTGGCCTGAGTAAGAGCTATCTGGGCTACTTAAAAGGGAGCATCATGAGGTATTAAGTCCATGGACTTGGAATTTTACATGGGTGTGAATTCTGGATTTGACATGTTCTCTCTTAGAGCCTTGGTGAAGCTATCTAAACCTCTTTGAGCTTCACTTCCCTCATTATAAATTCAAAATAATTCTTTCCTTGGTGTTACTAAATTAAATAATAGATGTGTGAATATCTAGCCTACTGTCTGGTCCATATTTGGCACACTTCCCTTTTTCCATTCTAGAATTTGCTTTTTCAAATGCATTCTCTCAGTAAATACCTATAGTTCCTGTGTTGGATGGGAAGGATAAAGAAATGATGACAGACACAGTATTTGCCCTTATAGAGAACATTTTTTAATTGCTTAAGTAAGCAATTACATCTGTGTGTCATGAGTGCTTAGGTAAAGAAATTTAGGGTGCTAAGTACAGACTGAATAGGGAGATCTAATTTAGGGGATCAATAAAGGCCTCCCTAAATCCTAACAGATGCATAAGATTTAGCCAGATGAGAGCGGGTGAAGGTGTGGAAGTGAAGTCCTAATTATTCCAAAACGGCAGCAATCAAGTGTGAAAATAATGAAGGGAGAGAGTTCAAGAAATGTAAAGTAAGGGGGAGACTGAAAATTGATGCAGCTGGAGAAGAGGGCAAGGGATATGTTGGCAGGGACTTATGAGCTATGGTAATGATTTTGGAAGTTAATTTTAAGGACAATGGAGAATCATTGGAGAGCTTTATGAGTTTGAGAGAGATGACTTTTTGTCATTGAAATTAAAATTGTAAATATTATCTCCTGATAATATTTACAATTTTAATTTGTAGGGTCCTGGGTTCAATTCTGTTCAAGCGCACGTACCTCATTTGCAGACTCCATCTCTGGCCCTGGTTGGGGTGCTTGTAGGAGGCAACCAATTGATATGTCTCTCTCACATCGATGTTTCTCTCCATCTCTCCCCCTCCCTTCCACTCTATAAAAAAACACAACAACAACAACAACAACAACAACAACAACAACAAATGGAAAAATATCATTGGGTGAGGATTAACCAAAAACAAAAAATTGCCTTAGGAAGTACCTTCATCCTTTGTTCATGGAATTCAGGGATGCTTTTCTAATGGAAAAGTGGCAGGATTTAGCTGTTGTGCTCTACCACAAGAGGGAGCTAGTGGTCTTCAATGGTCCTGTAATTTTTTGTTGGCCCATTGTCTAATGACAACATGGTAGCACTGGCAGTTGGCTCAACCGTTGGCCCTTTTCCAGGGACAAGGACGTTATGACAGTTGGTGGTTGGTAAATTCAGTCTCTGCTCTCTGTGCCCAAGCATATGTCCAGGCCCTACTGGCAGTCCTACTCCTGGAGTCTCCAGCCAGCTCAGAACAAAGACTTGGTTTGAAAAGGCCTCTCCCTGTCACCATCGCAATTACTTGAGCGTTTATGCTCAAAACAGCTCTCTGACAGGAAAACGTTTGTGTTCCTCCGGAATGTGAAGGAAGGTTCATGGTTTTTAAAATTCATGAATTGCAGGGAATGGAACGTTCCTTCTCCAAGTACAGGAGAGAAACAGAGAGGCTGTGTCTTCGTGACACCCAAGTTATGGGTCATCTCAGGCGGGAAAATTTAGTCAATCCAATTATTTGGCATGGTATAGACCCCTTTCCTTCTCCTCCCAAGAAAAGGTTGTGCATTTTTTTCACTTTTCAATTCCAAGAGTATTCAGGTTTAGGCAACCAGCTGAAGAAATTTAGTAGTTATTTTTTTCTATTTTAAATTATTTGAAGATAATGATTTGGGCTGGGTATATGATTAAAGTAAAATTCAATTGAAAGGTTCAGGTGGCTTGATTTTTTGTTGTTAGTTTAAAGACAGCCAAACCAATTGGAAAATTGTGGAGTTTATCTTTAACCATCCTTATCACACTTTCTATGTTCCTTTCTGCCTCCTTGGGCCCATTTCTTCCTGGGCCCAATACCGTCATCCCCAATGTCCTTACCAAAGCATTTTGAGGACCTCTCTTGCCCTGCCAGTTCTCCCACCTATACTCTTGAATGAAATCTTAGAATCTTTGAGTTTTAAACAAAGAAATTTGATATACTGTAATATTTTAATTAGACTCTAATATGTGAATGCAGGAACACTCAACACATTCTCTAGCTCCTTGACCTTTGGGAATGGGTGGGTGTTGCATTATAAAACAAGATATTGATAGCCCAAATGGATACTTGGTAGTGAGTGGCATTTTAAATATTTAAAAAAGAAGCATGAAATAATTTCCCTGATATTATGGAAAAGAAATTCTGTGGAAGTTTGTGGAGTGGAGTGGGGTGAATTGGAGCAGGGCTAGTCATCTATGTTTGATGCTGTTTTTGGAGTCTCAACTTTTGTCCATCCACGTGAACAAGTCAGAGTGATAAGATGCAACACAGGTTCTCATTATATTTGACTTGATCATTCTCATTTGCACATTATATTTTAATATGTTTATGCCATCTCTATTTCAACTGCCATCTCTTTCCCACACTTAACAGCATGTCTGTGGAAATGAGAACTACTGTTTGATGATAGTGTCTGGGAAAGACCTACAATAGACACAATCTTCTAAAGAGGGAAATTTCTCTTTTATAAAAAAATCATCTTGAAAGGACATGGTCTTTTTTCTAAAGTTAATAATAGCCCATTTCTTTTTATTCCAGCATAAAAATCACTTTATAGTTTTCTTTGTTTAAAAGCAATACATGGGAAAGACAAATGCTGTCTGATCTCACATATGTGGAATTAAAAACAACAACACAGATTTATAGAAACTGATCAGATTTGTGTGTGGGGAGGTGGGGAATGGGGAAATTGGGTGAAAGTGGTCACAGGTAAAAAAATTCCAGTTATAAATAAATTATGGGGATGTAATGTACAACATGATGACTGTAGTTAAAAATACTGTACTTATATATTGAAAATTGCTAAGAAAGTAGATCTTAAAAGTTCTCATCACCAGGAAAAAAAATTGTAAATATGTGAGGTGATGGATGTTAAACTTATTGTAGTAATCATTTCACAATATGTACTTAATTTGAATCATTGTGTTGTACATTTTATACAAAGTTATATGTTGATTATATCTCAATAAACTGGAGAAAAAGCAATACATGATGGTAGCATGAAGATATAAAATATATAAAGTATATCCCAGATGGAGTGGCTCAGTTGGTTGAGCATTGTCCTGTACACCGAAAGGTTGCTGGTTCGATTCCCAGTCAGGGCATATACCTTGGTTGTGGGTTCGATTTCTGGTTGGAGCATGTATGGAAGGCAATCTATAGATGTTTCTCTCTCACATTGATGTTTCTTTCTCCCTCCCTCTCTTTTCCTCTCTCAAGCATGTCCTCAGGTGAGGATTAAAATATATGGTGTAATAGAAAATAAAATAATCACTGTTAAACTATTAATTTTTTGGAATATTTGAAACTTTTCAGATATTTTTCTATGTTCGGTAGACATTTTTATTTTCTTTTTTAAATTTTAAATTCTTTATTGTTTAAAGTATTATGTATGTCTCTTTTCCCCCCCATTGACCACTCCCCAGCCGCTCTCACCCCCTAGCATATGCCCTCTCCCCGCTACTGTCTATGTCCATTGGTTATGCTTATATACAAGTCCTTTGGTTCATCTCTTACCATGTAGACATTTTACAAACAGAAATGAGCAAGGTTGTATTATTATTATTATTATGTAACCTAACTTTATTCACTTAATTACATATTGTGAGCATCATTTATACCACCATTTTTTTTTTGCCTTAAAATGCTGTCATTTACTTAATCAGTGTAACCAATATTGTATTAATGGAACTATTCACACTTAAAACCGACAACATATCATACCCTGAGATTGACGCTGGCCCAAGATATACCACACACTATTTTCAAAGAAGGAATTTGCTAATGTTAATTAAAAATACTGTGGTTCTATCTAATTTTTTTTACATTAACTTCAGAGAGAGACTCTAAGATCTGCAGACATTTGGAGAGGGATTGGCTGTCCTGGTTGGTAATAGTTCTTCAGTAGACTCAAGGATATCATAAAATCAAATGAGAATAATCAAATGTTTCCCTTCTTACCAATGAGAGCCTTCAGTATTCCATTCAGTTTTTAGCCAAGGTTTTACCTGGAAGGGCAGATTGTTTTTCTTAATAATGGCCCCAGAGCATAAGAATAGATGCTGGCACTTTAGATATTCCAAAGAGAAGCTGTGAAGTGCTTCCTTTATGTAGAAAGTTATAAATGTATAAGAAAAAACAAAGTATGTATACAGGGTTCCAGACATCCACTGGGGGTTTTGTAATTTATCTCCATGGATAGGGGCCCTACTATATATAGAATGTCTATTCTAAAATTTGTGTTTGACATCTAAATGCCTTAAACATTTAGGCAGTTAATTATATTTTAAAGATGAGTTATGTTGATCATTTATGCCCTCAAGTTCTGTAGATACTTGGGGATAAAGCAGTCAAATGGTTAAAACTGTCTTCAGTTTACTGATTATTTTTATTCTTGGTGGTTTGCTATATCAGGGCTATCTTTTGGGATTAATGGAATTGATCTCCAATTTACAGAGTAATAAAACAGCGTTCATCTCTCCTTTCTTTTCTCCTGCCTTCATCTTCTCTTTGCATTACCAGTATTTTTCCTTAGCTACCCTCTTCAACTCTCTCCATCTTTCCTTTAACTTCTGAAATTCTATTTCTTTCTGATCCAGTCTTTTGAAATTAGGCATCTTTTATATTTTCCCATCCCAGTCTTCCAACACAATAGCTGGGTTTTCAGCAAGCTCTCTAGGTCCTGCAGAGTTTACTTTTTTTGTTTGTTTGTTTAGTGAAGTGATGTATTAAGAGCTGGATCCCTAGCTTTTCTGTCCTTGCATACCCATCCACCTCTGTCTTAACATTACCTGAGTGCCAAACACATGCTTTTGATCACAAGAATAACACCCAGTCATTGCCTCCATGAGATTCTTTTCCCTTTGGAGTCCTTGAAGGTGGCAAACACTTGACTATGAGCAACTTTAAGGGAAATTAATCATGAAATGCCTTTTTTGAGTGTTGCTTGAAAAATAAGCTGTTGCTATAGGATTTTAATAAAACTGGCCCCATGCTGAGATAGAAAGCGTGTGGTCATCAACTACAAAGGGAGCTTCAGCTGAGAGGGCTCATTTTGGGATGAAAATTGTCTTCCTGTTTCCTTACTACATCAATGATACAGCAATTTCTTTTACAATTTCCAGTTGTGCACAAGCCAGTCAGCAGAAAAACGAATTTCCTTTTCCCCTTAGCTGGGAGAATATTCTTTTAAAAGAACGAAAGAAAGATAAACAGAAAGAAGAATGAAAGAAGTAAGGGGAAAAATCTATAGTAAAAACTGATTTTAAAAATCCCATCTGTCTACTAGTTTCAGGGAAAAGAGATTAGTTTGATACACAATGACCTGGCTTAGATTTTGTCTTAACAATTGCTTCTCTAGGCACAAAGGGTTATTAGTGGGGTACTGATGAGCACTTTTCTAGTGATACAATATTGTGTAAGTAAATGCATCGTTCACTGACCATTTATCTCTTGCTTACTTATGCTTTATAAGCAAAGAGAATATCAGTTGATCATTGGAATTTCACTTAGATTTTCCCCAATAAACTGCTCACACATATTGCTTTTGAATGGAGAGAAGAAAGATAACATTCCAAACTTGCAAAAACAAAATAAAAACTTCAAAGATTACAAGGTCCTTCCCTTCATCAACAGGGAAGGAGCATCAAATTAGGCTGTTGATTTCTCTGTTGATGTGTAACCAAATTTAAGGTTTTAATATGTAATAAAAGCATCTTGTTACATCAGACCAGGAAGTGTGGTTAGCAGCCTTCACTGACTTTTGATGCGAAGCATTCCCATTATGTGTTTGTAAGATTTGAGCCAGGTCAACCTTATAGGGTGGATAGGATAGGAATGTGGGGAACCAGAAGCTTGAGTTTCTTCCCAGGATTGATGTTGGCCTTGGTGAGTCACCCAGGAAGGAGTGGTTCACACACAATAACATTATAAATTTAAATCTCCTTGCATGTAGAACCTTGCTGACACTCAATATGGAAGAGAAAGAGACCAACAAAGAAATCATTTCTTATGAGAACAGTTGTTTTAGATTGGGTTCCCCAGGAAAGGGAATGAGGGAAGTAAGACTGAGCAGAAGAAGTTGAATTGCAATAGGGTTGCAAGAGAGGTTGTAATCACTATCTGGGATTGTTAGAGGGCTCCCTTCTTGAGCCAGGCGAGGCAGGCCTTGGCTTTCCTCTATATCCACTGGCTTTACATAAAGGCTGCCCAAAGGGAGGGATGTCATTTTGGGTGACACTGCTTCCTTCTGTAGAGGGCAGTTCCCAAAGAGGGGCGCTTGGGCCTTGTCAGCAACCATAATTGCCCAAAGCAACACTCTCATGAGTATCTTAGCCCAAAAATAAAGACCTAAGGTGCTTTACAGCATCCTGTAAAAGCTGTGTTGAGTTTGTGTGTAACTTGATAGGTGGTGCAAAGTGGGCCTCTTTCAGAAAGACTAGAAGAAATATCAAGACTAGAAGAAAGGTGTTGGGACAAAGTGGGAATTAGGTCAAGGCAATTTGAGTCTGGCTCTTGGGAAATAAAACCATCAGAGGTTTTTGATTTCCTCATGCCGTGTGCTTCCCTGAAGAGTCAGTCAGGTCCTCAGCTCTAGGGGCATATTTCCCAGAAGCACAGGGCTAGGAAATACCTATCAATGAATCAGCACCTCCTTTTGCACCACTCTTCAAGGTGCTTGTTCTTCAGTGCAGCTCTTTCTGTGCCAGACAAAAGCAATAGAACACAATTTTAAGAATATAGGCTTTAGATTCAACAGGCATTGGTTCAAATCCCAACTTTGGCAATAGCTCTGTGACCATGAACAGAGGACTTACTCTCAGCCTTAGTTTTTTCACTTATAAAATAGGACCAATAATATAGATTTCATGGGATTATGGTAAATGAGATCATCCTTATAAAGGGCCAAAGATGGTATGGTAAATTCCAATAGCTTAATGCATGTTAGCAGTTATTATTTAAATGACAGTAATTTGCTATTACTAGTAATATCTGTGTGAGCATTGTTAGCCATCAACCACATCTGTCCTAGCTAGTATATATTTTTCAGGTGCCAGATGCATGTGGATAGATTATATATATTTGTTAATTTTCACCCAAGGATATTTTTTCCATTGATTTTTAGAGAGAGTGGAATGGAAGGAGGGAGGAGAGAGGTGGGGGGAAGAGAGAGAGAGAGAGAGAGAGAGAGAGAGAGAGAGAGAGAGAGAGATACATTGATGTGAGAGAGACACATCGATTGGTTGCCTCCCACACGCACCCCATCAGGGCTAGGGATTGAACCTGCAATGCCAGGTATGTGCCCTTGACTCTAACCACTGATGCTCTAACCACTGAGACCACTGGCCAGGGTGGATCATATTTTTCTTATCATAACCAAGTGTCGTCAATCATGTGCTCTTTTGTTTTTACTCCTCGTCACTTGTGGAAGACATGTTGAAGCACAAAGCCCTTTGATGTCAAGCTGTCTAAAAGGCAGGAGTAGGTCAGATGTTTAGGTGATGCCTCTAGTGATCCTCAGACTGTTGCCTCCTTGGGAGCAAACAGCACTGTCTACATAAGACAAGTGCCATCATTTATCATAGGTAGGCTTTAAATTTTATAATTTAAGGTTTTGCACATTCTGGTATTCCATTAAAATGCCACACACACACACACACACACACACACACACACACACACATTTGTCTCAGCATGGAAAAAAATAACAATATATATGTTGGTGCTTGCTTTTATTTGACATCAGGATTAATTATTTTTCAAGGTAAATATTGACTGAGGTGGAGACCAGGGCAGCCTGCACCTCTCAGTTCAATAATTCTTGATGTTAACGTCAGCAGAAATCAATGTCTACTTACTGTACTCTCAAGAGCCAAAGCAGGCAACTCTACATTTAAAAAAAAACATTTTGATTCAGAAATTAAATTAAAATCCAGGTCTTGGCATCTCACAGGTACTGTGTGCTCCCAGGTTCTTTCTACAGATGTTAAATAAAACATTTATTGGGTCTGTTGCCCCTGTCACCAGTCAGAAGCTATTATTCCTTCGCTTATGGGAGGGAATCATTTTAAGGTGATAAAAGGTGAGCACCAGCTACTCAAAGGAGTCAGCCATAAAGATTGTAGTACGGCTTAGTCTCATAATAGTGGAAATAACAATCCACAGTCTGTCCTGATCTTTGCCATGAAGGAAAACAAGCAGCTGTTTTTGACTGCCTAAGGCTACTGGTTCCAAAAGCAGTTTGGATGAATCTACAAGTTCAAATCAGGAAAGGAAAGAAAAGGTTGGATGAGCCACATGCCAGTTCCAGCTACTCCATCACTAGAGCCAGTAAGTGGTGTGAAGGAGCAGGTACATGGGGAGATTCACATGCATGTGTCTATGTGTGTGCACTCTGTGGGTGTTCCTGGACATTTGGGGTTTGGTACATACCAGAACAACTGTAGCAGTTGACTTGGTTGGAAGGAGCCATTCTCAACCCCCCGAGAGTGGTACTAGGATGACAACCCAGAATGAGGTACTTGTCACCTCTCTTTGGTGAACTATGCAAGCCTTTGTCTCTATAAGCTGCATGGTTTTACCAGATGGAATTATCAAGGATGGGACTAGTAACAAGTTTTAGGATTTAGAAACCCAGCCATCTCCTGAACCGCAGCCAGCCTGGGAGGTTTTGGAGTAGAGTAGAGGAGTAGCAGCATCAGAGAGCCCACACTGAATTCTGTAATATGACCTGGTCATTACTAAGACTTTACATGTTACAGGGACCTTTTACACACCTATCTCATCTTTCTAAATAGAGACATCACTGTATAGGTTTGCCTATGTGAGTGTCAGTCATACTGTAACCTAAGCACATATGTGAATATACACACACTAGAGGCCCAGTGCACTGCCGGGAGGGGGTGTCCCCTTAGCCCAGCCTGCACCCTCTCCAATCTGGGACATCCCTCTCACAATCCAGGACTGCTGGCTCCCAATCGCTCGTCTGCCTGCCTGCCTGCCTGATCACCTCCTAACCATTCCCCTGCCAGCCTGATTGATGCCTAACTGCTCCCCTGCCAGCTCAGTCTCCCCCAACTACCCTCCCCTGCAGGCCTGGTCCCCCCCAACTGCCCTCCCCTGCCGGCCTGGTTGCCCTCATCTGCCCTCTCCTGCCAGTCCGGTCACCCCTGACTGCCCTCCTCTGCCGGCCATCTTGTAGTGGCCATCTTTGACCACATGGGGCAGCCATCTTTGACCACATAGGTACAGCCATCTTGTGTGAGGGTGTGAGGGTCAATTTGCATATTACCTCTTTATTATATAGGATTATGTGCACACAAGCACATATGTATGCTCATCCCTCTGGGAGTATTTCTAGAATGACTACTTCACTGTATGAGTTATACCAGGGCTACATGAATGTGATGCAAAGACTGCAAAATTTCTCATCTAAATAGCTTGACTGTAAGAAGAACTATGAAGGCAACATTTTTTTGTTTCCTTTGAGAGACAAAAGCAGAGTGCCAGCAAACAGGAGATGCATGATAATACTTGTTGAATGAAATAGGTAGTATTTCAACACCCCTAATCGCTACTCACATTTTTAATGCAACTCGAGACTAAAATGTAGCTTTTATTTCTGTACTGTTTGCATAAGTAAATGCACTAATTCCTAGTGATTCATCCATGTTAAATTTAGTTTTTAGATTCTCAGTCTTTAAAACTATAATATTTAGTGTCACTGAATATATTCCACCTTTTAAGTAATCATTAATATATTACAGTAATGTCAGCCCTCGCTCCTGGCATAATGTTCACCTATGAAAGTCCAGCTTATCCTTCCTTATCCTATCTAATAAAAGCCTAGGTGGTGTCACACAACGTCTTCACAAGATGGCCACCATCACGTCACCACAAGATGGCCGCCACAAGATGGTCACCACAAGATGGCCAGCAGGGGAGGGCAGTTGTGGCGACCAGACCAACAGGGGAGAGCAGTTGGGTGTGACCAGGCATGCAGGAGAGGGAAGTTACGGTCGACCAGCTGGCAGGGGAGGGCAGTTGGGGGCCATCCAGCCTGCAGGGGAGGGCAGTTAGGGGAGAGATCAGGCCAGCAGGGGAGGGCATTTGGGGGCAATCGGGCCAGCAGGGGAGCAGTTAGGCATCAATTAGGCTGGCAGGGGAGCAGTTAGGGGGCGATCAGGCTGTCAGGCAGAAGCGGTTAAGGGCAATCAGGCAGTCAAGCAGGCGAGTGGTAAGGAGCCAGCAGTCCTGGATTGTGAGAGGGATGTCCGACTACCTGTCACAGGGATTGGGTCTAAACTGGCAGTCGGACATCCCCCGAGGTTTCCCAGATTGGAGAGGGTGCAGGCCGGGCTGAGAGATACCCCCTAACCCCCATGCACGAATAATGTGCATTGGGTCTCTAGTACATATATAATCCTGCAACCATCTGTGGGCATTTTATATCCATTTCCTTACTGGTGTTTCTCAACTTTTATTTCATCAGCAAATTCTAAATATTCATCCTTGATTTTCATTGATATAAAGTAATTCAATTTTATTTATAAATGAAACAAGTGGCCTTTGATCACACATTCTTTGCAAAGCCTGATGCACTCTGTTGAATCTTCCATGTTCCTTTTTATTTTAAAAGCAGTGGCTACTCTAGAGATAGGTTGATCTTACCGTGAGAAATAGCATTTTCTCATGAAACTTGGCAGAGCCTTCAATTTCCTCCTGTTTAATATCTGTCAGTCATTCCCATTGTCCAGGAAACATTCTCTCTGGTCTTCATGTGAAAGTTGTTATCTCTGGTGGCAGATACAACTTCTCTGGGGCCAAATAATCCTCATCCCACTGCTCAATCATGGTGCATTGCTGGATCCCTGTGGAAAACCAATCATGTTCTTTAAACTGTGGCTGGAAAATTAATGTTGCAATAGAAAGACACTGAATCCCCTGCACATACCATTAAGTTACTGCCAACTCCTACTAAATTATGTGCCTACCCCTCTGACCCTGCTGCTGAACCAAGTGTGCATAAAATAGAGGCTGAAATGAAAGGAAGAGATCTTGTTTATTATAGCATAGTTTGAGCTGGAAGGGACTTTAGCCTTTGTCTAATTATAACTATCCTATCTAATAAAGAGGGAATATGCTAATTGACCATCACACCCACACAAAGATGGCGGTGCCCACAGCCAATAAGGAGGGAATATGCTAATTGACTGTCACACCCTCAAAGATGGTGGTGCGCACAGCCACAAGATGGTGGTGCCCAGTCCCCTCAGTCCCACCGGGTTGGCAGGCACGTGGCATGGCCAGGCCCACCCCCAGGTGGGTCTGGTCGCTCTGTGTGCCTGTCTCTGGAGTCCCCCAGTCCCTTCAGCCCCCCAGCTGCCCAGGGCTGGCCTTAATTGCAGGCAAGCCTCTGATGGTGGCTGCCCAGCTGACGCCCAAGGCGCAGGCAAGCCTCGGATGACCGAGGCTTGTGCTGCCAGCAGTGGCAGCAGCAGAGGAGTGATGGGGGCTTTGCTTCCCCCTGATTGCTGGGTTGCCTCCCACCTCTGAGGGTTCCTGGACTGTGAGAGGGGGCAAGCCAGGCTGAGGAAACCCCCTCCAGTGTATGAATTTTCATGTACCAAGCCTCTAGTTCATTATAAAGACAAGAAAGCTGAGGCCCAGAGAGGTGAACTGACTTAGCTAAGATTACCCAACTCATTGTGGTCAGAGCTGGGGCTGCAAAGTATATATTTTTATATACTAACTTTATATATTAATTTAACTGAGGTATAATTTGCATACCATAAACTACACAGAACTGAAGTGTCCAGTTGATGCATTTTGACAAATGTACATGTATCTGTGTAACCATAGTCAACACACCAAACAAGATAATAGAACATTTCATCACTCTCAGGAATTTTCAACATGCTTCTTTCTAGTTGGAAAGGAGGTTTTGATTGCTGATCTAATGTTTTTGCCACCACTTACCCTTTCACCAGTGTATAGGTACACTCATCATTTGGTGAAAAGAGCCTAAATGTTGTCTGGAAACACAGTATAAAGGTTCTAATTTCCAGTTCTTGCTCAATTAACTGTATGATGTTAGGCAGCAGTTTCACTAAGTCATTGTCTCTAGCTATTATAGGGTATAATATGAGTGGGGGGCAGATTATAAAGCTGATAAAGCTTGCCTTTAATTCTTTATACCCTTCTTTTCTGAGATTCTTCTTATAACTCCATGACTGTGAAGTGTCAGTAGTTCTATCTAGCTCTCATTTCATTCTTGGTTTTGAGCTAGTTAGGTATCATTACAAAGTGAGTTGAGTAGTCCTCTATAATTCAGTGTGTTGGGTGTGTGTTTAGTACTCCATATACATTGCCTAAATGGATTCTACCTTATAAAGTCCTATAAAGTTGTTGGGTTTTTATATAGGCCAGTCTGAGGCTCAAGGAGGTTAAGTCCTTAGTTGCACAGCTGGTAAGTAGCATTTGGGACTCAGATCTGTCCAACTCCAAAGTCAGGACACTTTCTATTCTGCTACATTGCCTCAGAGAACTCTTGAATATGATAATGCCTTCACACAAAGGAATGACTCTTTTAAGGTGGAAGTTGGAGGTAGCATATCATCCTGGAGGAATAAGGATATATGGCCAGGGAGATTCTGGACAACTTATCACTCAAGGACTACAGTGAGAGAGGCCTGACTCAATCCTGTGGACTGCTTTGCATGAGAGTGATTATCTGTAACTGTGTCTGGGACAATCCTATGCCCTGGGGCAGGCGGATTCTGAGGGGCAAGTAAAATAATCCTAATATATAAAAACCCTGGGTCCATCACGATTAGAGGCTTGACCAACCGGAAGTCAGTCCTGCAGTCAGCGCTGGGTTGCCAGGGTGAACCAGCACTGACTGCTACGGCAGCAGGCACAGTGACCCAGCACTGACTGCTGAGCGGGCTGTGAATCAGGCCTGGAGAGAGGCCTGAAGAGAGAAGTAGGGTCTGATCCATAGCCTCTGTGGCAGCTGTTGATCAGCACTTGCCTCTCTCTTTCTCTCCAGGCCTGGCCAGCAGCCGCACCTCCATTTCTCTCCAGGCCTCCACTGGGGCTGCTGATCAGCTCCACCTTTCTGGTCAGGCCCCATTGATAGGCCCAGGAATGCTGATTGGCATAGATACTGACCAATTGGAACCAAATCTGGGTGAACTGTGAGGAGCCAATGGCTGCCTAGGAGGCGGAGCTTTTGACACTGACTGGCATAGAAACTGACCAATCAGAACCAAATTGGCCGGCAGAGGAGGGTAGTTGGGGGCGAGATCAGGCGGGCAGGGGAGGGCAGTTAGGGGATATCGGGCAGGCAGAGGCAGTTAGGGGTGATCAGGCTGGCAGAGAAGGGCAGTTGGGGGCGAGATCAGGCCAGCAGGGGAGGGCAGTTGGGGGCAACCAGGCTTGCAGGGGTGGGCAGTTGGGGGCAACCAGGCCGGCAGGGGAGTGCAGTTGGGGCCCATCAGACCAGCAGGGGAGGGCAGTGGGGGGCGAGATCAGGCTGGCAGGGGAGGGCATTTTGGGGCTATCGGGCTGGCAGGGAAGCAGTTAAGTGTTAATCAGGCCGGCAGGGGAGCAGTTAGGGGGTGATCAGGCTGGCAGGCAGAAGCCATTAGGAGCAATCAAGCAGGCAAGCAGGCAAGCGGTTAGGAGTCAGCAGTCCTAGATTGTGAGAGGGATGTCCCAGATTGGAGAGCGTGCAGGCTGGGCTGAGGGACCACCCCCTCAGTGCACAAATTTTGTGCACTGGGCCTTTAGTTTATCTATAATAATAAAAGTGTAATATGCTAATTAGACCAGACGTCCTTCTGACGACCTTCCAGATGAAGCTGGGGTTGCAGCTGCAGGATTGAGGAAGCCACCCCAGCTGCGAGGGATCCAGGCAGCTGCCATGGCTGTGAGGGAGGGATCCAGGCAGCCGTCGCAGCTGCAAAGGCCTACTCTTGGATGAATTTCGTGCATTGGGCCTCTAGTATTATTATAAAAAGTGAGATTCCAGGCCAAATTGTATCACTATATTAGTTACAACAAAAGGAGAAGGAATCAGCACCCACTCATTCAAAAAAGTGATTCTGGTATGTGTGCCTGCTAAAGGGGTGCTATATCCTTCTCCCCACAGCACAAAGAGAGGTGCCCTTGTTCAAGGCTGTGAGCTGAATCTTATTCACAAAGAAAATGCTTTAGGAAGTTTTGCCTGAGAGAATACTGGGGTTTTAGTTGGGGCACCTAATTTCATTCATATATCTTTGCTTGTCATTGTTCGATTTGTAAATTCAACATAATACTCTGAGAAATAAAAGCAACTCAACAGCTACACACACCAAATTAAGTACAACACATATAATTCAAAACATATCCTATCTAATGAAAGAGAAACATGCAAATTGACCGTACCTCTGCTATGCCCACAAACCACGCCCACCAGCCAAATCAGGAGCAAGTATGCAAATTAACCCAAGCAAGATGGCAGTTAATTTGCATATCCAGGCACAGAGCGAAGACTGAAGACAGTGTAGAAGGAAGCCAAGCGCTGCAGAAGGGAGCTAAGCTGCAGAGAAGCAAGCGGTGCGGCGGAGAAGGGAGGGAAGTAGGTGGGGCAGCGGAGATGGGAAGGAAGCAGGCGGGGCGGCGGAGACGGCCGCAGGAAGCCCTATTCTTGCAGGAATCTTCCTGCAACAGGGCTCTAGTTTATCTATAAAGAGGATAAGCAGGCCCCAGGAGAAACACCTGAGGACTAGTCCACTGTGCTGTTTAGGGGAGGTGTCTGGGTCTGTCTCAAGAGCATCTCTCGCTCTAGTCTACTCCTGATTAGGACACTTTTTTGGTAACTTCTTCATTTTGGACCTGCTGAGAGACACTCTTGGGCAAGAAATCTGAGTGCAGTCCTTAGTGTCATTGGTAACACACAGATACAAATCACCAAGGGCCAATGCTAGAGGCAGGTCTGGAAATGCCTTCTCATTGCTGAGTTGAGCTGAGTCCAGAGACAAACCCTGGCCTCTGAACTTTGGAAACACTGAGGCTTAGTAAATTTGATTAGTTTTGGTGCTGGTGAGCACCCCACCTCCTTTTCATCTTTTATTTATTTATTTAATTTAAAAATATTTATTTATTTATTTATTTATTTATTTATTTATTTATATCAGTTGAGGATATTTTTCCATTGATTTTTAGAAAGAGTGGAAGGGAGGAGGAGAGACACACAGAGAGAAACATCCTGTACGTGTTCCCACAAGGGCCAGGGATTGAGCCTGCAACCTATGTGTCATATGTGTCCTTGATTAGAATCGAACCTAGGACCCTTCAATCCATAGGCTGATGTTCCATCCATTGAGCCAAACTGGCCAGGGCTCCTTTTCATCTTTTAACGAAAACTACTTGAGGTCAGAGGCCTTAGACTTCACAAAGGAAAATCATATACCAAGCAATTTTGTGTGCATCAAGATAATGGATGCTTTAAGGAGTTGGTTGACTCTAGAAGTCTACACCCAGCTTGTGGTTTTGCCTGGTCAGTGAGGCATAGAAGTCTGGTTGCCTTTGCCTCACAGTTTTAGCCTTAGTTTAGTAGCACAGGGATGTTAAGACAGTACACTTGTCAGAGTCAGAAAGAAACAGAGGTTGGGTCAAGTTGTGTTTGTTCTCTTAGTGATCAAAGATGAAACTGAGTCTTATGAAGCTGAGGCTGCCCTATCCAGGCTGACATAACCTTCCAAAGAGCTGACTGACCTTATGACCAAACCAATGAATCAGCAAACCACTAAGGACTGGGGCTCTGAAGAAGTATGATTGCCGGGACTGACTGGCAGACCCTGAGTGATGGATGAATGGATTACTCTGATACACGTTTCTGTGAAAGAGAGGGCTAAGGGACTGCTTGGCTATAGGAGCCAAAAGAGCCCTGTTTGTCTGCCTCCTTAGGCTTTTATTGTAACAACAGCTTGAACTAAAATTAACTATTAGTTACTATCAACAGGGTAAGCATCCTTGAGTGGACACATGCTTCTACAAGCTTGGGTCTAAATACTAAACATAGAGATTCCAGTAAAACATCCAGGGGTTCGGACTTGTTTGCAAAAGTTATGGTAGGGACTGCTGCCTTCAGCAAGATCCCCCTAGAGGCCCCCAACCTTTTGGAGAATCCTCCTTACAGACTTTCCAACCAAGTCCTGTGCTTCCCCACATGTGAGGACCCTGTATCTCAGCCTGAAGGATTATTACATATACCTGCTAAATGTGTAAAAAATGAGACTTGTTTTGTGCAGCATGGGATATGTTTTTCGTTTAAAGTTTACAAAAGTTTTTTTGTAGTTCACCAAACAGAATATTTACTCTCAGCTGATTTCTGAGAATATTTACTTATGACCAATTCATTTTTTTTGTTTATTTTTTATTGAGATATAATCCTATATAATAAAAGCCTAATATGCTAAATGTCTGGTCGTCCATTCAACCAATCAACACGTAGTATGCTAATGATATGCTAAGGCTGCTCAACTGCTCACTATGATATGCACTGACCACCAGGGGGCAGACAGTTGACTGGTTGACTGGTTGCTATGACGTGCACTGACCAACAAGGGGCAGACGTTCTGATCGGTAGGTTAGCTTGCTGCTGAGGTCTGGCTGATCGGGACTGAGTGAGATGGGCTGGACATGCCCTGGAGCCCTCCCGTGGTCCCTCCCCAGCTGGCCAACCTCCTGCATCCCTCCCTGGCCCTGATCGTGCACCAGTGGGGTCCCTTGGCCTGGCCTGTGCCCTTTTGCAATCTGAGACCCCTCAGGGGATGTTGGAGAGCTGGTTTTGGCCCGATCCCTCAGGCCAGGTCGAGGGACCCCACTGGTGCACGAATACGTGCACCAGGTCTCTAGTTGACATATCACATGATATTAGTTTCAGGTGTACAACATAATGATTCAATATTTGTATATATTGGAAAAGATCAGCACCATAAGTCTAATTAACATATGTCACCATACATAGTTATGAGTTTTGTAAATTTTTAATTAATTTTAAAATTAAATTTATTGGGGTAACATTGGTTAGTAACATATAATTTTCAGGTTTACAACATTATAATTCTACATCTGCATACTCTATTGTATGCTCACTACCCAAAGTCTAGTTTCCTTCTGTTACCATATATTTGACCCCCATTACCCACTACACCTTCCCCGACCCTCTTTCCCCTCTGGTAACCACCATTCTGTTGTCTGTATCTATGAGTTTGTTTTGTTTGTTACTTTTTCTTTTATATTACATACTATGAATGAAGTCATATGGTTTCTGTCCTTTTCTCCCTGACTTATTTCAGTTAGCAGAATACTCTAAAGATCCATTGATGTTGTTGCAAATGGCAATATTTCATATTTTTTTATGACTAAGTAGTATTCCATTGTGTGTATTTATATTTTTACTAGACGCCTGGTGCACGAAATTCGTGCATTGGGAGGGGGTCCCTCAGCCCAGCCTGTGCCCTCTCACAGTCCGGGACCCCTTCGCAGGCTTACATTCTTCTTGCAGTCCGGGATCCCTCTCACAGTCCGGGACCCCTCGCTCCTTACCACCCACCTGCTCGCTGCTCCTTAGTGCTGCCGTGGAGGTGGGAGAGGCTCCTGCCACTGCCACTGCGCTTGCCAGCCATGAGCCCAGCTTCTGGCTGAGCGGCGCTCCTCCTGTGGGAGTGCACTGACCACCAGGGGGCAGCTCCTGTGTCAAGCGTCTGCCCCCTGGTGGTCAGTGTGCATCATAGCCACCGGTCGTTCCGCCGTTCAGTCGATTTGCATATTAGGGTTTTATTATATAGGATAGGATTCTTTTGACCACTCCATGAAAGTGGTGTTTTCTGGAGTCTGTGGCACAAAGGCAGGAGGACAAGCTTAACTGCATTGCACCACACCTAACCCTTCAGTCCTGCTTTGGTCCTGATCATCTCCCCTCCACCTGCCTCGGTCCCATGAAAGCCTGTGGGTGAAAGAAATCTCCCTATATAGAGACAGCCTAACCCAAAACAGAGTTCACTTTAATGACCATCTATAAGAGGCATGGCTATTGTTTACTATTCTGTGCTCTCTAAAATTGGAGATGAAGAGAGGTTCTTGGTTTTACCTAGAATATGCCCCACTATTGCCTCTGCCATCAGGTTTTCATGCCCTCACAGGACAAAAGGACCCAAGGTGACTTGTGAGCTATTTTTAAATTGGAGATCAATGACTGAGGGGCCTTACACAAAGAGACCAGTGTAATTTTAGTAGTCATGGGCCAACCTCAGGTTTTCCTCTTGTTTCTTAGCTATATCCCGAAAAACAGCCACCCAAAGGAAGGCACTCTAGGCAGGTGTTGCCTGAGCTTTACTGATGTTAGCAAAACTCAATACAAAGGCTGCATTTTTTATTTACTTAAAGGAACTATAGCGTGAACCAAGACAAGTTTCTTCTATAATGACAAAAATCTCCTTTTTTGAATCTAACTTCATGAACATGATAGCTCACGCTTACACTGAACACTTTATGAAAAGGAGGATATTTTACAAAATGATCTCGCCTATTTATTTTTTAACCAAGAACAGATTGACCCTCTAGGGGTTAAATCAAACATCTCAGATTTAAAACACAACCAAATAGAAGCACTACTAGTTTTATTTTTTCTCTAGATTCAGATTCTGAATTTTTAAAAAAAGAAAACTGAAAAAGTTAAAAAGAAAACGGCATTAATTTACTCTGAAAATGACCTTTTTGTGCCCCAGATTTCTAGCTCAGAGATAAAATTGGATTCTTTGAAAAGGTTCAGAAACTAATTTTAAAAACCTAAGGCTCATCAATAAGTGACACAGTTCCTTAGGTACCACAATATACTCCCTAGTTCAAGGGGTCACAATATTTTGATAAAAATAAATATCATTTGTTAATCCTCACCCAGGATATTTTTCCATTGATTTTTAGAGGGAATGAAAGGGACTGAGAGAGACAGACAGAAACATTGATATGAGAGAGCCTGCAACCTAGGTTCATTCATTATCATTTGATGCCCATTGTTAGGCAATCCAGATTATATACTTTTTGCCCATGAAAACATGAATTCTGATCAATTAACTGGAAAGTTCATTTTCAATCTGTGTAAAATCTGAATAATAAAGAATTCTTAGAGAAAGGTATTTTGTGTTGTTAAATATGTATTCTAATCGTACCTAATAATAGACAAATATGCAAATTGAACATACCCCCGACACACCCACAAGCCATGCCCACAAGCCATGCCCACCATCTAATCAGAGCGAGTATGCAAATTAACCCAAACCAAGGTGGCTACAGCCACAGAGAGCAAGGTTTCCTAGGTAACAGAGGAAGCCAAGCTTTCTGCCTGCCCTTGCCAGGCCTAAGCCTCCACTCAAGCTACAAAGTATCAATTATAGAAAGTAAACAAATTCAAACAAATGGCGGCAGGATGGAGCTTGAGAGAGCAGGCCAGGGTTGCCGCCGGCAACAGGGGAAGCAAAGCTTTCCGCACACCCTGGCCGGGCCCACCGTTTAAGGCAACAAAGTTTCAATTATAACCCCAACAGAAATGGCTGCCGGCCTCGGAGGGAGCCCCAGGCTTGGCTCCGCTCCAGGCTACAAAGTTTCAATTGTAGAAGGAAAATAAATTCCAGATACCAGGGCCTCCACTTGGGTTGCCAGGGGGCGTGGCCGGCCTGCAAACCACCACAGGCAGGCCGCCCCACACCCCAAGGGAACCCCCACCTGATCCGGGACACCCTTCAGGGCAAACCAGCTGGCCCCCACCCCTGTACCAGGCCTCTATCCTATCTAATAAAAGAGTAATATGCAGATTGATCATCACTGCAACACACAATATAACTGCCCCCATGTGGTAAAGATCCTGCCCCCATGTGGACACAAGATGGCCACCACAAGATGGCCAGCAGGAGAGGGCAGTTGGGAGGCACCCAGCCTGCAAGGGAGGGCAGTTGAGAAGGACCAGGCCTGCAAGGGAGGGCAGTTGGAGGTGATCAACCCTGCAGGAGAGGGCAGTTAGGGGTGACCAGGCCGGCAGAGGACGGAAGTTGGGGGCAAACAGGCTGGCAGCAGAGTGGTTAGGGGCAATCAGGAAGGCAGGCAGGCAAGCAGTTGGGAGCCAGCAGTCCTGGATTGTGAGAGGGACCTCCGACTGCCCGTTTAGGCCCGATCCCACCGGGCAGTCAGACATCCCTTGAGGGGTCCCATATTGGAGAGGGTACAGGCTGGGCTGAGGGACAACCTGCCTCTGTGCACGAATTTTGTGCACCGGGCCTCTAGTACTTTTATAATAACTCAGGTACTAAACAATATTGTCTTTTTAAAACTAATTTAAATTCTTTGTTGTTGAAAGTATTACATATGTCTCCTTTTCCCCCCATTGACAACCTCTCCCCAGCTGCTCCCATCCCCAGCACATGCCTTCATCTCCTTACTGTCTGTGTCCTTTGGTTATGCTAATATGCATGCATATAAACCCTTTGGTTGATCTCTTACCCACCACCCCACCCCCCACACCCCCGCCTTTTCTTCTGAGGTTTGACGGTCTGTTTGATGTTTCTGTGTCTCTGGATCTATTTTTGTTCATCAGTTTACGTTGTTCATTATATTCCACAAATGAGTGAGATCATGTGATACTTATCCTTCTCTGAGTGGCTTATTTTGCATAGCATAATGCTCTCCAGGTCCATCCATGCTGTTGCGAATGGTAAGAATTCTTTTTTTTTTTACAGCAGCATAGTATTCCATTATGTAGATGTACAACAGTTTTTTAATCCACTCATCTGCTGATGGGCACTTAGGCTGTTTCCAAATCTTAGCTATTGTAAATTGTGCTGCTATGAACATAGGGGTGCATATACTAGTATTCTTTCTGATTGGTGTTTCTGATTTCTTAGGATATATTTCTAGAAGTGGGATTACTGAGTCAAATGGGAGTTCATTAGCAATATTTTCTGAGACATGTTTTCATTTCATCCCTCTTTCAAATCTTGATATATAGATATTTTGTTTTATTGTTTATAGTTTTGAAAATTAGAAAACTACAAAACAGTATGAGACATAATAAACAACCTATATACTCACTACCCATTAATATTTTATATTTGCTTTTAGTCTTTTTAAATTTTTAAAAATAGAACTTTAAAGATCAAATTGAAGTCCTGTTTGTTTCCCATTTTCTTACTCCATTCCCAGAGACAGTTGATGATATGAATCTAAGATGTATTCATAAAATATTTTGAAATAATTTTATGTGCCTACTTAAATGTCAAACTACAATATGTATTATTGTATGTATGTATTTTTTAAACATACACAAGGAACAGTTTACTATATATTTTTGTATATATCATCTTATAAATTGCTTTTCTCATTCAACATTGATTTATCTATGAATATCTGTGTTAGTGTATGAGTCTTGTTTGTATTATTTATTGTGTGCAACATATTTGGAATTATACCATCTTAGCTTGATGTTATGTTTTAATTTTGTTTACTTTTTTCCACTCTTCATATTCTATTGAGTGGTCAAATTTTCTTTATTAAAAAAAAATCGGCTATGCTGGGTCCATTTCCTTCCATGATTTTAGTTCACTCTGGATTATGGGAGTTTCTTATTGTTAATGGATTATGTAAATCCATAGTTCCTGAACTTCAGCACATTTAAAAATCCATCTAAAAGCCTTTAGGTCCTGGCTGGGTAGCTCAGTTGGTTGGAGCATCAACCCAATATGCTAAAGTTTGGGGTTTGATCCCTGGTTGGGGCACTCACAAGAGGCAACCAATGACTTCATAAATGGGTGGAACAATAGGTCGATGTTTCTTTCTCTCTCACCCCCCCCCATCCCTTCCTCTCTCTCAAATCAATCAATAAAAATAAAATAAATAACAGCCTCTTAGATTATGTGGATTTCTGAGCTTCACATATTCTGATTCAGTTGGTCAGGGGTGGGGTCCAGGATATACATGTAAAAAAATATGTTTTTATTGATTTTTAGAAAGAGAGGAAGGGAGAGGGAGAAAGAGAATCATTGATGAGAGAGAAACATCTATGAGCTGCCCCCTGCTTGACCCCTACTGGGGATCCAAGCCCAAAACTCAGGTATGTGCCCTGACCTGAATCAAACCGGTGACCTCTCCGTGCATGGGACAATACTCAACCAACTGAGCCATATCATCCAGCACCAGGATATGCATTTTTTACTGGCATACCACTTTGAGAGTACTTACCCAGATATTTGGGTAAGTACTACTGGTTGAAATCCCATCCATCAGTAAATCTTTTAACCTCACTGTTTATTAATCCTTTCAGAGAACTGACCAAAGATGGGCATAGATATGCAATTAAGATTGGTAATTTTGGTCCTTTCCATTGGTTGATTGACATTTTATGGCTCTGGATTTAAAGTAATGGCCATACTTATGAATAATGGATATTATATTTTAGGGATTATTTAATGCATTTTTTATTCCTTTTAAATTAAGATGCCATATGGCTCCCATCCTTTTAATCAATGAGTTTCAGTGCTTCAGGGGCAGGGTAGTCACTGGCTAGAACACCAAAGTCATCGCTCAGCTCTAATTGTCAAATGAAGCTTTTTATGTATTATGTCCACAGGGAGAAAGTGCTGTTGAAAGCTAGGCTGCATCAAGAGAGAAAAGGAATTTCTAAATTTCTAAAACTCCTTTTATATATCATTTATTTCGAATTTTATTGGATTCTTATCAGAGAATGAATGAGCTCTGTAAAATTTCTGCTTTTCATATTTTCTTGAGATTTTCTTTACAGTATGAACACGATTGATTTTTATAACATGTCTTTACTTCAATGGGTGTCAAATTCTTTGGCATTTAAGAAAAGTGCAATATTGAAACAGTAATAATCAGTTCCTCTGTCTGTATTTATATTTTTCCCCCTAGAGCTCCCTGATTTGAAAGAAGTATATTAAAATCTCCTACCATAACTGTATTTTATCTGTTACTTTTACATTTTTTGTGGTCACATTGTACTCTAATGCTTAAAAACAACAACATACAAATTCAACAACATAATCTCTGGCCTTATACTTCACATCCCCAGAGGCAACCACTTTCAATTCTGCTTTATCATCCAGTGGTTACAACCATATTTAAAAATTAAATGTAGCCCTGGCTGGGTGGCTCAGTTGGTTAGAATATCATCCCATACACCAGGTCAGGACACATACTTAGGTTACAGGTTCAATCCCTAGTTGGGGTGCATAAGAGTCAACTAATTGATGTTTCTCTTTCCTCTCTCTCTCTCTTAAAAAAAATCAATAAAAACATGTCCTTGGATGAAGATTAAGAAAAATTTAAAAATTAAATGTAACTTTGGTTTTAAAATTTAAATATCTATTGACTTTCTACTTTGGAAAATGAGTTTGGGGAGAAATGGAAATAAACACCTATTTTCAATCTGCCATACTTAAAGTCTGTAAGGAGGGATTCAATGAGGAACAAAGACAAGTGGTGTTATATGTGGACCTTGGTTTCTCCTCTGCAGGTCCAAACCCTAGTGAATATTAGAAATAATAAGATATGCTAAAAATATTTATTGAGTACCTATTGTTCTAGTAAAATGCCTCCATTAGCTTGCATCCTATTGAGAGAGCCAGACAGTAAACAGATATGTAAAATACATATCAATTTATTTTAAAAAATGCAATGGCAAAAACAAAGCAAGGAGGTGGATAACATAAGGAGGTGGGATTGGAGGTGGGCTTTTGATTTTTAACTAGAGTCCATTATAGAAGGTTTGACTGAGATAGCAATATCTGTGCTATGCCTGAAGCGGGTGAGGGAACTGGCTAAGGGTGTTTTAAAAGCAAAATGAAGGAAGGGCAGGAGTAGGAAATGAGGTCAATGAGGTAAAGGTAGAGCCTAGTGGCAGGAAAAGGTGGAAGTAGATTGTGTAGGACCTTGTAAGCACTTTGGCTTTTATTCTGAGGTGGAAACTTCTATAGACTTGAATAAAGGAATGACCTATTTGACTTCAGTTTAAAGGGATAATTCTGGCTATTATATTGAGAATAGACTGAAGAGAGAAAAGGGTGGAAGCAGAGCAGTCAGGTGACTAATGCCATAATCCTTGTGAGAGAAAAGTACAGTACGAGTTGAACTATAGTTACAGTGAAAAGGACAGTGAGAAGTGTGAATTATGGATATACTAGAGGCCTGGTGCATGAAATTCATGCATGGGGGGTTCCTCAGCCTGGCCTGCACCCTCTCCAATCCAGGACCCCTCGGGGGATATTTGACTGCCAGTTTAAGCCCGATCCCTCTTGCAATCCGGGACCCCTGTCTCCTAACCCCTTGCCTACCTGCCTGCCTGATGCCCCTAACTGCTCCTCTGCTGGCCTGATCACCCCTAACTGCCTCTGCCTGCTGACCTGATTGACCCTGACTGCCTCTGCCTGCCAGCCTGATCACCCCTAACTGCTCCTCTGCTGGCCTGATCACCCCTAACTGCCCTCCCCTGCCATCCTGATTGCCCCCTAACTGCCCCCCCCACTGCTGGCCTGATCACCCCTAACCACCACTGCCTCGGCCCCTGCCACCATGGCTTTGTCCGGAAGGACATCTGGAAGATGTCCAGTCTAATTAGCATATTACCCTTTTATTAGTATAGATTTTGAAGGTAGAGTCAACGAGATTGCTAATGGACGTATTTTGGCAATCTGAGAGGAAGAGGCCAGGAATTTTGGCCCGAGGAACTGGAAGGGGAGAATTGCTACTAGTACTTCTTACATTGAGGACGATTGTTGGAGGATTTGGTTTTAGGAGGAAAGAACAGAATTTATTTATGGTCAGGTTAGGTTTTAGATGCCTATTGAACATCCAAGTGAAACTGTGGACTAAACAGTTGGAAATTCAAATCTAGAATTTAGATTTGGGAGAGGTTTAGACTGAAAGTGAAATTTGGGAATCATTAGCATGGATGATGTTTAAAGCCAGAAGAGAAGATGATAATGCCAAGGGAGTTAATGAATATTAAAGAGAAGAGGCCTAAGGGCTGAGCTCTGGGCCACTTCACATTTAGACGTCAGAGAAGAGTTAATAAAGTCAAAAGAAAACCAGGATTTCCAGGAATACAAATAAAGAAAGTATTTCAAGGAGAAAGCTCAATTAACTTTGTCAAATGCTGCTGATACATTAAGTATGATGAGGACTGAGAATTAACCACTAGATTGAGCAATATGGAGGTCAATAGTGACCTTGAGAAGAGAAGTTTCAGTAGAATGGTGGCAGGGGAGAAAGAGAGGCACTATGGAGGAAGTTGAAATGGTGAGTGCAGCCAAATATTATTAGGAGCTTTGCTGTAAAGGAAAGCAGAGATGTGAGGTGGTAGATGAAAGGGGGATGGAAGAGGATGTGGTTCTAGGTTGGAGAAGAAATTGCAGTTTGTTTAAGTGTTATGGGATTGAATCAGTAGAGAGAAAAAAAGCGATGGTGCTGGAGAAGATTGCTGGTAATGGGATCTAATGCTGAAGTGGAGGAGTTGTCTTTAGTTAGGAGAATGGGTTGCTTGTTCATAGTAACAGGAGGGAAGACAGAGTATATGGGTACAAATACAAGAGCTGGGTAGAGGTTGTGGGTGCTTTTCTATCAGTTTCCATATTCTCAATGAACTGGATAACCTTTCATCAGCTGAAAGTGAGTATGAGTGAGGAAGTACTGGGGGTTTGGGAAGAGGAGAGAAGGTATGAAATAAATCAAGGGTCAGAGTGCTAGAGTAAATGATCTAGGGCAGCATTAAAGCCTACTTTATATCAATGACCTCACATTGAAAATGAGATCAGTCTTCATAATTGTGAGTTTTCTCCAGCCACACTGAGCCATGCGCATGCCAACCTATCGTAGATTGAACCAGGTTGAGATGTTGCCAAACAATTATGAGTTTGGAATCCAGAGTAATGAAGTGATTAATCCCTCACTTCCTTGGGTGTAGTCTGGGAAAACTTGAAGCTCCAGTGTTGCCAGGGTGCTAGACTGGAAATGGCTAAAGAAGAGTGGAGATAGTTGGGAAGAGAGCAGTCTTGACTCACGGAATGTAGCACATGCCTTTGGGGTCACAAAATTCAACTAGAAAAATCTGTTCCCTCAAAGGGAACACAAAAATGTTAAGGGGATCAATGAACCAGAAGAGATAAGAGAGCATCTGGATTAGAGATCAGCCAGATTTACAGCCAGAGGATACTTTAAGGATAATAGACTCTATCTGTGGGTGTTAGCTTAGTTTTCAGAAGACTCAGGTAGGATCAGGTCCCTACAATAGTTAGCAGGTTCAGGTGTCCAGGGATAAGATCCGCTCAATCTCCCTATGAACAACTGCAAAGACATGGAGATCAGCATGTGGGCCATCCCTTCCACTTGGGCCTTCCCTAGATCCAGACATTCTAGGGAAATGCTAATCTCATACTAGATCAAGCCACGAAGATCTTATGAATTCAACAGTGAATAAGCAGCAAAGACACTTCTCACCAGCTGGTGTTAGATGTTGACTTCTCCCTCATCTTTGTATCTTGATCAGTATCTACATGAGAATGTCTGCTCCAAGAATTACACTCTACCTGCAAAAACATAAAAACCAACCTTCCTTCCTTCCTTCCTTCCTTCCTCCCTCCCTTCCTTCCTTCTATGAACAAAATTGCCATGGAACTTTCAGCATCACGTGCATTACAGATATTTATAGTTTTGCATGTAGACTCTGGGGTGCATAAATGAGCCCTCCCATTCATTAGCTCTTGGGCTGCATCTTAGATGTAACCAGCACCTGAATGGACAGTGTCCTGTGGTTTGAGGATTTTGCCTTTTTTTAATACAAGCCATAGGCCACTGCAGCTCAGGAGAATCCTCATACCTTAAGAGTGGAGGTGAAATGAGGGCAAAGTGTATTTTACAATCACTTTGTTCAATGTTCAAAGCTGTGTGACCTGGTGGGCAATGACCCAGTGGGCAGACAAGGGCAATTAGGAAGGTGCCTGGTGGAATCTAATACATTGTTACCAGAGAGGATTGGTCATCCAGAACCAACATGGGTCACATCCCATCTTTACCAAGAGCCCAGCATGACAAAATGTTTCACTTAGAATTGGAGCTGGATTTGGACAAATATATTATCTCTGCTTTATTCCCAAATTTTAGTCTTGCCAGGCTGCTATAAGGGTTGATCAGAGATTATGAATTTAAAGCAGCAGGCAAATACTAGGTATTCAAGAAATGCCCACAATGAATAGAAACAACCAGAATAACATTAGTCTAAGTCAGTAGTTTTCAAAGATTTTCTCAGAAGTCCATGGTTAAAAAGGGAAATTTAAGTTAGACCAATGTTTTTCAAATCTGGCTTTGCTCAGAATATTCTCTGAGCTTGTTAAAAACACATACTTTGATGTCAATCCTAGACATTCTGATTCACTAGCTTTGGGATAGGAAGTGGGCATCTGTGTAGTTTAACAAGTTCCACAGGTGATACGGATGCACAAACTAATGGTTCTCAGTCCTGGCTGTATATTAAAATATTAAATAACTGGGGAGCTACAAAAATTATAGATTATAGACCACATTGTGGATTAACTGAATCAGAATGTCTGGGCAGGAAGACACTGACGTTTCAAAAGCTCCCCAATGGGATTCTAATGTGCCACTAAGGGCTCTACACTTTGGCTTATATCATCATCACCTGAGGTGCTTGTAAAAGATCCCACTGTTTACCCCGGTTTGTTTGGCTCAGTGGATCGAGTGTTGGCCCTCGGACTGAAGGGTCCTGGGTTCAGTTCTGGTCAAGGGCACATACCTTGGTTGTAGGCTCTATCCCTGGCCTTGGCTGGGGTGTGTGCAGGAGGTAACCAGTCTCTCTCTCTCTCTCTCTCTCTCTCTCTCTCTCTCTCTCTCTCTCTCTCTCCCTCCCTCCCTCCCTCCCTCCCTCCCTCCCTTCCACTCTTTCTAAAAATCAATTGAAAATATTCTTTGGTGAGGATTAACAACAAAAAAAGATACCAATGTGCAGGCCCAACAGATGACATTTGGTTGGAGGCCCAGAAATCTGCTTCTAGCAAACTCCACAGGTTCTTTTTTTAAATTTCTTTATTGATTAAGGTATTGCATATGTGTCCTTATTTCTCCATTATCCTCCCATCCCCCCCCCCCCACTCATTCCCTCACCCCCCTACTCCACAGGTTCTTATGCATAACCAATTTTGAGAATCACAGTTCTAGATCAATAATTTTAAAACTTGGCTGCCCAGTAGAATCACCTGGGATAATAATTTAAAAAGAACTGATAGCCTGGTCTCACCCCCAGAGGTTCTGATTGAATTGGAATGGGGTGTGACCCGCTCATTAAAATTTTTTTAAAGCTCACTAGGGAGTCTAAATAACCAACAAACTTGAGAACAATTGGTCCCTGGACCAGTAATATCAGCACCATCTTCTGGGAACTTGTTAGAAATGCAAGTTCTCAGGCCTTACCCCAGAGTTACTTTGAGGGTGGAGACCAGTAATCTGCATTTTAACAAATTCTCTGGATGATTCTGATTCAAGCTAAGGTTCCAGAAGCAGGGGATTAGACTTTACTAATTAGCACAAGTCAATTAGCAAGGCTTAATGGATCAGATTAGCTGATTGACACTTTGATTCAAGGGGATTGGCCCAGTCCCTTCCTTCCTTCCTTCCTTCCTTCCTTCCTTCCTTCCTTCCTTCCTTCCTTCCTTCCTTCCTTCCTTCCTTCCTTCCTTCCTTCCTTCCAAATCTTTATTGTTGAGAGTATTACAGATGTCCCCCCCTTTTCCCCACATTTCCCCCCTCCCCTGGTTCCTGCACTGCCCCAAGCCTTCACCACCTTATTGTCTGTGTCCCTAGGTAATGCATATCTATACTAATAAAAGGATAATATACAAATTGATTAGGATGCTCTCACAGTAATGACCGAACAGCAGACTGTGTGGGGTAACCAGGCTGGCAGGGGCTTAGTGAGGGATGACCAAATGACTGAACAGCAGGCTACGTGGGGTGACCAGGCTGGCGGGGGGGGGGGGGGGGGGGCGCAGTTGGGGGCGACCAGACCAGCAGGGGGGCAGGTAGGGGCAATCAGGCTGGTAGGCAGAGGCGGTTGGGGTGATCAGGATGGCGGGGGGGGGGGCAGTTAGGGGCGATCAGGCAGGCAGGCAGGTGAGCAGTTAAGAGCCAGTGGTCCCAGATTGTGAGAGGGATGTCCGACTGCTGGTTTAGGCCTGACCCTGGGGATCGGGCCTAAACCGGCAGTTGGACATCTCCTGATGGGTCCTGGATTGGAGAGGGTACAGGCTGGGCTGAGAGGACCCCCCCTCCTGTGCATGAATTTTGTGCACCGGGCCTCTAGTATGCATATAAAATCTTTGGTTAATCTCTTTCTGCCTCCGCCATCCCCCTTCCCTCTGAGATTGGTCAGTCTGTTCCATGTTTCCATGCCTCTGAATCTATTTTATCAGTTTATTTTAGTTTATTTTTTCCATTACATTTCTTGTTAGTTTATTTTGATATTTAGATTCAATTGTTAATAGGTATATATTTATAGCCATTATATTGTTCATATTTTTATCTTTCTTCTCCTCCTCCTCCTTATTATTATTATTTTAAAGAATACCCTTTAACATTTCATATAATACTGGTTTGGTGGTGATGAACTCCTTCAGTTTTTTCTTGTCTGTGAAGCTCTTTATCTGACCTTGAATTCTAAATGATAGCTTTGCTGGATTGTAGGTCCATGCTATTCATCACTTTTAATATTTCTTTCCACTCCCTTCTGGCCTACAGAGTTTCTGTTGCCACCATCTTGGTTTTTCAGCCTAGTCAGTTTCAATTGAGACAGTGGGAAAGGCTGGAAGGGTGCAGCCCTGGATGGAGGTACCCAGAGAAGTCAGCCTCTGGGTGTGTGTGTGAAATGAATAGCTTTGAGGTCAGCTCATACACACACTGGTTCTTCCTCAGCTGAAAAAACATGCTCTACCAAAAGACAGCCCAACCCACCCAAGGCAACCCAGGGCTTTCAATGTCTGTTCCAGGCTTTGATGAGAACTAAGCCGTAGATAACACTTGAGATGGACTCTTAAAATCCAACTTCCTGGGCCCCACACCAACAGATTCTGTTGTGGGGTGGGCACCAAGAAACAGTATTTTAAACAACTACCCACTGTGATGCTGATGTAAGTGGTGTGTAAACCAAATTCTGAAAAACGTTGCTTTTATAGTTTCTGTCTCAACGCTTTATGAGACCAACTTGTGACACCTTCAGATTTTAGCCCTGGTTCAGCTTCCGAAGGTCTGGGTTCCTCCCATGGGTACATGGGTAGTAAGCCCAGGTCACTGTGTGCAAAGTTGCTGGCCAAGCTCTTCCGCCCAGTGTCTGATTCCAAAGCAAAGCTTTTGATGTCAGTGAGAAGGTTCTTTTGTTCCTCCCTAGCCCCATCACTGCATTGCAGTCTGGCTTTGAAATGTCATTCTGGTGTCCCTGCCCTTGCTTAGGAAATTTTGCCATATGAAAAATCCAATTTGCTTAACCTGAACCTTACTGCTCCTGACTGAGGCAAATCACAGGGGCCGGAAGCAACAGGTTGAAGAGGCTCCTGAATAGAAATCCAAAGCACTGCACACATTTGGTCTCTAGGCAGCGCCAGACTTTTGGAAAATAAGGCTGTTTATATAACAAAGCTTGGCAGTGTGAGTGGCTGTGTAAATGTCATTCTTTAAAAATAAAGACAGAACTCTCAGTTAACTCAAACAGGAGCAAATTAAAAAGTAGAGTGAAACATCTATTTCATGAACACAATTCATCCTCTGTCTTTGGTACTTCAAAATGATACCTTTTCTCCAAGTGATAACTGGCACCCTCCCAATGGCTTTAGCTAGACAGTGACAAAACAACAGATCAATTCACTCCCTTCTGTGAGGAAGAAAAATCCAGTCAGTTAGGGTGGGCTGCTTGTGACTCACCCAAGTGGAGAACTGAAACCTTTCTATGCACTTAAACATATAAGTCATGCCACAGAAGCATGATTGAGGTGTTGAGTTTATCCCCCAAAATGTATTGAGGAAGTTTTGTATTCAGACTTTAAATCCTTTTTAAACCCAAAAGATGGTTATTTTTCCTTATGAGCTCACCAGGAGGATCCTTGAAATATCAATTTACAACGAAGGCTCAGGCACATATCCCAAAGCAATTAAATAAGGATCTGGAGGTGGGACCCTGGCAACAGCACTTTTTAAGCACCTTAGGTGATACAGTGTGACACCACCCACCTCTTTGGTTCCTTTCTGTTTGCAGCGTTTTCCCCTGGAGTTCAGATGCTAATCCTCGGGGCTGGATACAAAGACTGATCTCCAGTACTCACACTTCTTGCTTCCAGTTTCTCTTTGTCCTTTGGTTTTTCTCTAAACCTCATGCATACTGGTCCCTAGTGGGCCCATTTACTGCCTTTTATGCCCATCATCCCAGACCTGTCTGAAGTTCAATAGTGGCTACATCTTGACCCCAACCTTGGAGCCCCACCACATAGTAATTGACTGGTAGATATGAATGATAGCTCATAGATTGTCTAGTATGGTGGTCTTCAAATACCAGTCCAGGGACTAATTCTCATTCTGATTAATAGTGACCCAGGGAGCTTATTAAAATAGATATTTCTGGGCTCTATGCTAGAAGGTCCCATCCTATAGGTCTGGAAAAGACCCGAAAAGCTGTGTTTTAACAAGCAAAGCTTTTTGGGAAACTGATCTAGTCCATTGCCTCCAATGCATAGAGGTAACATAATCTCAGATGAGATATGACTTGTTCAAGGTCACTTGGCTAGTCAGGAGAAGAAACGAGATTTGAATCCAGTATCTTGACTCCTATGAAAATAGGTCATGCTAAGGACAAATACAATTTTTGTATTTCAAAATAAAAAAAAAAATCCAATGAATTTTCTTTCAAACCTGATCAACATTAGGGAAAGAGCAAAGCATTATGGAAAGTCACATCTGGATTCTAGCCCCTGCTTAGCCATACATTAGCTGTGTGGTTTTTATCTCTCTGAGCCCCAATTTCTTCATTTAAAAAATGTTTTTATTGATTTTGGAGAGAAAGGGAGAGGAAGAGAGAGATAGAAACATCGAAGCATCAACATTGATCAGCTGCCTCCTGCACACCTCATATTGGGGATCTAGCTCACAACCTAGGCATGTGCCCTGACCAGGAATAGAACTGGAAACCTCTTGGTGCATGGGGTCAATGCTCAACCACTGAGCCACACCTGCTGGGCAAGTTCTTCATCTTTTAAACTATTTGTCTCATAGGGTTTTGTGAGGATTAAATGATACAATATATATAAAGATCTGGATGTAAAACCTAGTACTGAATAAAAATTCAAAACTGGTTGCTACTGTTTCTATCATTATGATTACTATTTATGTTATTCAGTACTTGCCTGGCTTTGTGATATGGGAGAAAGGGCCAGAATGATGGCCCATGAGGGATCCACCATGTTCTTTTAGCTTGGTGATGCTGGAGGCCCTCATCCAACTCAGCACATCAGGAAAAAAAAGACCTGCAGGCACCTGACATTTTTGTTAGATATATTTTCTGGTTATAAATTAATTATACATTACTGTAGAGAACACTAGAAATTTTCAGAATCATTGGAAAATAGTGCCTTTAGTCCTTTAATTCATAAGTATGATCATATTACACATATAATGTTGTGTCTTTATTTTCAAGTTAATATAATGTTATAAGCACTTGTATCTGTCATTAAAATTTTTGGTTATCTCACTTTAATAGCTGCATAATATCCATTTTAGGATTGCATATAATTAATCATTTTCTGATTTTTAGACATTCATACTATTTTAATTGTTGTTACCATAATTAAATTGATTAATTGAATGTCTTTGTAGATAAGTCTTTTTCCAAGTTTCTGATAAGTGGAACAAGTTAATTTCTCTCAAATCAATGAAAATAAATAAATAATATTTATTAGTAAAGCTGGGTTTTGATATATTTATTAGTCGTTTGTACTAGGACTTGTGTAGAACTTGGGACATTAACTCTAAGCAGCTAAAGCTTTGCTTCCCATAAGTAGTGGTTGGGTGTTATGGCAGGGTTTGTAGTTAAATATACCTGGGTCCAAATCCTAGTTTGCCACTTACCGGTTTTGAGGTCATGGCTTTGCTATTTAGTTGTTCTGAGTCTCATTTTCCTTTTCCATAAAATGGAAACTAATAGATGTAGTTTGAAGGCTTTGTGTGAGGATTTTGAGAGATGTTCCTTATATAAATACCCTAAAACACATCACGGTAAGGCACCAGAAATAGTAGCAATGACAATGACACCAAGGTATTGAGGGTCCTGGTCCAGGACTGATACCTCGAGTATTGGTGGCCTGGCCTGGGATGGTGGCTTTGGCCCTGTGGAGCAGTTTCAGTGCCAGTGCACCAGCCCCAGGGGTTTGGTAGACAGCCCTGGCCATAGGGATATCCAAAAGGATTCAGAGCCAAAGAAGAGAGCCATGGGTGTTCCATGGCAATGGAGGGGACTTATTTTGAACCCACTGACCTACTATTTGGAGACTCCTAAAATCATGGCAGGGAGAGGATTTTTGCAGTGGGCTAGAGCCAGAGGAATATTGTTCTCTACTGCTGTTGTGACTCTACTCTAACATCGTTCTGTGCGGCCCATGGATAACAAACAGATGGGGAAATAGAGGCCCACCAAGGTGCAATTACTTGCTCAAGATTATTTAGCCCATTTCTTTCAGACACAAGTCTCCTGACTCACCAATCACTGCTTTTTTTCTACAATTCTTTTTCTCAAGTCAGTAAATTTTTTCATCTTGTGGTCATAGTACTGTATTAACTACTTGAATTTCTTTATATACAAACATCAAGGACAGGCTGAGGGAAGGATCACTCAGCCCCCTCATCTTGTCTCCTTAAATCTGTTTAGTGGGGGAAGGTAACTTAGAGTTCTTTAGAAAAGTACAGGGGACCCTGGGGAGATCTTCTTGGATCTCTCTAGGTCAGGCCTAAATGGATCCTGGTATTTCAGGTTTAAACTAACCCCCTAAGTAATGTTGCAAGTTACCTCTGGGCTATGTGAGGTCCTAGAGGGGAGATGCCAGACATCAGCTGGGTCAACACCATTGCCAGAGCTGGTGGGGTGGGGATGGACCCTGAAATCATCACATTCTGCCTCTGTTTTCCACAACTGAAGCCTTTGTCTATAAAGGAAGCACTTGGAGTTAAGGTGACACTTCAGACAATTTGAGCAAAAACCCTTTGCTGAAATGTGTTGCCAGATATTTTTGATAGATCTAGCAACTCCATTACCAGTTGAGGATTTGCTTTAGCTGGAGCATTTGGTTTAGCTGTCTACTATTAATTGATCAAATTCATAGGTTAATTGGCATTTGGCTTCGTTTCACTTTGTGGCGTAGACTTTGATCATCACTGGAGGTATTATGTTTCTAATTTGTTTTAATGATGGCAGTGAGACACTCGGTAAAAATAGGTGGAAGGGGATTTTTCTTCTGAGAGCTGTTCTCATTTTAGTTGTGGTTTAAGGGAGTGGGCACAACTGCCCATGGCTGGCCATGCTTTTAAAGGTCAGAAGTAGGAAAGGGCCATGGACACTCCCCTTCCTCCTGCAAATGGCCATCTATAGTGCCTTTGTGCACAAGAATTAATGCTGCTTCTCATAAAGGTGGTGGGTAAGGGAGTGAGAGTGAAAGGAGAGAACAGGCAAGGCAGTGTAGGGACAGCGACTGCACCAGGCCTATTGCTCATTGGGCCAGCTTGGGCTGTTTGGTGTTCACCTAGGTAACCTATTGCCAGAAAGACAATAACTTCCCCATGACAACACTGGAGCAAGATCCCTGGCATTGCAAACAGGGTCAGAAAAGTCCACCCTTGAGTAAGCCTGCTGCTTAATGAACATGCACTTGCACTGCAATCATTTCCAGGAGGATGGAGCGGGGCAGAGGGCAATCACCAGCTTCCCTGCCACCTCAGCCACTGGCTCTTTGACAACACCCTTTCTGCCCATACACCTTGGAGCTGCCTTGTTGTATAGTTGCTTGTTCTGAGCTGGTTCTATGTCTTCTTTTTACTTTGTAGAAGGACTGAATATTGTATCCAAAAAGCTCATTGAGAAACAGAAGATTTATTTATTTAAAATTTTATTTTTCAATTAGTTTACATTCAATATTATTTTTTTAGTTTCAAGTGTATGGCATAGAGGTTAGACAATCATATACTTTATAGAGTGTTTCCTCCAGTATTTCCATTACCCACTTGGCACCATATATAATTATTACAATTTTATTGACTACATTCCCTATGCTATCCTTTACATTCCTGTGACTATTTTGTAACTACCAATTTGTACTTCTTAATCCCTTCACCTTTTCACTCACTTCCCCAAATCCTCTTCCCTTTGTCAACCATTAGTCTTTTCTCTATATCTGTGAGTGTGTTTCAAATATGTTTGTTTATATTATTCTTTTGATTCCACATATAAGTGAAAAAAATATGGTATTTGTCTTTCTCTGGCTGACTTATTTTATAATACCCTCTAGATCCATCCATACTGTAAAAATGGTTAACATTTAATTCTTGTCCTAGCTGGTGTGTCTCAGTTGGTTGGGTGTCATCACGTGCACCAAAAGGTTGCTGATTGTATTCCTGGTCTGGGCACATGCCTGGATTTTGTGCTCAATCCCCAGTAGGAGACATGCAAGAGGCAGCCGATCAATGTTCCACTCTTACATCAATGTTTCTCTTTCTTTTTCTTCCTCTCCCTTCTTCTCTCTCTAAAAACCAATAAAAATATTTCTTAAAAATATTCAATTATTTTTTTATGGCTGAGTAATGTTCCATTGTACACATGTACCACCACTTATTTTGTCCACTTGTCTATTAATGGGCACTTGAGTTGTTTCCATATCTTGGCTATTGTAATAATGCTGCAGTAAACATTGGGTTGCACATTTCTTTTGAATTCGTGTTTTGGTTTCTTCAAATATATATACAGAAGTGGAATTGCTGGGTCAAAAGGCAGTTCCATTTTTAATTTTTTGAAGAAACTCCATACTGTTTTCTATAGTGGCTGCATCAAACTGCATTCCCACCAGCAGTGCACTAGGGTTCCCTTTTCTCCACATCCTTGCCAACACTTCTTGTTGATTTATTAATGATAGCCATTCTGACAGGTGTGAGGTGATCTTTCATTGTGGTTTTAATTTGTGTTTCTCTGATGATTAGTGATGTTGAACATCTTTTCATATGTCTATTGGCTATCTGTGTGTCCTTTTTGTAGAAGTATCTATTCAGGTCCTCTGCCCATTTTTTTTTATTGAATTATTTGTTGTTGTTTTGTTATTGAGTTCTTTATAAATTTTGGACATTAACTCCTTATCGTATATATCATTGGCAAATATTTTCTTCCATTCAGTAGGTTGTCTTGGTTTCTTTGCTGTGCAAAAGTTTTAGTATGATGTAGTCTCATTTGTTTACTTTTAATTTTATTTCCCTTGCCTAGGGAGACATATTAGAAAAAATAGTGCTAAGAGAAATGTCGGAGATTTTATTGCCTATGTTTTCTTCTAGGAGTTTTATGGTGAGAAACAGAAGATTTAGAACTTGCCTGGGACTTACCCTATTCAGAAGATCTTTCATTGTCCCTGTGACTAATTTTTTTCACTGGTAAAATAATTAATTCCCATTTCCCAAATTTGACTGAACTTATATGATATCACACTGCCGAGTCACACTTGTTGTAACTGTCTTGAGATTCAAATTTAACCTCTCCCCGAATTATTAGATTAGCATGTAGCCTTCCTCATAAAGAGTCCAGTTTAGTTTGAAAGTGCTAATAGGAAATCTAGTCCTTCCCCCACCTTGCAAGGGTCAGCAGAACAGACATAGCCATAGTATTCCAGGTAGGATTGAAGAATCCAAGAAGTTCCCCAATCAAAATTGTTTTCCTTGGTGTTGCCTTAAATATCACCATTTGGTAAAGCATTTTCTGGGGATTACTACGTGGGCATATTCAGGGGACGGAGGGCTTAGCCTACTCCTAGAGGCTTCCTAGAAGCATGTAGGCTGGCCTTAACTATTGGCAGGCAGTGTAGGAGTTGTGGGTGAGGGGATGACATTCTAGTGAGGAGGTAGCAGTGTGCTTTGTAGGTGGTAGATGTTCACCCCCAACTAGATAGTAGGCTTTGCAGAATCTTCTACTTCCTGTATATGGTTCAACAGACATGTATCCAGGGCCCACTGTGAGCCTGCATCCTCTTCATTGCACCTGCTTGAGTATTCTGTATTCTGTGAGTGCCCACTGAGTGTTTCTGACTAGTGAGCAATGTCCTAATTCCTGGATGAATAGCAGAGATGGAGACCATTGGCAATAGATGCTCATGGGTCTTTACAAAATTCACTCACCATATACATTTATTGAGCACCTCTAAGTGAGAGCTTTATTTCAAGACACAGCCATCATGCAAAGGGCATCTTTTTCTTTTTTATTTCTCAGGCTTCAAATGGCAAACAGGGTTACTTTTATAGTTGAAACAACAACAACAACAAACCCTGGTATTTATCTAAAGAATAAAGGAGTTGCTTCTAGTGCCAATTCCAGGTGAAAGTGAATTTAAAATGTGCTTTGTGTGGTTCCAGTGCAGATGAGGGCTAGAGAAGATAGCAGAGTGCTTTGTTCTGAAGGCAATTGCAGAAACATAGCTGTTTTCCAGGAAAGGGATGGCTATCAGAGAATGGAGAAGGCTAAGAGGGGACTGGCTTTGTAGGACATGGGCTTAGTGAAAATTTCTAGTAGGCTCTGAAAGTTCATTGCAAATGCCAGTTTAAAGATGAACTGTATGCTGTTTCTTGAGCCTTTCTTTCATGCTTGACCAAATGTAATGCCCTAGCACATTTCTCAGCATTCTAGTCACCACATTAGGGGGTCCTCTATCCTTTAGAGTGGTTTCAAGGGGGAACTTGTCATTCATTAAGAACACACAAACAGCTCCAAAATAGGTCCTATGCTGGCCTCAAAATTAAAACATAAAGGAGAAAAGATGTGATCAGATTTGCAGTTTAGAAAACTCAGATTTATTCATTTAAAGGTTGAGAGTGCACTGAAGAATATGGGCTTTGCTGTCACACCAGTTGTGTTCATACCCCAGCTTAAGGTTTTATCTGCTGGGTGGTCTGGGAAACTTATTTAACTTTTCAGTGACTCTCTGGTATCCTCTATAAAGTAGGGACAAAAATAGTACCTACAGCTGCAGACTATTGTTTAACATACTACTTAGCACATAGTAAGTTCTCAATAAATGTTAACTGGCATTCAATGCATAAAAATGCTATTTAAGGTTGCAAGGGTCCATCTTTTAATCTTTAAAGCAAGATAGGAGAAAATGATGACCAAAGTTAATCCTTTTTTAGAAACTTGAAACAAATCACCCAAAACCAAAACAAATAAAGTGATTTACAGAAAATGGTGCTTACTAAGTCATTGGCAGGCTTCCTGCTTCCTTGCATTTTTATTAGTAATTTATTTGAATTCTGGAATATGTATTCAGATTGACCTCAGTCTCTTTATGAAAAAAGATCTCAGAATCCAAATCTGCTGCCAAACTTAAGTGTGAAAGAGAAGAAAGAATGTGAAACTATCAAGGAAGAGTATCTATATATATAAAAGCCTAAGCAACTAAACAACTGGAGTGACAGGAACGACTGGTTGCTATGACGCGCCAGGGTCAGGTGCTCAACACAGGAGCTGCTCCCTGGTGGTCAGTACACTCCCACAGCAGGACCACCGCTCAGCTGACCAACCCATCCTGATGGCCCACCAGCCCAGCGACAGCCACTCACTCCTTCAGTAGTCCTGTAGGTCCAATCTCCGGAGAATGGGCCAGGCACCGACGGACCAGTGCCGCCTGCACGATCCCGACAGCACCGCTGGCCTCCTAGAAGTCAGCCTTGGCACCACGGCTGCTTCCCCTCCCTAGACGCTCCATAAGAAACAATATAAAAGTGGCTGCCAGGTGGCTCCCGACAACCAGCGAGAATGTCAGTGGCTGGCAAGGGCATCCCATTGCCTGCCCAGAGGACCGATCGCGTCCCTCCATCCCCCTTGGGACCCCACCTGTGCACAAATTCGTGCACCAGGCCTCTAGTTAATCATAATAATAATTACCATAATACAGCTGACATCTGTATTGTCCCTTATAGTTGACAAATAACTTTTTCACCTGTTTTAGCTCCTATAGTTCTCAGAGTAATCCTGTGAGGTATCTATGCGGATTGTTAGAAGTGACTTAAATAATAAACACACCCTGGTAGATGGAGCCCGATGAGTGTTGTTTTTAACAATGGTCACTGTGGGGAGTTGTGTATGATTTTGAAAATGTGGCTGTTGTGTAGGCACTTTTAGGGAGTCTTTCATCTCTCTCTCTCTCTCTCTCTCTCTCTCTCTCTCTCTCTCTCCCTCTCTCTCTCCCTCCCTCCCTCCCTCCCTCCCTCCCTCCCTCCCTCCCTCCCTCCTCATTATTTTTACATTCCTTCTCATTGATTATCCAAAATACCCACCCTTTTCAAATGTGACTTGAGATCAATGAAATATTCAAATAAAACCCACAGGCTCTAATTATACATTGAAAAGGTTTCAAACCAGAGTTGCCTTATTGGAATGTATTGGAACATCTGTGTCACTTCCTCAGGGGACCATTTTGAAGGGCATCCCTTATTTGGGTGTGAAAGATCTGGTATGTTTGTTTAAACACAAGGGTCATATTATTTTATGGTTGTGGCTTTAGGAAGTCAATACATAATGAACTTTCTTCCCTGCCAGCTGAGAAATGAGACAGGAAAGCAGATGGAGAGTAAAGCGTGAGCTTTACCACTGATAAGCTGATGGGAAACCTGCTTCAGAAGTATGGCCAAAGGGGTTGCTAACAACCCAGCCCAAAGTTAGAGAGCTTTACCTACCAGTCACAGCCCTCACCCCCATCCCAAAGGCAGAGCCTGACTCACTAGGCATAGAGGGGCAGAGCAGAATGTCTAAATTATGCAAGCAGGCAGATGAGAATGGGCGAAGATGGAGAGGAGGAGGTGTAGAAGGAGGTTAAGCTAGGATGTTCACTTTCTTCTAAATTCACTAATCTGTTAAAACACTCCTCCTTCTTTTCAAGGGAAAAAATGAGTAAGAGGTGGGTGGTAAGCCAAAAGTGTTATACCAGGAAAACATGTAGTACGTGGAAAGGGGATTCCTATCTAGCATTTCCAGGTATTTATCTACTTTAATTTAATGTGACCAACATTTCCAAGAGTTAGATATGATTATTTCTATATAGATAATTTATGAAGGTCACATAATAGGTAGTAGTATACAGGGTTTGAACTCTGGTCTGCATACAAAGGCCATGTTTGTTCCAATACACCAAGAAGAGCATTTGATTGTGCACAATAAAGTACTGTGTAAGGTAGTGTATGCTAACGGGCTAGAGAGTGAAGAGACTATTCCATCTTGGAAATCAGGGCAATATCTTGGGGCGGGGGAGATGCAGTATTTGAAGTGGGCATTGGGTAGGATTTAAATACTCAGAAATGAAGGACTCTCTGGAAACAGGAAACAAGCATAAGCAAAGATAAGGTGGTAGGAAATTAGCCGGCATAGTTTAGGGAACCATAAATAGTGTATGTGGCAGGCATATCAGGTTGGAATGGTATATTGTAGTAAGCATAATTTTCAAAGTAGAAAGAACAGACATGAGCAAACAGTGAAATATGAAGGATTGTGATAGACCAGAATCAGACCAAAGTAAAAACTTTTAAGCCTGGATGACTGTGAAAGAATGATTGGTTAGATGCACTGTTTAGTAGAAATAAATACTTATTTTGATGGTTCATTCATTCATTCATTCATTCATTTTAACAACAGATTCCCCCCCCCCTTTCATTGGATTTTTTTTTGGGGTGACACTGGCTAACAAAATTATACAGGTTTCAGGTGCACAATTCCACAATGTATCATCTGTACACTGTATAAAGCCAAATGTATTGTGTGTTCACCACCCCAAGTCAAATCTGCATCCATCACTATTTATCCTCCTATACCCTCCTCCCAGCAATCATCACACTGCTGTCCATGTCCATGAGCAGTAGCTTTTACTGAGTCCTTATGGTATTCTAGGAGCTGGGGATTTAAAAGCAGTCAAACACAGGCCTGTTCTTGAGGAGCTTATAGCCAAGTGGGTGGGGGGACAGATTGAAATCCAAACAATCACACAATATGAAATTTATACTATGGTGATGATGACAAAGGAGACATACAGTGTGCTTTGAAGGTCTGTAATAAATAAGAGAGTCTGAATATTTAAATTGGGAATAGTTCCTCATTGTCTCTCATGACATTGATATTTTTGAAGAGTATAGGCCAGAGAAAGTCAGGAAACATCTGACCAAATGACACTGGAGCTGAGATCTGAAAGATAAGTAAGAGTTAACTAGCCCAAGAATACAGAGCATTGCATTTTTTGCACATTTACAAGGGAATAAAAAGGAATGAATCTTTAGTACTCACAATTACATGGATGAATATTGGTAATATAATGTTGGGTGAAAAAGAGCAAGATCTAGAGGCTAAATGCTGCATGATACCTTTGATAAAGTTTAAAAGAAAAACTAACCAATATGTTGCTTAGATATACAAATATATGTGATAAAACAAAAAAGGCAATGAAAAACAAATATTAAAATTAGAGAAAGTGGAAATTCAGAGGAGGAGTGGCAGGGGGAAGGATTGAGAGGTTCATAAAAGGACTTGAAAAGTATTAGTAATGTAGATACTGAGGTGGATGGGGAGTTCTCAAAAGCTCATTATATTGCTTTAAATACAATGAATAAAGAGGGCCACGCATAAGCCAATTTTAATGAAAACCAAGAATTATGATTAATCCAATTCTGGGACTCTGAGTTATTTTGATGCTAATATTGCCCACAGTTGGCCAGTAGGAGCTTTCTTTTTCTTTTTAAAAATATGTTTTTATTGGTTTTAGAGAGAGGGGAAGGGAGAGGAAGAGAGAAAAACATTGATTGGCTGCTTCCTGCATGCCCTCTACTGGGGATTGAGCCCACAACCTGGCCATGTGCCCTCCTGACCAGGAATCAAACCAGCAATGACCTCTTGGTGCATGGGACAATGCTCAACCAACTGAGCCACACTGGCCAGGGCAGTGGAAGCTTTTTCAAGCTGGCTCCTATGTTGTCTGACATGTTCTCATCAATTTTTGAGGATTTACTTTCCTTTTTTGTTGTTAATTCTCACCTCAGCACATTTTTCTTTTGATTTTTAGAGAGAGTGAAGGTTGGAAGAGAGACACATCGATTGGTTGCCTCCTGCAGGCGCCCCAACCAGGGTTGGGGATCAAGCCTGCAACTGAGGTACATGCCCTCAACTGGAATGAAACCCGGGGCCCTTCAGTCCTTGGACTGATGTTCTATCCACTGAGCCAAAGCGGCCAGGCCAAGGATTTATTTTCTGTCACTAGATGCTATGGTTCTAATTTGTACTTTCCCTGGAATCAGTCATTTGCCCAAGGAGCACTATTTCCTTTTAGTGGGGAATGTATTTAGAAATTAAAATCTGGGTACCAGGTACATTCATTACTACTGAAATGTCATTGATTCTAGGTGCTTTCAGTGGACAGAACTGAACATGCATATATTTTTAAAATTGCATGAGTTCAATCAAGCACCAGATAGCCTCCCCTGCCTTCTCTTATTTCATAGGTATATCTTCCTTCTCCCACAGTGAGTACCTGGTTCCTAACAGCATCAGTGTATTTGCTCATTTAAAGCATGAATTTTAAAGCAGGTGAGTGTTCCTCCTTTCATCCCTCCATTCCCAGCTGCTGAGATAATTTATTTTGACATTCCTCAATTTCTATAGTTTTTCTAGTTAATTTACTGACATTATGAGCATGTCAACGTTTCTCTCTCTATGCATATCTACAGAGAGTTAACCATGTAGAAGTACTACATTAATATTATTTATCATAAATCATACAAAGAACAATTCCCTTTCTTTGAGTGAGACTGGAATAGGGACTGTTGATAATAATTTCCATCTGCTTGGCAGTTTACAGTTTACAAAGTATGTCTTTAACTTCTGTACGTGTACTACCTCATTCATAATGGTTTGAATTTCTTAGACAAAATGAATAATAGATAAACCCAGAGCTTTGTGAATGTTTGACGTAGTACAACTCAGATAACAACTGCTGATTTTTAAAAAGATGCATTGAGAATCTATGATTGATGAACACAGATATCATGTAAAAGCCTGAATTACTCTCAGCAACAGATAATCTAAAACTTTTTATACTCATGTTGGCATTGTTTCGTTGGCATTTCTGTCATTGTTATCTTGTAGGAATTTTGTATCTTCCTTAGATTGATGTTTTAAAAAGATGTCTTGCTTCCTAAACATACACCGAATTACAAATACTTCTAAAGCAATGGTTCTCAAATGTGGCTGCACGTGGAATGGCTTGGGGAGATGGGAAAGGGGGCTGCACTTCTCATCCATTAAATCAGAATATTTAGGATAGGCATCAGTACTTTTTAAAGCTGTCCAGAAGGTTCTATTGATCAGCCACTATTGGCTAAGAAAGGCTGTGCCAACTTTTGTTGAGAGTGAGCTGGGTCACAGGGAGCTTGTTGTTGTTATAATGTAGTGCAGCCATGCAGATAAATACTTTCTGGGAGTCATTCCTTGGTTCAGCATTTAAGAACTGTCATCCGTAATCTCAACGTACATTTGCAGGCTTTCTTCCCCAGTGTTCCTCACATGAATGGTTCCCTGAAATAAGGCGCTTTTACTCCTCATCCTTGACCTCCCTTTGTTTACTCCTGCCTTTACTGTTGCATTCACTACACCTTTACTGATGAGATCTCTCAGTTGTCTTATCTTCCAAGCTTCTTAATTATTCTTCCCTTACTTCTCTCCCCACCCCCCGCAAAGGACTGTCCTTCCTCTTCTATGACAGTTGAAAACTTAGCCATGCCTCAAGACTCTATTTCAGTCTAGTTTCTTCTGTGAAGCCTCCATGACCACAGGGCCTCCATGAGCTCTCTCTTTTGGTATTTACCATGAAGGGCTTGGCATGGACCCGCTGTTTGGTCCCCAAAATGGAGTGCCCTGCTTATGTGTTTTAAACTTTCATCTAGATTAAGCTCCTTAAAGGTGCCATCTGTCCCCGGACAAATAGTAGGAGCTGCTAAAATATCTATTGACCTGCAATAAAGTCAGTTCACTTAAAGATCCACAGAAAATGAAATCAATTATAATAGTAAGAAAGATAAGTTATGGGACTTTTTGGGAGAACCTCTGATAAGGTTGCACTGACTATCCCATGAGCAATCATTGGGTTTGCAAGGGTCGATGAATTTAATGATTATTCTTTAAAATATATATATATATATATATATATATATATATATATATATATATATATATTATTGATTTCAGAGAGGAAGGGAGAGGGAGAGAGAAATAGAAACATCAATGATGAGAGAGAATCATTGATCAACTGCCTCCTGCATGCCTTCTACTGGGGATTGAGTTCGCAACCCCGGCATGTGCCTGGGACACCTTGGTCCCCAAGCTGATGCTCTATCCCCTGAGCCAAACCAGCTAGGGCTTAATGATTATTCTTTAGTATTTGCAGGACTCCTACTCTCTCTTCCAAACCCAGGAAAAGGTGGGGAAATATTTTTTCTTTTGTGGGAATAGAATGACAGTGGCATTGGGTGGAGGTGTGATGTATGCTTTGTAAAGGGGAATGGCTTTTTCAAAAATTTTTTCCATTGTGATAATCATTCTAGATGATAATGTATTTCTTTTAAAAAATGTAGTGGGTAATGTTTATTCTGGTTCCCTTCCAGATGTTAGGGTAACATAGTATGTTAGGACACCAGACAGCATCCTAAGAGGTAACATGAGATTCCTGTTTGAAAGCTCTGCATTCCGGAAGCCCAGACCTGGAGGAAAATGTCCAGGTACCTCTGAGCTAGGGTAGTGGCCAACACTGGGGAAAGGGTGCCACCTACTGACTAGCCATGGTCACACTTTTTCCTGTTGTTTGGGCTTCAGGTGTCCCAAAGAGGTGGGCTCTGGAAGCCCCGGAGGTTCTCTGCCAGCACCCATGGTGTTTCCCGGGGAAGTTCATGAGGACACAGTCAAACAAAGTGAGGTGTTCCAAGTGTATGCATTCTATAAGAATCTCTCTCACAAGTTCTCACTTGAGGAAAAATATCAACAGCCTTGGCACAGAAAATGATAGAACTAATATTTGATTTAATGCTATTACATAAAGTTATGGTTCCATCACATGGATTGCAAAGACAGCTGTGTTGTTAAGGACTGCAGAGGGCAGAGGGTAAGCTTAGGATGTAGCTCTGTTTCAGAGGAGTTTTATCTGTTTAAAGGTTTTAAAAATAGAAATCCTTTTTTATTTATAGATAAAACATTAGTAAATGGGAAGTTTACATTAGAAAAGTGTTGTGACATATCCAGTAGTTTTAGAATGTTGTCTGAAGTGAGGAGACACTGATGGACATAAACGGCACCGTTATCTTCTGATAAGCCATTCAGCTTCAAGCTCCTCATCTAGGAAATAGTCATAACCACTTGTCCTCTCAGCCAACCTGTCAGGTCAATTTGAAAAGTGCATTAGAGGTTGACAAGATGGGTGGATGGGATTTATTTCCTCCACTGGAAAATGCATCTGGGACACATGATTGTAGTTGTGAGAAAGGCCACTTCCTCAATCAACTGAGATCCAAAGTTAATCTCTTTCAATTCTTTGGAGACAGTGGTATCTTAAAAAAAAAAAAAAGACACTTTCATTGAGGCAGTACACAAAGGGATGGGAGAGTGGAAGGAGGAAAAGGAAATGTTCCTTCAGCAGCCAGACAATGTCTTCACAGGCTGCATCTTGGTAAATTGGCTTTTGGGGACTTCCCATTTCCACCCTCAGCAGCACCGAATCCCTGGGAAATTCCAGCCCTCTAGATCCTGATAAAGTCACATTAAACTTAACTTTACATTAAGATGCAGTCTCAAGAGGGTTATACCCAAACTAGAATAAGAGGAAGGGAGTGCTGCTTAGCTCAAAGGCATAGTACTAATAGCCAGTGCTTACCATGTACCAGGCTCTGGGCTAAAAGACTTCCACAGATCTGTCCTTGGATGCTCCGTTCAGCCCAATGATGTAGGATTAGCATAGGCTCAGGGATGGAGATTAAGGGACTTGTCCAGTGTCCCAGAGCCAGTGAGTGAGAGGGCTAAGATCTGAGTCCAGTTCTGTCTGGCTCCAGAATCAGTACTCTTATCTGTGTGATATTCTGAACCTCTAACGTGTTATTTCAGAAATTGCTAGTGGAATTATCTTGGAGCTAGAGAAGCCATGAAGGACTCATATCTTTCTCAGATTTAAGGGGCTATCCTGTACTGTGGTTGACAGAGAATCCCTACTTTTTTATTTTTATTTTTTTTTGATGGAAGACCATGTAGCTTCATCAAAGTTCTAGATTACCTTAAATGGAAAAGCAGTATTTACCCGGTGACTTGAACATGCGCGTGCGCGCGCGCGCGCGTGTGTGTGTGTGTGTGTGTGTGTGTGTGTGTGTGTAGGTGTACACATGCATTTGCATGCATCTTTTTTGCATGGAGTGGGGGTTTGAAACAAGAGCAGGGATACTGAAGCAATGGTATAAAGAGCACTGGGCTAGGATTCAGAAGTCCTCAATTCTAATTCTGACTCAGCCATTTACAATAATAATAACAACAGCAGCTAATATTTGAGTGCTTACAGTATGTCAAGCTCCTTTCCAAACATTTTATTCATATTAATTCACTTAAACCTCATGACTGTTCTATGGATAAGTACTATTATTATCACCATTTTACTGATGAGAAAATTGAGGTCCACAGCAGTTAAGATACTTGGGTAAGGTCATTCCAACTAATCATTGGTAGAAAGTTGGCTTAAACTCAGGCTATCTGGCCTACTACATTAATTATTACACAATACTGTTTCTTGACCAACTGATTTGTAAATTGTGTCAGTTACCCTTTCTGAGCTTTAGTTTTTCCCACATATAAATTCATATTTTAGCAGATATTGACTTCCAAGCTTGTGTTCGACCTTATAGATCAGATAGAGATGGAAAAGACCATGCACATGGGTGCATTCCCCCTAATACACACATGGTGCAAAAATGCAAACGAGAGGGGGTCCACATGCAGTTGGTAGCACCAGGAAAGCCTACAGGAGAAGCTGGCTTTGGAACTTGATCTTAAAGCTGGACACTAGTCCAGAAAGGACACTCCAGGCAGAGGTAAAGCTCAAGGTAAATTTGGTAATGTAACTTGTCCATTTTGACTGAAGAACAAGGTATTGGACAGAGGACACTGCCAGAGGGATACAGCGAGGTCCGAGGTTAAAGAGTCATATCCAGGACCATTAATACCTGAAGTAGTGTGTAAGTCAATTTGTGTAGGGACAGGCTGGAGGCAGGAAGACCAGTGAGGAGGCCAGAGAAATGGTTTGGCTGAGAGAACTGAGGACCTCAAGTTGGGTGGGGGAGGGGCACTGAACAGTGAATATTGTTTAAAAAACATTAGGAAAGCAGGATGGGGAGGGTGAGAAGGGATATGGGAGGTGGTACGCAGTATAGTGAGCAGAATGGCTAAGTGAGAGGGTAACAACTTCTTGCAAAGGAGGACAGTTCAGTTGCTGACTTCTTTGAGCTCGAATTCCTGTGGACTCTGTAGGCAGACACGCTTGGCTATAGTTATTGGATTTGCATGGCTAAAGCTCAGAGTAATGATCTTCAGAGGAATATGATAATGACAACTATGTGCCAGGCATTCACCCCCCTCCACATTATCTCTAATCAACAGAAGAGTGCTGCTATACTGGTGTGTGGCTTTCATTTTAGAGGTGTTTTTTTTTCCCTTTTCCCAAAGAGGCAACATAGCATAGTGCTAACAGGACAGACTCAGAAGCCAGAAGACTAGAATAAGGAGAGGAGCTACCGACTAGTTGAGTATTCTGGGCAAGAAATGTAATCTTTCTGTGCCTTGGAGTATAAAATGGGGATATATCTATATCTTGGGGTTGTTGTGAGGATCAAATGAATTAATATATGTAAAATGCCTGGCCTGGGTAAGCACATAGGAATGGTTGGCTATTCCTGTTGATGAGTAAACTAACGAAATCATTGGCTGAGGATGCATAGCTAGCAGCGTCAGGATTCAAACCCAAGCTCACAAGCTCCAAAGCCTTGCTGCCTTAAGTTTCACTGTGCCACGTTGGAGTGAGAGCAGATTCTAACAGAAATGAGAAAAGAAGCAAAGACAATCTGGAGAACAGCACACATTCAGATGGCTGAAGGAGGAAGAGGAATAAGAGAAGGCACAAGGAGAAATTAGCAGGAAGAATAGGAACACAGAACTTAAAAAAACACACACATTTTCTGTTTTCTGATTTTAAATCAAAACAGCCTCACTCTAAAAATTAAAATGTCAGTTCCTTGATCTAGCCACTTTCCTGATCCCGTCAGGCAGCCATTGCTAACAGATTTTGAAGAAAAAAAACACACCCACAAAAACACACAGTATTAGGGTATCATAGAAAGCAGTGGAGATGACTCAAAAGAGCAGAGGTATTTGGTAAGGCTAGATGCGGGAGAGTCAGGGCCATGAGGCTTGGTGTTGGGGAGGGTAGAGAGGGGACCTCAGGATAGGCGTGGGAGTGGCAGATGATGCGGGTGTTGTGGTAGTTAGGCTTGGAGTGATTTTGGTGTGGAGGGAGTGGACAGTGGACATAGACAGCTTCAAAATAAGAAAGCCGCCTGGCCATGGTGGCTCAGTGGTTGAGCGTTGACCTATGAACCAGGAGGTCATGGTTCTATTCCTGGTCAGGGAACATGCCTGGATTGCAGGCTTGATCCCTAGTAGGGGGGCATGCAGGAGGCAGCTGATCAATGATTCTCTCTCATCATTGATGTTTCTATCTCTCTCTCCTTCCTTCCTGTCTGAAATAAATAAAAAAATAATTTTTAAAAGAAAGCTGGACTGTGGAGTTGTGGGAGTAGGAAATTTTTTAGTGCTTTGGGAGTCTGATGAAGCTTAAGGACCTCTGCTCAGAATAAGGTACCTCAAATAAAAAGACATGAGATTACAAAAGGTAATTGCTTCTATCCACATACCCCTTGAAATTCAGAACTCCTGGAAGGATACTTCAAGCTTTAAGATTAGGTACCTTTGTGGTCTCCAACCTTAGAAGCTGCCTGTTGCCCTCTGATTCCTCTAAACTGTGTCTGTATAGAAACTCAGAGATGCCCCCAGAATACAGAATGAGTACAAATCTCTAGGTCCAACCTGATTTTAGACAAGAACCTGTCTTCAGGTGATTGGGACACCCTAAAACAGAGAAAGGTTGTGTAAAACATCAATATGACCACCTCCACTTACTCTACTTTCAGAGGGATGTTGATAGAGTACGAAGTGCTCTGGGGACTTGATGTGCTGATCAAATCCTCTTGGCATTAAAAAAATCCACCAGAACCCAGAGGTGGGTAGTCCTGGGTCATTGACTCATTATAGAAGGTTAAGTGACTTCCCTAGGGTTGCTCAGCTGTATGTTTCACATGCTTGGAAGATTGGCTGATGGGCTTCCCTGTTAGATTGGACCCATTCCCCCTCACTCATATGGGCATATATGGGGTTTAAATTTGCAAATAAAATTCAGAAAATGACCAGTGACTTCTTGGACCAGGTGTGGTGGGGAGCAGGAAGTCTGGTAGCAGCAATGGTCCAGAGTGGATTCGTTGGGACACAAACACTAGAAAACTGATATTTTCCTGATCATGTATTTAATTGGAAACCATCCATGCCTGCCTATGAGGTCATTAATAATACAGTAGAGAAGAGGGTTTACATCAAATAATCTCATTTAATGCTCAATTATGTTTTTATATTTCTCCCCAGGCCACAGGAATATGTCTATAGGAAAAGAGCTTTTCTACTCTTTGCCTATACCTGAAATTGAAATCATCATCCCAACTACATACACTGTTGGAATTACTATTTTGTGTTGGCCCCATGTAATGTGAAATGAAGAGAAAAAGTGTGTAGCTGAATCCTGATATGGAAATCCAGACTTAAAAACATTCTCCGATGGTTTGGCATCGCAGGATAAATTGGTCATAGTTTTCAACAACTTAGATCAAAGCCAAATGCTGTTTGCATCCAGACAGTGATTCAGGGACCATGTCTTATTTGGTTTCTTTGAAAATAGAACACAGACATTTTTTTATACTTTAGAGAGAAATCTTTTGGCTGTCAAATTTGTGCCTTGTAAATGTTATTGTACCCTAATACAGAGTTTTACATTTTGTCTCAAATGTCTTTTTCAGAGTTATTCTACCATTCCCAAGCTGAGTTACTTATTGCAGTGAGGGTCTTCTGATGTAATGTGAAGGAAAAAAAATGGCCAACTGGTAAAGATAAAAAAGAAATGAAAGTAAATAAAACACATATGGAGCATTTACTTTCAGAGTTAAAAATGTATATGTGTGTATATGTAAATCGTCATCCAGATAGAAATGTAGGCTCTGCCAATCTTTGGCATAATTATGAATCAAAGTTTGCTTTCCACGGCCTTTCATTCCCCTTACCTGCACATTTCCCCACCTCCTCCACCCTTCTTTCTTAGTCTAGTTCCTTCTGAACCTCAGTTAGAGAATCAGAATTGCTCAGTTTCAGTACCACTTCAGGATTCCGCAGTACTATGGATTTCCTTTTACTTCTCTACTCCTTCTTCAAGTGCATGTGTCTTGTGCCCCTTTTTTTGTGGGCCTTGCTTGTCAGGGAGCAATTCCAGGGAGAAGTGAGAATTACTTAAACCACTGCTCTTTAAAAAATTCTTAACTCATAGCCAATTCTTGGTTTTAATGAACAGATTATGTTTTTTAAATTGTTTCCTGATTTTGCTTTGTTTTTAACAGACTTTATTGATGTCAGTTGTGAGAGCACAATGGCTTTGGTGTAGAGGGAATTACAGGAGAGCCCAGTTGTTAACTGTGGGGCTGGGAGAAGTCATATACACAAAAGGCTAAACAGCATGGCAAGACAGTGTAACGCAGGTGATTGACATGCTGAATTTACTTTATCTAACAAATGCTTATTTTGTACATTTGGTGTGGCAGACACTCTTCTAAGTGCTTCAAAAATATTAACTCATTTAGCCTTCAAAACAACCCTGTAATGCTATTGCTATATTTATTCCTGTTCTGCAGAAGGAGAGACAGGCACAGAAAGGTTAAGTGACTTCCCCAGGGTTGCTCAGCTGTTAGTGTGGAGCCATGGCTGAATCCCAGCAGTTTGGCTGTAGGGTCTGGGTCCTTAAATCATCTTGATGCAGCCTCCCCAGCTTTAGGCGATGAGTGCCAAGTGTGGGACACAGACAAGTGCTCTGAATTTGAAGGCAGGACCCATTCTGGGTGAATGGAGGAGAGGTCAGAGAGGGCTCTATGACAGTGGGTCTGCATCTGGCTGCCCATTAGAGCCACCTGGAAGATTAAAAATGTCCCATGCACAGATCACATCCAGGCCAATTAAATCAGAATCTCTGGGCGAGGCCTGTCAAGTTGTATGAAGAGCTTCTCCACGTATTCTAAAGGGCAGCTATCATGAGAACCACGCAGGGAGGACACACTAGAGCTGGATCCCAAGAGTGGGCTGGAGCTCAGGAAGCAGGCGGAGAGGGTGGTTAGTGGGAGATGGGAAAGCAGAGAGCAAGCTCCTTCCTCTTGCTTCTCTCTTTCCCTCTTGTCTCCCACCATCAGGCTTCCAGATCTTCCTCTATCTCCCTTTCCTTCTTTCTCTTCTCTGACCTCATTGTCTCCCTTTTCCTTTGCTTTGCTCATCTCCTCTGTCAATCCCTGTACCCTCTTCCTTCCTACATCCTCCTGCTGCCTGACCTCTTCCAGCCTTTTCGTCACTTCACTTAACATTGTCCCTCCTCCCCGCAGAAAGTGAGCAGAGGCAGGGTTGAGGCTTAGATCAATTTGAGGCCCATTCATAGTGCTCCTGAAGGAATTAAGGGAAGGCCTGAAATGTATAGACCTGGTTCCCAAATAGTAGTATAATGAGTGTTCAATACTGGTAAGGACTATATTCTGTGGAGACCCAGAGCATATGGTGCTAGGAGAGCTTGGAAGGTGTATTAGTTTTCTATAGTTGCTATAACAAATTACCCTCCACATAGTGGCTTAACTAACCAAAATTTATATTTACAGTACTATAGGACAGAAGTCGAACCTGGGTATCATTGGGCTAAGATCAAGGTGTCAGCAGGGCTGCATTCCTTTCTGGAGGTTCTGTTTCATAACCTTTTCCAGCTTCTAGAGACTGTCCACATTCCTTGGCTCCTAGCCTATTCCTCCATCTTCAAAGCCATGCACATAGCATCTCTCTGGCCTGCTTTCATGGTTGTCGCATTGCTTTCTCTGTCTCTCTTCTTCTGCCACCCTCTCCTACTTTTAAGGACTCTTGTAACTACATCGGGCCTACCCAGACAATCCAGGATAATCTCCCTATCTTAAGATCATTTTATTAATACCCTTAATTCCACCTGTACCTTAATTTCCTTTTGTCATGTAACCTAATGGAATTCACAGGCTCCAGGAATTAGGAAATAGACATTGGCAGTGGGGGGAGGGCATTATTCCCCTTACAACAGAATGAATGGCTCACAGAATAGGAGGAGAAATGGACAGTAAAGGAAGGCAGACAGAACAGCAGATGTAAAGGCCTGGGGGCTTTGGAGAGTGTTTGAGGTAGGTTTGGAAGAACTACAGTAGTTCAAAATTACTTGGTAGTGTCATATAAAAGGTCATTACATGTATACCATTTAAGTAGTAGATTTTGTTCTTAAATTTTACATACAATAATGTTTACTACATATTATCAAAATGTCTTACAATAAGCAGTATTCTGTGAGGTGGCCCAGTGTTACAGCTAGGAGCACGTGCCCTAGAGCCACAGGAATTGGGTTCTAAGTCCTACCTCTACCACTTATTAGATTGATACCTGTGAGGATTAAATGAGATCAAGAATGTCAAGTACTTTGCTCAGCTCCTCACACATAATAAATCCCAAATATATGTGAGCTGTTTTTATTGCCATAATTAAACTGTCTTAAGCTATGGCTTACAGCTTACCACCCTCAAAGGACTCTCTGCCTTTGCTGAGAGGAAGGAGGCGAGAGAGAGAGAAAGAGAGAGAGAGAGAGAGAGAGAGAGAGAGAGAGAGAGAGAGAGAGAGAGATATCAATGTGAGAGAAACATTGATCATTTGCCTCCCATACATGCCCCTACCGGGGCATCAAACCTACAACCTAGGTATGTGCCCTGACCAGGAATCAAGCCCTCAACCTTTCTTTGGTGTATGGATGATATGCGAACCAGCTGAGCCATCCAACCATGGCTGCCCTGCCTCTTATGCCAACAGCCCCAAATAGTATCTATACCTAAGTTTTAAATGACATCTGGTTAGATAAAATGGAAGACAGAAGACATGGGAGTGGGAAAAGAATGTTCAAAGCTGAACTGAACTTTTAAAAAATAGATATATTTTTATTGATTTCAGAGAGGAAGAGGAGAAAGAGAGAGATAGAAACACCAATGATGAGAGGGAATCATTGACTGGCTGCCTCCTGCACGCCCCCTACTGGGGATCTAGCCTGCAACCTGGGCATGTGCCCTTGACGGGAATCAAACCTGGGACCCTTCAGTCCGAAGGCCAATGCTCTATACACTGAGCCAAACCGGCTAGGGATGAACTGAACTTTCTAAGGTAGGATTAGTAACAGCAGAAACAACAAGAAAAATGAGTGGGACTCAGAGACGCCTGGGAAGGTACTTCTATACAAATCTTTTATTTATTTTTAATTTTTAATTGTCACTCCAGGAAAATCTTGGCTTTCTTTAATCTGGGAATGAGATAAAGTCCAATTTCAATAGGAATTTGGGAAGGCATATATTTCCTATTAGGTGCTGAGTTTTGTGGCTACATTTGTTAACTAATTCCTGAGAACATGTAGAAATGACCTGACTTTTCAAGGCAGTTGTCTATAACAACCAAATGGATCAGCTAATCTATCTGACCCCCTAAAAGTTGACCAGCTGGTCTGAAAGCATTGTGTAATTAGTGAGGAAGTCGATCGTCTCCTGCTTTATATTATATTGACCAAATGGTAGGAGGATCTTGAAAAGAGCATGAGCCATACTTAATTTAAAAAAAAATTACCAGGCTGAAATGATGTCACAAAAATTATTTAAGTATTTATTAGATGGCAACCCCCTTTAAGTTTGTCTTGCTTATCACCACTCTCCATGTTGTCCTGAACACTTTAGATACCTATATAAGTTGTTGTCAGCTATTTTTTTTAAAGTGATCTACTGGCTGCCACAAAGGAAAAAATCTAGAGGTGGGATGGAGATCATGTATGGTTCCATAAGGGCTCCAGCTCCTGATGTCTACATTCTCTGAAGGCTGAGAGAAAGACAACACAGAGAGAAAAGGCCACTCTTTCAGTGGCTCCCTAGAAAGAGAAACTACTTTCCTTAGAAACCACCACTCATGATAACATCTCATTGGCCCAAATTGGGTCACATGAACCATTGAACCAATCCCTGTGGCCAGGAGAATGCCATTCACTGATTGGTTTAGGTCCTTATTTATGAACCATTTACTTTGACCAGGGGAGGGGGATTCCCTCACAGTCATCAGCAATTCCTGGAGCTGGGGCTGGGGTTAATTTCCCTTTAAGCACTTGGGCTGTGTTTCTTATCAATAAAGGAAATCCCTGGTTGCATGTGTGCTACCCAGTGTTACAATTCCCATTCAATCTTTGCAATAGCTCAGGTAGTGGAACTGAGGTCCCAGTAGTTCAGGAACCAGCCCAATATTTTCCAGTAAGTGGTGCAATCTGGATTTCTAGGTTTTCTGATTCCAAAGTCCACCTTCCTTCCAACACACCACCCGGCCTGAGCGAATGAACAAATAAATATCTAGTGAAAGCATGGCTCCCTGCCCTGTAAGAATAATAGAGTAATGGTTAATGTGGGGAACTCTTTCTATTTGAAGCCTGGCCATTTCCCCATCTGTTGAGTGAATTAGAAGATATTCCACTTCTCTCTGCCATGGAAGTTTTTGCTAGATCTTGCCCATTAGGATGTTGTAAGAATTAAGTGAGATAATGCAGATAATGAACTTGGATAGTGTCCCCAGCCTGAAAGGAGCCAACACTGTTATTCAGGACAGATCTTATTTGGGGGCAGTTGTCCAGTGGACAGTAAAATTACACTTGTGTCTGCTCTACATAGTTAAAAGAGGATAGAAATGTTTATACATGTGAACCCCTCACACCCTAAGTGCTTTAGCATCATGGGGATTTAGAATTTGTAGAAAGTTTCTAAATGTATTCAGACTCCTTGCAGGTATACTAGTATTTAGAACCTGAGGTGAGTCAGGAGTCTGAAAGTTCACAGAATCACTTTTTCCCCCCAGAGCTTAATTCTACCCAAAACTTGTTTGTTTATTCAATCATCCCGATGGTATCCTAATGCTGTCCTTCCTTCTTTATTTCTTCTCATTAAAAATAATCATCTTCCTCGGTGCAACCTCATTCCAAATTTCTCTTCCTCTCCCCATAATTTAGTACATATTTTTCTTTTTGGTAGAATTCAAGGTATGGTGCAAATGACCTGGTGTGCTATCGTGTTAAGGAGGTAGTGGGGTGTCAGATAGTGAAGGATCACAGGGCAGTGGAGGGGGAAGCTCACCCTCCTAAGTATTGACTAGATTGAATTGTATTCCCTAAGAATTAGGAAGTAGTATTTTAATCTCCAGTTTACAACGAAGAGCCTGGGGGCACAGAATGAGAATGACAGGTGTTTAGACTATTTGTAGTATTGAAATGATCACATATATACACAAGGACAATTGTTAGTGCTATTCATAATCTCTGAGAGTGGGGAAACCATTCTTTTCCTCATTCATTCATTATTTCATTCAATTAGCATTAAAAACTTACTAGTGCCCAGTAATGTTGCTAGGCCATGGGAGGCTTATGAAGAAATATAAATTTTGATATTAGAAGTTACTTAGAGAAGGCAATTCTGGGTAAGATAGTATAACGATCAGGTAAATAATTTTACAACACTATATATAAGTGGCCAGCATATAAGTGGTAAAAGAGTAGGAAACTGACTGCCTGTGGAATATTGTTTATATTATGAATTTATTTTTATTTTAATCAACTTTTTGTACATATACCTTAGTAATATGTCAAGGAATATAAAATCAACCTTTGTAGAATATTAGATGCATCTCATTTGGATTTGTATAAAATAGGAAGAAAACTTTTACCAATCAAAAAAGATGTGGAGACATTCTATGGAGTAAAATATTTCACATTTCAGTTTAGACTCTGATTTATAATTTGACCTCAGAAAGGAAAAGAGGTATGATGCTATGAATATAATGGGTGTCAATCATAATTTTTAAAAATTGCATGTGTAATCAAGAGACTCTGGGCTGACTGTACTTGTGGCAAAATTAATAAAAAGATTAACTTAAAAGCTTTATTAGGGTATCAAGCACTGATAACATTCCACTGTTTGTACTACTCAGGAAGGTAAAATGGAGATTTTCCATTTTACACATTTAGTTGTTTTCTTTAAGTTGGCAAATACTTTTTCCACTTCATTTCTATATAACTGGAATCTTGCCAGCTGTGTGTGTGTGTGTGTGTGTGTGTGTGTGTGCATGTCTGTGTGGATGTGTGTTTTTATAGCTGGGCATATGATCACTGGTGCTGTTAGATCAACTTATCCTCATTCTGGGGTTAAAAACCTCTCTCTGTAGACACTTTCTAATCATAGTTCCTTGTAAGTTTGTAAATAGTTTGCTGTCAGATCACTCAGACACACAAATAACAGTTCTGAAAGTCTGCTGTTAGGATGCTCCCACTGACTGTGTTTCAGGGCTACAGCTATGAGATTGTGAATGTCCTGATTTTGTACTCCAGCTTTGTGAGCAGATCCACAGGATCCATGTCTTTTATGCTCTTTCTGATACAGATTCCCCTACTTGGAATGGTCTTCTTCATTTATCAATTTCCTACCTATTGTTTTAAGTCCAGCTCAAATAGCTGAACTATTCCTTATACTGTTGTAGAAAATTATTTCCGCCTCTTCCACACTTGGTGATACTTACCTGGCATTAATCAAGATTCCTTGTACTTTATGTAGGTTTAGTGTACTTTCTATATATTTAAAGAGCAGGCAGTTATTTTGTAGGGCATCAATGTTGAAAGAACTTGGGGCTTCTAGACTGGCAAATCTAGCTCCACCTTTCACTCCTTTTAACTTCTTTGCTTAAAAATAGGAGACTACCAGTGGCCATGGCATAAAATTGCTTTGAGGAATAGGTGAGATAATGTCTGCAAAAAGCCACGATTTCTTAAGTGTTTACTATATCCCAGGAACTGGGCAAAATACTTTATGTAACATCCTTCCATGCAAAGTGCCTACAAGTGTTAATTTCTTTACCCCTAATCCTGTGACAGAATAAGTTCTCACTGAATGTTTCTCAAATGAATGAGAACTGGACTCGAGCTGGCAGCAGGGCCCTATCTACGGAATCAGCCCTGGGCTGCCCTATCTGAGTCAGCAGTTGAGATACATACAACTGAAGGCTCCAGAGAGGGAAGATACAAATGGGTTATAGTTCCACCTATCTGTCTGAAAGGCTGCCAGGGCATGCATGATTCCTAAGCATGATGGAGAGCTCATGGGGAAGGGAGAATGTCATTGCTGAATTACACTATCTGCTTTCCCACCATCTCTCATTATTCTCCCCTCCCCCAGTCCATGTTAAAGGATTCAGTCCAGAAGAGGTGCAGATCTCATTCTGAGTCACTCCAGGGTTGTATTGGAAGCGCTGCATTTTTACTGTATCCCATGGAATGTAAGGACATTGCATATCTACATTCCTGGCCAAAAAAAAAAAAAAAAAAAGTCAACCACAGCACTGTACCTATTTAGTGGTAAATGTCTTAGGAATGTTAGAGGCTCATGAAAATTCCACCTAAGTAAAAAAATGACATTCCCACCCATAGGCTCTTATAAGTGAAGATAATTTTTGGGATCTCCAGGTTGATGACTAATAACTTTTCCAGTGTTTCATTTCCATGAGCCATTGATTAAAGTAGGGAGTAGCACTATATTTTTCTCTTCCAGCTAAGCTCTTCCGACCAAGTTGGAAGTTTGGAAGCTTCTGCAAGCCCCTAGGATATCATTTCAGGCATCAACCCCATTGTATTTGAAATGGTATTTGAAGCACATTGGAAAGATTTTTCGCAGTCTCCACCCAGCCTTGTCTTATTCCTGGGGAGCAGTCTATACAGCACAAGAATCTGGATGAAGAGAATTCCCCATGATGCACTGAAGGGTCAGTGTTTCCCTCTTGCTCTGCTCCTGAAGGCTGGAGTTAATGAGGAAGAGTTTTTATGTGAATGTCAGGCATGTTGCAATAACTAGCCACAATGGAATAATCATGGCAATTTCCAGTACTTGGTTTCTTTGTTTTTGTGATTTTGCTGCATGCTTCATTTTATTAGTATTTTCTTTTCTTGTGTGTGGTTGAACTCATTGATGGCCATCTTGGGCTTGGATACTTGCATTTAAAATGAGATGAAGAAGAGAAGAAGAAACTGGAAAATCGACAGAATGATGTATCCTATGCTTTTTAATTTCTTTCCCTCTCTCCTCTTCTGTCGACAGATATTCTGGTGAGTTTGTCTTTAGGAAAGGGGAAAAAAACACACCTTCCCTAAAGGGAGTCTTGAAAAGTAGATCATAATAAAACATAAGAAGTTCTGTGAAATTGGCCCTTTTTGGGTCAATGTCATGGATGCAGACCAAATTTAATATTATTTCTGAAATAAGATAAAATTGTCAGTCTTTTTGGTTTGCTTTTCTGGGTTGGGTCACATGTATACTTGAGGGCTTCTATTTTGATCATAGCATCTACTACCTGAATGCTAATTTATATTTGAGTGAGAGCCCTAGAATAGAATATAAGGACTGGTGAAATTCTAAGTGTCTTGAGATATCCTCATTCATGAAAGTGAATAATCCTCTCACTGCAGAAAGGCCTAACAAGGATACTTATTTTATATATATTGTGCTTTGTGTGTGTACCTCACATATGTTGATTCCCAAGATGGAAGTCTGTGCATCTGTGGCAATACATGTGGGGAACCACTAACAGTTGACCAACCTCTTCAGGGCTCTGATCAAATCAAGCAGAAGGGCTGGGGTCACAGCTTAGGTGGGGGCATGAAGCTGAGGATGTTGAATTCTTAAGGAGAAAGTACTGCTAATAGATGCAACATATGCAGGGAATGTGCCTCCAATCTTAGCAGCCTGTTTAGAATTTTACATCCTTGTAACACTTCCATCACCTTCCACTCTCCTCTGCCTATGCCTTATTTTAATAATATGCCAAGAGCATCCTCTGTGCTTCACCTATCCATTTCTGAAGTTATGTGCATCTAATCCTGTATATTAGAAAGACACTTTTGCCATTTTCACTTATTCGTTTTTACTCTTTCCGTTTTATTTCTGGTTTTATTTTGTTTTCTCTTGTTCTTTAGGACTTGACATCAAATACAGTATGAGTGCTCATGCCTTTTCATGTTAAAGAAAAAAGCCAGTTCACCAAATAAGGCCCAAGAAGAAGGCAAAGTGTCTCCCTGCTCTAGCTACCCTGTTTTGGAGTTCTGGACTCTTTGGTGCAAAGTTAGGAGTGAGTGTGTTAAAGCGCTGAGAGAGAGACACAAGCTCAGCCTTCGAATTGGCCAGCCTGGTGACCAGCGAGCCCGCCCCCACCCCTGCCCCCTCCCCCTTCGGCTCACACTCAGGAAGCAGCTGGCTACAGGCCGGCCCTCGCAGCCGCACTAACATCCACACGCCTCCCAGGGCCGCCTCCCTCCCTCCCTTCCTCCCTCTTCCCCTATCCCCGTGGCCGCGTCCACACTGCGCCGCTCGGGCAGCCCAGAGCGCGGCGCGCACGGGCACCAGCGCTGTCCGTAGCCTTCCAGGCTCGCACCAGCACTTCCCCGATGGAACCCGCCGAAACCAATTAGCCAGTATCCCAGGCCGGCCCCCAGACGCATCGCCCGGCCCTGGGCGAGGATGAGCTGGACAGGCGAGACACAAAGTCGAAACTCAACTTTTTAAAAACACTATTTGCGTGTGTGTGTGTGTGTGTGTGTGGAGGGGGGGAGAATAAGCTGATGCCGAGGGTCCAGCCACCCCCCTTCTGCCTCCACCCCCCCACCCCCCCGCGGCTGCTGCCCTCGCACACGCGCGCGCACACAGGGCACTTGGGCCGGGTTTCCGCGCTCCGTCCGCCGGCTGGGATGGGAGTTTTCATTTCAGAAGGAGGCAGAACCCGCGGAGCGTGCTGAAGGGCTGGAGCCCCAAGTTTCTCCTCGCCAGCGCTGGCCTTCCGCTGTCACTCGCGCAGGCTGGCCGGGGGAAGGGACCCGCACACCGGCTTTGTTTTGGAAATCCCGGTTACCTGGTAAGTGGATGCCATAGGAACTTTGCTCGCTGGCGACAGAGGGGATGAAACCGGCCGCTTTAGAGTGTGGGGGAGTTAACTCTGGGAGACACAAACTTAGGGATTAGAAATAGTTTTCCAGGCTGAGCCGGTGTTTGCGCGGTTTTAAAGATACGCGCATCCCCACCCCCAGATTCTCTAATAAAAGATCTGTTTACTGAGATAGCGACCCTCAAAGACAGAATCAAGCTGTGTTCTTGTCAGTTGCCCAAGAGCGTCCAGTGTAGAGAACGGAAAGGGAATCAACAAGGTTTTAAAGTTTCTCTAATTAGGGAGTTTTTTATTTTGTGTGTTTCTTCTTTTTTCTTTTCAACTACAGAGGCCAAAGGGCTCCATAATCAGGGAAAGTTACAGGGCGCACGGGCATGGTTGTGCATGCAACTCATGAGTCTTCACTGAAGGGAAACTTTAAAAAAGTCGGAATTGATGGGGTGACCTGAGGTCTCTCGTGCACACGGGGCTGTAGTTGTCTTTGCCAGTTCCACGTGTTTGTGGAGCTTCAAGAAGGTTGTTTTCCACGCTTGTGTCTTGCTCAAGCCGAAGTCCCCATTGCTCCAACAGGTCCTTGGGTTGGGGGTACCCTAACTCGTCGCGAGGACGGTCTGGTGACCCATATCCTCCTGGTCATAACTATAACCTCCCACGCTGCAAAATGCGCAGACACATGCAGACGCGCACACTCCCTACCCGGTTCATCACCTCCCGTTTACATTTTTATGGGGCCCGACAAAATGTCAGCACTGTTTGGAAAATGTCTCAGTTTCAGGGACTTTGTCCCGCGTAGGGCTCCAGTCCCTATAAATGACCCTGTGTGTATTTTAAAGTCGGTGGAGCTGCGCTCAGGAAAGCGTGAGTGAGCAGCCGGCTCCCTCCTAGACACACACCTTGCCCGGAGCGACACTTCCAAGTTACTCACTGGAGCTGACAAGTCACCTCAGGGATGAGGAAGTCACCCAAGTGTCTGGAAAACTTGGCCCTGACAGATTTGTCATCCTATGGATGATTCAATTAGGTACCCGGAGGGAGAAACTTTGGGAAAGGTTGTTTCTGGCTTCACGGGTCGCGCCCTCGACTTGTTGGGGGTATTTGGGAGGCAAGAAGTGAAAGGACACCTGAGGGCGAGGACACTGGCCCTGCGGGGGCCGTGCGCTCCCGGAGCGGTGAGCGGGAGCGTGGCTCCCTCTGGATTCCGGCTCGGGCCGGGCGGTCTTCGGTCCGGGTCGCCTGGGCTTCCCAGCGGTGGGCCAGCGTTGGCGCTCTTTCGGCCCCGACTTACTCAGGGCTGGGTTGCACAACAGGAAGCCCGCACCAGTTTGTTTTGTCTTGCTGCGCTCGCTAGCGGACGGGGTTGAAGGTTTGGGGCCCAGGCGGTCTGGAACTGACCAGTCGCAGCCAGGCGCCCGGGGCCGGGCTGTGTTGCCTTCGCTCCCAGGCACGCCCCTTGCTCTGCACGGAGAGACTAGGGGCGCGGCCCTCCGACCCCCGCGAGCCAAGCTAGGGGAGTCGGGAACAGATGAGGGCAGCTCTTCTTCCATGCCCCACGCACCTCTCCCTCGCCTGGCGTGTTCCCAGTACGTCTCCGGATCTCTCCAGCTTTCCTCCTGGAAGAGAGGCACCCTGCACCTCTGCTCTGTATTCCTATTCCTACCCCGCCCCGTCCTCCCCCCCCCCCCTTTCTCCCCCAGGCTTCCCAGACCCTCATCCCTGGAGCATCTAAGCCCTGGGGCAGGGGGTGGAGATGTGGAGGGTACTTCTGGAATCGCGTGGTTCAGGGTCTGTAGGGACTGGATCTGCAATTGCAGACCCCTTTTGTAGAGAGGAGGGCTTTGAACCCTCTCCCACCTACTTCCAGGACTGCAGCAGCTCCCAGAATTTGGGCCCATGGGCCCTGGAGTTTGAGAGGAGAGGGATGGTCTGCAGCTCCCTCCAGTGGGCCAGCCCTCTGTAGGTTATGGGAACTTGAAATCTCAAGTACTGTACAGTCTGTTAAAGCCAGATGGAACCTTTCTCAGAGATCATCCGCGGATGAGGAAACAGAGATCCAGAGACTTTTAGGGTTTTGCCGAAGGCCTCACAGCCAGTTGTCAGACACAGGACAAACACTCAAGTTTCCCAGTCTCAGTTTAGAGAGCATTTTATTGGCCTGAAGGTGAACTCAAGACAAATGCAGTCTCCTGTCCCCTCTGAAAGCCTTGATGAGTCATGATTTCTGCCTTGGGAGTTAGCCAGATGTCTGTTTCCCCTTCTCTGAGTTCCCCACTAGACCTCTCTTTTTACACTAAACTGGAAAAAAAATTTTTTTTGGTATAAAATTGATTTGTGTTACTTTAAATCTCCATATTCCTTCTCTTTTCTTCTCCAAGTTTGCTTCCAGAGGTGATGTGTGAAACAGGTGCAACCTGCAAAGGTTTGCAGAAAAAGGCTGCAATGAAGGTTGTTAGGGGAAAGTTTGAAGCTATTTAGAGACAGGAGTCTGTGAAATTATGTTATTTTGGCAATTGGGAACATGCTGAAGTTTAAGGATCGCCTTTAAGTGCATTACAGTTGTTACATGTTTTCACTAATTGTTTTTGCTGCCAGACTTAGCCCTAACACTATACCCTTGAAAGGAAGAGCCGGGGGGGCCATTTCTTTTCCAGTTACTTTGAAAATGCCTTTCCTTATTGATAGTTGAATTCCTTTCCTTTGTTGCTCAGAGGACTCAGCAATCCTTGAGGATGAGTAGTGAAATATAATTGCTGCTATAACAGTCTCTCTCCTTGGTTTACATTGGCCCAATTTTGAGGGAGCATCTCCTACTGACCCCTGATTAAATTCAAGTTTCTTAATAGTAATCAATTTGTCAGTGATTCAATACCTGGGGTCAGTTAGTTTACTTGGGAGGAATGATCATTATTTCAAATAGGAAAAACAACTTTTTTTTTATGGACTCCAGGGTCCACCTCACCTAGTGAGTGAAATTCCTGTTGGGCCAAAATAGCCGGATGGGGAGGTTAAATAGTAGCAAATAGATGTTTTGTACCAGCCTGCCTTCATTTATATGACAGCAAGTGATCTTTCCATTGTTGTAGAAGAGAGCTCAGTGTTCTTGTTCTTAGTCTTTTTTCTCTGAGTGCTCTTTCCTGCTAGTAAATTAAATCTGAGGACTTTCTTTCCACTGTTGTCTCTATCATATTGTAGTTATTGATCTCTGGAGTTGGAATTTTAATTTGTAATTCTTTCATAATATGGAAGAAGGAGACAGTTCAGAGTGGCATCCCGGGCACATTTTCTTCCCTGTAAAAGTCATTTTTTGTAATTATTTTCTGTGGAGGATATTCTAAAGAAGGTGGAAATACAGGACTTAACTCTAACTTCTCACTTAAGTTTGGTTGGCTGATAGAATCCATCAGGACTGAAAATAAAATTGAGAAATAAATGAAGGGCACATAGGAAATCTGTGCAATAAAAACATGCTGCCTGACTCATTCCAGGAGGTTGAGACATACAACAAAATCTTTAAAATAACACTAAAGAGAACTTTGATTAAAAGATGCCCAAGTTCCAAGTTTTCCATTTACTTCAGACAGAACTGACACAAAACCCAAGTTATTTATTGAAATAAAATGATGATACAGAAAAGTGCGTATGTCTTAAGCTTGATGAATTTTCACAAGCCGAACACAACTACGTTAAATAACTAGCACGCAGATCAAGAAATAGAACATTACCAACACCCAGAAGTGTTTTTATTAGTTCCTTTCAGCCACTATGTTTCCCCCAGAGTAACCACTACCTTGACTTCAAACAGATATATTAATTTTTACCTCTTTTGATAATACCATATGTAAACGGAATAATGGAGCATGCACCCCTGGGTCTGGCTTCTTTCTCTGACATAGCAACCTTTTAGTAGGTCAGGTAATTTGGGTACTAATGAGACAGAAGCCCTGTATTCTATCCTCATGATGGTCTGATTAGGGGGACTGAACAATCTATGTACATATAACATGAGTGAAACGTGTAGTGTGAAGTCAGCTGAGGGTGAGCAAGGAGAATGCTGAGGAACATCTTCCACCATGACAACCCAGAATACTTTTGGCAGTCCTCTGTTAGGACCGATAGCCCCCACAGCAAAAGAACTGCCTGGTCTCAGTACTAAAATGACTATTTGTTCTGTGGCTTTTAGCTAGGATTTTTCATTGTTCATGATATGCCAAGCAAGAGTAATATGCCTGCTCAGAAGAGTGGAACAGAGTTTTTATGCAGCTCTTTCCTAATAGAGAAAGGAATAGGTTAGGAGGAATAGACTAGGAAATATGCAACTGTAGTTAAACTGATTCAACAGGACACAGAGTGTAGGATTCATGATTGTGTGGTCACAACTTACTTATACTGTATTTGTTCAGGCAACAAATGGTAAATATAGGATACAAATATGTAAATATATAGTTACACATCTTATCTATACAATCTTGTCAGAATAGTATAAAAATATAAATGTGTGAACATATAAATGTATGAAAACTCTATATGTATGTTACATGTAGTGAAAAATATAAATAGGTAAGTATAAGACTGTATATATAATGGCTGGGGAATGTTGAAGGATAAATTATACATAGCACCAAAGCTTAATGAATTTAGAATTTAGACTGGAAGATAAAACACAGACAAATAAGGCTATGTAGAAAGTTAAGGATATTAAGAGAGGTATGTAAAGTAAAACAGTTAGCATTTATTGGGTTCTTCTATGTACCAGGCAGTGTGCTAAGCAAGTAACATGCATTATCTCATTTAATATTCTATAATGCTATGAATTAGGTACAATAGTGTAATTCAGAGACATAGAAATTAAGAGAGGATTAGGGAAAGTATAAGGTGAGCATTTGGTGTGGGCATGGAGGCTAAGTGGGATCTGGATTTGGGGAAAAAGAGGGCAAAAAGAGAGGAGGGGAAAGACCACTTAGTGGGGACTCTAAGGCAGTTTGGTAGGATGAACAGAAATAAGGATCCAACCATGTTTCACTTTGGGAACAAAATCAGGGAATTGAGAAGGCTCTAAGTAGTTGAGAGCAGACTTGAAGAAAGCTAGTGGGCCATTTTTGTCTGATGTTATCTTGTCAAGGCCAAGCACAGGAACAACTACACATTCCTTCAGGTGCAGTAAGTCTTGCCCACCTGCAGATGGGCAGATGGGGTTACAGCACCAGGTCAGACCCTGTCCCAGGCTTCTTGATACAGAGATTAGACTTTCTGAATATCAGTTATTCTTGAGATTCAGAGCCAGACCTATGGAGTTTCATTTCTAGGCCTGCTGAATACTGTACACAAAAAACTACCCAGATGCCAGGGCTGTGTATAAATTCTTGTTATTCTTGTGTGTGAAGAAATGGATTAATGTTTTCCCAACCTTTTCAGCATGACCAATGGATTCCACTTCTGTCTGTAACTTGACTGAGTCATTCATTTAGTTTTTTTTTTTTTTAATAAATATGTTGTCATGTTGGTTAAGGGCCTAGTCATTGTTGTGGACATTCATATTTCTTCAGTGATGTCACTGAACATTATTTCACTTGCATAAAACTTCTGTCTACTAAGAGCTAAAAATAGTTACATTGGTCACCAATTACACTGAAGGAAAGAAATCACTCAGTTACACATAATAGGGCTACTTTATTATACTTGGATATTTGGTTTAATGAGTGATAAATTCAACTTATTTTTATAATCTTTCATAGGTAACTGTTTATTACCTTTTTGAGAGGATTATAATTTTTAGCTTTGCAAATAGCTATTCACATGGGCTGAGTAGTTATTTATACACACTAAGTGACAAAGAATGTGCTTTTCATTTGCCATATTTTGCTACCTATGTATCTTCTTGTGTGAGGATTTTTTTTTTTTAAGAAAAATCCTCAGCCAGTTACTTTTCTTTTATATTTCTGAAGAAGCTTTGTGTCTCAAACCATGGCCATATGGTAGTCACTCTTTGCAATTCAGGTAATTAATTCAGCAGTGACATCATAGGGAATGTGTTCATTTTTCCATTTCAAATTCCTCTTCAGAGTATCTGATGGTTAAGTCATATTAAGAACACATTTTAGAAAACTCAGTTCTCAAAGGCAGTTATGTGTTAATTTAAACTTCTCCCCCTTTAGCATTGTAAGAATGAAGTTTTATTCTAGGGAGGAGTCATCTGTCCTCTGCGAAGGGGAAGATCTAAAATTTTTAGTCTTTTTGATCCTGATTCTGTTACTTGGTTGAGTAAGTGATATTTATAGAGCACAATTGATCAATTGATGTATAATATGTAAAAGACAAAGTGAAAGATAACAGTGGTAGGAGTGCAGCCTTGTATTATTTAATCCTTATTTTCCAGAAAGCTAAAAATGTTGAACATTTAGATCTTTTCTTAATTACAGCTATATTTTGGTAGTTGTTTTAGCTTGGCAGTTCAACTCTCTCTATATCAGCAGCTATTCTTGACAGGTACCTGGGCAGGCACATAGTCCAAATACTTGTATAACTGGCTTTAATGCTTTTTTGGCTGTAATGCGCAGTATGCATATAGATATACTGCCATGTATACCCATAAATAATAGAAACAAAAAATACTTAATCATTAATACATTTATTGCACATTGATAGCTAATATTTTATTCCAGTCAGTTATAAAAATTCTTTCACCATTGAATAATTCATTTCAGGGTCCACCAATGTTTTGAAAACACTACTTTAGAGAGAATATTTTGTTAAACATAGATCTAGGAACTTATGGTCCCTATTCAACCTTGGCCAGTGCATTCATTAGTTGATTCTTATAAGTGATCTGACCGGGGATCGAACCCACAACCTTGGTGTATTGGGACTTCACTCCAACCAGCTGTGCTACATGTGTTCGTCTTAAATATATTTTTGGTTCCAAGTCATTTTCTTCATGTGTGACTTCCTACAGCTGACCAAGGAAATCCCCCTCTCCCTTGCTATTTTCGGTAGAGTCACAGTTTTCTAGAACTTTCTGTACTCATTGATGAGTTAATGACTGAGGCAAAGTAAATGAAATATTTGTAGGTAATTACTACTAAAAGTAGTAACATTGAGTAAGCTTGGGGGATATAAGAGTTATATAGATGCATTGAACTGTGGAAAGTGGATTGTAAGAGAGTTCACTGAACTTTTAATATTGCCCTAAAGCAGTATTATCCTGAAGGTTCTGAATTTCTTCTAGAATTCCAAAATTGCAATAGCATTGTGTATAAGGTTCTCAGTGCTGCTTCTGATTTTTAAGTTAGAGAATAAATTCCTGCATTGCATTTGGTCATTCCTTTTTTCCCCCTCTCTTCCTTTTCTCTTCCTCTCCCCCCTCTCCCATTCTTTCTGTCCCTCTTTTCCTGTCAGTCCTTCCTTACTTCTATGTCCTGTCCATATTTACTACCTGTATTTTGAATATCATGGCCACTGATTTAAATTTAAAAGGGCACTGCCAGATATTTTACTCTATAAATATAGGAAATATTGTTTTCATTTTTGAGAAAACTTATGAAATATAAAATTGTTTTAAAAGTTAAGATGTATGTATCCCTAATTAGATAGCTAAGGGTTTGGAACCCACAGATAAAACAAAGTCAGGGATGGTATTAGATGGGATCCATAATGTTCATTATATTATCTTTTCAAGTGGTCTTTGGAAGAATGGTCTTGAATCTCTGAAGGGAACACTATAATTTCTCTTTATATTTTTAAATTGGTATAACAGAGCTAATCCTGCTTTAGAAAATGTACTTTCTCTTTTTTATTTCATATTAGTGATTATGTTGTTTGTGTAACATCTGTACATCTTAGTATTCAAAATAAATATGTTAATAACCTTAGAATTACCAACATTAGATCATGGGAATGTCCAAATGTCTATATAGTCTATATGTACTAGTTATCAGGTGTAACCTCCCTAAATTTTTGCTCAATAATGTGGAATTATCCCAGCCCTGTTTCTGTGTAACTTCGGTTCTAAAGTCTGTGAATCTGTCAGTTTCACTGAAGAAATTTATGAAACCACAGAAATGATCAACTATACTTTGTTTGGGTTAATCATAATATAGTACCCTCTCTTTCAATATAGAGAAAAGATATTGTACCTATCCAATGCATTTCCTCTATAATATCCTCCAGCTTCACAGGCTCATGTTTGCACTTTCCTCTTGTTAAAATTGCAGACAAGAATAATTTTGATTTATTGGTGACATCTAATATAGTTGTGTTTATATTGTTGCCAATAAAATGACTAACACGATTGGCTTTTGTTTATACAATCTTTTCTGAGGAGTCAGTCACCTGTGTTAGGACAAGGTACATTCTGCTTATTAAAATGAACTCCTGGGATCTAAGAACATTCAGCTCTATCTGTCCTTGATTGAATTGCAAAATGTGCTTCACACGGCAGCCGTGCATGAGAATAACTTATATTATCTATCAATAGGCTTTTCATTTCTATATTCTTCTGGCTACAAAAGCTGTAACTGGAGAAGCCCATGGGAATAGCATGGGCCTATTAATGATCAAGGCAGCGATGTTGAAAAGGCAGTGTTAATGAAATTATACAATCATTAACCCAAAGGAAAAAAATAAAAAGAATCAATAAAAACTCTACTTTAGATGGCTTAGCCATATGTATAAGAAACCAGCGCAGGAGCAATTTGTGTGCTTAACAGTATTTTGTGCCTCAATATCAGGTTTTCTATGCAGGGTAAGAAATGCTTGTAGCATAAGGAATGGAAAATGTAACAAAGGCTAAATGTAGCCTAAGGAAATGAAATGATGTATGAAAATTAATAATTAACTGGCTCATCAGATGAATTATGACTCTAGATGAGTTTATTAATGATATTTACTAAGAAAGGGCTTTTGGCTGTAAATAGGCATTATAGAGCTTATGTTTTGGGAATTTTCTTGAATGGATGAGTTAACATTGCTTTTTGTTTGTTTAATCTTTTAATCCACGAGAAAGTGCCTAAGCCTTGGTTTTAGAAGATAGAGAAATGACTTTTGTGATTTGATTCAAGTCACAGATTTCCCAGAAAACTAGAGAAATTATTAAATGGTTTTGTGTCTTATTTTCTGTAGAAGCAAAGTGCTTTTTTTTCTCTGACTTGACCTACAGTAGTGTTTTTGAGTTTGACAGTGGTCAAAAGTGAAGAGCTATTAACTCATGTTGACTCCTGTAGCCGAATGAATATTTTTATTGTTTGAACCAATGGAGTATTAAACATCTAAATGTATCAATATGTCCGATTTTCAGTACATTAAATTTGTACTTCTGGATATTCCTTGCTTTTTTCTTTTTCTTCCCTTTTTCTGTTGATACCCTGGGGTAGTGTAGTTGGATGGAGGACAGAGGGAAAGTAATGCTGGAGAACTTGATAAGTTAATAGTAAGGCACTCTTCCAATGGTATCTTCCTACCAGTTAGGTTTTGATACTTATTAGTTGACAAGGTGTAGGAAAATTTAATCCTAATATCCATCTTTTTATGGTAAGTGTTGTCTTTCAGCACATTGATGGCATGAGAGCCTCCTATCAGCTCTTACTTTGATGGAGTGGGTAGGTACTATTTTTGCTTCCATGTCTCCCAATTTAAGTGCCATGGGTATAAAATCTACATATTTATTTCTACATATTTATTAAATGGGTATTTTTTTTATAATCTTCCTTATCTTAATTATCTGGGAGAACAGAATTTCTAGAGACTATAATGATTATCATCAACTTCCTCATTTTATGGATGAAAACTGTAAGTCCAGGGAAGTTACAAATGATTTGCTAGTAGTAGAACTCAGGTGACCTGACCTCTGGTTGAATGCTCTTTTCACTCTGACTGAATGAGGATGTGTCTTTCTTAAAAGTTAGCAGTTAATTCTTTTGTGTGTTTTTTTGTTTTTTTGTTACCAGGTGAACTTAGAGTTGTACATGATCATATGGCCTAGCTAAAAAGTATATGAAATATTAGAATATGAATAGACAAAATTGATTTTTAAATTTAATGTTTGACAAATTAGTTGGTCTGATTAATGTGAAAACATTAGGCGTATTTTCACATACAATTTTATTTTTATCTTGAGACTCTTTTTTTCAGCTCACATGCCATTGACCTCTTGGTTTTCCTTTATGGTATTAATCACATTACTTTTAGGCTGTTGCTTTATTAGTTACAAAATTTAAGTAGTTTTGTTGTTTTCACTTTCAACCTAAAACTATTTAAAACAGGAGTATAGTTTATAAAATAAAAAATATCCAATCTGACAGGCAGGAATGAGTGTCTGATAATTAAGTTTTCGGTGTTTTAATTATTCTTACTTTTCACAAACTTAACCTTACTAATGATCAAGTCTAATGCCAAGTACCTACTTATGTGTTTTATCCATATTTTTTTGGTGATAATTTCTGCTTGTGTGTGAACTTTGCCAAAAATTACTCTCTTATTTTTAAAAACTTGGAAATGGGCATAGTCTGCAAATCTGCAGACATTTGTCACTTGGACCACGGTCTTAGTGACTCATATTTCCAGTCATGTTGGATAATTCATCATTTTTAACAAACTGCCAATGCAACGTATTTATCTTGCCTTTTTTGTGTGTGTGTTGGTACTGAATAAGTGCTTTCTTATGCAGGATTCAGAGTGCTCAGAAAACAGTTTTTTATCAATGAGTGGAGAATAGATGGCTACTATAATCTGGCAAAGCATAGAGATATTAAATGATTCTTGCCCACAATTTACCAATAAATCAATAGACCAGCTGGTAATACATTTGAATTCTTATAAATTAATATAGTAAAAAAGGCATTGGAATTTTTCCAATGTAAAAAAAAAAAAATCTTACAACTGGTCTGATTCCAGGGTTCATTTCTTATTATTCATAACGAATTTAAATAATACAGGTTTGGATAAGCCTGGATATACTGTATTTGTCCATTCTCAAAACTGTAGTGAAGGGAAGGGCAGGAAAAATACCTAGAAGTATCTCTGAGGACTACATGGCATGGAAGCATTAAATGTGACAGACTGATAGAATTCTTTGTTCTTTAATCCTCATCCGAGGATACTTTTTCCATTGCATTTTAGAGAGAGTGTGGGTGGGGTGGGGGGAGAGAAACATCGATGTGAGAGAGACACATCAATTGATTGCCTCCTGCACCTGACCAGACCAGAGCTGGGGATTGAACCTGCAATCCAGGTACATGTCCTTGACCAGGAATTGAACCTGTGACCCTGTGGTACATGGGCTGACATTCTAACGACTGAGAGACATGGGCCAAGGCTAGAATTCTTAATAAAATAGAGAGTTGGTAGAGGTGAAGGGAAACTTCCCAATTTTATATTGTTAGTAATTTTTGAAGTTATTTAACATATGGACACACATAGTCAACTTTGCAGAAGGCACAGTGAGTGCTTAACTTGAAAATTAAATACTTTTGATTTTCTAAAATGACAAAAGAAAAAAAATGTTTCATGAAAAGTTTGTCCTTCTTGATATTCTGTCTTTGATGATTGATGGAGCCATTCATTTGGGAATTGAGTTGGAAATATTTGTCTACAACATTGAGTGGCTCCTAAAGAAAAAGTTGAAATGATTCAGATGGGGATATTTGGCCAATACTGCTTATACTCTGTCCATATTTTCTTTTTTTGTTCAACTGTGGCTTCTTTCCATGACTGTCATGTCTATGTAAAAGAAAACAGACTGCATTCATTAGGAGTGGTGGTACTTAGTCACCTCATTGATTGTACATACATTTTGGGGAGGTATTGATCAAGGAAGAAGGGTTTTTCCTAACAATATAATCAGGGAATACTGACATTATTGCATACAGATGGATGATGATGTTCTGTGGTCATGTCAGTACTTTTGGTTCTCCTCTGGTACTTGAGAAAGGGGGTAGTGGGATTGCAGATGGAAGTTTTGTGGAACTATGGTTGATTTACCGTGTTTGGTGCATGATGAACGTACCTTTTAAAGGGCTGTTCTTTCCTTATACTTTCCATAAAGCATATTTCACAGCCTTTTCCTTTTCTAGGATCTTAATGGAAGGTGAGAGTATTGTCCTATTTCCATTTCTATAACTCAGGATCAGTATGGAACCAAGATTCTAATGCTGCTCTGAATAATGGGTATGTGGATGTATGAGGCCTTTGTGAGAGTCTTAGGCCCATATTTTTATCTTTTGTGAATCTAGGGACTATGAAATACTTGCTCTATGAGTGAAAATCAGAGATGGTTTAATGTCCTCATAATTTCATTTAGAGGCCAGATCTGCTGTTAGTTTGTTTACTGGAATCTCTGAAGCATTTCTCTTACAGCTCATGAAGGTGATGCCTTTGGGTTTTCCAAGACTCACTGTTGCAGAAGTGGACTAGTACAGACAGATCCTCTAGGGAGCAAAATAAGTTTCATTTTGCAAGCTGGCATCAGTAGGTTGGTTGTAGTTGCCAAGAGCACTATATTGAGAAGGGCTCAGTGGCAAACAAAACAATGCAGTGATCCATAATCCATGCCTACCATGAATGCAGGAGGGGAAAGTGCCCGCCAGTGAACCATGTATTTGATGACCCTGCTCTACATAAAAGGCCCTTTTGCTAAGAGTGCTTCTTTTCTTCCTGAGGTGAAAGCTACACAGGTTGAAAACTCACTGTAACTTATTTTCCATTTTACTTTTAAAAATGCCTGCATTTATTTTTTTAAACAGGCTAAAAACCCACACCATGGATAACTTATTGGACTTTGCCTGAAAGGAGTCATTAGTGCCATTGGATATTTGACCATCTTGGCCACAGGTTTTTCCAAAATGAATGGAAGGTCATGCAGCATGAATCTCCACCGGATATCAGGAACCCCACAGGGGCCTGGGATGGTCAGTGGCCAACACATTCCTCCCATCCGAGCCCACTCGGGGACTCCTGGCCCCTCGTCCTGTGGCAGCGCACCAAGCTCTGGTATTGGAAGCCTTGCTAACAGTCTCCATCTCAAGATGCCCTTGGGAGGAGGGATGGTTCCTCAGAGCAACATGGCTGAGAGCCCCATCCATCTGCCCGCCTTGAGCCCCAGGAGACAAGTGCTCACCAATGGGAAGTCACGATTCCAGGTCACCCAGGCCGGAGGCATGTCAGGGCCACACACTTTAATGCCAAAGCAGAAGGAGTTTGGAAGTCCTTTTCCTCCAAATCCTGGGAAAGGTAGGATTGTCTTTCTGGGATCTTTTACAAGTAGAAAGTACTTTTTTCTCCCCCTAGTCCCTTCTCCCAGAAGATCCTTTGGAAAAATATACGATTCAATGTCAGGGCCAAAGTTGATGGTCTTATAATGATGTGTAACTCGCTCGGGAAGAGGGAGGATATGTACATGTGTGTGAGGACTAGGAGGCCACAGGAGTAAATGTGAAATCTCATGGAACTGTGAAACAGAGTGGAAGGCAAGATAGAAAGATCAGAACCAGGGAGGTGGGATGGTGACAGAGGAGAAAGGGAAAGGGCAAAGTTTAGCAAGATCCTACTCTTTGGATATACAAAGCTCTACCCTGGCTCCCCAAGGGCTAGATTCTGCAGGCCATGGAGGAGAGCCACGGGTGGCTGGAACTATCATTATGCTAGTTGGGTGCTAGCAGAAAGGTGGTGCTTGGAAGGAAAAAGATAAAAAAAGGAGACATTTTATAAAATGAGGAGTTTACAGAGAAATGATAAAAAATTATTCAAGAGAAAAACCTGTAATTTTTCTAATACAACTATTAACAAGAGAGAAGGAAGCTAGGAGGAAATAATGAAAAGATGTATTTCTTGTGCTTGTGGAGAACTAGAAAGCCTGGTTAATTTGAAATTCAGAGAGAATTATTTAATTCAATAATGTTTGAATTACCATATATTTTATATTATCTATTAAATTTTTTTGAATTTTTATGAGTTTATTTGAGCCAAAACTGATGACAATTTCCAGGAAGCAAGATCTCAAATGCTCCCTAATTATCATATGTTTAAAATTAAAGAATAATTGTTGTACTAGTAGACTGGCAAATTATTTGAATGACATGCTGTCTCTATAAACTGATATTTACTTAACAAGATTATATTGCACATGATATGTGTGTTTGGGCTAGTATAGAAAGAGTATGTACCCTATGTAAAATATAGCTTAGTTATATAAAATAGCACAATTATATATTCCTTTAGGTATTTTTAGCATTTAGTTTTAAATGTTTATACTTCCAAATAAAATTACTAGCAGTGTGTGAATAGCCATTCACCAAGTTAACTCATAATTCACCCAGTAATGGTGAATAATTATTTATATCAGGCAAGTAACCAAAAGGTTGCTTGTTTTAGTATCTATGTATTTCTGTGTATGGAAAAGTTGGTATAAATGGATAGATTAAAAAAAAAACAGCACTAAATATATGTGTAGCTTTTTTCTTTTCTTTTTTATCTATTTAGGTTTAGGTTTGGTTGTTTTATTTCTTAGAGATACTGATTTAAGTGTAAGTATAGGATAAACTTTCCCTGAGGGCTGCATCCAAAATAGCTCTGTCATTGTCAGGTTGCTATGTTCATGGTGAGGCAAGTGAAGTTCTTCAATGTCAAGCTCATGTGTTTGGATTTTTAGGGACTGAGGCCCAGTAAAGTCTTTCAGCTCATTCTTGACTAGTGAACTGTAGCTTGCTTTTATATATACTTATGTTTGAAATTCTGACTGGCAATAATAATGGTGACAATATTAAGAACTTGCATTTATTATATTATAACTCATCTATGTCAGGCACTGTGTTAGTGTTTGCCAATACATTTAAGATTCCTTATAACAGCCTTGAGTTTTATGCTCAACTGATCAGGGAACTAAAGTCTAGAAAGAATAAGTAACTTGATCATTGCCAGTCAGTAAGGCGTTTGGGAATATTACATTGATGGTGACCAGAGTGGTTATAATTATAATAACAGTTTTTAAAAAATGCTTCAAGTTTTCAGATTCTTCTCTTTTCAATTTTCTGGTTCCTTGCTCAGCTTCCAAGCTTATAGTGCTTGTTCTGGATCTTCATGATTGGGGTATGCATGGGCATGGATAAAGTGTCAGGGAAAACCATATTATTATCCCCCTGGCCTTGCAGGTTGGATACGACCAGTGGTCTGGATGCTGCCAGGGGTGGCTGAATGTGTCTCTTTTCAGATCTTGGTTGACAGTTCCTAAACTAAACCAATGACAGGATGAGAATGGTGATCTGGGACTGTTTAAACTTCATCTAATCATTTACTCAACAAATAATTATTGAGCATCTCATTATAATTGTGGTGAACAATGAAATAAAAATACTTTTATTTTTAATTTATGTGTAGTATTTTTTCCAAACAGCTAACAAGTTGTTAGCACACAAATACTACTAAGTTGTTGACTAACTACTTAATAAATAGGTGTTAGGTGTTCCTTTTGGCCTAGGCCCTAGGGGCACCATGAAGAAAATCACAGACATTAAGAATGCCATGAACTGAGAACATTTGGGAACCTCTGTCACAGGAGGTTATTTTTTTCACATAGAGAGTAGGCCAGAGCAGGTGATGCTGCTAGTGGTTGGAAGGTCAGGGATATCATGTCCAAGATTGTGGAGCTTCTCTTAGTCTTCCTCTCTTGGTTGTGCAATAGCTGCCTCACTCTAGCTCCTGCTATGAAGTCTGTCTTCTTTAAAAAAAAAAAAAAATATATATATATATATATATATATTTACTAATTTTAGAGAGGCAAGGAGAGGGAGAGAGAGATAGAAATATCAATGATGAGAGAGAATCATTGATTGGCTGCCTCCTGCATGCCTCACACTGAGGATTGAGCTTGCAGCCTGGGCATGTGCCCTGACCCGGAATTGAACCATGACCTCCTGGTTCATAGGTGACACTCATCCAGTGAGCCACACTGTCCGGGCTGAAGTCTGTCTTCTGAGAATGGTGAAGGAGGAAGGAAGAAGGACAAAGTGCAAAAAAGACAAAAGCGACAATTCCCTCCAGATATTCCCTTTAATCGAATTTCCCAGGAGTCCCACCCAACTGTTCCCTCTAGCCAATCATACATAACTTATCTTAACTAAAACTCATTCTTTGTTCTTGAATCTGCCTGTTTTAAAAAGTTAGATTTTATCTTACATTATTTTGTATTGTTATACTGTATTTTACTTTTTAGCATTTGCCACTTTATTTATTTTTTTATTGTCTAAAGTTTTACATGTCTCCTTTTTCCCCAGTTGACCCCCCAACAGCCATTCCCATCTTGGGCAAGCCCCCACCACCCCAGTGTCTGTGTTTATTGGTTATGCTAATATGCATGCATACAAGTCCTTTGGTTGCTCTCTAACCCCTTACCCTTTCCTACCATTTGTCTCTGGATCTATTCTTATTCATCAAATTATGTTGCATTTGCCACTTTTAATATCTCTTTCTTGCAAGTAAGTTGAACCAATTGTAAATAGGTTGCAGACATTGTGACACTTCTTCCCCAAATTTCTAAGTTGGTAACTTGCATGCTACATAATAAAAATACATTAATAATAATCAAAGAATTTAACTTTGCTACAATAGTATTATTTATATATAGGGTATCCCAAAAATGGATACGCACACTTCGAATAATTATAAAGGCAGTGTTTGTTAAAATGCATTTCATTTTCAAAATTGAGCTATCAGCTATTAAAGTGTGTATATATTTTTTGAGACACCCTGTATAGTTACATATTAAAATGCAGTTCATAATCAAATTCATCTTATATTATTTTATATTTTATTTTACTTATCATTATTTATAATATAAGTTATTATTTTATTCCCTCATTTATAATCACATGTTTTTGTAGCCATTTTTTTCTTTTGATCCAGGATCTAAGCAAAGATCATGCATTATATTTGGTGATGTCTTTTCAGTCTCCTTTAATCTAGAGTGGCCCTCTAACCCTGCCTTTTCTTAATATTTCCTGACAAATTCATTGATATTTTTAGAGTTCAGGTCAGTTGTTTTGTTATACTATCTGCTTTGTTTGAATATTTCTTCATGATTGGGCTCAGGTTAAACAGTTTTGGCAGGAGTACTACATGGGCGTTTTGTATACCACCCATTGCATTATACCAGGGAGCAATGAGTGATCATTTGTCCTAGTATTTGTGATGTTGCTTTTAATCACCTGGCAAAGGTGGTATTGCCAGATCTCTGCACTGTGAAGGACATGTTACTTTTCAAAATTAATATCACATGACTATCTTGTTCTCCAATATGCTTTCCGAGCATCCATTGATAATCCTTGTTTGAATAAGTTATTGCCTTGTTTTCTGATTCTGGCATTTCTTCTATGTGTATTAGCTGGTACTCTTAATATTGTAAAGAGGAGCTTCTTTCCCTTTTCTTATTGAGAGTCACTGTGGACTTATGAAAACTTTATTGCACTATAACTTATCGTCACTGTCCTTTCTGATGCTCATATTGTCCCAGATTTAGCCATGGGAGCCCCTTCAAGTCAGTTCCTATGTTCTTTTTGATATGTTCCCAGGAAACACTTCCTTGCTTTCACACATTAACAAATATTCTAGGCCCACTTGCATTTCCCTGCCCCAGACCCAGAACCCAGCCCAGGTCCCTTTTAGTGAGAAATATTTGGAAAACTGGGTGAAAAGTTGTTCATATTGACTTAGGAGTGTCATTGCTTTTGGGCCCTGTGCATGGACAGTGTTAGGAAATATGTCAGAACAAGATAATGAGTTCTAGTTAAAATACAACATTACAGAGTTCTACCTCACACTTTCTCAGTACGATCCCTGGTTCTCAGCAATGTCAGTGTATTTATTTGCTCTTCCCTACAATAGAGAAAAAGTTACTTTTTAGCTTTACATTTTTAAGATAGTAGAAATTAGTTTTAAAAATTATTTCTCACTACATAGAAAATTGTAGTGTGCTGAGATGAGAGTGTTTGTATTTCTGTGAGCCACTGAGTGAGCATGGAGGACGTTCTACAGTTGGCAACTTCCTGGCCCAGCTAGGATTGGTGAGTACAGAATCCCAGTTATATTGTACCAATAATGACATTCCCCTCTACTTTCTGCTCAGCAGTTATGAATTGTGATTAGACTGGCAGATACGCATTTTCTCAAAGCATGTGGAAATCAGTTTTAGGATCTCTACTTTAAGCACATTTGACATAGCTATTTAAATATTTAAGACAATCCCATATTCGCAGTACCTGTAGGCCTACATAATTGGGAAGATTTTCATTGTAAAGGTTTTTTCTTTTACTTCAGGGCCTCTGACATTTCTTGTTGGGCTCTGCTGTCCTTGGAGACAAAGGGAGTTAGTTATTCATTAGCACTTTGTGGGTTATTCATTATTGTTAGTCAGAAAAAGCAGAATATCAACAAAGGACACCAAACTAATTGGGATTAAAAAATTCTGTTGACACTTAAGGCTGGTGTGTCTTGTAAAGACCTGGTTTAAGAAAAGTAATGTATTGTGTGAACCTGGGAGATCTAAAAACTAATGTACTTTAAATGGTACATCAAGTTTTATTTTTATTTTTTACTGCTTGTGGTTTGCTAATTCAAAAGGTTAGTTTTATTCTTTAGTGGGTCAGCTAGCTTTGTATTGTCCACCCCTCCCACCCCCCACTGCCATAACATAAATTTTAAAATACTGCCACTGATTTAAAATGTTAATTTTCTATATAATTTCTTCCTTATGCTTCTCCCTGAGAAAACAGGCAATGAAAAAAATCTGCTAACACCCGTGAATGAACTATGTTGAATGTTGTCACGTTAAAAGTGGGACAAGAATAGCAATAGGTGTTCCGCTTTTTTGAAGAGATGCAGTTGATATATTAGGTAAAGAAAGTTGGGGCAAAATACTTGGTTACTTTTTCCCCCACTTCTGCTTTTAATCATTTATATTTCCTTGCACTTCCAATGTGGCTTCCTGCAGAATTAGAGCAAATAAAGTTAATATTTCGTAAAAGGTTCCAAAAATAACCAAACCAGTCAGAGACCAAAGGCATTATTCCAGTTGAGGTAGCCAGAGTTTTTCATTTTGTCTAGCCAACGAGGCAGGTGAAACACAATGTTTACTTTTGTTTACTCTTTGGGCTACACAGGGTACACTTTGTGTGATTTATTGATGCTGGGTGTAAATCAAATTGATGATGGATTTCCAAGTATTACTGAATGGCAGGCATGATTTGTTCCAGTTATAAAAGCAATTTGTCAGTCTCATAACATTCCATGTTTAAAAGAATATATTCCATTAACACACCCTGCTCCCTATACACACCTCAAAAGCTATAGGACATGAAGCTGAAATGTAACATTTGTTAGTTGCCTATGGCATATTAACACTGTAAAATAGCAATAGCTTTGAGACCTATATGGTGCTTTGTAGTTTACAAACTTGCATATTGATGGTCTCATATGATTTAATCAAAGGCACCATCCTGGGAGGGGGAGGGCAAGTGTAAATTGGCTCCATTTAAGGGATGAACAGGCTGAGGCTCAGTTTGCTGAAAAGTCTTGCCCTTTATCCCAATTAGAGTTTATGGTTGCTATCATTCCTGAAAGAGTATACCTTTATTTTTTAAAATATATTTTTATTGATTTCGGAGAGGAAGGGAGGAGGAGAGAGAGATAAAACATCAATGATGAGAGAGAGAGAATCATTGATTGGCTGCCTCCTGCACACCCCCCACTGGAGATCAAGCCCACAACCCTGACTGAGAATTGAACCATGACCTCCTGGTTCTTATGCTCAACCACTGAGCCACAACGGTTGGGTGAAAGAGTATATCTTTACAAACTCAAACCTATTCAGCTGTCATTTTCATCCATGAGCTGAGGAAATGGGTCCTTGCTCCTGTTTTGGAAAATTGTGCTTGACAATATGCAACTTCTGGCCCTTCTGAGCCAGGAGGACATTGTCTACCCAGGCAGGAGCCAAGCGGTCTTTGTGTGATGGCAACCAGAGTGACATCAGTATATGCACAAGTTTCTTTCCATGCCTCTGTCTCTGTTTAAACCCAGGCAGGAGGATATCATGCATATGAATAGATTTTTTACTTCTGACCCATAAAATTTTAAGGCTAAATTGGTGGTGACGTGTATTTAATAACTATTTTCATGGCTGCCTTATTTGAATAATGAAAGAAATAGAAGGTCTGTAATTGGCTCTGACATAAGAAACAAGTTGAAAATGTGACTTATGGTGTAGGACCTTGCTACTTAAGAATAGTCTGAGGCCAGCAGCTTTAGCAGGGACTGGGGGCTTGGGTAGGGAGACGGTGAGCATCAGAGGACTTGTGAGGCAACACGTTGGCTTTCTAGGTGATCACCCACTTGTGTGGTAGTCTTGGTGCACATGAGATGGTGCAGCAGAAAATGGTGTTTGCTTTTGAAAGTTAAATTAGATGGTAAGTGTGAAAGTTCATTTTATACTACAAACTGCCAGAGCATGTAAAGTATTATTCCTTGATTACAAATCCATGTTGGGCAATATGAATCTCCATAAACCACTGCAACTGCTGCTGAGTGAGATGGATCCGCCACACTCCCTATTTGTTTATGTGATTTGTTTGTCCTTTTACATAAAGACTTATAGCTTAGTCATAATTCCCCAGTATGGGCTGTATGAAAAGCTATTCGATAGGTGGATATAGAACCCTAAATGCTCTCTATTTTTACAGTTTGTTTCAAAAGCTAGAGAGGAAAAAATGTAAACCAAACTAAACAAACATTGAGGTGAAATAGCATATTTAAAAAGTTTATCTTCCATCTAAAGATTTTACTTTATTTAGATAGGGAGATCTTACAATTTATTATCCAAGTCAGGATACTTCCCAAGAATGAAATGGAGCCCTATTATAATTATGCTGGGATTATCCTGGATGAACTGGAATGCAGGGTCACTCTTATATTTAGTGGAAAGTTTAATTGCATTTAGATTCAGAATCTTACCCAACTGCTTTAAGGTAAAATAGTTCAATGTACTTGTCAGGAAGGATTAGCCCTATAGAAGTTAATAGCAAAATTATTTCTTGGGACCCTTGAGTGATTATTCCTATATCACTAAATAAAAATGCATTAGTTTCTGGGGTTGAAAATAAGCAGCTAGCAATTATTTAGCACTTTCTATTTTCTACTGTTCTTAGCTTTTCATATCTTAATCCCTCCTAGCCCTATGAAGTATCCCCATTGAAAACATGAGAAAAGAGAGGCTTAGAAAGATTAAGAAATTTGACCAAGAATGCATGGGGATTTTAACCCATGTCTCTCTGACTTCAGAGCCCTAAATACTTCTATAGGTTATTGTTTTGTTTTGGGCACAGGGTTTGCCTCAAAAGGCTAGGTTCTTGGCAATTGAGGATGATTTCCTGAAAGAGCCGGTATGTCTACCATAATTTCTACTATGTGTGGTGGTGTAATAGCCTATCTAATAAAAGAGTAGTATGCAGATTGACCATCACTCCAACACACAAGATGGCTGCCCCCATGTGGTCCAAGATGGCTGCCCCCATGTGGACACAAGATGGCCACCACAAGATGGCCAGCAGGGGAGGGCAGTTGGGAGGCACCCGGCCTGCAAGGGAGGGCAGTTGTGGGCAATCAGGCCAGCAGGGGAGGGCAGTTGGAAGGGACCAGGCCTGCAAGGGAGGGCAGTTGGGGGTGACCAGGCCGGCAGAGGAGGGAAGTTGGGGGCAAACAGGCTGGCAGGGGAGCAGTTAGACATCAATCAGGCTGGCAGGGGAGTGATTAGGGGGTAATCAGGTTGGCAGGCAGAAGCGGTTAGGGGCAATCAGGAAGGCAGGCAGGCGAGCAGTTGGGAGCCAGCCGTCCTGGATTGTTTAGGCCCGGTGGGATCGGGCCTAAACGGGCAGTCGAACATCCCTCGAGGGGTCCCAGATTGGAGAGGGTGTAGGCTGGGCTGAGGGACACCCCCCCCCCCGTGCACGAATTTCGTGCACCGGGCCTCTAGTCTATATATATAAAAGCCCAGCGACCTGAATGGCGGAACAACCTGAACGACTGGTGGCTATGACATGCACTGTGGCAGCCAACCAGTCTGATCCGGGTCCCAATCAGTCCCCCCTCCCTCGTCAGCTCCACCTCCAATTGGCCCCCAACACTCTGATCGGGGGTGGGGCCAGCCAGCCAACTGCCCACGGCCCCTCACCCCCACCAGCCCAGCCCGATAGGCCCCCATCGGGGTGGGCTGGCCAGACCTCACCCATGCACAAATTCATGCACTGGGCCTATAGTCTGGTACATATTTATTTTGTAAAGAACAATGAGCTGAAGCAAAAAACAACAAAACACTGCCAAATAAATTGTTGCAGGTGTCTATGTTGATTTATGTAAAACTAGAGGCCCGATGTATGAAATTCTTGCAAGGGGCTCGGCCCTCACAATCCCTCGCAGCCTAGGCTGGCCTTCACAGCCCTGGCTTCATCCGGAAGGTTGTCCAGATGGTGTTCTGCTGTTTGGTCTAATTAGCATATTAGCTCTTTATTATATAGGATGTGTTCCTCCTTACTTGCTTAAGATAGTGGTTTTGGTGGAAGTCAGGTAGGGAATGTGACAGAAAAAAGAAGGATACAGTAATGGCCATTATGTTTTATAAGGTAACACATTTAAAAAGATAATCCAGATTTTTGTTCTTAGATAAGGGATTCAATAAAAGGGCAAAAAAAAAAAGCATTTAATGGATGATCCATTAAAATGTTAGGTTTATATTGTGTTTAGAGTTTAGTGAAGGGGAGGATTTCCAGGGTTTAAGTATGCAGACCAATGATTTCTGTTTGAAGTCTTGTTGAGCAACACAGTAATTTGAAATAATTCGGCTGTCAGATTTGAAAATTTTCAGCATAGGTGTTTCTTGTTGTCTTGGGTCATATAATCAAAGATAGTCCACTAAAGATTTTAATACTGGCTTTTAGGAAAGGTTTTAATAGGAATCTATCAGACACAAATCATATACAATTAATCAGTGAGTTAAATTTTTAAAATTTGGGTTACATGGATTGGGTGTTGAAAACATATTTTCTCTACATATTTGGTTTAGGTAACTTTTCCACTTATATAGAAGGAAATTCTGTGCAGTCATCCATTTATTATTGTGACAGGCAGACTCTAAGATGCCCCTCCACCATTCCCCTCTCCTGGAATTCATGCCCTTGTGTAGAAGCCACCCTTTGAGTATGGGCTGGATAAAATGACTTGCTTCTGACCATGATGAAGATGATGAAATGTCACTTCCATTATTAGTTGCAAAAGATTTGACTTCCTGTCTTGCTATCAGACTTCTCAGTTTGTTTGCCATGTTAGAAAGGCCCATGTGGCAAGTAACTGAGGGAGGCCTCTGGCCAACAATCTTCCGGAAACTGTATTCTGCCAACTGCCATGTGAGCTTCAAAGCAAATATTTCCCCAGTTGAACTTTCAGATGAGACTTTAGCTATAGCTGACAGTTTTGATTGTGGCCTTGTGAGAGACCCTGAAGCAGAGGACCCACCTCAGCCATGCTCAGATTTCTGACCCAGAAACTGAGATAAGAATCCACTTCAGTTATTTTTCTTTTCTGATTGTATTTTAAGAACTTCTCTATGTCAGACAATCAGCTAATATGGCTATATACATATGTATAACATATACATAATATATATAATATATATATAATATATATAATATATGTGTATGTATATATATCTGCAGGGAGCTCACAATGTGTTGTTTTAAGCCACTAAATTGGTGGTAATTTGGTATGTAGTAATAGATAACTAATACAGTTATTGTCCAGGCAATATTTAGGAGCAAGAGGGCAGAAATTAACCTCTATCGAGGAACTGTGATATGCCAGACATGGTGATAGGCTTAAAGATTCAGGAGAGCCAACTTGTAAGGTTTTTAAAATGACATCCGTTTTACACATGTGGTAATCAACATTCAGAGAAGTGAAATTAAATTATTTGCCCAAGTTTACATGACTCCTAGGAGACAGAACCAGGGTTTGGGTGCAGGTATATCTTATCCCACTGCCCCTGTTCCTTCCATGCACGAGGCCAGTGGTCGGCAAACTCGTTAGTCAACAGAGCCAAATATCAACAGTACAACGATTGAAATTTCTTTTGAGAGCCAAATTTTTTAAACTTAAACTATATAGGTAGGTACATTGTTATTAACTTAATTAGGGTACTCCTAAGCTGGCCTTTGCTAAAAACTCAAGGGGCCAAAGAGCCGCATGTGGCTCGTGAGCCACAGTTTGCCGACCACTGCACCAGGTTAACTCCTGTGAGCCATGACAAACACTGGTGTGGCATTTTTTGCCTGAAAGAGTTAAACAAAGACTATTCATCTTAAACATTCATCAACTATTTTCTGTGGGCTTGTTGCCAGGCATCACTTCCCCCCCTCTTTTTCCTCTCAATGGTTTGTTCCCACCAGATATTCTTTTCTGCTCTTTTCCTGCCCTTTATCTAAACCTCTGTTTCACAGCCCTGTTCTTTATTGCCCTTTTTATTATTCTCAAACAAGATTCATAGACAGTGTTATCTACCTGTGCACATAATTTTTAAAAATCAATATACTCTCATAACTGAAATATAAGGGAATAAAAAGGAACATAATTGATAGTAAAATTAATATGCATTTAAATATGAAAATGTTCCAGCACAACTATGTTGGAAGACATAATGAAGTAGTTGGATAAGCTTGCACCTAAATGTTGAATTAGCTAAAATTCTGATGATTCAGAATTATATTTGTTGTTTATATTGGTCACTCAGATATCTAGTTGTTTTGCTTTGAGTGATATTTTTTGAAATGATGGACAATATTTTATACTATTTCTGCCAAAACAATGATCAGTCTTCCTTTGATTTGTACTGTAACTTCATTAGTGTAAATACGAATCATGAAAATAAAATGGACTTGTGTTCTAAACTTATAAACAGATTTTTACCTACAGAATTTCTGGTGAAACTTAAAAATCACGTGGGATGTGAAATAATTATTTGTAGGACTGTGTGTCATCCCGCTTTCACATGAATGCCAATAATACTGACAACCCAGAAGACCCCTAGAATCTCCAAATGTCTCCTAGGGGGCAGCATCCTCCAAATCCACTGAATCTACATCTAAATCTGCTTTCAGTAAGAGCTGATCAACTGATTAAAGTATTATAATTTCCAGAGGTGTTTGTGTTATAACTGGGTCAGAACCTTAAGACAAAGAAAGGCGTTGTTCTTGGTGGAATTTGTGGGGGGTAGGGAAGTGGCAAAATGAAAGATGAAGATGGTTCCCTTTCTTCAACCCTTAAACTACATAGCACATGTGTACTCTTTATATTTTTTATTCTAGCCTTTGTTCTTATATACCTTAGGCTCCATATACATTTTATACGATAAATTAGATGTGTTTTGTAAGTCAAATTCTTTTTTCTTTTCTGATTGTATTTTAAGAACTTCTCTATGTAAAACAACCAGCTGATATGGATATACATACATATATATAGTACACACACACACACACACACACACACACACATATATCTCTGAGCTCCTTTAGGGAGCTCATAATTAAATATGAAGAGAGAAAGAAACTTTAAAAAGCAATAACTTATATACATAATGGTTCATTAACAACAATAAATAAATTTTTGTAATTATATTTAATATAGTATATGGTATGTAACTAGTAACATGTCCCATATAATAAAAGCCTAATATGCTAAGGGTCTGGTCGTCTGTTCAACCAATCAAAGCGTAATATGCTAATGATATGCTCAGGCCGCTCAACGCTTGATGTGCACTGACCACCAGGGGGCATATGCACCAACCAGTAGGTTAGCTTGCTGCTGGGTTCTGGCCTATTGGGCCTGAGCAAGATGGGCCGGACATGCCCTGGAGCCCTCCTGCAGTCCCTCCCCGGCTGGCCAACCTCCTGTGCCCCTCTCTGGCCCCTATCGTGCACCTGTGGGGTCCCTTGGCCTTGCCTGCACCCTCTCACAATCCGGGATCCCATGGGGAATGTGGGAAAACTGGTTTTGGCCCATCCTGCAGCCCAGGCTGAGGGACCCCACTGGTGCATGAATTCATGCACCAGGCCTCTAGTAATTATATAAAGCCTGTGAAATTATATATACTATAGATGCTATGTAATGTACCATGAATGCTATATATACTATATATAACTATATTTATAATACATTACAATTTATATGTAAAAACTTCTATTAAATTAACTAGTGGCCTGGTTCATGAAATCCTTGCACTGGGGGGAGGGGGCAGTCCCTCAGCCTGGCCTGCACCCTCTTGCAGTTCAGGACCCCTCGGGGGACATCCTTCTTGCAATACTGGATCCCTCACTCCTTACTGCCCGCCTGCTCACTGCTCCTTACTCTCAGCTCACTGCTCCTTAGCGCTGCCATGGAGCTTCCCACCACCGCAGCTGCACTTGCCAGCTGTGAGCCAGTCTTTTGGCTGAGTGGCGCTCCCCCTGTGGGAGTGCACTGAGTACCAGAGGGCAGCTTCTGTGTTGAGTGTCTGCCCCCTAGTGGTCAGTGCGCATCATAGTGACCGGTCGTTCTGGTCATTCTGCCGTAATGGTCACTTAGGCTTTCATTATATAGATAGATAAGCAAAAGTGCCCAGAGGCAACTTTCCCCCTACTTTTTTATACACTAGAAAGATATATCTTCATACACAGATACTTTCTGATGGTGTCTTTTATAGTTGGGAGCTCATTTTGCATATCAAAAGGAAAGAGAAAAAATGGGTAGTAGGTATTATAAGAAATTTCATATCAAGACTGATGGGACAGGTCTTGTCACACAGTAGGTGCAGATGGCATTGAATATGTATGGGCAGTGTGGAGTAATGTCTTTCACTTATACTACAGCAAACTAAGAGAAGATTTCCTATGTCAAGTGGGTAAATTGAAAATAGACATTAAGAAGAATTTCCTTTGAGGGACATAAGGGCATTTTAACATGTTTCAAGTGAAGGATTAGTGTTGCTATTCCCTTCCCCCATTCCCAGGCAATCATTAATCTGCTCTCTGTCATTATAAATTAACTCGAGGCCCGGTGCACAAGTTCGTGCACCAGTGGGGTCCCTTGGCCTGGTCTGTGGGATCGGGCCAAAAATGGTTCTCTGACATCCCCCGAGGCGTCTCAGATTTCGAGAGGGCACAGGCTAGGCCAAGGGACCCCATCAATGCACGATCGGGGCCCAGGAGGGACTCAGGAGGTTGGTCAGCCAGGGAAGGACTGTGGGAGGGCTCTAGAGCGTGTATCTGCCAATATTAATGATAAGGGGTGATTTTGTATAGTGTGAGAAAGTAGGGACTAAATGCCCATCCACTGGTGTATCAGCTAAGATGGAACCAGGAAAAGAGAATGCACTTCAGTTATTTTAACAGAGATCATCTAATATCAGAAATTTGTGAAGCAGGTATTGAAGGACTGAAAAAGATGAAATAAGAGAATGCTGAGGTAATGCAAATAACAATTGCAGGGAGCAGCTACTGCCTTGGGGCTGGAAGATCAAAAGGAAGATGTTTTAGAAGTTACCAGAACCTAGAAGCTTGGAGGAGAAACCCACAGATCTGGGACCCAGACCTCTCAGGACTTGCTACTGAGCTTGTGCTTGTACCTTGGAGAGCTGGACAAATTGTCCTTCCAGTGGCTCCTCCAGAATTAAACCAACAAGTATGATCTCCTGCTCTCTGTGAAGCGTTATTACAGACCTTGGAGGACTCTAGACAGATGTCAAATCAATAACAGTTATCAGAACAAAAGTCATGGACTAGGTCTAAAAACCAGTAGGACCTTTTCCCTTTTTATTCTTGTCCTTAAATTGCCTAGAATAATTACACCAATTACTAGGCAAAGTATACTGAACCATACTATTGAATTCCTTTCAAAATGCTTGTATCAAATGAAGCTTGCATCTTTGAAAGTATTCAGAACAAACCCAGAGAAATAAAGCAAAGTGAGACTACTACGTCCTCTTCATGATTTCTTTAGTTTTAATCAAATTAAAAAAAAATAATGATAACTAATGCATAGCACTTTGAAAGTGGTAGGCATTTTAAGTGCTTGGTACCATCAAGATAGTTTTTGTTATTGTTCCTTCCATTTTATAGATAAGGAAATAGCTGTGGTTGAATTTTTTGCCCAAGGTACCATAGCTAGTAAGTGGCACAGCAGAGATATAAACTAGTCAGTTTGGCTCCAAAGTATATGCTCTTAACCACTAAGCCAAATTGGCTGTGTGTGTGTGTGTGTGTGTGTGTGTGTGTGTAAAAAATGTAGGCCTGAAGCTGTATATGTTAGGTAGCATAGGCAGTGAGAACCATGGTATGGGATTCACAGATGGGCAGTTCCTAATCTATATTACAGTAGAAGAAAGAAAAAAAGTCACTTTCCTTCATCTCTGAACTTTTGGTGCCTGTTCTTAGGTCTTACACTTTTCCAGAATTTAGCTGGAGGGTCTCAGAACATTTTCTTAGAGTTGTGTCAAACTGTAAGAGGAGTCCACCTGAGGCACTCCATCCTGCACAATCAGTTGTTGGAAGTATGAGGCAAGGAGTTGGTTCTTTCTGCCTAAGCCAGGTCCCTGGTTTTTCTGGTAATAAAGGAAGATCTAGGGTGAATGTGTTTTACTGAACTATTCTGCTTTGGTTGAATTCCAGGTTGTAAATGTGTCACCTCTAGTAGTTCTTATTTAAATTATAATTGTTAGAGGGGGAAATTCATAATGTGGGTACTGTGGATGATGAAATGGCATGTGGAATGTCTCATTTCATGCCTCACCTCCCTAACATGGCACCTGGTCTCAGTATGCACATATTCTGCATAGGTCTGTGGCCAGTTATCATTGAATTGAATTTGGGTGAAAGAGTTCTTATGATTTAATATAGAAATTAAATTTCAAGCACTATAAGTGACAACATTTTTGATAGGTAGAATTGCAGCATTAGATGTCATTCTAGCTCAATTCCTCCATTTCCCAGAGAATGGCATACAGAGGCAGTACGAAGCATAGCATAGTGGTTAATTAATCATGTAGATCGGGAGTGTGATGGATCGGAGACTGAATCCATATTTCCCCTGTGATCACCTCTGGAATCTTGAGGAAGTGCCTTACCTTCTCTGAGAGATAATGTTCATACTAACCTCTTAGAAATTTTATATATGATAATATACATCCAGAATTTAGTATAATGCTTGGTACATAAGAAATGCTAATATATAAAGTAGCATATTGTGAGATTAAGCAAAGTAAACAACAGACTTTAAATGGAATACCAGGTCTTTTGAGCCCAAGGTCTTTTCCCTCTCATCATTCACCAGATGTAAACTCTGTGAAGTCAGAAGATTGTTATTTTACTAAGTATTTGAGAGCCTGCTGTGTGCCCGCATGAGCAAGACACAGTAACTGCACTTACTTTATATTCTAATTGGAGCAGCAATCAACAAATACCTAAGATGTAATTTCATGGGGGTAATAAATGCTATCGAAGGAGACAAAGCAAAATAATAAGGTTCAGAGGGTGTTTCAGGTATTTTAGCAAGGGCATATAGAGAACACTTCTCTGATTTAAGTGAGGGGTGAGCCATATATAGATCTAAGGAAAAGTTTTCCTAGAAGAGATAAAAGCAAATGTATAGGTCCTGATGTGATTCTGGTTCAGCCGGATCTTTTAGGTCCTGAGAGACTGAATTAGGGAGTTCAGAGATTTCAAGTGCGATGGGAACTCCTTGAAGGGTTTTAAGTAAAGCGTTGATATGATCTCACATTTTAAAAAGGAAGTTCTGGTTACTGTGTTGAGAATAGACTGAGAGGCAGGGTAATCATGGAAACAGGAAAACCAGGTAGGTGATTGCAGCAGCCCTGGTGAGACAGATGGTGTGGAGGGTTTAGATCCAGGGTAGGTTTTGAAGGTAGAGCCAACAGGACTTGCTGAAGGATTGGATATGGCAGTGGTCGGCAAACTGCGGCTCGCGAGCCATATGCGTCTCTTTGGCCCCTTGAGTTTTTAGCAAAGGCCAGCTTAGGGGTACCCTAATTAAGTTAATAACAATGCACCTACCTATATAGTTTAAGTTTAAAAAATTTGGCTCTCAAAAGAAATTTCAATTGTTGTACTGTTGATATTTGGCTCTGTTGACTAATGAGTTTGCCAACCACTGGGATCTGGTGATAAAATATAGAAGAATCAAGGGAGAATTCAAGCCGTTTGGCCTGAACATGTAGTGCATGGCAGCCTCATTCCCTGAGCTGGAGTAATCTGGGTCTAGGGGTAATAGATCAGATTTTGTTTTGAACATATTACAGTTGGGGTACCTAATAATCCTCAAAGTGAGGGTGTCAAGTATGTAGTTGGATATACAAGTCTTGAACTTTGGGGTGAAGTGGGAACTAGAGATAGAAATGTGGGGGTTAATAGCATGGAGGAGGTTATTTTATATCATGGGGCTATAGGGAAAGAGTGAGGATGGAGAAAGGGGCCAAGAACTGAGCCATGAGGGCAGTCAACATTGGAGCCTGAGAAGAAACTGAGAAGGTGCAACCAATGAGGTAAAAGGAAAACCAGGATAGAAGGCATCTTGGAAGCCAGGTGAACAAAGTGTTTCAGGAAAGGAATGATCAACTTGGTCAGATGTTGCTAAGATGTCATGTAAGATAAGGCTGGAAAATTCTGTTAAATTTGGGAAGATGGAGGCCACTGTTGCCCTTGACAAGAGGGCAAAGGCTACGTTGTGTCTGGCTTAGTCACTGCTGTTCCCTGCGAAATGCACAGTGTCTAGAACAGGATAGAAACTTAAAAAACATCTTTAGAATGTTGGATGAATGAGTCAATGAATTGACAAGCCCAACTTTCCTTCTTTCTTTTAGTCTCAATGCAATCTTTTGCTTGTTTTAAACTTTATTATTTAGTCTTATCAGGGAGAAAAATCATGTGAGTATAATAAAACATACATATGGCACCTACCTTCTCTCAGTTGTCCGTAATATTGACTCAATATTTATCTCACATGTTAATTAGTGAACAGTATATAAACTACCATAGTTCTAGACAATGTGACCTACATTATACTGTAGAGTGAAGTAGTTAAAGAAAAGTGACCAGTTTATTTAACACTGTCCCCCCTATCCTCTCTGTCTTGAGTCTGCAGTCTCTCTGAGTCACCCTGGGGTTTATCAGTTACCCAAAGGCTCTGTGGCTTGAGTGTAGAACACTCTTAATAAAACAGATCAGAAGTTACTTCAGGCTATTTTAGTCAGGGCCACATAGATCTTTCCCCCCTTATTTTTGAGAAGGAAACTAGCAAGGATACTCTTGATTGCTTGCATTGGGATGTCTAGCCTTGTATTTTTCCAAACTTGTCTGAGGTACCTTGGGTGCTGCAGTGAATTCACAAGAAGGCCATGGGATATTTTATTTATTTATTTATTTTTTTGAGGAAAACAAATAATCAACATCTGTCGGCTACCCTGTGAACTACTGGCTCAAGGTAATCATACTTTCAGTATTAGATCACTGCATTCCTTTCTGTTGATGTCATATCTTTGCAAAGCTGGGCTTTTGAGGATTGCTGTCCTTAAAAAGACAGTGCTGTGTAAAAATTATCGTGGAACAGGAAATGGGGTGGCAGAGTTCAAACTGATTTAAAAGTTTGAGAAGCTGTGCAGTGCCAGCATCATACACGTCCCATTAATAATTATGGTTAGTTAAGAATGAAATAAAAACTTACTCTCATACCAGTTTATGTCTATTATTTTTTTGAATGACCACTAAGTTGTTAGGACAAATACTTGTTAAATTATTTGAATCTATCTATTTAACAGAACTGTTAGCTATTTCTCCTGGCCTAGTGGTGCCATGAAAAATTTACTAAGACACCAGGGTGTCATGAACAGAGAAAGTTTGAAAACCTCTGGTTTAGCCTCCTAGGCAACTGGCAAGAAGGAAATGGGAGGGGAGGGAGCCATCCTGCTGCCATCTCCAGCTTAGCTTGTTGGCCACCTGCATCTACCTAAGTCCATGCCTCCTAGTACTCTTTTCAATATTCCTGTGAGTGATTGGGTGAATTTGCATAATTAACAGGTATTGATAAGCATTCTTATGTTACAGCTGTACCAGTGGCCCCTACTCAGGAAAGAGTGAAATTTTCTGTCTCCTTTTCCTCTTTCTCCTGTTTGAGAACTGCACCAGGGCTCCTAGAAATAGGACTACTCTTAGTCATGTAGATTTATGGTTAAAAAGATATTTTGTTTTTTTAAAAATATTTTTTTTTTATTGATTTCAGAGAGGAAGGAAGAGGGAAAAAGAGATAGAAACATCAATGATGAGAGAGAATCATTGATCGGCGGCCTTCTGCACGCCCCACCTGGGGATTGAACTCTCAACCTGGGCATGTGCCCTGACCGGGAATCTAACAGTGAACTCCTGGTTCATAGGTTGAACCTCAACCATTGAGCCACTCTGGCCAGGCTAAAGAGACTTTTTCGGATAGCCTGAATTTTTCTCTACGCATTCATTTCTCTTTTGTTTTCCTCTTCTTGACAATGTGTTCTGAGTACTAGAAAACTATCTTACATGTGAACTTTTAGAACACAGCCATTTGTAATTTGGGGACTAGCTGGACCTGTGGAGAACCCTCTCTGAAGACAGTCTTAGAGGCTACGCTAGTCATGATGTACTATATTTATCCCTTGAAAAACTCAAAGAAACCTGTAGCTTTTCATAGCAGGAAGTTTTTTTTGTTTGGTTTTTTTAGATTTAAGAGAAGAGATGAAAAAGATAATTTTCATGGCTTCATGAGGCAGTGCCGCATACTTGAAGACTCTGAAATGGGAATTGTGCTTAGTGAAATTGTGGGTTTATGACCATTGACAAAGATGAAAGGCAGAGGAGTGATTTATAGATGTAGCTGTGGCTTTGTTCATTTTACTCAGGGGTATTCTAAGGCGGTTCCTTTACCTTCACTTTTGTGCCTTTCTTGGCAGAGTGGAGTGACCCTCTTGAGTTATCTCCCTGGGTGTTGTCACTTTGTTCTTGATGCTGGCCTCTCAGCCTTTGCTAACTTCAGAATTGGGGGAAGGGTGTTTAGTTTTTTTTCCACCATAGAGATACTCTTTTCTACCTCTGTTTCTTCCTAATCCCCATCTTTCAATCCATACTTTCACCATCTCCTGTTCTCTTCCTTTTAAAATAATGTATTTTTTTGTTGTTGGAAGTATTACAGATGTCTCCTTTTCCCCACATTGTCCCCGTCCACTCCATTCTCTCCCCCCCCCCCCACCCCCAGGCCTTCACCAATATTGTCTATGTCCATGGGTTAAGCCTATATGCATATAAATTCTTTGGTTAATTTCTTTTTCCATCTCAACTGTGCCTTCCCCTTCTCTCCCCCCTTCCTTCCTCCTCCATCCTCATATTTCCTCTTCATTGCTTTCATCACAGCAGAGTCCTCAAGTTTCATGTCTCACTTTCAAGTATCCCCAAAGGAAAGAGGTGTTAACAATTGAACTGTGGGCATTTACCCAGCACCTGAATTTAGGCATCAGAGCTTTTGATATTTTGTGTTCAACTCATTGATGGGACTCAGATGATCTCTATGAATAAGTAAATTAGGACTTAGTTTCCCCACCAGTTTTCCAGAATTCCATAAAAATCAGAAGGATTAGTCTGTGCTTGCTGCTTGGGTAAAACACCTTTAATTGTAGTACCACATTATCTCCAGAGCATCACTGCCCTGTAGAAATATTATGGTAGCTACAAATATGAACCACAGACACAATTTAAAAATTTTTGTAAGCATGTTAAAAAATAAAGAATCAAGTGGTGAAATTAATTTTAATATTTTATTTAAACAAATATATTAAAAATATTAACATCCCAACATGTAATCAACATAAAAAGAGATTACTAATGAGATACTTTTATCTTCTTTTATTCCTACTAAGTCTTTGAATCCAGTATGTATTTTATACTTAAAGTGTAATTTGGATGAGCAACATTTCAATTGCTCAAGAGCTACATGTGCTAGTGGGTATTGTATTGGACTGTGCAGCTTCACGTAGTAAGATGAGAAAGGGAAGTCTTCGGCAATTAATGAAGCAAGTGTATTTCTTGAGCTTATGCTTCCAGAATGCTGAGTGAAGGCAGTAGGTGTTGGCTAATAAGATGGGCTTCAAGTTCAATATTGGTCTTTTAATTACTTTAATCAGGTAGCTGGTTGGCTGGGGAGTATGGGAACTTGACCTGAAGGGATAGAAGGGACAGAAGGCCAGGGGTTTCTATACAACGACCCCATCCCTCTCCATCTGTCTTCCACCCTTAAATTTTTCCACTTCTTGGAAGTCTAGAACTTAAACAAAAAAGACTAGTTCTGCTGGTGAAAGTAACTTAGCATATAAGAGCTCAAGTTTAAATTCTGAAACACATTCTCTTTCTTTTTATACCTTAGTTCATATGGCAAAGGAGGAGATTTGCCTTTTTCTTTGAAATTGCCTATGATACCTTATTCCAGAAAGGCTCAAAAGCCAGAAAATCTAAGTAATATGTTTGCATGGTTTGCATGTCACAGTGACAGGAAGGAACTGCCCACCCCACCCCTCCCCACTCCCCATCTGTGAATAGAGACAAGTTTGAACAGGCCCTGCTTCTTTCACCTTGGTTAAGCATTATCTTGTGTTCTTTGGGTTACTCTTGCATAACACCATCACAAAGCATAAACTGAAAGCACCCCTATTTAACTTTGGTCTGAGTCAGCCCTGAGGACGAAGGGATAGTGTTGTGGCGGTGAGGAATTGGTGAGTTGTCAGTAACTAGGGAAATAAAATGGGAATATGGCAAACTTTAACTCCTTCTACCTAAATCCCCCACCCCTAACTTCCATCTATTTTCTTCCCTATGAAATGAGGATTTTTATGAGATGAGGAATTGTCAGTGTTTTTCATGAAGAAGGTCTATTTTCCATTTTCCATGTGCAAAAGGGAAGATAGAGGGGTGCTGACTGCACTAGTGGTGGACTGGGGACTCTTGGCTCTGCAATTGATTGTCTGGCTTCTCTCAGAAATGAGCAACTGGAGACTCTTAGATATAATGAAATCTAAGATTCTTTGGTAGTCTCAGTTTCTAGGCTTTTGAGTTTTGTAGATTACTTGCAGAGTTGCTCACCTATACTACTGCAATAAAGAGGTAGGTTCTGGGTAGTGGGGGTCTCGATTAATGATAGACATAGAAGTACCTGGAGTGTTTGGGGAGGGAAGCAGGGTATAGGTAGGAGACGGTGCACCCACAAGGGTTCATTGGTGTTAGCTAGAGTAAATTTGTTCGCTGAATGACATCTGGAGCTTTCTGATGGTAAGCTGAAGAACTATGTTTAGAAATAGGGTTGAAGAAGTACAGAGGTTGAATTGTTACCATGTGTTAGGAATGTGGAAGGTTGCTAGGATAAAAGAGAAAAGAAAGAAAAGAATCCAAGTAATGTTATTCTAGGGTAGCCCAGTATTTTGTCTTCAAGTGGCTTCAAATTTTAAAATATATTTACATTTACTATTGTAGTAATTCTAAAAAATAAACAAATGAGACATAAAACACCCCCAATTCCGCCACTTAAAATCTACTGGTCTAGTTTTCTGTGGTTTCTGGCGTGATTTATAAGTAAACATGAATCCCCTTGGTGATAATGTCCTCAAAAGCAAAAGCCCATTATGAATCTTCTTAAAGTAAACTTTTTATTTTTCACTAACGTTAGATTTACAAAAAATTGCAAAGATAATCAGAGACAAAGACAGGCCTCCCCCCTCCCTGCCCCTCAGCAGAACTTTGTATTTTCCAATCACATCTCACTGGCCAATATTATCTAAATCACCTTACATTTGTGAAAACTAAGAAAGCAGCATTGGTATATTACTACTATTAACTAAACTGTAGACTTTATTCAGATTTCATGAGTCCATTGTGGATTTTTTATCTATGAAGTTGGATATTATTTATGATACTACTTTATTTATTTAAATAACTAGGAGCCCAGTACACAAAATTCGTGCACGGGAGGGGGGTCCCCTCAGCCCAGCCTGCACCCTCTCCAATTCAGCACCCCTCGGGGGATGTCCGACTGCCGATTTTTAGGATCAGGCCTAAACTGGCAGTCGGACATCCCTCTCACAATCCAGGACCACTGTCTCCTAACTGCTCACCTACCTGCCTGCCTGATCGCCTTTAACTGCCCTCCCTGCTGGCTTGGTCACCTCCAACTGCCCTCCCCTGCTGGCCTGATCGCCCCTAACTGCCTCAGCCTCGGCCCCCACCACCCTGGCTTTGTCTGGAAGGAAGTCAGACGTCTGGAAGATGGCCGGTCTACCCACTCTAATTAGCATATTAACCTTTTAGTAGTATAGATAGATTATATGGGATAGGATTGCTTAAATGGGGTCGGGGGAGCATTTTTCAGCAGGAGGAGATGCTCTTGGCAGACAAAAACACATAATCCCTATATCTGGACTGATAGCCAGCCATATGCACTATACTACCAAACCAGTCATGAAAAAATTGAACTGCTTTCTTACACCTTACACCAAACAGCTGTTGCCTTAAAACTCCTCCTCAGCCCCCACCTTAAGTTCTGCCTTTGCAGTTCACCCAGATTAGGTTATGATTGGTTGGTTTATATGCCAGTCAGCACCAAAAGCTCCATCTTCTAGGCAGCCATTGGCTCTTGGCACTTCACCCAGATTTGGTTCTGATTGGTTGCTTTCTATGCCAGTCAGCGTCTCCGGGCCTATCTCTGGGCCTGATCAAAGAGGGGGGGCTGATCAGCAGCCCCCAAGGAGGCCCTGAGAGAAACAGAGGTGTGGCTGCTGGCGAAGCCGGGAGAGGGAGAGACAGGCAACAGCTGATCAACAGCTGCCATGGAGGCTGGGGATCAGACCCTGCCTCTCTCTCTCTGCAGGCCTCTTTCTGGGCCTGATCAGCAGCCCCTTTGGCAGTCAGTGCTGGGTCACTTCACCGGCACCGGCTGTGGTCAGTGCTGGGTCGCCATGGCAACCCAGCACTGACTTCTGGTGTTTAGTCGAGCCTTGGTCGTTATGGACCCTAGCTCTTTATATATATAGGTGCTCCCCCCCCCCAAAAAAAAAAAAAACAACCAAAAAGTATATTTTTCATGACAGATTAGGAAAATACTGAAGCATATAAATAATAAAATAAAATTAATTGCAACCCCATTTCTGTTCTAATTTTGTATTATATGTAAATATGTATACAATGAATTTCATTATATCTACAGTATAATTTTGAGTTGCATATTTTTCATACACTATTACTATAGGAGAAATTTATTTACTTAAAAATCTTCAAATCAAATTGTAATTTTTAAAAGCTATAGTTCATTGTGTAATTACTCATTTACCTATTGATAAACAGCCCTTAAGCTCTTTCTAATTTTGGTGACTATAAATTTTATTTTATGTGAATTGTATTACATAGATTGTTTACCATTTCTTTGATGTTGATCTCCGGGTAAATTTCTTAGAGTGGAATTACTGGATCAAAGGGTCTGCCTTGAGGTATGCTACCAAGTTATCATCCAGAAATATGGTACCAATTTATATTCCCAAAGTATCCTTTGAGATACTTATCTTACCATACCAGCATTGAACATCATAATTTTTAATCTCTCACAATTTGGTAGGTGAAAGGGTGGATATTTTTATTATTTTAATTTATATTTCTCTATTACCATAGTTGACCAGATAAATATTCTCCTATATTTTCTTAGCTTATATAAATGGACATATTACACTTAATGTTTTAAATCACTAATTAAATTTACATTTACATATCTAAATTTACATTTAAGAGACTTCTACATGGTCAGTATCCCCCAACACTATAATTGAATATTGCCTGTCCTGTTCACACTAAACTGTGATGTTCTTTTTTATAAGAGTGTCTCTACCTGGGATCACTCATTGGTTCCACTGACTTCTCTGTATCTTTGGCCAGTACCATTATTATTTTACCTTTAGAACCCTTCCATTAAGGGCTTGAAAAATTTCTTATCTTTTTATACAAAAAAATGTTTTAACTCTTGCAACTGTTTCAGATGAACTTTGGAACATTTTTTCAATTGATAAAGAGGAGTATATACTGTCCAATTTCATTGGAATTGCATTAGAATTGCTAGTCTTCTCAGTAACATGGCATATTTCTCTATTCAAGTCTTTTAAGAACATTCTGTGTTTTTCAAGGTGATTTATCATTTTCTTTAGATAGATCCAACACATTTCTTGTTCGTACTAATTGTTAATCTGCACCCAAGAGAAACATGGATTGGTAGGGATTATACCTGTAACCCGAGTATGTGCCTTTGACCAGAAATGGAACCTCTGACGCTTCGGTGCCCTGGTCGACACTCTAACCACTGAGCAACACTGGCCAGGGCTCATGTTACCTCATATTTTGTTGTTGTGAATAGAATCTTTGTTCCACATATCTTCTGAATGGTTTTTATTGGTAGAAGTTATTACCTACGGCTTGAACCTATGTAATGTGCCTAGTACATTACCTGACATGCAGTAAATATTAAATTAGCATTTGTTTAAATGAATAATTGATTTTTCATTTGCCTTGTTATCCAGTCACTTGAATTCTTTTAATAACTCTTTCAGTTCTTGGAAAAACTTGGATTTTTTCAGTATACTATGCATACTATCATCCTTTATAATAAAGAGGTAATATGCAAATTGACCATCACACCCTCACAATATGGCTGCTTATGACCAGGCCAGCAGGGGTTGTTAGTGAGGGATGACCCAACGACTGAACAGCAGACTGCGTGGGGTGATCAGGGCTGTCAGGGAGCCGTGAGGGCGACCAGGCCGGCAGGGTGGGCATGTGGGGGCAACGAGGCCAGCAGGGGGGGACAGTTGGGGGTGACCAGGCCAGCAGGGGGGGCAGTTAGGGGTGACCAGGCTGGTAGAGGGGGACAGTTGGGGCCAGCAGGCTGGCATGGGGGGAGCAGTTAGGGGCAACTAGACCACTGGGGGGGTGCAGTTTGGGGTGACCAGACTGGCAGGGGGGGCAGTTGGGGGCAATTAGGCTGGCAAGGGGGGGCAGTGAGGGGTGACTAGGCTGGTGGGGGGCAGTTAGGGGCGACCAGGGCAGCGGGGGGGGGGCAGTTAGGGGCGACCAGGTCAGCAGAGAGGGGGCAGTTGGGGGCAACCAGGTCAGCGGGGAGGGGGGGAGTTAGGGGCGATCAGGTTGGCGGCGTGGGGGCAGTTAAGGGCGACCAGGCAGGCAGGCAGGTGAGTGATTAGGAGCCAACGGTCCAGGATTGTGAGAGGGATGTCTGAATGCCGGTTTAGGCCCAATCCCTAGGAATTTTGTGCACGGGCCTCTAGTGTTCTATAAGTAATGCTAGCTTTGTTAATTCTTTTAATATTTAAATGTTTTGTTTCATACCTTATTGAGTTGCATATATCTCCCCAAATAATGATGCTAACTCACAGAACATATATGCAAATTTGATTTGATGAGAGAAATTGTGATAGCATTTATATTTATAGATCTATTCTTATACATTACAAAATTATATATTTTATACTTAGATTTATAATTTTTATCATGTAAATAATATATCCTTTTATTCTTTGACTTCTTTTTACCATGATATTCTTCTTCTTTTTTTGAGTTCATCTTTCCTTTTATTTATTTACAAAAAACATATCTGTCCTTTGAGCTTTAAGGATATATCCCCTTGAAATAGTTGGCTTTGACTGATGATACTGTTAGAAGAGGGGGAAACAGCCATTGAGAGAATGCAGGCAGTTGGGAGATTTAAGCTGTGGGAGACTAGAGACACACATGGCAGAGAAAGTCTATTTTAATGGTATCTTGGTACACATTGCGTTCATGAAACTAAGGCAAGGAGCACTGACAAGGTGTTTTTATTTTACTTATTTATTCATTAAAATATATTTTATTTATTTCAGAGAGGAAGGGAGAGGGAGACAAAAATATCAATGATGATAGAGGATGCCTCTGACATGCCCCCACTGTGGATCGAGCTGCAAAGGAGGCATGTGTTCTGACCAGAATCGAACCATAATCTCCTAGTTCATAGGTCGGTGCTCAACCACTGAGCTGTGCTGGCTGGGTGATAAGGTATTTTTAAAAATCTAATGTGTCTTAAAAACTCAGCTGTTTAGTAACAAATAAAACATATTGACTAGAGAATTTAACAACTTCTCACAAATGTATTATCTTATGCTTAAACAAAACTAAATGTGAGCTAGTTTATTTAAGGTAAAACTGCTTTCATTTTCTTTGGTGTCAATGTTTGTGTGAAGGATGTGAAAGAGCCTGAGGAAAGTGACAGAGACTATCTCATTGGACAATATTCACTAAAACAAATGAAATGTAGTTTAGAGTTATGTCAGGAGTTAAAAGGAACAGAACTTGAAGAGCCTGTTTAGGAACTCCAAGTGGGCTCTACAGTATACTCCACACAGTTTTGTTTTAGGAAATGACAAGAGGAAAAGGATGAGACCATTTCTTAACTTTTACCTTAGCAACTTTCCTGTCAGGTAGCCTTTAGTCAGCAGCAGTTAGCGGGGATCCCAAAGTACAGTCTCAGGTTGGAAACTACATTATTGCAGTGATGGCGGTGGCTTCCTGAGCAAGTACTCAAAACTCAAGTGAGAGTGGGATCCATTAGAAATTCTGAAACAACCAAAAGTGGCTCTCGGAGAGAATGCATGTAAATTATAGTCATACAGGATCCCCTATGGAGTTGTGGAAATATTTTACCTTAAACAAGATCTTGAAACACTCTCTTCCTGTCTGCATATCTTGCAAACACAGTGAGGCCTATTCCTGGAGGCAGTGACTAACTTCACATACATTGGTTTGTGTGCGCAAAAGCACTTCAAATGCTGGTCAGCAAAAGCATTATTGACCATTTAAAATGAAAGAAGTATTTTAAGAGGGTTATTACTCCTTAGACTCATGAATGAAATGGCCCCTACTTACAGTGGGGTGTTTCCTGTTCTAGCAGATAAGGGAGGTAGAATCACAGCCAAGAATTACTTTTCCCTGATTATTCCCCCCCCACACACCGATTATTCTTTATGTAGTTTGCTAAATCAAATTGGAAAAGGAAAATTAAATGCCAGAGTAAGGAACAAAAGATATGAGAGTGAACAAAACCTGTGATCTTTAACTATTTTGATAGTCAATTAGAATTTTGCATTTAGGTCTGTCCTGCTTGGTACAGGGCTGTTTAACATACTCGGGGAGGCCTCCTCCCGAGAGGCATTTAATAAGCAGGGAACACTTTACTATAATATAAGGCAAAATTCGGGTTTTAATAAAAATATAAAGTATTGTAGGAGCCCAGAGGAACTAGAGGAATGGGAAAGGTTGAAGGTTTTTTGAGCCTTTCAATCCAGAGATGGATTTCTGGAAGTAGTCCATTCCAGGCCAGGGTAACCTCAGGGCAAAGCCTGGTCATGTGGCAGTGTTCAGGAAGAGCTTGCAGTCTCGTGATCTCATGATGAGAGAGATGGGACTGAGTAACTATCCTATGACGTCCTTCAATGCAGTCTTTACTATGTTTGCAGAGGTAGGTTATTGAGAGGTGTTGAGGAAAATGAAAGATTTTGATCATGTTTTAAAAGTCCATTTAGGCAGAAAATGGCCATGCATTTGAGGAAAGAATAGCATTGATTTTAGTTGCATTTATACATTATACCAAATTCTAAAACATCCCTTTCTCCACGTCATAAGGGTTCTAGAGAGTTGCTCCTTTATTTCCATCCTTATTTGTCCACATCATCTTTTTATTCATTTAGTTAGGGAAAAATGCTCAGCATCTACCATTACATCTTTACTATACAGCTGCTTGCACTTTTCAGAGTGTCTTTATAATATTGGCTCTTTTATATTCTGTAAAAAACACTATGAAGTTAGTAAGGCTGATGTTATGGTTCTTATGTTATAGATAGAGAGCCTGAAAATTGCTCAGTCAGAAAGCTGGAAAGTGGTGAATTTGGATCATAATTTGGGTCTGCTAATCCTTTAAACAAATGTGACTTCTTCCTTTTGTACAACACTTAATCCTGTGTGAAATGCTGAGGACTGTGGACCATAATGATCTCTTCTCAGACAGGTGACAATCTTTTTGGGGGTCTGAGGTCACATGCCTGCTGAGCAGTAGAATCCCTATTAACCAGAATCATCTGGACTGGTAGTAAACTGTTTAGGTAATTAATCAGAAATTGGTTAAAGTGGGAAATTATAAAGCTGTTATATATACATAAACATGTTACAGCAACTTAAAACATTTTAAATGCCTATTTATTAACCAGTCTTTTGATGTAGGACCGAGGTCTTTGATTAAGGTGCTTCTTGAAGTCCACTTTATGCATAACTTTTCCATAATTTAAAAATATTGATTTCTTTAATGTAGAGTGAGAACTTAAAAACAGTTGTGAAGCAATCTTGAGTGTAGAATCATTTTTGATTTTAAAATTCCCCCTAAGATCTTCTGCAGATATCTACCCCATATCTAAGTTAACAACAGTTTTTTCACCTTTTTTTGACTGTGTCTTATGTAGTTCTCATAGAAAACCTGCCTTCCTTTTTCTACTTACTTGATGTAATCTTTAATTAAGTTATATAAATATAACAGCATACAACTGTCATAAACATGTCTGTCATAAATGGGTTTGGGAACGAACACAATGACTGTTGGTAAATATCCAACTCAATGGGTGTACACTGGCATATCAGAAAGTGCCTTCTAGCCAAGCGCATTCACTGTGCCACGCACAACAATCAGTATGTTTCACAGAGGGAATGGAAGACATCAGCCATTCCAGTGAGTTGATGAAGAGAGCTTCAGCTGCAGTTTAACCTGTAGCAGTATATACCACTAAATAAGTTCAAAGTGTGGGTGAGTGGAAGTAGTTCAGAAAGAAGATAGTGGACAGCTTTGGAAAGGTAGTTGGGGCTGGAAAGATGGGTGGGATTTAGGAAGGGGAGTTCTAGTTACATGTTTGTGCTTGTCAGCTGTGTGTGTGTGTGTGTGTGTGTGTGTGAGAGAGAGAGAGAGAGAGAGAGAGAGAGAGAGAGAGAGAGAGAGAGAGAGAGAGAGAAATAGAGACAGAGAGACAGAGAGAAAGCAAGGAATGGCTAGGTGCTTAGCAAAACAAAGAAATCCATTTCTTTGGAGTACAAAATAGTAGACAACAGATAGACCAATTTTTTCTATTCAAAATCCTCTTCTAAATTCCACAAGAAGGAAATCTCCTATATCAGGTGGGTTTGGTGAGAATTTTGATTTACTCCTAATGTAAATAAAATCATTGTGGGAGTTACAAACTTAGTCATTTAGTCTCCCTTCTTCAATGTGGACTATACCTAATCCATCCCAGACAGATGAAGGGCTACTGTATTATAAGAAAACTGCCAGGGAGGCATTTATGATTTCTTTTTGTGGTCCACTTTGAAGTTCTGGTCCCCTGCAATAACACTTCACGTATTCAAAAATGATTATTAAATATTCCAGTGTCTAGGCTGAAGTATCCCAAAGTGATAGAACCATTATTTCATCTATTTTTTTTAAATGTATTGATTGATTTTAGAGAGAGAAGGGTGTGAGAGAGAAACATTGATTTGTTGTTCCAGTTATTTCTACATTCATTGGTTGCTTCTTGTATGTGCCATATCTGGAGATCGAACTTTCAACCTAGGTGTATCAGAACGATGCTCTAACTAACTGAGTTACCTGGCCAGGGCTGTATTTTTAATTTACTAAATAGAAAAGAAGAGAAATTACAAAGTTTAGATTTTCCCATCTGCAATTTCAAATCGTCCATGAAGGGTCTTACTACTATGTGTGTATATCTACATTACTACGTACATGTGTGTGTACATAAAATATATATACACAGATACACACACACACACACACACACACACACACACACACACACGTGTGCCATAACTTTTGGAAAACAAAATAGAGAAATTTATCAGATAAAGATGCCAAAGGCAGTCTCACAGGTATAACTTGAAAGAATGTTGAGGTTCTGTCTGCTGAGATGACCTGACAGCAAAAAAAGGGAAAGTTGATTGATACCCTTTCACCTCTATCACTTCTGGCTCATCTTTTCTGGTTATTTCCTCCTCCTTCCTGTTCCTGTACTATCACAGGTTAAACAAGATCTGACCCTCATATCAGTTTGCTAAGCTCCCCATGATTATTAAGTGGGTTTGCTACTAAAATGGATTAAAGTATTAGTCTCCTTTGGGTTGTTTCTTAAGAGGATTCTTAGAGATGAAAGGCCTTGAAGACAGAAGGTCTTGAAAACCCTAGGCCCTGAATCTCTAATGTGGACCAAGTGGTTGCAGGGTTAATCATGCTAGTTTGCCTGGGATACAGTGAAGTTTTATTGGTATACTTACAAAGCTGGGCTTTTATGTCTGCATGGCTTATAGAGTAGTGCTGTTCAATAGAAATACATGGTGGGGCAAAAGTAGGTTTACAGTTGTGAGTATGCAAAACAGAATTTATTCTTGTATTATTATTTATTAACTAGAGGCCCGTTGCATATTTGTGCATGGGTAGGGTCCCTAAGCCTGGCTGCCAATCAGGGCCTTCCTTCCCCTGGTGCCGGCTGCTGGACAGGGCCTTGCTTCGTTCCATGCCACCTCCTGGTGTGGTCATAGCGAGCAGTCGAACTCCCGGTCGCTCCAACTCCTGAGGGGACAATTTGCATATTAGCCTTTTATTATATAGGATTATTGTATTATTTTCCATAGGAATAACTGTAAACCTTCTTTCCCCCCCACCCTGTATACAGTAATGTAAACCACACACATGAGCTACCTATGTTAATTAAACATTTTTAGTAGTCACATTAAAAAGGTAAAAAGAAACAAGTGAAATTCATTTTAATAGATTTTATTTAACACCATCATATCTAAAATATTATTTTAACATATAATAAAAATTTATTAAGGACATATTGTACTGCTTTGTGTACTAAGTCTTCTGAATATGGCATTTTGGGTAGTATGCTCCTAGTCAGAGTGGCCACATTTTAACTGCTCATGAGCCACATGTGCCAGAGGCTAGTCTATTGGATAATGCAGGTTTAGAGAGCGCCCCAAAGTAAGGACAAGGAGCACATCATCTCTAAGTGTTGGATCCCACTAGATAGGGAGCTTGTTATTAGACAACCTCCATCAGCCAGGACAGTTCATGGTATGTGCTGGTCATGTCCAGTAAGTAACTGGAATTAGTGTTTTGTCGAGCATGGGGCTTTGGAATGTCACTGTGTGCTTGATTTCACCTCAGAGGGAGCGGCTTGATTCTTACAGAGCTCTGAATAACGAGAATTGTTCCTCAGAAAAAGAATTGTTGAGCAATAAGTATAGGATTTCCTGGATAATAGCCAAGCCAGAGCAGGTTTTCTATAGATTGGTTAGCACACATTTTTTCCACTTCCTGGAGATGCCCTAGAATTAGAAGGTGGAAAAACAGCCATGTATTACAGTGGTGACTATAAAAGGCACCATGTTCCTGAAACTGACCTTGGTTGGAACTTGTTTTCAGGGATCCAGGATGGACTGGGAACATGTGTCCATAGTAGCAAACAGGCTTTCCCCTACTATTCAGACCCTTGGAGCACTCCTGTGAGCTCCTTTTCATTGCTGAGGGACCCAAAGCCACAGATAAATCTGGTACAATCATACTGTAAGATTTAGAACAGCAGTATTTTTGTATGAAAGCAAATGGGGGAATATTATGAGTATAATGCAGAATTTCCCTGCATTTTAAAACACCAGTAAATAAAAAGATACTGAGTTGCTTCGGAACACACCATCTTTTGTCTTGGTTTTGGAGCTCATTCTCCTTTGGAATAGGAGAAATAGTTATAGAAACACTGCCTTTTCTTGAGTTTAATGCACCTTCAAGTTCCAGAGTATGCACAGAAAGGCAAGGAAACTGGTATGGTCATCCTTATAAAGTGGATTTTCCAGTGGTGGGGGAGAATTCATTTCAAATAAGGTATTTTGAGAGAAAAGGACAACAAATGCTTTGTTAAGATTAATCTTACTAAAAACTTAGTTTAAAAAAATAAGTATATATACATATACACACATACATATCTTTTCCTCAGGGTAGCCAAGGTTCTCTTTTTCCCCCAGTGTCATTTTTATTTGAATATTTCTTTTAGTGAAATTTTATGAACAGGGTTTGTTATTTATTTAGATAGTTGTTTTATTCCCTTCAGGATTTCAACTTATATTTTAAATCTTTTCTAACATTTTTACTTTACTCTGATTATAAGACTAATACATATTGATTATATGAAGAAGATAAAAGGTATATACTAATGTTGTGCTTTAGTACTATCTTGTTTGTGATTACTGCTTTTTAAAACATTTTTTTTTTCTGGAGGGAAAACCTTGAGCATAATTTAAAGCATAACTTCAACCTTATAATAATATTTTTTATGATTATTGCTGCTTTAAATTATTTTCTAAAGGAAAAATCTTAGGAATAGAGGGTTGAAGTTATGTTTTAGGTGATGAAATAATCATAAGAACTATAAAAGACATGTCCACCATTTATATATTATAATTTTATCTATCAGTGGCAATTGCAGTTGAAAAAAGATCAAGTTATTAGATGGTTGCAGAAGTTAAATGGAAAAAACTAAGTTAAAAAAAATAAACAGTGGCCTAGCCAATTTAGCTCAATGGATGGAGCATTGGCCTGCAGACCAAAGGGTCCTGGGTTCGATTCTGGTCAAGGTAACGTACCTTGGTTGCAGGCTCTTCTCCGGCCCAGTCCCTGGTTGGGGACGTGCAGGAGGCAACCAATCCATGTGTTTCTCTCACACAGATGTTTCTGTCCCTCTCTCTTCCACACTCTCTGTAAATCAATGGGAAAATATCATCAGGTAAGGATTAACAACAACAGCAAAAAATAAACAGTGAGTAGCATAATGCAGATGGGTGAGACGTGGGATAGCACCTTTTATTCTGGTAAAAGAGCTAAAGATTCAGAGTTAGGAAATAGTGATGCCCATTGCTAACACTCCTGAAATCTAGCAATCATGGTAAACAATGCTCATTACCTGAGGTTCTTTCTGCTGCACTTAGGCATAGCTTTGCTTTTAAATCAACTGTTGGTATAGTCAAGTGGAAACCTATTTAATATCCTAGATATAATCTAAAAAGCGAAGGGAAGTAGGCAATAGAAAGCCATAGGATAAAATCTATGGATCACTTTTTTAGTAAAGCTCTCAGAAAAAGAAGGAATGGGGTGTAATCATTATCAGATCCTCTACAGCTCCCAAAGCCCAACCATTTTGATATATTGAATTTAAGGAAAGAGAGAGAACACTAGTGTAGTGGTTCTCAACCTTGATACCAAGATCTCAATGACTGCCATTTGTAGGGTTGGCACAGATGTTTTCTCATTAATGATTAAAGTACTAGAGTTGGCTCCCAGGTATCTAGGAATGGCACAGAGCTGATAGCCCACAACCTGGGTCTGCTCGTGGGAGTACGGGAATATGGGAACTTCATCTCTCCCAGTCACATAGTAAAAGCTGTGCCAACTGTGGCTAGAAAGAACAACCATCTAGTAATTTGTTTTGAACTGGCTTCCTCATGGAGAAGACTTCACAGTAGTAGCAGCTGCAGCTGTAGTAGTTACAGTAGTAACAGTCCATCTCTCTGCTGGTCTTTTAAAAAGTCTGAACCCCAGGGAAAGTCTGACTCAATGCTTTGGGACATGAATGCTTACAGGTTTAATTAAAGAAAGCCAACTCTGGTAGGAAGATGTCAAGGGGCACACAGTGCAGTGGATAGATGGTGTCTGACTCACAAGGAGCAACACACAGGGAGAACATTTGTTCAGAAAAGAATTCATTTTCCTGTTATCAGTAACTGATAGAGCATTGGTAGCACTTTTATTATGCTGCCCACAAACAGTTAAGGTTTCTTTGGTAGCTAAATAGAGGCCTCCTGAGTTCAGGTAGCCACAGTGGTTTTAGCACTGCAGGGTGGGGTACTGTTTGGTACTTGCTTTTCTTTTTTGTAAAATTGTAAACTTGTAGGTCTAGGTATATTTCAGGAAGGAAGTTAGAATGTTGGGTAGTGATTAATGTCTCTCATGGGGGTGGGGAGGGGTAGGCACTCTTTTCAAACCAAAACAAGTGTATTTACATTTATATTACTGTTTACCAGCAAAGTAACAATTCCCTGTCCTTCTGTGTCAATTCTATTCTGAGCAGATGTTGGGGGTAGGGGAAGGTAAATACTGAGGGTCTACGAAGAGATCACCTCCCTCCTTTTGGTTTTCCTTTTAGCCACATTACATTGTTCCATATTGTCTCTTAGGAAGCTCTGTGGGGAATCAACTTCACATGAAACAGGCTAAGTCCCAGTGACTGTCTCAGCAAGTGGTCTTAAAAGCTTAGTTCTGACATTGTGCTCACTAGAAAAAGGGTGACAACAGGAAACTCCTGGGGGAAATTTTTGTTCCAGAGCATTCTAAGGTAGAAATTCTGAGGAACGAGAACTGGACAGTCACTGGCCAAAGGTAGAATAAAGTGAACATGTGAGGGATTCAGCCTGCCCAGGGAAACCTGCTGGGAAGGGAAAATTATTTAAAACCACACTAACTGGATAAAGCACTAAAGTAGCAGAGGACTGGAAAAAAGAAAGTATGCTTCCAGTGTTTCCAAAAACAGGAAGAGAGAAATGAACCTGTCAGTTGTTATTCTCTCAATTTAAAGTTAATCTCAAGTGAAACAGTGGAAAAAGTATTACAAAACAACAGGCATGTCTTATGAGAGGGTTAATCAAGGTCGTGAGAATCAACAGTTTTGTAAATTATGTTGAAAAATTTACATTTATGAAATCTCAGGTAAAAATTGGTAATTAAATTGCTGCAGTAAAATAGCTGGACCATGGTTTAAAGAGTAATGAATCTAGAATGATGAAGATCCCCCTCCGAGGTTATTAGCCATGCCTGGAGGTTCACTACTGAGCCTGAAGTGGAGATTTCTTCTGACTCTGACTTGAGGTTGTTTTGTTTTTTGCATATTTATGGAAACATATTTTCATAGTATAGACCTAATTTGTATTCTGATTTTTTTCTCAGTTAATCTAAAGTTGCCATGAGTAGTTAGTTCTTATGACTATATAATATTCTGCCTAGAGACTGTACTTGTTTATGCTTTGTGTTAGATATTTATGTTATTTCAAAGGACATTTATGCTATTACAAATAACCTGCTATGAACATCCTGTGCATAGTACTCCTTTCCCCATTATTTTGGATTATTTTCTTAAAATTATTTTTAAATAGGATGAGTGAAAGAAATGAGCATCTGATGACTTTTTATCCTTCTTGCAAAATTGCTTTCTAAAACATTTCCCCAATTATACCTGGTGATGTAAGAGTGTGCCTAATGAGGTTACATTGTGTGATGGATTCCCTGGATTTAATGCAACTGGAAGAGATTCTCACCTGAGGTGATGCTGAATCACCTCCCAATGGAATCCTGGTCTCAAAATATACTTTTAATGAATTGCTATGGACAGAAAAAAGAAAAGTATCTGTCAGTGGGAAATTTTAGATAGCCTCTGATGGAAGGCTTTTTAATTTTTTTTAAGGTTTACATTGTTTTATGTAAAAGTTTTGGAGCCTAAAAATTGGGGAGTAAATACAATTTAATACATTGAAATTGGTTTATAAATGATAGCATCTAAAAATCTCTCATGTGTAGTGGGGCTCAGTAATATTTGTGAGTAAATGAAATGCTGTGGGAAACTTGTCACTCAGAGTAGCCCTGAAATGGATTTTTTTTTAATCGTGTGGTGGAAATTAGACTGTTCTGCTTGAAATTACAGATATTTTTCCACCCAGGTTTTCTTAAAATGAGCTATGTGTCTACAATTCACTGTTACAGCCAGTATTTGCAAATACTGTAACAAAAAACTGTTCAAACAAATATTCAGTCTTTCACATCCCAAACCATGTGGGAAAGGGAAATACTTTTTAAAAGTGGGAATTCTTAATGTTATAAATTGTTTGGTTGGAGCAGGAACTATTTAAAAACTCACAACTTTAATAAGTGAAGGAGACATACTGATGTAAACCACAAACATGTTTAGTGCATGAGATCATTCAGACTCCTCACCTTCATAACAAAAGGTTTTCCCTCTTCTGGCTTTTTCTTTTTTCTTTCTTTCTTTCTTTTCCTTTTCCTTTTTTTTTTTTTTTTGACAACCACGTCAAGTTTTCCTGGCGATGGCTGGGAGCAGCACTCCAACTATTAAGCTGTGTGAGAACAGTGAACTTGGTCAGCAAGGATCATTTGTCTGCAGTTGTCAACAAAGGCTTGTTTTACTAGGAACAATGACTACGCAGGTTTGTGCGGAGTGTTGTGTGCAGAAGCGTTAATCAGTAAGCAGCTTGAGCCACACTCAAAATCTCTTTTACATAGTTATTTTGCTCTTTAGAGGTGATTGTTGTCTCTGTCAATTGGCACCATGTGAAAAAGAAGTTCATCAGTATGCTAGGATGCTCTCTGCCGAGAAAGCTTGACTCCAGTTCTGTTTCTTTTCTTCTGGTTCTCTTTAATCAGTTTTCACCAGCACACAGCCCCGATACTATTGATGTTTAAGTACAGCAAAGTGATTAAATGATAATGATCTTGGTTTCCATCCAAGATGACAGATTTTTCTAGCTTTGGGAATACTTCAGTGCCTTGGATGGAGTGCATTTTTTACACACTCACTCACGCATTCACACACACATACATACTCACACACTTTACACTCACAGAAGACCTTGATTCCAAGAAGTACAGAAAGGACAATGTTGGCTATTAGAAAGGGTGCTAGTGTGAAGCTAGTACGAGTAACTGGGGGTGAATGAATAATTCTGTTCTGTTTGGCACTTACCAAAGGACTGAATCACTACAAGAAACATTCTAAGCTTTATTCCAGCCTGGTTGAATCACTAAGATCAAGTTGTTAGAAATCTGAAGCTGATAAAAGTTTCATTTTGAGTCCTAAGCAGTGGTACACATGTGAATCTTTCCCCTGTACACATATTTCAGGAGACTCTCTCTAACTTTTCCCACTCAGTGACTGCCCCCCGCCCCCAATTACATTTTTTTTTTTTTTAAGTTCAGTGTTGGGCAGCTTTCCATGCCTGACTGAAGCAGGTAAAACTGATGCCAGGGAATGTATGGAGTGGCAAGTTTTTGAGTTTTTCCAATTTTAGAGAGTATTTGTGAGGGGGCAATGGATATTAAAAATACCTTATGTGTAGTGCCTAAAAGCTTGGATAATGAGTTCTAATATCAGATACATCTATGTTCTAATCTTGACACTGTCTCTTGTCTCTTGATAGCCGTTTGACCTTGAGCAAGTCACTTAACCTCTCAATATGAAGAATAAACACAAATAATTGATTAATATAATAGCTTAAAACTAATTTAGCATTCTCTGAGCACTGTGCCTGGTCATGTTACATGTGTCGCCATTTAATCTGCATGACAATGCATTGAAGTATATCCTGTTATATTTTGACTAGAGGCCTGGTGCATGAAAATTCATGCACTGGAAGGGGGGTCCCTCAGCCTGGCCTGCCCACTCTCACAGTCCAGGAGCCCTCAGGGGCGGGAGGCGACCCAGCAATCAGGGGAAGGTTATGCCTCATCACACCTCTGCTGCTGCCACTGCCTGCAGCGCAAGCCTTGGCCAGCCCTGGTTATCTGAGCCTTGGGCGGCCCTGGGTGGCTGGGGGGCTAAGGGGACTGGGGGACTCTGGAGGCATCTGCTGCCCTGGCAGGGCTGAGGGGACTAGGCACCACCATCTTGTGGCTGTGGGTACCGCCATCTTTGAGGGCGGGACAGTCACTTAGCATATTCCCTCCTTATTGGCTGTGGCCACCACCATCTTTGCGATGGTGTGAGGGTCAATTAGCATATTTCCTCTTTATTAGATAGGATTTGACAAACAAGGAAATTGAGACCCAGAGAGGTTAAAATCTTGTTATAGGTGATATAGCTAATATGAAGGAGTAAAATGACTGCATTTCTTAAACCATATTCATTCCACTCTATCATCCTGGCTCTCCCCAAATGCCCTGGTATGATGTCTTATATACCAGAATTCCTGCTTCTGAATAGATGAGATAGGGAGGAAAGATTGACCAGAGATCTCCACAGATTCTATATTTGTGCTACTACCTTCTAATGTTTGACAAGATTCTAAACTTGTGCTATTACCTTCTAATGGTTGGAAAACAGGGGGTGGGGAGGAGGCTAGACCTATGAGAACTAACATTCTAACTAATCTCTGGTCCAAGTGGTTTCCTGCAAATGGTTTCGATTAGTGAGAAGTGGAAAGGAATACAAAAGGCGGAGGCAACCTATTGACAGACTTCTTTTGGTAGGGCTCATGAAGTAATAATACCATTTGACAATGCAGGAAAAACCATGTGAGGGTCTAGTGAGTCACTTCAGTCAAAAGTCTTTAAGTCTTAGGGTTGAGGGTATGAGAATTTGTATAGCTAGACCACAGCAGTTATACCAAGTCTTGGAAGGAAGTCTTTGGAAATACTCTTTGAAATATCTCATAAACCCTGTAGACTTCATTATCCTTGAACAGAGCTTCCCTTAGCCAAAGTTGGAGGAAGTTGAAGGAAATTTTGGACTCCTCAAGATCAGTCCTGCTATAAAGTACTTGCCTTTTTGGAGGGGAACTGGCTAATATCTAGATCGGGCTTCTGTGGTAGCAGTGGCCAGCTGTAATTTCTGGATGTTTGAACAGAACAAACCCTCTTATCTCTGAAAAAGTATGTTCATATCATTGGTACCAAATTAGGCAGTTGCTCATTGGAGCTCTTCCTCTTTGTTTATATAGGTATTATTTCCTTACTTTCATGCAGTGCTCTTGAGAATAGAATTGTTGATGATTTTCTAGAGTAGAAAAAAGACTGGCCCAAATACACAAACATTTTGTCTGTACACTGATTCTACTGGAGGTATATTAGGATTAACAATCTGCTGGGATGGCCAGAGTTTCCTGGGTAATTTTAACCTAACACTTACTTAAATTTTAGTGCCAAATGTTTAAACATGACAGTAAATAGAAATGTTAGGAGAGAGAAAGACAATAGGAATAACATAGATAGTCTCTTAATTTTAGATGACTTTTCTGGGTCTTTCAATTTCAGCAACCCTTATTGATGAAGAAGATGATGATGGTGATAGCTATTGTGTTATAGTGGTACCTGTTGTTAGTCTTGATATAATGGTTAGAAAATTTCTTATATGTTAATCCTCCAAAAAAAACCCAATAAGTTAGAGATTATTATTTATATTTTAGTTATTTAACACATTGGGATTCAGAGAATTATCTAATCACTCAAAGTCACAAAATATAAGAGTTAGTACAGGAACTAGTATACTGGTAGTGCTAAAGTTAGACTTCTTTGTTTCATTTTTTAAACAAAATTTTGCATTGTAAAACAGTGAATTAAAAAATTCATACACATCTTACTTTAAAAAAAACTAATGGTTTATAGAATTTTTTTCTCTTGATTTCTGATAACTCAAAAAAAGTATTGTTTGTGAAAACTAACTATTGTATAATAGAGGAAAGGGCTTTAACAGGAACATGATGACAACCATAAAGGCTTCATCAGCTTTGTAGATGCCACGTTTAAATCCCATGCCTTCCATTAGGTTCATTTGCAGTATATATTTTAATAATATTTCCAATGAGAGGTCTGGGAATGGGAATACATTTAATAGTATTTCCTATGAGTGTTTCTGAGTGATAAAATCTTGATCTTAGAATATCTGAAAGTGTCTTTATTTTGCTGATTATTTTAGTTGGGCATAACTTTCTATATGGACAGTAACTTCCCTTCAGATTTTGAAGATTTTAGCAGTGTTTGGCTTCAATAATGCTTTTTAGAGTTTTCTGACCATCTAACTGTAGTTCTTTTAAGAGTTTTTCTTTATTATGTTTGCTATCTCAAGTTATGTAGTGTGGATTTATATTTATTTATCCTGCTCATATCTAAGGGCTTAGCTCTTTCTCCAATTATGGGAGAGCTCTCCAAATAGTCCATCTTTGTAATTCCTTTTGTTATTATTTTTCTGAAATTGTTATTAGACATATAAAGGAATCTCTCAATCTTTCTGACTCTCTTAATTTAACTTATTTTGAAGAAAAATATTTTCCCCCTCTTGTGCTTCCTTCTAGCTGAAATAAAATAACACCTCCTTAATATTCTAATTCACTATTTTTTTGGGATGTGTCAAATATAGATTTTGTATCATCTGTTGAATTTTCCTAGTTTAGTGAATATACTTTTACTTCCAAGATTTTTAATTGTTTCTTCTTTATATATACCTGTTCTTATTCTGCTTTTTAAACTTTCATAAATAAATAAACAGTGGTACACATGTGAGTGTCTTCCCTGTATACTAGTACATATTTCAGGAGACTCTCCCCAACTTTTCCCACTCAGTGAACCCCCCCATTACATTTATTTTTAATGGGTATTAAAAAAACTTTATTATTTTTAATGGATGTTGTTCCTTTATTTATCTTATTAATCATCCTAAACCTATTTATTTTAAACTCTTTGTTTTATGAAATTAATTTCATTTGGCTAAATTTATAACTTAATGGTTGATTTGACTTTCTTAGAATTAGACCCTTTTATATGTTTGGAATTTTAATTTGTGGATTTGTGTGAATGTGAGGGATTTTCACTTTTTTGTATTGTTTCTTTCTCATTCTACCTTCTTGACTAATGCTTTTGTGGTTTTGCTGTTGTCTTCGCCTGGTGCCTCTGGCCCAGTCTATAACTGAGTATTATAATAGTATTTAATATATTACTGCTCTATGATGAGTTGGGGAATATCAAAGATTCATGGAGCAAGCAGGCAATCTGACTCAGTTTCTCTCCTAAGATTTCCTCTATGCCCATAGCAGTTCATAAAGCTGGAGCCTCGTGCAATGTGTTATTTTTTCCAGTTTCCTTTCATAGATGTGGGTACTTGGGTGTTTTTAGAGGAGCAAGGAAGCCTCTCTCGGTCCCTGGCTTCTAGCAGTAAGCCAGGTTCCATCTCCAATCTTGCATGTGGCAGTTCCAGCTCTCATACTCTTCAAAAGTTCAGTTCTCTGCAGCCACTGCCAGTTTCTGGCTTGGGAATCCGGTGTTTCTTTGATCATGTCTACTTTATCTCTGTTTTTGTTCTTATCAATGGAAATTTATCTTGCCTTAGAGACTGACAATATCTTACCAATTTTTTTAAATTAAATTTTAAAGTGTAAAATACGTATTTGGATCAAAGAAACTGTTTAGGAGCTCGGACTTGCAGAGCTAACATGATTTTAATTATTAGTATACCATTACTTTGCTAGTTTTCCTGTTTTAAAATCATCTCCCCAGAAATGCTGAGGTACTATTGAATTGCTGTCTGCCTGTCTTTTCTTCCTTCCTTTGCAAGATTGCTTAAAAAAAAATTAAGGGATTTACTTTCTTCCTGGTGTTACTTGGGTTAGGCAATATTTAGAATAAATTTCAAGACTGCCCTTTCAGTGCAAATGTCAGTATTATCTCAAGTTAAGGACAATGATATTAAGAAATAAGTAAGTTTACAGAAATTATTCTCCAGAACCAATTTTCAGGAGATGTGACATTTGATATGATGTTTACTCAAGCGTAAACTTCCATTTGGCTTTCATGTGCCTTGTTATGAAATAGCTGAGAAAGCTTCATGAGTTCTTAGGGTTTCCCTTCTTTTTCTTTTGAATATGAAATCATATTGTAGTAAAGGTGTTGTTTATATCAGAGCTTTATAAAAAGCAAATATTAATAAAACTGCAAATGTTTTATTTCTTTTTTTCACATCTTAATAAATTATGAACAACCAGAAATTGTCCATGCTTCAGGGTACATTTAAATGTACCTTGAGTACTTTAGGTTTAAGGATACCATTGTGCTATAAGCAATTTCTCCAGTCCTCTTTTAAAGTCTACTAAAGACCCATTAACTTTCCTGCCATTCCAGTAGCTTGTGCTCTTATGCTCAGATCCTGAACTCTGGTAACTGGTCATGGTAACCAACCTAAGTTAGGTATCTTGAAATTTTTCTTTATACTACAATAGTTTGGTGTAAACTGTTGTTTTCAAAATTATTTACTTATTTAAAACGACTCTTAATCTTTTGAAAGATATATGTACATGGTAAAATTTTCACACAAAGTGTTCAGTAAAAGCAATTCTCCAATTCTATCACATTCCTTCAGGCCTCTTCCTCAGGCCAGGGTTGCTGTTCTGGGTATCCTTCCTGAGAACTTCTGTGCATATATGGGCATAGTCCATTTTTAAAATAAATGATAACACATGCTATACACTGTTCTGATCCTTGTTTTTCACACCTTACGATTTACTTTGGAACTCATTCTCTATCAGTAGGCAAAAAACAACTGCCTGATTACTCTTTTATACTAAAAGTGGTAACTTGTAGAAACTTTTGTACTCTACAAAGCATTCATTAAGTAGGAGCTGTTAATGTCTATGGCAAGTTTGTTTTATTTTAAAGTAGAATGGACTCTGTTTATTCAGCTCTTCTGGTGGGTAGATTTTGAACTGTGTAGTTCAGTAACTAACAGAGCAGGGTTTTACTGTATGGAAGTCAGCCTTTCAGTTCTGTGTTTTCAACAATAGGTGGCACCAGCAATTTCTGTATTTGGGCTATATGTAGATGGGAAGCATCATCATTTTGATTATTTTTCACTTCATATTGTTGTGTTAATAGATTATTTAGAGCAAAGATGTGTTTAACTGAAGGCCGAGAGGCTTGCACAAGCATGCACACACATGGGGATTAAGCAGCATTTTGTAGAAAGATACCTGGGATTCGATGCTGCATTACTTTCCATGTCTGTATTTGTAGCAGTCATCTAGTGAGACCAGACATTTAGGTAACACATTAGATTTAATTAATTATGAATACAGTCTTATATATGCAAAGTAGATCTTTGCAGGTGAATATTTTGATATTTATTTTGGTGGAAATTTGGTCCTTGGCCACACACATGAGAATTTAGCATTGCACTGAGGAATCATGTGCTCTCATAGCTTAGTGTATCACAGCTGCATTGACAGTTCTCATCTCTGTCTCAGCCCTTCCTGCTACCCCATGCTCACTGTCATCTGTGCCTAGAATGTCCCCATGGAATTTAAAACACAGCATATAAAAAATTAAATTCATTATTATTCCTGGAGAACAGTTTTCTTTTCTTGCCACCTTAGACTTCTCTTTACTACTTTCTAATTTAACCTTTTGTCTTTCCAAAAATTTGTTTTATTTATGTTCCCTGATAATATAAGGCTTTGGGTGGATGAAGATGGCGACCGGCAAGAAGGTAGGAAGGGAGAGAGTGTGAGAGAGTGAGGGAGTGATAGAGGAGTGTGTGGACATGGTGTGTGTGTGTGTGTGTGTGTGTGTGTGTGTGTGTGTATGAGCTATAGACAATTAGATCCTGAAGGTCTTCCAAGGGGCTGCTAAAACGGGTAGTCTTAGTCGGCAAAGCCCTGCTGCCACTGCGGACACTCCAGGGGTGGCCAGCGCGGGCACAGAGACCACACCATCTTGAAAAACAGAACTGCTTGAGACTAGGATCCTAGCCTCAGCACCACCCAATCTGGTCCCAGACACAAACCGGGACCCTACAGTCACTAGGGACAAAGACTTGTGACCACAGCTGCAGACCCACAGACACCAAGAATCGAGACATCCTGGCCGCAGATTTCTGTGAGTCACAGAACCCATCCCCCTCCCCACAGGCTCGCTGCAGTGCCATAGGAACTGCTAGACCCACCCCTTGCACAGGGCTGCAGCTCTGCTATGGGAATGTGAGCCTGGGCGCATGCTAGGACACTGGGAATCTGTTCCCTGAAATGCAATCGGGTGACCAAACCCCACGCCCACACAGGGCGGCAGTGCCACCTGACTTAGATTCTGGGCAAGTGCACACAGAAGTCTGTTTTCTGCAACTGTGCAACCCAGTCCCCCAAGCAGACCGGGGACCCTGATTCTCTGCGCAAGAGGCAGCACTGAGGATCAGTGACTTGACTCTTGTTTCTCATGGCATGAGCCTGGAATCCCTGTTTCCCAGTGCATTCACACTAAGAGCCAGTGAATCCAATTCTTGGTGCATGCACACACAGGGGCCCTGATTCTCGGTGCGAGGCTGCACCAAGCAACAGATTTTGATACTCAATTCTTGGTGCGGGCACAGGGGGACTCTGACTCCTGGCACGCACTAGGGGACTCAGATTTTCGACATATGCCAGCGGGGTCTCTTTTTCAGTGTGGTGCAGGCGGGGTCCCTGATTCTAGGTGCATGCAGAAGGCCACACTGAGCGCTGGTGACTCTGATCCCGGGCAAGCGTGGCTCCTACCAACCCTTGGCAGCCACACGTCTCGGTGTTGGAGCTCTTCAGTGACACTTGGGTGGTCTGAAGCTCCCACTGCACACAAACCAGGCCCACGCAACTCAACGTTTGAACCTTCTGGTGATAGAGAATGGGGAGACAATGAAACAATCCCCAGAGGAAAGAAAATGAGGAATTGCCAAGAAAGGAAATAAGTGAAACGGAAGCGTGCAAACATGACAGAAAAAGAATTCAGAGCAATGGTCGTACAATTCATACACTGGATGGATGAGAAAATAAATAACCTATGAAAAAATCAGGAAGAAATAAAAAGTGATATAGCTACAATAAAAAACACCATGGAAGATTTCAACAGTAGACTAGAAGAAGCAGAGGACCGAATTAGTGAGTTAGAAGATAAGGTAGAGAAACAAGCCCAATCTGAACAGCAACTGGAGAAAGAAATTAAAAAACAGGAGGAGAGTCTAAGGGAGCTTTGGGACAACACAAAACAAAGTAACATATGTATAATAGGGCTTCCAGAAGGACAAGAAGAACAGCAAAGATTAGAAAATCTATTTGAAGAAATAATGACAGAAAACTTCCCTGATAGGGAAGAAAAAAGTTACACAAGTACAGAGAGTCCTAAACAAGATGAATCCCAAAAGACCTACACCAAGACACGTCATAATTACAATGGCAAATATTAATGAAAAAGAGAGAATCTTAAAGGCTGTAAGAGAGAGAGACAGAGAGTTACCTACCAAGGATGCCCCATCAGATTATCAAATGATTTCTCAACAGAAACACATCAAGCTAGAAGGGAATGGAAGGAGGTATATAAAGTGATGCAAAGCAAAGAGCTGAATCCAAGAATATTCTATCCAGCAAGACTATCAATCAAAATTGAAGGGGAAATAAGGAGCTTTTTGCAGACAAAAAAAAGCATAAGGGAGTTTCATCACTACCAAGCCAGCAATGCAAGAAAGGCTAAAGGGAATGCTATAAAAAGAAGAAATAGAAAGGGAGGAAGGAACACAGGCATAAAGTACAGAAATGGCTACAAAGAAGTACCTATCAATACTAATGTTAAACATAAATGGATTAAATGCTCCAATCAAAAGACATTGAGTGAGTGAATGGATAAGAAAACATGACCCATTTATATGCTGTCTACAGGAGGCCCACCTCAGAACAAGGGACCCACACAGTCTGAAAGTGAAGGGATGGAAAAGTATCTATCAGGCAAATGGAAATGAAAAAAAGAAGCTGGGGTAACAATACTTTTATCTGACAAAATAGACCAGAAAGTGAAGACCATAACAAGAGACAAGAAAGGCCACTTCATAATTCTAAAGGGTTGATACAACAAGAGGATATAACTTTGGTAAACATTTATGCACTCAATACAGGAACACCCAAATACATAAAAAAAAAACCTTCTGGAAGATATCAGGGGAGAGATGGACAGCAACACAATCATAGTAGGAGACTTTAATACTCCATTAACATCACTGGATAAATCCTCTAGACAAAAAATTAGCAAAGAAACATCAATCCTAAATGACTCACTAGATCAGATGGACTTAATCAACATCTTTATAACATTCCACCCAAAACTACAGCATATACATTCTTCTCAAGCACACATGGGACATTTTCAAAGATAGACCACATATTGGGACACAGGTAAAGTATCTCCAAATTCAAGAGGATTCAAATCATATCAAGCATCTTCTCAGATCACAATGGCATAAAATTAGAAATCAACTACAGTAAAAACAATCACAAAAATTCAAACATTTGGAGGCTGAATAGCACACAATTAAACAATGAGTGGGTTACCGAAGAGATCAAAGAAGAAATAAAATACATTCTAGAAACAAATGACAATGAAAACACAACAATCCAAAATCTTTGGGACACAGTGAAAGCAGTCTCGAGAGGGAAGTTCATAGCATTACAGGCCTACCTCAAAAAAACAAGAAAAACTTGTAATAAACCATCTAACTCTGCAACTTGAAGAATTAGAAAGAGATCAAAAAGAAAAGCCCAGTGAGAGCAGAAGGAAGGAAATAATAAAGATTAGAGTAGATATAAATGACATAGAGACCAAAAAAAGAATACAAAAGATCAATGAAACCAAGAGCTGGTTCTTTGAAAGGATAAACAAGGTTGATGAACCTCTAGCCAGGCTCACCAAGAAGCAAAGAGAGAAGACCCAAATTAAAAAAATCAGAAAATAAAGAGGTGAAATAACAGACCCCATAGAAATACGAAGAATCGTAAAAAAAATACTATGAGTAACTCTACTCCAACAAACTGGTCAACCTAGAAGAAATGGACATATTCCTAAAAAAAAATAAAAAAAAATACGACCTTCCAAAACTCAACCAGGAGGAATAAAATAATCTAAATAGGCCGATAATTATGGAGGAAATTGAAGCAGTAATCAAAAAACTTCCAACAAACAAAAGCCCGGGGCCAGACGGCTTCACAGGGGAGTTTTATCAAACATTCAAAGAAGAAATAAAACCTATCTTCCTCAGACTATTGAAAAAAGTTCTATAGGAAGGAGAACTTCCAAGCACTTTCTACAAAGCCAGCATTACCCTAATTCCAAAACCAGATAAAGACAATACAAAGAAAGAGAATTACAGGCCAATATCCCTCATGAACATAGATGCCAAAATCCTCAACAAAATTCTAGCAAATTGGATCCAGCATTACATTAGAAAGATCATACGCCATGACCAAGTGGAATTTATCCTGGGGATGCAAGGATGGTATAACATTCGCAAATCAATAAATGTGATACACCACATAAAGAAACTGAGAGATAAAAACCACAAATCATATCAATTGATGCAGAAAAAGCATTTGACAAAATCCAGCACCCTTTCTTGATAAAAATTCTCACTTGGGTGCGAATAGAAGGATCATACCGCAACATAATAAAAGCCATATATGACAAACCCAAAGCCAACATCATACTCAATGGGCAAAAACTAAAACCATTTTCCCTAAGAACAGGAACAAAATGGATGCCCACTCTCACCACTCCTGTTTGACAAAGTACTGGAAGTACTAGCCATTGCGATCAGACAAGAAGAAGAAATAAAAGGCATCCATATTGGAAAAGAAGAAGTAAAACTGTCCTTATTCACAGATGACATGATATTGTACATAGAGAATCCCAAAAACTCCATCAAAAAACTACTAGACTTAATAAATGAATTTGGCAATGTAGCAGGATACAAAATTAACACCCAGAAGTCTATGGATTTTCTATAAACCAATAATGAACTCACAGAAAGAGAAATTAAAAAGCAATCCCATTTACCATTGCAACAAAAAAATGAAGATACCTAGGAATAAACTTAACCAAGGAGACAAAGGTCCTGTACTCAGAAAATTTCAGGATGCTAAAAAAAGAGATAGAGGAAGACATGAACAAATGGAAGAATATACCATGCTCATGGATTGGTAGAATCAACATCATTAAAATGCCCATACTACCCAAAGCAATCTATAAATTCAATGCAATCCCCATTAAAATACCAATGGTATACTTCAAAGACCTAGAACAAATTCTCCAAATATTCATCTGGAATAAAAAAAGACTCTCAATAGCTGCAGCAATCTTGAGAAAGAAGAACAATGTTGTAAGGATCACAATACAAGATATCAAGCTATACTACAAAGCCACTGTTCTCAAAACTGCCTGATACTGGCACAAGAACAGACATATAGACCAGCGGAACAGAACAGAGAATCCAGAAATTGACCCAAGCCATTACACTCAATTAATATTTGACAAAGGAGGCAAGAGCATACAATGGAGATAAGACAGTCTCTTCAATAAATGGTGTTGGGAAAACTGGACAGATACTTGCAAAAAAAAAATGAATCTAGACCACCAACTTACACCATACACAAAAATAAATTCAAAATGGCTAAAGGCCTTAAATGTAAGATGGGAAACCATAAAAATCTTTGACAAAACCTTAGGTAACAAAATAGCAGACATTTGTCATAGCAACATCTTTACTGATATAGCTCCTAGGGCAATGGAGACTAAGGAGAAAATAAACAAATGGGACTACATCAAAATAAAAAGCTTCTGTACAGCAAAAGAAACCATCAACTAAACAGCAAGAAAGCCCACTGCATGGGAGAACATATTTGCCAATGTTATCTCTGATAAGGGTTTAATCTCCAAGATTTACAAGGAACTCATACAACTTAACAAGAGGAAGATAAACAATCCAATCAAAAATGGGCCAAGGACCTAAATAGACACTTTTCGAAAGAGGACATTCAGAAAGCCAAGAGACATATGAAAACATGCTCAAAGTCACTAATCATCTGAGATGCAAATAAAAAAAAACAATGAGTACTACCTCACATCTGTCAGAATGGCTATCATCAGCAAATCAATAAATGACAAGTGCTGGAGAGGATGTGGAGAAAAAGGAACCCTCCTTCACTGCTGGTGGGAATGCAGACTGGTGCAGCCACTGTGGAAAACAATATGGTGTTTCCTCAAAAAATTAAAAATGGAACTGCCATTTGACCCAGTAATACCACTTCTAGGAATATATCCCAAGAAAACAGAAACACCAATCAGAAAGGATATATGCACCCCTATATTCATAACAGCGCAATTTACAATAGGTATGATTTGGAAACAGCCTAAATGCCCATCAGCAGAAGAATGGATTGGAAAACTGTGGTACATCTACACAATGGAATACTATGCTCCTGTAAAAAAGAAGGAATTCTTACCATTTGCAACAGCATGGATGGATCTGGAGAGCATTATGCTAAGTGAAATAAGCCAGTTAGCGAAATATAAATACCACATGATCTCAAGCATTAATGGATAATAAAGAACATTACAAACTGTTGAACAAAAATAGAGGCAAAGATTCATCGAACAGACTGTCAAACCTCAGCGGGAAGGTAGGGAAGGGTTGGGGGATGGGTAAGAGATCAACCGAAGTTCTTGTATTCTTGCATATAAGCACAACCAACAGACGCAAGACACTGGGGGCAGGGGGACGAGGGCAAGTATTGGGGAGTAGGGGAGGCCGGGGAGAAGTGGGAGGGCAAAGGAGACATATGTACTACTATTGATAATACCTTAAACAATAAAATAAAATAAAATAAAATAAATATATAAGGCTTTGGTCACTTTATAACTGTAATTCTTCTGCCTATTGCCCATTTTTTCTTGTTAAGCACAGGGAGAATAATCCTCCTTGCTTGAGGATGGAAAATTGATTGAGGGGTTCATAAGGTTTTCTAAGTTATATGATCTAATTCAGGTGTGACTTACACAAATTCTGATGCCACCATCCCTTTGCCTGTATTCCTCAAGTTCATGGTAACCCTCAGGTCCATGGGAAACCCTCAGAAATTAGGAAATGAAGGGAAGTTCTACGGCTCTGGACAGTGTTGGCTTTTAAATGGAATTAGTATCACTTCTCTTTTATTTTCCTTCTTAAAGGAGGTTCAGGCTCATTGGCCTTCACCTGGCATCACGCTTTGGTTTCATCCCATGATGGTAGGTGTGGGTTTCTGTCTTCATAGAACCTTTTGATATTATAGAAGTCCCAGATAGATCAGCTGCATATCTTTATGCCAAGATCTTATAAATTTCAGAGTTCTTAAATCTTTTTTGTCTTCTGTAAATTAGTACTTAATTCTTAGAGATACTGTCTTTTATAGGTATTTCAGTGGTTTATTCAAGTCACTCTTTTAGTCAGTAGTAAGATACTCACACAGGATGATGAGTTTTCTCTGTGCCCAAAGCTTCAATTGACCTGCCCCATATTTTGCCATTGTATTAGGACAGGCACCCAATACCAAAGAGGCCAATCAGTCCTGGAGTTCTCTGCTTTCTCCACAAGTTCTGCTTTAAAACCTTCAAAAGCTCTTCCCAACTTGCCACTCAAGACCATTATTATGTGGACCTAACTTCTTTTTTTCTTTGCAATGTAAAATGACCCAGAAACATCTTTGGAAGTCTGGCACACTCAGCCCTATCTTTCTGGAACCAGGAAAGATCACCTTCCTCAGAGAGGAATGCCAGAGAGAAGGATAAAGAGAAAAATAGGTGTTTGGTAAGGTTGCCTGCTGCTGCAGAGCTACTGCCCCCTCTGCACGTCTCCCCATCAGCAGAGCAGAGGGGCCAAACTGCTGCGTTTGCCTTCTGCAGACCTCTCCCCACCTCAGGCTTCCTACTTGTGTGCTAGGACTTTTTTCTTTCTTTCAGAGATCCTCCTAATGATCATTCTCACCAGATTTCATCCATCTTATCAGCCTCCAAGATCAACTGTACTCCTCTTAGAAATAATTCTGATTACCTTTAAAACTAAGATATAAACATATTCTAGAAATTTACTTCAGACTAATGAATTGATAATAACAACACTTAATTGAGGTCATGTGATAAGCCAGACACTTTGCACCTATTTCCTTTTTAGTCCTCATCAACAACTTCATGAGGTAAATACTTTCACTTGTGCCCCATTTTACAGTGGAAGAAGTCAAGGTTCAGGAAAATGAAGTAACCTGCCTAGGTTCATACAGATAAGGAGTAGCAAAAAAAAAAAAAAAAAAAAAAAAAAAAAAAAAAAAAAAAAAAAAAAAAAAAAAAGGGAAGGCTTGGCTTTCCACGTAATACCCTCACTACTTTGAAGCAATTCTATAAAGTTGAAAGAAGCAGGAATTTATGCAGTTTCTTTTCCTTGCTTAGCTCTTTAGTACCATCCACTCCCCCTTAGGTATAAATGGCTGCTCTGTGACGCAGAATTTGAGCCCAGGCATAGCATCGTTTAACCTTCTCCAAGGAAGAGCTAATATTTCTCTGAGTTTTATAAGTTGTTTCTGTTGGTATTTTTTATTTATTTATTCAACCTATATTCATTCTAATGATGACATGCCAAGCACTGACGATATAGTTGTTGAAAAGGCATATATGGTCCTATCTTCATATAGTTAACTGATTAGGTGGGGAGAATGCAAGCTATATATATGTAAATAAGAAAAAAACAACAAACAAATGAGAGACCAACTTATTTCTGCTCATTGTTATTGTCATGATATTGGAAAACAGAATTAACTTGAACATTCAATGTCTAATCTGTTGAGAAAAGACACTAATATGAATACATTGTCTCTTGGGCAGGAATTAGTAATTCAAACCAGTATATGTTTGAAGTTGATTAAAGGAAAATAGTCCACATTCCTGAATAATGATTTAAATGTGTTGGAACATTACCCATTACCCACACATAATAGAAATAAATTTTAAAATTCTGGCCAGTTGTTAAAATAACATTTCAGGTAGATGGTGTTAATAAGTATTCATGCAATCATAGAATGCTGAGCTAGAAAATGTTGTTTGACCTTTTCCTTCCTCATTTTTCCTGAAGAAATTAAAGCTGAGAGAAATTGTATAAGCAGTATTCCCCTTACTTCCCAAATTCATGACTCTAGGATGAATAGATTCTGGTTTAATCAAGGTCTCAAGAGTTCAAGTTGTCAACATTTTACCCTCTCATACATTAGCAATGTCAATGACTTGGAAATTAATATGATTTGAACTTCATGATTCTTTCCCTCAGATGTGGTTGAAGTAGTGTGAGCTCATCAAGAAGCAGTTAGTTAGATCTTCTCTTCAGCCTTCCTTGTCTAAAGTTCATCTTCTACTTCTGAATGGTTTAAGTAGTTCATAGTGACTCAAGAGGTAGTTTTACTCTGTGTGACTACTTTAGCAGACCACACTAAAGCATTTATGTTCCTTGTTAGGTTGTAGGAATGAGTTTTCTTAATGCCATCACTGAATTCCAATGGAGGAACTAAGTTACTCATGCATTTTCTAATGGTTAAAAAATTTTCCAGAATCTTGGCTGTCTAGTTCTCATCATGCTGAGGTTCATTACCAAAGAGTAATTGGTAGGTTTTGACTAGCAGGCTGACACTACTTAGAAAACCAACTAAATAAAACATCTAAGATCCTAGGACAAAATTTTAAAGAGTAAACTGTATGAGAGACAACATTTTATAGTTATAAGAAAAAATGCTAACTTGGAGAAAAATAACACCTTCCTATTAACTTACTACATCAATGTAGTAAGCTGTTTACCCTCTCTGAGCCTATTTTTTTTCATCTGTAAACATGAAGATAGTCATAATAATACCTGTTGTAGCTGTCTCATGTGATTGTTGAGAAAATCAAAGGAGATAACAAAGGGGAAGGCTCATTAAAAAAAAATTGTCAGCCTTCTGTATCTATAGGTTTCCTGTCTGCAAATTTAACCAACTGCGGATCGAAAACAGTACTTTGAATTTGTGGGTGTGGCGCACAGGCCATATATATTGTTTTAAGCCATTTTATATAAGGGACTTGAGGATCTGCAGATTTTGGTATCCACAGGGGTCCTGGAACCAACTGCCTGTGGACACTGAGGGACAATTGTACTTTGAAGATCTATGTAAGTATAAGGATTAAAAAATATTGTAGTAATGACAATGATACTCAGTATGACAATTGTGATATAAATCTTGGCATAGAATTATGTATAAGAGAGCATTAAATGGTTGGATGCACTTACGTGTTGGTATGTGACAGTGTTTAAAAAATGCAAGTCACCAAAGGAACAATTTTGCTGTTCAACATTGAGTCAGTAAATGAAAATAGGTTGAAATACCTTCTTTATTTCAAAAGAATTAAAAGCAGTTTTCAAAGATATAAATAATAGGAAAGGATGAAAAAAACTAAGTGAAGTAATAAAGCGAAGGGAAAGGAGAGTAAAACAAAAGGTTAAGTTAGGACCCAAAATGCTCATCATAAGACCCTGTACCATTTGTTAGAGATGAGTAAGAGCCTGGATTCTGAGATTTTCTGCAGTCAGTGCAGGGACGGAAATATCATCAGTTGTGTGAATCATAGTCCCCTTAAGGTTAAATAATGAAGCAGGACTGTTCCTAATAATGAGACGTAAGACAATGATTTTCCCACAGAATCCTCATAAAGAGAACAGTGCATGATGCACAACATCCTACAAAACATCTTGATAAGAAACGTTCATACATTTTTTGAGGTTGTTATTGGTATGATTGCCAGATGAAAAATTATTAACATATTCATTGTTTGTTAGCAAACTTGTAATGACTTGATGTAATAATCATGATAACATATGGGTTAGGACTAGAAATAATCTCTGAGATCACATTGGTCCACCCTTTTGTTTTATTGATTAGGGAGTTGAGGCCTGTAGGAGTTGAGTGAAAACTCAGGGTGGTGGGCTTGTATCAGAGCACAAGATACTAAGTGAAAATAGTTTGCTATGAGCTCATTCTGCATGATCATGGGAGCTTTCCTTGTTTCAATATAAATGCCATTTGGCACTTTCAGTGTGTTTCTAATTGTGAGTTTAGCAGTTCACTGTGGTGGCTTTTTCTGGCTGTTTGTTGTAGAAGTGTATAAGCTATTGAATATGATGATCACTATAGAAGTTCGAATGCAAAATTGGAACTGAAATTTATAGAGAACAGGTCTCAATATGCAAAGTTGACCAAATTTGTAATTATACTACCTGGAATGCCCCTCCTCAAGAAGTATCCTTAACACTATTGTCAAAAACAAAACCAGAAAATATAGAAGATCAGCAATATTTTAAGCAAATTTAAAAATACCAAGAACCTTAACTTTGAAACATAGATGGAGTTTTAAAATATTGACCAAAGCCTGAGGGAATTTTAGGTTGGCTTCTCTAGCCAACTTATTTGCTCACATTCATGGAAAGTGGCTTCTCCTGTGAGTAGCTGTTTGTCCAAGAGATTCCTGCGGTGTGTTAGAGGCGGATTAAAACAAACTTGTTTCATCAAGGAACCAGGAGATCAGCCTTGAGAAAATAAGGGTTGTCTCCAAAAAGGATCAGTCATTAATTAGGCTTGAGGGATATTAGAGAAATTTGACTTTTTTGTTTTTTGGGGGGCAATTTGTTGTATCTTTGAGAGAGGCATGCTTATGGACTTTTAACCTAGGGATGGTGAATTGTAGAATGTAAACATTGGAAGCCATGATAGTGATCTATCTCACCCATGAGGTCCACTTGACCAAGTCACAATGTAGAAGGCTACAACTTGAGTCATCTCACTCCAACTTTGTTATGTGCTGGAGTGGAGAGGAAGAAGAGGCAGCACAGATGTTAAATTCCTTCTTTCGTTTGTCTTTTCGTTTCCTAATTTGTAAAATTAAAAATTGGGGCTAGATTATCTCAAGATAACTTCATAAATCTAAAAAGGATTCCTCTTGTGAAGAGAGCAGGTGTGAGAGATGTAAGTTCTTAAAAAGTAATCTTTCTCTCTCCTTAAAAAACTCAGCCTACCTAAAAAGTGTCTTTTCCCTAGATCTCTAAGGAATAGCTGTAAAAGGAGTAAACCTGAAGGCTGCTGAGATAAACAGAGTGGAGGCATCATCTGTTATTCCACTTCTGCTTAGTAATGCCTTGTGAATGAATGCATTGGTCTGAGAAGTGGAACGCTGCATTATTTTCCTGTTACTGACAGCAAAGTGAATTAGATGTCTTCTATCTCAAACTTATGCACTTGCTAAGCCAATGTGTTAAGATACAAAACACATGCCTCATTTTTAAACCGCAAATTACCAGTGCATTCCCTGGACTGCCCAGACCTGGTCCGGGTGAAGCTTCTGTTCTTTTAAGGTAACACTGTTCTTTGACTCTCCTGGCCAAAAACTTGCTTACTGAATTTTGGTGATCTGCGCAAACACTTGACATTATTAGAGACACTGTGACTTGAAACCTTTGGCAAGTCCAGTAGGCAGGGTTATGCAAAGTTTTGGCTTGGTTTGTTTATGTTTGTTGTAAGTGATGAATGTTAAGTGATTCACAAATGAAAAGGTTAAACACAAAGGGAAAGGGAGGGCCCATTCTAAGCATCTCATGTCTGCCTATCCATTTTCCAGGCCCCAAGGTGGTCAGTGTAAGGCTTTTCAGGATGACTGAGCAGTGAGGGATCTGATGTAAAGAGAGTTTAGCTTTTAGATAAGTGGATAGTGGGAGAAGCTGGGTAGATGGAATAATACTATGTTTGGGCGTTGCAACAGAAGAAGAAAAGAAAGGTGTACTTTGCTGCAGTGTCTAGAGAAATTTTCAGCCATAATAGTTTATGTTTTTGTACAAAGCTTCGAGCTTGCGAAGTAATGACACACACCTCATCTCTCTGACTCTGAGTAAAGAAAAGGGATGGAGGGAGAGAAGCCTGGAGGTGTGGCACGGGCAGCATGAGTGGTCAAACAGAAACATCTAGAGCAGTGGTTCTCAACCTTTCTAATGCCGCGACCCTTTAATACAGTTCCTCATGTTGTGGTGACCCCCAACCATAAAATTATTTTGCTACTGTTATGAATTATGACAACCTGTTGTGACCCACAGGTTGAGAACCACTAGCAGGGTCGCCTAAGACCATCGGAAAACACAGATATTTACATTACGATTCATAACAGTAGCAAAATTACAGTTATGAAGTAGCAACGAAAATAATTTTATGGTTGGGGGTCACCACAACATGAGGAACTGTATTAAAGGGTCGCGGCATTATTTAAGGCTGAGAATCACTATCTAGAGGGTCCTTTGGGCCTGTGGCAAAACTCCAACTCCATCCTCTGAAAAGCCAAACTGCTTCTTCCTCTTTTTCTCTTTGGTTCTTTCCAAAGGCAGCGGATCTGGTCCCAACATTCTTCCCATAGTTGTATGTAGGATGGAGCCTGGACTCCCGAATATGTGGCAGAAAGTCCTCTCGGGTTTGCCATACAGATGGATCACCTTTGCCCCCAAATAATTATTTTGCATGAAAGCTGGATATATGATGGCCTGAGATGCAGGAACTCTGGATTTTTATCTAATTCTTGAAACTAGAGACAACTAGTGACCTCTGCTTCACCATGGAAAATTTTCCTCTAGGGTCCTTTTAAGAGCTCTTAGAGATGGTTCTGAGCACTAGGACTTCTGTTGTTTAAGGACAGATGATACAGCCTTTTCAGATTGTTTGGGTACCTATCAGCACATTTGCCTTGGCCTCTTTTTTTCTGTCATTGCTGCTATAATCCACCATTTCTGCTTCTTGGTATTTCCATATGCTACATTTGCACCTTTCCCTCGCGGTGTAATATCTTGTTAGCCAAAGCCAAGACTTAGATTTTCCATTCTGTGCATGGTTAGTTTGTTATTCAGACATTCTTTGATATCAAAGAATGGTTAGGGAAAAAAAATTAGGTTGGTGCCTCAATGAAATCTAAAGAAGTTTCAAAGCTTCTTATCTTACTAATTAGTTTTTATATACCCATTCATCTAAGGAGAATGGGAGAAAAATATTTTCCAACCAATTCATGAACCCTGTGTTATACATGTGTTTTGCACATACTTGAGGGTTCTAAGAACATGCCAAATAAAAAGTAATTTATTTTCTTTTTCATTTGTTACCTATATGTTTTTGGTTTAACTTAAAACATTTAAAACAATTTCGAATTGACAGAAAAGTTGTAAGACATATAAAGAATTCCCATATGTCCTTCACTCAGATTCCCCAAATATTAATATTTTACTTGATATTTACCTTATTCTCTCTCGCTGCTCTTCAGAAATGTAAAGTTTTGACATATATCTATATCTCTACATAAATGTATGTTTTTCCCTGAATCATTTTAGAGTAACATGAACATATGTTCCAATACCTTAAAATACTTCAGTGCACAGAGCCTAGAAAAAAAAAAAGCGATTCTTCTCTATTTCCCTCCTTCCTTTTTGTTTTAGCATTCAACCTAGACACATGCATTGTGTTCATCATGTCTCTTTAACCTCCTTTATGCAGGAATTGTTCCTCTGTTTTGTTGTTGTTTTTACTTTGATTAGTTGACATTTTTAAAGAGCTCCTGCCACTTCCATTGTCCGTGTTGCTAAGGATGAGGCAGTGTAATTTGTGCTAGAATACCTCAGATGCAATGCTGTTTTCTTCTCAAGGCGTCCAATTGGGGCATCGACATAGTGTGTGTCTGGTTTCTCCACTGTAAATTAATTAATAAATACTTTGTATCCAGGATTTTGTAAGTGACAAATATGTTTTTGATATGGAAATACTTTGAGATTATTAATTTTCCTTTCCTCATCAAACTTTTACCTTCTGCTTTTAGTTACTTTTAGTTATTTTCTAACTCCATCACTTCTAAATTTATTAGTTTCATTCTACAGTACAAAAAAGGGTGAGCGATTGTTTATTTATACATTATGTCATAGATTTTTTTCAATATGTTAAATCCATTGCTATCAATATTTATTTTTATGTTCAAAAATGTTCCAGATTTGGCCAGCCCCTTCAAACTGCTTCCTGACTCTTTTTGAGATGTCCTTATATTCCTCAGTACATTTACTTATTTTCTGACTTTCCTGGCCATGTGGGCTGCCTCCTGGCCTTTACCTCTCCAACAGAGCAATCATATGGGACAAGCCCCTGTCTGCCCACCATAGCGTGCTGCACAGGCAGACCACACCAGCCAAGGCCTTTCCTTCCCTCAGCTCAGCTGTACTATTTGTGGGGTTAAAAAAGTTAATGTTTTCCATTGAAAGATGCTTGGAATAGTGATCGCTTTAAATGACTAAGGTCAAATTTGTAACTGGCATTCTTTTGTCTTTCTCCCTGTGCACTGTGGTCTGAGACAAGCAACTGATTTCAGAATATTTGACTGATATTTTGAGATTTCTGGGCTTTTTCCCATTTATTGAGGGGTGGGCTTAGTGGGTTAGCAGTGCTTCTCAACCATTTTTATACCTTGAAATACATAGAAAATGGTGATATTTCTATGAACACAAAGTTAAATGAATAATATTTGTAGAGAATGCAGTCAACAGACCAGTGGGTGTGGGTGTCTAGGTTACCCTTGTTACACCTGTCACTTAGTAAGGACACACTGTTTCCAAAGATCTGATTTAGAGTATGACACTCCTAAGTTGCTAAGATAATTTGAGAACTCGTTCTAGTGCCTATAGCCTGTGTTTCTGATGTTGGCCAGTTCCTTGTCAGATTTTTGCAGTATAAGTGGGCATGGATGTCTCACAACAACCCTTTGGCATGTTAGATACATAAGCTCAAAGCATTTACTTGGCCATTATTAGTAAAGGATTCACTAATCATCTCTATTAGTTAGAGGATTGCTATAAAATAAAAAATATAGAAGATAGGTACATAGGTCAAAAGGTAAAAACTTATAGTTATAAGGTAAATAAGTTCTGGGGATGTAATGGATAGCCTGGTGGCTATAGTTAATAATACTGTATTGTGTATTTGAAAGTTGCTAAGAGAGTAGATGTCATCACAAGAAAAAATTGTGACTGCGGGGTGATGGATGTTAACTAGACTTATTGTGGTGATCATATATTTAATCATTATGTTGTACACATAAAACAGATAAATACGTCAATTATATCTCAACGAAAAAAGAAGATAAAATGCAACACAAAGATAAATATCTGTTCCAAATTCATTTATTTATTCAATAAGCAATTATTTATTGAGTTGCTATTTATGTGCCAGGTACTGTTTGAGTTACTAAGGATACAGTGATGTTCAATTTTGGCTCTCATGGGGCTCATATTTTAGAGGAGAAAACAGATAATGAAGAAACAAATACTAAGGGAGGTTTATTTCAGATAGCTGTAAGTGCTATGAAAAAAAAAGCCATGGAAGCATTTTAAGGTGTGTGTGTGTGTGTGTGTGTTGGGGTGGTGGACTGATTGGGCATGTTGTGATTCATATTTTGAAAGATCATTTTGCCTGATTTGTTGGCCATAGATTTTAGGGGCAAAGAGTTAATGTGTGGGAGACTAGGAGAAAGATGGGGATAATTTAGAGTTGGCTATCCAACATGGCAGACACTACCATTAAATGGCCATTTAATTTTAATTCAGAATTAACATATCTGAATATGCTATAACATTGATGGACCTGGTGGGCATTATGCTAACTTAAATAACCAGTCACAAAAAGGTAAGTACTCTATGATTCCATTTCTATGAAGTACCTAGAATAGTTAAATTCATAGAGAGAGAAAGTAGAATGGTGGTTGCCAGGGTCTGGGGGTGGTGGGAATGGGAAATTGTTTAATGGGTATAGAGTTTCAGTTTTGCAAGATGAAGAGTTCTGGAGGTTGGTTGCATAACAATGTGAATGTATTATTAACTGTACACTTCAAATGATTAAAATTATACATATTATATGTATATTTTGCCACAATTAAAAAAAGAGCTAGTTAAAAATATCTACATGAGAACGTGAAAGGTAAGCAGTAGTTTATAGAGTAAGGAGGATGAGAAGAAAAAAAAGGGAAGAAAAGAGCCACAAGATGGCATAAGGCCAGGGTGGGAAGAGGGGGAAAGTACCAACCCAGCATATCCCAAGAAATAGGATATGGAAGGATAATTAAAAAGTTTCATGCCTGAGGATCCAAGATGGCGGCCGATGGGATGGTAGCCTGCAAAATGTGTGTGAGTGAGAGAGCTAAAGGAGAGTGCGTGGACATGCACGGAGTGTCTGTATTTGTGAGTAAGGGACAGCTATATTCCACAGGACTGTCATGGACTGGCGGACCAGGCTCCCCTGGCTGGGCAGCCTCTACTATTGCTGAAATCTCTCCCAGAGTGGCCAGCTCTGCCACAGAGACCACACCATCTTGAAGGGGAGAGCAGCTGTGATTGGAAGTCTAGCCTTACCTTCAACTGGGGAGACCTCAGATACCTCCCAGGACCCTAGAACCACATTGCCCAGGGACCAGCTGCCTCAGCTGCGAACCCGTGAACACCGAGACTCCAGCCTCCCCGGCTACGGGTGCCTAAAAAGTTTGTCCAGGGGGAGACAAAGTGGCACCAAATACGTGGATGGGCCCTGTGCCTTCTAACAGAGCAGATAGAAGGAACAGCTGAATCGAACAACATCCACCCAGAATTGGCAAATTAAACACAGCTGGTGAGGCAATCCATGGACAGAAAGGTCAGAGATTGCCTAGAGAGAGCTCTGCCTCAGATTCAGCTGGGTGTTTGTTGTTTGGGTGTTTTCATTTTTTGGATTAGTTGTTGTTTGTTGTTTGCATTCATCTTATATTATTTGTTGTTTGCATTTTTTGGATTAGCTTTTGGTTTTTTGGCGTTTTCTCTCCATATACATATATTTTTCGTTTTTCTTCTCTTTCTTTTCTCTCTTACATTTTTTCCTTTTCTCAACATCATTTTTGCACTCTTTTCTCTCCCCTAATTCTCTTTTCTCTGGTGGTCACCTTTATTTGGGGTTATTGGTATTGTGAATACATTTGTGTTTGGTGCTCTGTGCATTGTGTCTTGTCGTGTTGTATTTTGTGCCTTTAAATCAACGCAGGAGAGAGACAGCTACATAACCAGACACCCTGAGAGGAGCAAAAACATGGGGAGACAAAGAAACAGCCTCCAAACAAAAGAAAAAGAGGAATCACTGGCAAAGGAAGTAAATTAAATGGAGGCAAGCAATATGTCAGAGAAAGAATTCAGAGCAATGGTTGTAAGAACACCGAAAAGGATGGAAGACAAATTCAACAATATGTGTAAGAACCAAGAGTAAATGAAGAAGAACCAAGAAGAAATGAAAAATGAAATTGCTGCAAAAAAGAACTCAATAGAAAGCATCAACAGTAGACTAGAAGAAGCGGAGGACTGCATCAGTGAGCTAGAAGACAAGATAGGAAAAAATACCCAAGCAGAACAGCAACTGGAAAAAATAAACAAACTTAAAACAGGAGAGCCTAAGGGAACTTTGGGACAAAATGAAACAAAACAATATCCACATAATAGAGGTACCAGAAGGAGAGGAAACTGAGCAAGGAATAAAAAACCTGTTTGAAGAAATAATGACAGAAAACTTCCCTGATATTGGGAAGAAGAAAAAATTCACACAAGTCCAAGAAGCTCACAGAGTCCAAAACAAGATGAACCCCAAAAGACTGACACCAAGACACATTACTAGGTGTACTGGTTAATAATGCAGATTTTTTTCAATAGATGGCGTTATACATATGTTGATATATATGCGATTTGATATGTATGCTATTTTGTTGTATTGACAGCAAGCTTCAAAACTTCATATGTCAAATTTTCTGAAGGTGTTAACATCATAGATATTTTTTCACTTAAAAATGTTGAATTTCATGCCAAAAAAAGAGCATTTGTGGGAAGTTTAATTCATTAATTTATTTTGAAGAAAAGTGCTGCTGAATACATCAGGAAGCTTATGGTGAACATGCTCCATCTCAAGATACTTGTGAATGCTGGTTTAAATGCTTTAAAAGTGATGATTTCTATGTGAAAGACAAAGAATGTCCAGGTCAACTGAAAAAGTTTGAAGCCCAACAATTACAAGCATTATTGGATGAAGATGCATGTCAAACTCAAAAACAACTTGCAGAAAGATTAAACATTGTTCAGCAAACAATTTCCAATCGTTTAGAAGCAATGTGAAAGATTTTAACCCTTTGCACCCGCTTGCTTTTTTCTCAAGCTGCTACCGATGCTAACCGTGTCGAGTCACACTCGACATCCGAGTGCAAAAGGTTAAAGGAAGGAAAATGGGTGCCACATCAACTGAATGAAAGACAAATTGAAAACCTAAAAGTCGTCAGTAAAATGTTGCTTCAGTGGCACAAAAGAAAGTCTTTTTTGCATCAAATTGTGACTGGCGATGAAAAGTGGATTTATTTTGAGAATCCTAAATGCACAAAATCATGGGTTGATCAAGGTCAACCATCGACTGCAAGGCCAAATCACTTTGGAAAGAAGACAATGCTCTGCGTTTGGTGGGATCAGGAAGGTGTGGTGTATTATGAGCTTTTAAAACCAGGTGAAACTGTTTATACTGATCGCTACCAACAACAAATAATCAATTTGACCATGCTTTGATTGTGAAATGACCAGAATGTTCCAGAAGACACGGCAAAGTAATTTTGCTTCATGGTGACGAAGTCAGCAATGTAGTAGAATACAAAATTAACACCCAGAAATCTATGGGGTTTTTTTATACAGAAATAATGAACTCACAGAAAGAGAAACAAACAAACAACAACAACAACAACAAAAAACAATTCCATTTACCATTGCACCAAAAAAATTACGACACCTAGGAATAAACTTAACTAAGGAGATAAAAGACCTGTACTCAGAAAACTACAGGATGTTGAAAAAAGAGATAGAGGAAGACAAAAACAAATGGAAGAATATACCATGTTCATGGATTGGTAGAATCAACATCATTAAAATGTCCATACTACCCAAAGCAATCTACAGATTCAATGCAATCTCCATTAAAATGCCAACAGCATACTTCAAAGATCTAGAACAAACACTCCAAAAATTCATCTGGAATAAAAAAAGACCCTGAATAGCTACAGCAATCCTGAGAAAGAAGAACAAAGTTGTAGGGATCACAATACCAGATATTAAGCTATATTACCAAGCCCCGGTTCTCAAAACTGCCTGGTACTGGCACAAGAACAGATATATAGACCAATGGAACAGAACAGAGAACCCAGAAATCTAACCAAGCCATTATGCTCAATTAATATTTGACAAAGGAGGCAAGAGCATACAATAGAGTCAGGACAGTCTCTTCAATAAATGGTGTTGGGAAATTCGGTCAGATATATGCAAAAAAATGAAACTAGATCATCAACTTACACCATACACAAAAACAAACTCAAAATGGCTAAAGGACTTAAATGTAACATGGGAAACCATAAAATTCCTACAAGACTCCATAGGCAGCAAAATAGCAGACATATGTCATAGCAATATCTTTACAGACACAACTCCTAGGGCAATGGAGACTAAGGAGAAAAAACAACAACAAATGGGACTACATCAAAATAAAAAGCTGCACAGCAAAAGAAACCAGCAAAAAAATAACAAGAAAGCATGGGAGAACATATTTGCCAATGCCATTTCAGATAAGGGTTTAATCTCCAAAATTTACAGAGAACTCATACAACTTAACAAAAGGAAGGTAAATGATCCAATCAAAAAAATGGACAAAGGATCTAAATAGACGCTTTTCAAAAGAGGGCATACAGAAGGCCGAGAGACATATGAAAGCATGCTCAAAGTCACTAATCACCTGAGAGATGCAAATCAAAACAACACTGAGATACCATCTCACACCTGTCAGAATGGCTATCATCCACAAATCAACAAAAGACAAGTGCTGGTGAAGATGTGGAGAAAAAGGAACCCTCGTGCACTGCTTGTGGGAATGCAGATTGGTGTAGCCACTGTGGAAGACAGTATGGAGTTTCCTCAAGAAGTTAAAAATGGAACTCCCATTTGACCCAGTAATCCCACTTCTAGGACGACCGTATTTTCGAGTGTATAAGACAACTGGGCGTATAGAAGATTTTCCTGGGTTAAAAAGTCATCTTATACGCCGGAAAATACGGTATATCCCAAGAAACCAGAAACACCAATCAGAAAGAATACTAGTATATGCACCCCTATGTTCATAGCAGCACAATTTACAATAGCTAAGATTTGGAAACAACCTAAGTGCCCATCAGCAGATGAGTGGATTAAAAAACTGTGGTACATCTACACTACGGAATACTATGTCGCTATAAAAAAGAAGGAACTTTTACCATTTACAACAGCATGGATGGAACTGGAGAGCATTATGCTAAGCAAAATAAGCCAGTTGGAGAAAGATAAATATCACATGATCTCACTCACATGTGGGATATAATGATCAACATAATTTGATGAACAAGAATAGATCTAGAGACAAATGGCAGGGGAGGGGGTTGGTTAGAGATCAACCAAAGGACTTGTATGCATGCATATTAGCATATCCAATGGACACAGACACCACTGGGGTGGTGGGGGCTTGCCTGGGGTGGGAATGGCTGGGGCAGGGGTTGGGGGTCAAGCGGGGAAAAAGGAGACATATGTAAAACTTTAGACAATAAATAAAAAAACAGTTTTATGCCCCCCAAATTAATGAACATAAAATTTTTTTTCAGTTGCACTAGCAAAATTTCAGTTGCTGACTAGAATGAATAAAAACATGTGGCTGGTGTTTATAAGGTTGGACAGTACAGAGATTGCACATTTCCATCACTATAGAAAGTTCTATCGGACCAGTCTGGTTTAGACCAATGTGATTGTAATGGAGGTGGGGAGAGGTGGATGGATTGGGGATGTATTGGGGAAATATCAGTAGGACTTGCTAATTGATGGATAAGGTGGTAGAAGGCAAGTAATAAATTATGGATTATGTGTAGCTTTCTGCTTGAGCAACTCGGGAGATGGAAAGATTGAAAAGAAACAGGATTGGGTGTATGAAGCGAGTTCTGCTTTCGGCATATTGTGCTGTGTCTTATAGAGCAGAATCTAAATAAATCCTAATGGAGGTAGAGGGAGAGGGAAAAGTCTATTTTGATGAGCTTTTCAATCTCATAACAGATGCTAAATAAGTCCCACATGTTTGTAAGTTGTCATCTTGCTTTAATTTTAAAGAGGCCATTGTTGTCTGTTGGTTGTTTTATTAAATGCTATTTCATGCTGCTACAAAACTTAATTCCACAGAAATCCTTTTGTTTATTTTAATTTTGCTTGAATTGTGATTTTGGATACCAACTGAAAGTGACCAGAAAATGGGGAGTATGCTTTTGATTCTTTGCTGAAGAATTATATTAAGAGACCATAGGTATAGGACCCTAGCTTGGGCCTCTGACAGGTAAATTGCACTATACATACTAGCCTTATCTTTTTGGAGCTTAACACTTTAAAATATATTAGCAAGCCATGTATTGAGGAGCTGTGGGGAGTGAGGGCATTGCAAGTAGTTTGCCTTAAAAACAAGTGACATTTCTTGAGTGATACTTTCAGACACAAAGGACAGTCCATGGTGTGCACTGTGTGTGAATACTTGCACTTAGAGTTTTTCACTGTTAGAACTAATGTTGCCCCTTTTGGGGAAGGAGACATTTGCTTGTGTGTGTATAGTGTGAGGGGTCCAATATTGACAGTTGTTAATGGAGGGGAAGGAGAAAGCTGAACAAGATTTTTTCTTTCTTTTTTTTCTTTTTAAAATGTCACAGTGACTTTTTGGCTAATGTCCTACAAACAGGTATGGGGTCTGAGCCAAGTGAATGAGACACATCCATGTTGTCTGTGCTTCCCTGCACACATGCTTCTGAAGCATGAAAGTCCTCTTTGGCTGCTGGGTTTTAGGTTGACCCCTTTTGTGCTCGCAAACCAGTCACCCTGGTGGCCTGCTTCATGTTTCCAGACCCCATTTAGTTATTCCGTGGGAGTGGGAGGGATCACAGAGGGGCTGACAAAAGAAAACTCTAGTGAACATTGGAAATGTTACCTTCTCCTTTTTTGCCTCCCTTGCACATTTCCCAGCACCACAGGTCCTGCAGTGGCAGGCCCCTTCGTGTGGCTGTTCCCTTTGCAATAATGTTCACTCTTTAATGCACTGAGGTCTCCATTCTCTTATGCTGTTGTGCAAATCAGATATATTCTAATTTGCTGTTCGAGAGAGGAGTTTTGATTTTTAATATAATGCATATGACATTCTTTGTCTGCTTCATCTCTCTTTTTATTGTGACAGCACCCTCCCCCAGATCTTGCTCATCAGTTAGAGAATGAATATTTACAGATCCATAGCGATGGTAAGAATAAACTTACTGGGCAAATGGGAGGAGTTTTGAAACTTGATCTTAGACGACATTGGACGTTGGGTGTACTGGAAACCGTAGAAATATTGAGATAGGACTTACAGAAAAAATAAGAGGCTCTCTCCACCCTCCCTTCAGAACCTTGGTGGCGTTCTCTACGTCCATTGAGTTTGCCAATTCAATCTACATTTTTTCCTTGCATGGAATTAATTTAGAACTAAAGAAGAAAAACTGCCCTGGCATCTGTCTATTTAAATATAAAGAAAAGTTCAATACATTTTTTAAACCATCTTCGCTGAGCACATGTAATGAATTTACGTGGACATGATTTTCTCAAACATTAGGAAGGCCACAATGGGACCATCACACCAAACAATAAGGAGTCCAGCACAAAGTGAGAGTTACATTTGAATTTAGATTTGCATTCAAACCAGACTTGCTTTTTAAATTCTCCTATGTCTGTCCCTGTATTGCAGAAGCATTTTAAGAAAAGGATTTTGAAAACAACAGAGTTTGCCTTTCGTTAAAAGGCAGGCAAATACCAACCAAGTATTGTTTTACTATTGAAGAAAAAACAACATTGAAAGCTGGAACATGACTTTGTAGTAACACAGTATCATGAGGACATTTTGAAGTGGTTCAATTATACAGACATAGTTTCAGAGTCTAGAGCTTTCAGTAGGTATTGGGAATAAATACAAGCTGATGACGGGAACATTCACTGCGTTGAAATTGAATCATAGAAAGATGATTCCATGGCATAGACCCAGGCGATGGCATTATGGTGAAGCTGCAGGGTTTTTGACACTTGGGAGATGAAAGCAGAGCATTGGAAAATCCAGGAATCCTTTCTTAATAGAGTCGCAATATGGCCAAATAGATTTTTTTTCCTTCACTGTAAACGATAAGCCATATGTCATCCTGCATAAAAGCTTCCCATCCTAAATTAACAAAAGAGGTGAACTTTCTTCCTACCTGACAGTGTATATATAACATATGCACACATATTTATATGTACATACATGTGCACACACATGCATACATACACATGCATGTCTCTTCCTGTCCCCTCACAGGCAAGCATGTGACCAATGACTGTGGATGCTGAAATTTAGACGAGTTCTAATTGGAGGCTTTCAGGGGTGAGGTGGGTGGCTTTGAACCTGAATTTATTTGCTTGCATATTAATCTTCTTTTTCCAGGAGCAGGCTAGAAATGATCTCAGCAAAGTTTAGTCTGTCTTCTTGAGTTTAAGCTTTCCAACTCTCTTCTCTGCTTTTTAAATATTGGCTTAACCTACCAGTATGCACCAGTCAACTAGTGCAGAGTCATCATTTTAATTCTATGACCATCTATGCAGGACTTTTAGCCTACAGAGTGCTGTCCTGCCCAGTTTCACTTAACTTTTACAACCAGGAAAGCTGAGCAAATATTTTTAAAGTCCAGATGATTCTATTGGGGAATCTCCTCTTGGTTAAATGATTAGCCTTACAGTTTTTTCCCCCAGCCTGCAAAATGCACTTTAGATTTTGACATGTTTCCCAGCTACATGATTTGTCATCTCAGTGGTGTTAGTTGATGCAGTAGCTAAGGAAAATTTCATTTTATGCAACATGAGAAATTATGAAATAATCTTAGACTTAGGAAAGAATACAGCATCTTTGGAGGTTTTTTGACCAGGCATAAAGAACATACAGGAAACCAAATGAAAACCAAAAGAACAAAAATGGTGTGACATGCTCTGACCACATTCTGGTGTTGTTGGTGTTTTTTTTTTTTAATTAAAATTTTTTTTAATGTGTGGTTTCTCTTGGAAGCCAGGCACCACTGCGTTTCTGTCCTGGGGCTTAGCGCAGCCCTCACACTTAGGGAGATGCTCAGTAAATGTGGGGTGAATTTAATTGCAAAACAGAAGATACATGTTGTAGGTGGAGATTTTGATTGGCTGCTGGTTTTGACACATGTTGTAACACTAAGTAATTTAGAAGATGTTTTTCCCCAAAGTTTGTAGAAATTCTCTGCCTCTGGGGCTATTTGACACATTAATAGCTTTGAAACAGAATATGGGTCAATTTTGCCACTGCCTTCTTTCCACAAAAATGCATACTTGAAAGCTTTTATGACAAGATGATCAGAAAGCAAAATTCATTTCTGAGCAATTATCTTACCTTCTGTTGAAGTTTGTTCCCTTAAGTTTCGTCATGAGTTTGTTTGATATATGCTAGAATGCCATATGCTGAGGCAGCAGAGGCTCTGGCAGATTCTATCAGTGAGATAAAGTCTCATGAAAACCAGCACATCCTCTCCATCACTCTCTATCCCTTTACCATGCTTTATTTTTTTGGCACCTCTGTCTCAGAAACTGTTTTTGTGTTGCTTACATTTATTTTTGCATTCCCCATTAAGGTATAAGTATCAGAAAAGCAGGGAACTTGATTTGTAACCCTGGCATCGAGAACAGTACTGGGCACCTTATAGGTGCTTGATAGTGTTTGTTGAATGATTGAATGGACGAGTGAATATTATTAGTACTCTGAGCCTGTGTATATCATTAATTCATTCACAAATGTTTATCAAGTTCCTATTATATACCCAGTGCTATTCTATTCTATTCTATTCTATATGCCTGAGTTTCAGTGATAAGCAAGATAACACAGTGTCTGTATTTACAGATTATAAAGCCTAATAATGTGTTGCTTAATATGGTAGCCACATGTGGTTATGTAAATCTAAATGTAAATTAATTAACATTAAATACAATTAAAAATTTAGTTCCTTAGTCACACTAGCCACATTTCAAGTGCTTAAAAGCTGGTGGCTGCCATATTGGGCAGGGCAGATATAAAATATCTTGGTTTTTATAGGAAGTTTTATTAGATAGCACTCATCTAGTGTTAAAACGGATCAGTATATGTACACTTGTATTGCAGAGGCATATAGTGTATGCTGTGTAGAGAATAAGCACATGTTTCAAATGGAGCATACTGGAGAGGCTTCTAGCGTAGGGTGTGGGTGGGTTGTCAGGATGGTTTTCTGGAGGAAGGGCTTCTAAAGACATCAATAATGCATAAGGAAAATACAAAATAATATTGAAAGAAAACTGTAAGTGAAAAAAAAATTCATAGGGATTAGGCAGGCTAAGGGCAAAGCATGTGGAGTGTCTGAGTCAAAGGAAACAATTGGAGAAGGGGCTGGAATAAGTGCCTTAATCTGGTTAGCAATAGGAGAACCTGGTCTCCATGTGAATGGATGGAAGGCACGTAGGAATAAGCCACTTCCCATGGCTGCTTTTGTCTCTTCTCAGGCCCGGCCCACTATCAATCTGTAATAGCCTCCTAAAGGATCTTCCTGCTTCTAGTTTTGACTCCTCCCATTTTATCTACATCAAACTACAAATTTAATCATGTTATTCACTTGCTGAAAACATTTTATTGCCTCTTCATGCCACTTAAGATAAAGCCCAAACTCTTTAATATGCCTGTGAGGCTCTTTATGATCTGACCCCCTGTTTATTTTTTTAAAAATTCTCTTTCCACTCTCCACCTTCACATTGTGATTGAGTAGCATCAGTTGTCCAAATCTTCCATCTCTCCTACCTCTAGGCCCGCTATTCCCTCTACATGGATAACTATCCCTCACCCCTGCCTCATCTTTGTTTCTAAACTTCCTTTTCAGACCTCAGCTTAAAGTTAGTTTCTCCAGGACCCCTTGATTATCACAGTCAAGGTGAGGTGCCCCACCTATGTGCACTGTCACGCCTGTGTGTCCTCCTGTTGTAGAACATATTACACTGCCTTAATTTTGCCTGTTTATGTGTTTGTAACTCTCAGCCCTGGGCCTGCAAGGGAGCACATTTGCCTTGTTTCCTGTTTTTCTCCAAGTGCCCAGCACAGTGCCTCTGTAAATATTTGCTTATTAAATGACTGAGTGAATTTGATGATCCATCCCCATTTCCAAAGTGTGATCAATCAAGTATGGTTCTGAAATTAAGCTGTGGCCCATTATAGGAAACTTCTAAAACCCCACCATTAGGGGAAAAGAAATGGAAGTCAGCCTGTGAAGAAAGCATATCAGTGACCCCTGTTATTTGTTTTTATAATTAATTTTTATGGAGTTACTAGTGGCCCAGTGCATGAAATTCATGCACAGGTGGGGTCCCTAGGCCTGGCTGGTGATCAGGGCTGATCAGGTTCCCCACCTCCCTGCCCTCCCCCTCCTCCTTCCCTTGCTGCCTGCACCCCCGGTTCTCCATCTCAGCCCAAGGCCCAACCCCGATTGGGCAATTGGGACCTGCTAGCCAGGAGGAGGGACCGGGAGGTTGGCCAGCAGGCCCCATTGGTGATTGGGGCCTGTGTGCCTGTGGGCCGGAGGCAGCTTCTACGTTGAACGTCTGCCCCCTGGTGGCCAGTATGTGTCATAGCAACCAGTCGTTCAGGTCATTCTGTCATAACAGTTGCTTAGGCTTTTATATATATAGATAATTTTATATGCAACTCACCCACTTGAGGCACAGTCCACTGACTTCTGGTAAATTTATAGGATTGGGCAACTATGACCATAATCCTATTGGTTGTAATGCACTCATTTAGAACATGTTGTAGGGCAATAAGATTCCCCATGTGCATTTACAGTAAATCCTGCTCCCACTCCCACTCCCAGTCCCAGGCAACCATTAATTTACTTTCTATCTATATGAATTTGCCCCTTCTGAACATTTTATGCAAGTGGAATCATATAATCATATAATATGTGGTCTCTTCTTTGTTCATGTAGCAAAATGTTTTTAAGCATTATTAATGTTGTAGGAAGTATCAGTACTTAATTCTTTTATATTTGGTCATATTCCATTGTATGGATTTTTTTTAATCCTCATCTGAGGATATTTTCCCATTGATTTATAGAGTGGAAGAGAGGGAAAGACAGAGAGAAATATCAATGTGAGAGAAACACATGGGTTGGTTGCCTCCTGCACGTGCCTTAACCAGGGCCGGGGCCCAGAGAGGAGCCTGCAACCTAGGGATGTGCCCTTGACCAGAACTGAACCTGGGACCCTTTGGTCCATAGGCCGATGCTCTATCCACTGAACCAAACCAGCTAGGGCTGGATTTTATTTATCCATTTACCAGTTATTAGACATTTGGGTTGTTTCCACTTTTCAGCTATTATGAATAATGCTGCTATATAAATTCATGTACAGTTTTTCTGTTGATGTATATTTTCATTAATCACAGGTAGATATCTAGGAGTGAGATTACAGGGGAAATTTATGTTTAACTATACATTTTAAATTTAATTTGGTGAAATGCACAGAACGTAAAATTTACCAGCTTAACCATTATAAATTTTTTAAAATTGATTTTAGAGAGAGAGAGAGAGAGAGAGAGAGAGAGAGAAAGAGAGAGAGAGAGAGAGAAACGTTGATCAGTTGCCTTCTGAATGTGCCCCAACCAGGGACGGAACCCGCAACCTGGGTACCTGGGTGTGTGCCCTGACCGGAAGTTGAACCCATCACCTTTGGTGTGTGGGATGTTGTTCCAACTAACTGAGCCACACTGACCAGGGCCCATAAGAGTTGTGCTAAATATGTTCACATTGTGGTGCAACTAATATCCAGAACTGTTTTTTTCCTACAAAAGTAAAACTCTGTACCCATTAAATAACAACTTCCCATTCTTCCTTCCCCTCAACCTCTGAAAACCACCATTCTACTTTCTGTCTATGAATTTGACTACTCTAGTGGAATTATACAGTATTTGTCTTCTAGTTCATCTATGTTGTACTATATGTCAGAATTTCCTTCCTTTTTAAGGCTTAACAATATTCCATTGTATGCATATGACACATTTTGTTTACCCATTCATAGGTGGATGGACATTTCAGTTGCTTCCATCTTTCAGCTATTGTGACCAATGCAGCTATGAACATGGGTGTACAAAATATCTCTTCGACACCCTGCCTTCATTTGTTTGTGTATATACCCAGAAATGGAATTGCTGGGTCATATGGTAGTTCTTTGTTAATCTTTTTTTGAGGAACCTCTATTCAGTGGCTCCCAATGTGGGGCACACGCCCTTCAGGGGGGCAATTTGATTTTTAAGGGGGGTAATTCAAGAATGAGTTATTAACAGTGATTTTTTTTGCATTTCTTATGGTTCTGGGGGCCTCATATACAGTATATAAGTATATATTGTGACATTTATGCACTTCAGTTCTTTATGATATGCTTTGAAACTTTATTTGCTATTTTTTCATATCACTTCATATTATTTTTTTTTAACAGTTTCTTGGTGCTTTCTTCCTCAATACTTCAACTATCCTTTTGGTCTTTTGTTTTTCTCTTTAATGGATGCCATGTTCTTTGGAAGCTTGTTTAGATTAAGTTAATGGCCTTTTAGGCTTCCTCTACATGAATAGGAGTTCACTTTTTTAATAATAAAGAATTATATGCCATGGGGGAGGAGAGGACATCAGGATTTTAGAGATGCTTAGGTGGGGGCATAGCCAAAAAAAGATTGGGAACCGCTGCTCTATACGGTTATTCATAGTGGCTGCACCAGGGTTCCTATTTCTCCACATCCTCTCCAACACTTGTTATTTTCTGTTAAATTAAAAAAAAAAACAGATCAGTCTTAATGGGTGTGATGTTTAACTTTTTAAGTAATTGTCAAACTGTTTTTCAAAGTTTTTACACCATTTGACATTCCTACTAGCAGTGGATTTTGTATGACCCTTGTTCTTAAGGGCTGACTGTAACCAAGGCTGAATACCCTTTTATCCCACCGCCTGATGTTGAGAACTGGCAGTTAGTAACAGTGTCTCTTTCCTAACAGCACAAGGGATGGGCTGGATAGTGACAAAGATTGGTGGGACTGTTTCTGCGCTGTGTGTGTGTGTGTGAAAGCCCACTGCCCCTAGCCATCCCAGTGAGAGCCCATTTGTGAGTTTTGTTAGAGTGGGGCCCAGTAGACTTTGAATTTACACAGATGACATGGAATAAAAAAGAAATATACATAAATAACAGTGTGCATACTCATACTTTTAGCACAGTCTGGAATAGCTCAGGGAACGAATTTTTACTGATTACTTACCATGTGGCCAGGATTGAGATAGATTCAGGTGGGACATGGGTGGCGTAGATGCTCAGGGAATGTAGTATTCTTGGGAGACCGATTTAATCTATAGGCAGCCACAGCCTCACCCTGTAAAATAGGGTTTAGTTAAGTGGGGAAGGGTGTGCTGCAGATTACAAGTGTGGTAGCCACTCAGAGGAGAGGATTGTGTCTGAGAGCTGGAGGTGTCTGAGACAGCTTCCTAGATGAGGGAAGGTAAGTATGATTGTATGGGGTTTACTTTGGGAGAGGGAAAATGGGAACATTCCAGGTTGGAGGCCAACAGAAGAGAAAGCCCAAAGGTGATATGGCTCATTGCTTATTGGTGAGACCACGAGGAGACTGGCTTGGCCACAACTGTGGGAAATAGGATTGGGCAAGTGAGGCAGCGTCAGGACATGGAGCCTGGTGGGGCCTGCAGGTACCCTTTCTCCTCGGACTAGCAGGATAAGTATTATGTTTCTTTCTGCAGTTTGAAGGTCTGTCATTTTCCAGGGAGTCTTGCTTATTTTTAAACTTAAGACTTAGGTTTTCTGGAGTGTAGAATCTCAACATAAGAAAAAAATAAATCCCCAGGGTGACTCGGTGAAGTTTGTTCTAAAAAAAAAAAAAAAAAAATCCTGCTGAGCAGTCATAAATAGCTTGCTGGATATGAATTTAAGCAGACCAAATTTGAAATTTTATTCTAATTCAAAGCATGTTGTACAGCCTTGTTTTCAGATTGGCAATTCAAATGCTTTCCCAGATAATACAGAGGGACTTTAAGATAAACTAAGGCCACCGCAAAAGAGGAAAGGCAATTGGATGCCGAACTTCACTGATAACGAGAGGCACGATAATCTGATGGTTACTTTCTGGTTGGGTTGTTCAGAGATGGAGTGATTAACCACATCACAAATCCTTTACATATTGCAAAGCTATTCTAATAGGTACTTTCTAATGTTTTCTCAGGAAGGTCTTTGGGGCTTCTGTTACTGGAATTAGGCTCATTTATTAAGACTTGAGTTAACTAAGGTATATATTGTTCTGAAGAAGGCTTCTTTCTTTCAGTAAATACTTACGTGTGCCTGCTACGTGCCAGGCATTATATTGGACTGGAAATACCAAGCTGAACAAAACATCATCTCTATATCCTATGAATTATGTACTCTGTCTTCATGCCAAACCATAGCCTGATAGTGACGCACACACAAAACAGATGAGGTGATGGGATGTCCCATCTCATTTATGCCTGTGTAGTTGCAGCCTTAGCCTAGAGCAGAGCGTCTCAATTGTGGATGATTTTGGCAATGCCTAGAGACATTTTGATTGTCATACCTGGAGGGATGCTACTGGATTCTGGTGGATAGAGGCCAGGGATGTTGCTGAACATCTGCAATGAACAGGACAGCCCTCACAACAAAGAATTATTCAGCCCACAATGTCAAATAGTATCGAGGTTAAGAAACCCTGGCAGAAGGAACATAAAATGATAGGGATTGGCTCTAGCAATGAGTCTCTCTTGACAAATATCATGATCAATGTGGTGGAGAAATGTGACATGGAAATGAATGTGACTTATAAGAATCTAAGTGCATGGCTGGTGTGATGAGTATAACATAGACTTGTCATGATCATGTTTCTTTTGGGGAAAGGAAGCCCATCTTTATAAGATTGATCCCAATAGGGGCTGTATTACTCCTTGGAGTACAGGATTCATTATGTGGAAAGCTGTTCTGCAGGATGTTAGGTATTGGGCACACACACTAATGCCTGCAACACATCCTGGGCATTATGACAAATCCAGATACTGCCTGTGCTTCCAAATGCCCTGAAGGCCATTGTTGAGAACCTTCAGGAAGGAGCATAGATCAAGTGTCCAGAGATGTGGGCTCTAGGTGAACTTGGTAATTCCTATTGGAAGTAATTTTACCTCTTTGAGTTGAGTGCATCTATAGAAACAAGGGATGGGGTTTAGTTCAGAGGTATTCAAAGTAGAGCATCGGCATCCATTTTAGTGCAGGAAGAACATCTTAGAACTTCTGTAATTTTTGTTTATTTCTTGTTATTTTTAAAAATGGCACTTTTACGTGTGTTTCCTAGTGTACCTGGCAAGGATAGTAGTATGAATACCAGGCATGCTTAGTAGTGTTTTACTTGAAGGACTGCACCATCAGAGAAGTTGGGTACTCAGACCTTTTCCCATTCTGACAGCCTAGGTTATAGGAAGGAATGTCATGGAAGCCAGAGGCTTTCTAGCCACGGGTTCACCTCTGCTGAAGGACACACAAGGTGATGGATGTCAGTGTCATTGAGAAGCAGCCCCCACAGAGCCCCATCTCCCGGCCTGTGGAGATTGGCACAGGGCTTTGGGCGAAACAATGACATGTTCCCTGGTGACATAGAGTTAGAATATTTTAAAACTGGCAAGCCACCAGGGTTTTTCAAATTATTCTCTACATGAGTGTGGAAAATACTATTCCCTGACAGAAAATTTGATTCACACTTTATAAAGAGCATGAGGACATGGTTGAATTGCATAATCACCACTCACAAGAGGGCCCTGAGTAGAAATGGTCTCTTCCAATGTTGCCCACTTCAGCACGAGCAGAATAGCACACTTGTTTTCAAACACTCATGCTACACCACGTTGAGCAACTTAGTAGACTTTATATTCTTAAGACAACTCTTTGGAAGCTGCTTGGAGGCATAGTTCTTGCTCAGTCCCCTTTCCATTGACGTCATGTTGAGCTGCAGAGTGACATGGGTATTGAAGACCAGAACTTGTCCACAGCCTTTGCAGTTTTAAGATTTAGAATAGATATTCTCTCCATTCCCCACTCCCAAGTCCCTTCACTGTCAACTCTCCTTTGGGGGAGTGTATACTGATAGTTATACAAAGAAGGTATATTTTAGAAATACAAAGAACCTATATTTTAGAAATCTACTGGTTTCTTAGATGACTTATGTGCGGCAGAAATGTGCTTTGACAAATACAAGCTTTTCCCCGTGGGGGTTGAGCTAAAATGAAAACTGCAGGCCTGGTTAGACCTGCACTTGGCAGGCAAAGAAGCTAATGTGACGTAAGTAGAATAGAAGCAATTTTGCTGTTGGTAAACAAAATGGTTATTGAGTCACACACACTAACTGTGCTGTTTTAAGTACCCTCTCATTGCCCCCAGCTTTGCTCAGGGGACATATAGTATTTCTGTGGCAGTTAAAGTAGAAGTACTTTACTTGAGCCAGATAAAGCAAAGTTGGAATCATAGAGTCACTGACCTAAAAATGATCTTGAGAAATAATTCCATTTGCTTCCTTGTCTCCTGCCCTTCTCAGATACAGTGTAGTACAGTGGTTAAAGAGCAGGACCCCTGGCCAGGCTGCCCACTCTGAGTGGCTCTCTGCCACTCGTTAACTATATGGCCTTGGGCAACCCGTTTATCCCCTCTGTGTTTCTGTTTCTTCATTTGCAGTGCAGGCACAATGAAAAAAAAATGCTGATGGTACAGCATTACTGTGATGATTAAATAGAATAATATTCGTAAAGTTCTTACTATGTTGAAGGCACAACGTGATATATGGGGGGGGGGGGGGGGGAAACCCATTTTAAACCTGCAAATGTTTCTTTTGCATTCTGAGAGTCTAGGTAAAGCTGGCAGAGACCACTTCCCCACCCCATAGTGGGGGGACTCTGGGAGACAGCTGCAGCATGCGGCTGCTTTGTGTGAGGAGGGGATTTGGGTTAGACCATAAAATTGAACTGGGTTACAGAAAGAGGTTTATGGTTTATTCTCCACAATCATTATGAATTGGTAAGTGTGACCCAGAGGTAGAGAATGAATGTGATGACTTTGTAGATGCCAACCTGTCTAAGATTCTGTAATTTTCAAAGGGCAAATTAGGCTTGCAGCCCCTTTGGATCCATACACACAAAGAATGTGTTTGGTTTCTGGGAACGTTAAGGTCCAAATAAGGGTGTTAAACAGTTGTTGTTTGTCCAGTATCAAGGATTTAGTCCCTCCCATCTTCCTCCCAGTGCAATATGCCAAGTATCCACATTAAAATGTGAAAACTATGTTAATCTTTCAATTGTACCCAGATTTGACAGGTCACATTTCAGTGGACGGTTCAACATTTCAGCTTTGGCGTAAATTGACCCAGAGTTCATATCTATCAAAGATCTTTATTCAGGCAGTTAGCACAATTCTGCATTTTCCACAGATATATCATTTCATTTATGGATGGTTCAAACTCCTCATTAGACCTGTTAATTTGAGGCTTATAGTTCGTCCAGCCCAGTACAGGGCTATGGGAGAGATTATACAGTATTTTCTTATTTCATTGACCTCCAAAGTCTGGGAATATGGTGGTTTCTTAAAATGTCCACTGCATTTATACAGTTAGGGATTTTCCTAAGCAGTTCATAAAGTTATGCCTGCATTTTTTATTGGTAGGCATTCTCAGTTTTATATGATCATAACTTTCTATTGGAAACAGTAATTTTTATTTGTAGAAAACAAACCTCTTTCAAGGCTAGGGGATACCAGCCAGTCTTTGTGAACTGAAATATGGTGAACAAGCTCTTGATTAAAGCCATTCTTTTTTGTACATTTTTGGAAGGCCCTCATTTTAGCCTTCTTTCCAGAATAAAGACTTTGATCTTTAAATAAAATGTATTTAGTAAAAGTATAGGAAATAAAACTAATTTATTTGAAAATCACCTTTAAAACTTCTAAGATCCCCTTTTCGGACAGTTCTATTAAAGATTTCTTCAGCTTTGGTGACCAAAAAGCATAGAGTCTTCTCCTCCGTGATTTGAAAGTGCAAGGATCTTGTACCAGTTATTCACTTTCCCTTCTATACCTTCAGCTCTCCTCTCTTCTAGATTCTGTCAGTTTTCAAATTAGACTCAGGTATCTTACGCTTTGAAACAAATAACTAAGCAAGCAAACAACTAATGAACAGCAGTAACATCAAAGCAAACTAAAAACTATCCTCTTTTGACCATACCTGATCCTTTAGGTATTGCTTACATTTCTTTCATTCATTCCAGTTTCTTCAAGGAGAAATCATCCACATTTAATATGTCTACCAATACATTGAAACTGCTCTCCTTCAGGTCATTACCAACCCTCTATATGAGTTGGGAATTTTTGTCTTGTCTGATTGAACCCAACTCCAACTGGCTTAAACATAGTGGAGAACTCTTGACTCATGTAACTGAAAATCCTGAAGTGAGTGCTGGCCATAGGTAAGGCTTAATCCAGTGCCTGAAGTGACTCACCCAGAACCTGGCTTCTTTCCATGTCCTTGCTTTGCCTTCCATGTTTTGACTTTATCCTTAGGCTCCTCAGAGCCACTTATTCACCTTTCCACTCCCCAGCTCTGCAGGCCATTCCAGACATCACAGCCACACAGTAAAACTTCAAAGACAGAGAAAATATATTTTTTTTCCTCAAAAGTCCCAGCAAATACCTCCTTCCCTCCCATTGTCTCTGCATGGGTTTCTGCCCATCACTGAGCCAATCATTCACTCTGGCTAGGGGTTCTGAATATGGGGATTGGCTGAAGCCAATCATAGTTCATCTTTGGAGATATGGGAAGGATCAATAAATCCAGATCACATGATAAAAAGTAGGGAAAGAGTGATTCCCATGGCAAAGTTGGAGTGTTATTAATGACGAGAAAGAGGAGGTCCTTGGTAATGGCAACAGTGGCTGCTATCTTTGAAACAGTCAAAACATTTTCCTTTATGAAACTCAACTCCCTTGGTACCAATTCCCTTCTGTCGTGGTATCTATAACGTTCTGGTCCTCTGCGTATTTCTCAAGCCATCTTACTTCAATTTTCTTTGTGGGCTCCGTTTACTCTGCTTGTCAGTTAGCAGCTTTGGTTTCCTCAGGATGCAGCCCTTCCTTTTTCTTTCTTTGGTTACTCTTACGTTATGTATCCTCTCAACTTTAACTCCCTAGTTAATTCAAGGGGTTTCCTACTCTTAGACATAATGAGTTTCTGAAAATGTGTCAGATGGTTGCACGTATATTCTAGAAGGCATTGGGATGTGTGTGTGAAAAAAATGATTATAAATCCCCTAATTATACCTCTCCTTTTAGGCATTATCTTCAACCAGAAGATATTTTCAAAATATGTACCTTTTTTATTTAATTTATTAATTTTCCTTCATAATGGATTATGCTTTCATCAGCTTAAATCCAGTGATGATCTGGACATGCTTAATAATTTCTGACTTTTATGATGCTTGTATTTCTTATCATTATTAATGTTAGCATTTTAATTTTCTTTGTATTTTCACCTATTTTTTGTTAACAAAACAGTAAGACCAAAATGTAATACGTACCAGTAGCCAAATAGTTACACAAACATTTGTTGGGTGAAGATGTTGCTCTTGCAGCCAGAACTAAACATGTAAGCACTGTCACCACGTGATTGCTCAAAATATTCATCTGCTGAGAAACAAAGTTCGTATTTGGCATATGAAAAGTGATTTATGGATTTTAGTGTACAGAGGTGAAATGGATGAGGGCTCATTATATTTCTAGCCCATGCATATCCATTAGCCTCTGAGACACCTCCACAAAATGTCTTAAAGGACACCTTATTCTTCTAGCATCCCTTCTGTATCATCTGGCTCCTAGTTGTTAAAAATAGAAACTTGAAATTATACCTTGATACCTCTCATTTCATACACACCTTGCTTATTTGATACCCCATGTCATGAAACTGCCCTGCCCTCTCTAGGCCTGTTACCACTTAACGTAGTTCAGCTCTGTCATTTTTCAATTGGTCTATTCCAGTGGTCAGCAAACTGCGGCTCGCGAGCCACATGCGGCTCACGAGCTGCGGTTTGCTGCTCTGTTGACTAATGAGTTTGCCGACCACTGGTCTATTCAACCGCAGAAGCCATCTTATAGATGTCCCTTTTTAAATACATCTTCTGTTCCAGAGGTCAGCAGACTGTAAAGGGCCATGTAGTAAACACTATATGCTTTACAAGCCATATGGTCTCTATTGCACCTGCTCAACTTTGCCTTTGTGATTGTGTCACTGACACTATGTAAATGGATGGATGTGGCTGTGCTCCTATAAAACTTTATGCACAACAAAATTGGTATTTAACATAATTTTAATGTCTTACAAATATTACTCTTCTTTTGATTATTTAAAATCCATCTAAGAAAAGTTAAAACTATTCTTAGCTCACAGGCTACACAAAGTTCCATAGGCTGTAATTTACTGACCCAAGTTCTACAGGGTTACCAGAATGAGCTAACCAAATATGTCTGAACATTTCATTTGCATGCTTAAACCCATCATCAAAGGTTTGCCAACAGGGGCTGAAAGATTAAGGTTTATCTTCCTTGAAATGGTCTATTAATTCTTGCATGATCAGATCTCCAGCCTCATATCTACCCAATTCAAATTTTGCACTTCACTCTTCAGAATACTGATCTTGCAAGTTCCCTGTTCACACTGAGCTATTTCTTTCTAAGGCCTTGACCTCTCTTCTTAGAATGTCTTCCCCTTTCCCATGACCATTTTTTCCCTTCCTTCCTTCCTTCCTTCCTTCCTTCCTTCCTTCCTTCCTTCCTTCCTTCCTTCCTTCCTTCTTTTCTTCCTTCCTTCCTTCTTTTCTTCCTTCCTTCCTTTTACCCTTCCTTTCTCCCTCCCCCATTCTTTTTCTTTTGCCACAATATGTTAGAATTATTGGTTTGTTTGATCCACTGAGAGGCTGCCTGCTGGCCAGTTTATGAGTTGATCTACTCTCCGTGTTCCCATCATCTCACTTCCAGCCCAATGTCCTGCTAATGTTGGCATTCAAGAAATATTTGCCAAATGCATGCATGCATGCATCACACATGTGTGGATAAATGGACAAATGAATAAGTGGAATGAAATAGTTAAGTGAGCTAATTTTTCTATTGTTGGTGAGTTCACAGGTTGACACTCAGTACATGTAGTTCTTACATAGAAATGGTTTGGGTTCCAAAAGTTTGTTTATAAGTTGGTAGTTCAGAACTTGGAACACATTTTTCCATATAAGTGATACTATAAATTATGCTAAACTGTTCACTCTAGTTCACAAAAGAGTATTTGATGTATCATAGCACTGAAATTGTTGAAATTTTGAAAAATTAGAAAATAGTAACTGGTGTCATCTTTTAAATTTTATTAAAATATTGTAAGCCCACAATTCATCTCAAGAAACTTTAAATGGTGTCTCCTGGCATTTTATAATCTATACTAATAAAAGGGCAATATGCTAATTAGACTGGTAGACCAGACATCTTCCGGTCATCCTGCCTTCCTTCTGGACAAAGCCACAGTGGCGGGGGCCGAGGCAGAGATGGTTGAGGCGATCAGGCCAGCAGGTAGGTGAGCAGTTAGGAGCCAGCAGTCCCGGATTGCGAGAGGGATGTCCTAAACCGGCAGTTGGACATCCCTGGAGGGGTCCTGGATTAGAGAGGGTGCAGGCTGGGTTGAGGGAGCCCCCCTCCATGCACGAATTTCATGCACCGGGCCTCTAGTTGTATACATAAAACAAAGCTGAATGCTGATTAGCATGGATAAAGAAGGCAGATGGAGAGATTCTGAAAAATTCTATGGGAAACTGAATTTTTTTCAGGAGCATCAGTTCTTTACTCTTTTCATTATCTCTTCCAAATTTATGTTTTTCTTTGCCATGATAAATGTTTACCATTAGAATATCTTTTGAGCTCATCAGTAAATATTATGTCCGTTTTGACTCAAATGTAAATGATACATAGACACACATCTTAGAAGCAAAACAAAACAAAACATACAAAAAAACCCTTAACCATTTATTTCCAACCTCCTTCAGCAAAATTTCTATTTATCTTGGTATTTTCTCTTGCTTAAGAAATGTTTTTTCTCTCTTTTGTTTTTGTTTTACTCTTTCTTTTTCTCTCCAACATAGCCCCTTACCTCCTAGTGGGTGTACCCAGTATAGACCCTTTCTGTATTTCTATTGGGACCAATAGAATATTGTGGATCGTGTGTGACTTTTGAAATTAGTTAATAAATAAAAGACCAAGAAGCTTCTGCTTGGTCTTTTGAATCACTCACATTGTGAGGACATTCCTGTGGAGAATCTCATGTAGAGAACTGTGACCTCTTTCTAACAGCAGTGCCAACTTGCCAGCCGTGTGAATGAGTCACCTTAGAAGCACATCCAAGCTCAGACAAGCCCTTTTCCAGTGACTGTAGGCTCAGTGACATTTGACTGCAGCCTCATGAGAGATCCTGTGCTAGAACTGCCTAGCCAAGCTGCTCCAAAATTCCTGACCCACAGAAACTGTGAGATATAACACATGTTTATTATTTTAAGCCACTAATTTTTGGAGTAATTTGTCATGTAGGAATAGATAACTAATTCAATATATTGTCTTGTTTTTTAATTTCTTCACTGTGGGAACTGTGGCTCATGAACTTGCCCACGTAGAAGAGGAAGATGGAGGGTAAGCTCTTGTAGATTGTGAACATTCTTCAAGACAGTGGTGGTCCCCCGAAATCTCTGTGCCTTCTCATCCTCTGCACCAGATTTTGTCCACGTTTCCATTCATGTCTCTATTTTGTCCTATCTGATGATAAAATATCCTAACAGTGTAGAGGAGGTTTAGGTTTTCTATACCCTGTGACCCATAATATATCACTGCAAATGACCAAAATTGGGGGGAAGTCAAATGTCCCTGGAATCCAGGCAGGTAGGTTAAATATGTTGAAGAAGGTGTGGACTACAATACTATAAAGTAATGAGAACTGTGGCCTAACTGAAGAGTACATGCCCCGTCTCGAGCAAATCACAGTCCAAAAAAACTTTTAGTACTCTATGCCCAGTTAAACTCGTTGTCTTTAGAATTCAGCCAGGGAAACTATGGTACTCTCCATTTATCTAGAGAAAGAGGGCTCTGCTAGGTGGGATATTTTCTAAATATAGGAAGGAGATTCAGATGGTGTTCAAGCAAAAAGGACAAATGTCCACTGCATTGCCTCTGGCATAGATAGCATGGCAGTAGCATCTTAGATGCCATGGAGCACAGTTATAGAGTGCAGTCATGGAGTACCTGGCTGTTCTCAGAGCGACTGGTAGGAGCAGATAGAGCAGCCAAATGGCTAGAGCAGGCCTGAAGTTCCTGTGGGCCTCTTTGACCATGGAGGACCAAAGCAAAAAGGGTTGTCTGCATTGAAGAGTGCTGTCCATGGTCAGTTTTATTGTCTGTCTAGGAAATAAATGGAGCATAAACAACACCCACAGATTCTTAAGAGAGCATTTCTGAATGATGCTTGTGGAGAGGAGCTATGCTTGAAGTCCTCTTCATTACCACCAGGAGAAAGCATCCCCAGGATGGCTGACCTCAGGCATCAGTTCATCTTATCTACATGGGGTGGATACCCCACTTCAACATCCAAGGGCACTTGAAAGTTCCCTTACCCTTTCCCTCCAAAATAGAGTGGCATTCTCAACAGCCAGGGAGACGGTGGCAGTCATAGAATGGGAAAGATGCCACCCACCCAGCACTCATACTTGGATAAATCTGAACAAAACCAGTCTGAGATCTTACTTACTGTTTTACTCCTGCCATTCTGCCACCCCAAGGCCTTGCATATAAGATAGGTGGAATTTATGGCCTTTTTAAAAAATAGGCCTACTCTTGCTTAGAGGAGGAAGAGTAGGAAAAAGTTGCATGAGTGGGTTCTGTTCTCTGGTGGGGCAGGAAGGATAGAATCCTCTGATTAAAATCACAAAAGAGGTTTCAGCTATATGCAATACGGGGCAGTATGTTACAAAGAGTGTTTCATTGGATCCCAAAATAACCCTAAAAATCTATGTGAGGGTTTCCACAGTTTGATGAGGAAACTGAAGCCCAGGGCAGCTAAATACCATGAGCAGCCCTTTGAGCTCGGAAGAGGATGAGTCTTGTGCTCAGTGGTGCCATACTGCTTCCTGCAACTACATGGCTGAGTGGTGTAGAGGCATTAGGATGGGGCAGGGCTGTCATTGAGTTAGGAAGGAAGTAGCTTTGATGATTATGTAGTTAGGAGACTCTGCCCATACTCTTTGCCCTTAGCTCCCCCCGTGGCCCTCTCTTCCTTATGTATGGCCCTGCTCCCAGGATCTCTGTCTCTGCCCCTCTCTAACCCTCTTTAGTTCAGCCTTAACATGATAACCATTGGTAACTTGGAAGAATCTCTAAACCAGATATCTATCAAGTGGCAAAAAGAATGTTGTTGCAGGTCCAAGAAGATGACATAGAGACATGGAGAACTACCAAGTTTTTGACTTTCAAGTCAACTTCCTTATAGAAACACTATTACATGGGTAGTTCATTTCTTTTGCTAGAAATTAATTTTAGAAGATGGTTTTAAAATGGCGTATATTTCTTATCTCTCATTGGGAGTTTGTATCCTGGGTTAAAAACTAGAGAGACTCAAGTAGGGTTTCCAAATAATTTATCCTTTAAACTGAGCACTTTTGAGAATAGACTGGGGAGCTATTAATAACACCCCAGGACTATTCCAGATAAACAAGGATGTATTGCTACCCTACATAAGGGAATTTTAGGATAGAGCATCTTTGAAAGCTGGAGATTACTTGCACATACTTTATAATTTGATGACAAGTTGTTTTAGGTAATGTCTTAATAATTTAAAAGAAAACACATGCATATCTCTGGGGCATACTTCTAAACAGTGAAAGGAAGAGGAACTCTTTAGCTTGCTCCTTATTAATAGCCTCAGTGCTTTCAAATTACCAGTAAGTTTCTCTTGCCTGGTTCTCACATTTGGATTCTGTCTTTTATACTGAACATTTGCACACTATCCAAATATAAACATCTTTAATGAAGCAGTAAGATATTGAGGCGAAACAATGTCCAAGGTGTGAATTATTGCACCATCCGTAATTCATACTGAAGTGTGACTTTTTGTGTTTGCAAAATGGCTGTTTGCCAAATTGTATTAACAAAAACCTGGGTAATTACAGCCCTAAATAATTCATATTGTCTTTAAACATCTATTTTTAAGTTGTTAGAAACTGTAAAATTAAAAACCCAAATAGTAAAAGCTCATCTTCAAGTTCTTAAGTTTATTTAACTAACTAGTTTTTATGCTAGATAGCTAGATACCCTTAAAGATTTTGTTTTTTCTTAGTGATTTTAAAGAAATATTATTAATGGATAATGGATGGGGGTTAGATAACTAAAAATGTCTTTAGTGAAAGACGTGATAAATTGATATACATAAAAAATGAGTCTACCCACTAGAAAATGGTATATCAGACTTTTCAAATTTCTTCAGGAAATTTGGATATATATTTTCCTGTTTTATATCAGAGTTAAACTGATTCATTTAACATGCATATGTGCACTTACAAGTTTGGAATATCTAAGATAGATGTAGGAAAAGCCCTAAGCAAAACCACAAAATAGGCAAATTTCAACAGCACCCAATAGCTATGTTTGTTTTCAGCAATATAAGCACTGGATGCTCCTAGCTCCACATTTTTCTACCTATCTCCCATCTGGTTCCCAACTCTTTCTTATCCTTCTCTTTGCCTGGAGATTCTGATCTTTACTCAACCTAATAGGTGGTCATGGTTTACATTATCTCTTATGCCACTTTTTTTTTTCTTTGTAAGTTATTTTTCAGAGAAGTGACTTAGAAGAGCGAATTGATAGCTCAGGCACTGTGGCAAAGTCCATTGTGAGGACAGGGGTGTCTTTTCCGGCATTCCTCAGATCTCCATATATAAATATCTAGCCCACCTACCCATCCAATATTATGCAACTGACCAGAGTCATTCTAGTTCATTTGGAAATAACACCTTATTTAAAACAACTTGAAATTTTATTTTTCAATCATAATTTACAAAATAATATTGAATGGAAATAAGATATCTTTAAGAATAAGAAACCGTTCTGTGTAAAGGATGTAATAATTGCTGGCTTTGCTCCATAAATCACTATATTTCCCTGAAGGTAGTGATAATCAATGTGCTTTGACTCTCAGCTTCAGCTGGAAGAGTCGAAGAGGAAATATTTCACATTGATTTGTCTCATCCAGGATCCAAGTTGTGATGGGCGTTAGTGAATTCTGAAGAATAGCTGCTGCATCTGCTGGAAACATTCCACATTAGGATACTCCTGTCTTCCTGTCACACTGCCTATTCAGTATTGCTTTTTTTCTCTGCACCAGCTACGTTTTCAGAGACAGAAAAAAAAACCCCTTCAGACTCACTAGGAATACTTTCTATATGAAGGCTTCTTACCGTGCCTCTAGGGCGCTGGCTTTCTGAACTCACCAAATCTTAAGTGTGCTGTTTAAAGCTTCCTTTTAAACCAACCCTGGGAAAGATTCATTTCATAGAATCTGAAAAAGATCTTAGAAATCAACAAGCTTGGGGTGTTTTATTTTATTCTTCAGAACCCTAAGATTCTTCCAAGGTGTCTCAGATGCTGTGGGGTCGGGTGCATACGGGTAAGGTCCCTGCTTCAGCCCTAGCACCTTCACTTTTAACTATTTTATACATTTTACTCTGGGTAAAATTCTCTTGACTATGTCAACCAAAATTTGAAAGCTTTTGATCTATTTGAAGTGATTAGTCCCAAGTGATCCAGCCAGTTAATGGCAAGGTGTAGGTCTAAAATATGTCTCTTGATCCTGTGGACCCCTGTCTTGGTATATTAATGCTGCACCTTATGAAAATGGAACCAAGGCCACAAGCTGCTGACCAATACATAGACACTCATGAAGAGTCCACTTTTAAAGTAGAAATAAGCCCTTTAAGAAAATGCTTAACCTCACTGAGTTCTGAGTATAAATTAAAGCGATGGCGATTTAGTTAGTTATTTAGTTATCAAACTGGCGAAGATATTAATACTCAGTGGATAAGCAGAACACAGTGAGATTGGCGTTTTCAACATGTGTTTTATTGGGGGTATAAACTTTGGGGGTCATATTTATATAGAGAGCTTGAAAAATATTTTATACATTCAACCCTATCAGCCAGCATGCTCTGGTGCATGATGTTGATGGAAAAGAAACCTTCGATCCCTGTTTGTTAGCTTTGCTTCACTTCTTTGGCCTCCTTCCTTTATTATGGAATTTATTTAAGGGGGAAGTACTTGGGATTTGAAAATTTATTCCATATCCAATACAGTGGGGCCTTGAGTAGATATAATCCTAAGAATCAGAAGGTGGGTAGATTACCCTGGCAACTCTGAGAGAGCAACAAATGGCAGTTCCTGGTTGTCATGTGCTGTGGAGTGCCTTGGTTAAAAACTTTGTGTGTGTTTATTATGTATGTGTCTCAGAGGATATATAAAAATCACAGTCATTTGTCTTCAGTAGCTGGAGGTCAGCCGTTTATTATGAATTCCTGACTAGGAAGAGATGCCCCGCACAAGAAAAGTTCCAGAACTGTGCAGGAGACATTTCTTTTTAGTCTTCTTCGTCTCCCTCCATCCACCCAGTGCCCTAAATCTCTCTATCTCCATCTTTGCCCTTTCAGAAAACTGCTGTCAAATCCTCATCCTTCATTTTGGAAAGAATGACACACTTAACAGACTATGATGTTACCTGTTTTAGATGGACTTGTTTTTAATGAAAAAGAAGGCTTGGAGCTAAGAGTATGGGGTACAAATGGAGGAATTCTAAGGTTCAGTTAGCAAGAGAAAATTTTGGATGCAAGGAGAACATCTAGAAAGGCCATGAAGTAACTTCTGAGGAAACCTCCTTTTTGGACTATTTACTCTTTAGAAGAAGGAAGGGGTCCTGATCTCAGTGCCTAGGGAGGGCTGCCACTGTAGGTGCATTATTCTCTGGTTCCCTTTCTTTTGTGTCCTTGGCCTCTTTCGAACTCATTTCACTTCTCTGGACATCATCAGCCATATTTGTTTTGAAGATGGTCAGATCTAAATTCTTGTAGGCCTAAGGGCTCATGTTAGAAGAATCTAAAATTAAACCAGGTCAAATGACATTGTATAAATAAAATGCAAATGACTGATTAAATAATTTTTTTTTTTTAAAAAGGAATCTGTGTTTACTGCCTCCTGGAACATAGCCCGGGAACCTGAATGAGAGACTGGCACATGTTTCTAAGATGAAGCAACTACAATATGGGATTTAAAAGCCAGTAATTCCAAAGGAACAATTAATTTAAAAAGGAGGTTAATTCACAGTTTACAGACTTAGCATCTGCTTGTTTACCATGTGCAATAAAAAGCAAAGTAGGGGTAGATTTATAAAAATGTCAGTTAGACAACTTATGATATATGTACTAATCATTTTTGCATATCCAGTTCTGTTTTCCCTCACATGATCCTCACTGAAACATTATTTTAGAACAGAATATGGTATGTGTGTGTGTGTGTGTGTGTGTGTGTGTATATATATATGTATATATATATGATTTAAATATTCAAAGTTGAAAGAATTTATATGCATATATAAATGCATATATATGTATATATATATATATATATATATATATATATATATATATAACATCTTTTTATCATTGGAATTTCTGGGAATTTTTAAAAAATCAGTGAATTGAAAATAATCTATTTGTGTATTTTTCTTGGCATGTCCAAGCAATCTTTTTGCACTGAAGTTCATAGGTTATGTTGTTTTTATAGGTAATGTAATATAGGAGGCCTGTTTAATTTGCTAATGACAAGAACTTAAATGCATCTTATTGTAATATGAAGAAATTCACATGTCATTGCTTTATCCTTTGCATATTTGTATTTACCTTTACTTTATAGGGCAAACTATTATTTTAATTGCTTTTTCCTCTAGAGAGCTGTCCCTGCTCCAAAGGTATATATGGTTTCACCTACTTATGTAGAATTTTTAAGAGAGGTCTAAATATACTGAAATATGAGGGTTAAAACTGAGGTAGAGGTAGAAGTTTAAGTGGTTTTATAAAAATTTATGGGAACGTTTAGGTTATTTTTCTATATGGTAATGCGTACGTGTGTTTTAATGGGGTGCTCAAATTAGGATTCTTGTCTAATTTTGCTACAGTCTCAAGAATAGAAATTCTTTGAAATAAGAATCTTCCAGTATTTTCCAATGATAAATTTTGATATTGATTTTTTTTCAGTAATAACATTTATTGCTTCAGGAAAATCTCACCCCTCAGAGATCACTTCTTGAGTTAAAAATATATAGCTGCTAAATATAGTAATATAGTTGCCTGTAATTAGAATATCATGAACATCTGAAGACTTTATTTTTTGAAATTTATTTATGTCCCATCTCTCTCCAAAAGAATTTGTAGCTATTTACAAAAAGAAAAGAAGACATATATGGCATGATTAATAAATAGGAAGAAATAATTAGGGGCAAATTAGGGAGTGAGAATATGGGTGATAACATAAGAGGAAACAAATTGCCAACTGAAGTTTGAGCATAATTACAGAGATTGAGGGTATCAAGGACTTAATATTATATGAGCCCTTACTGGAATTTAGCCACTTAAAAGCTATACTTGGTTTTCCCAATTGTATTCCTGTTTTAGCTTATTTTTTTTAGACACTACTTTGTTACTCCCACCTTCCATCCTTTGCCAGACTTGAAGATTAGGTAAAATAAGCAGTGAGTTCTTGTTGATATGTAGAAAGATTTAGATTGGAGGTTACAAAAGTATAGTCCTCGACAGAGTGTGACCCACAGTTGTGTTTTGTTAAGTCTACATAGTGTTAAAAAAAATACAGAGCTAACATTTAGAAATGAGAGGATTGCACATAAAATTTCAGACTTCCGACTTCTCTTAGAAAATTGAAAGAGCAACCAACCATCAACCTATTTTCCTCCATGATAGCAAGCAGCCCCACTCTCTTTAGCTGGAGTTTCTGCTCCTTCCATTTACCTGGCCTTGAGCAGGGCACTTGTGAGTAAGGCCCCTGACAGCACTATTTGCAGAAAGCTTGCAGTCTTTCTAACAGTGAGAGGGAATAAGTATTGCATAGCTTGAACTTGTTTTCTAGTGATTTCCTTATGATTTTGCCTTGTTATAGACTTCCCTCACCCTTTTCTGTGGAGAGCACAAAGCCCTTTATACCCTAGTACATCTCAGATGATATATTCTCATTCAATATTCATTCATTCCCAAAAATTTATATCATGTTTACTACCAAAACTCATGTGCAGATAACCTTGTCTACAGTTGATATTTTATAAAGTGCTAAATAGCCTGTATAAAAGGGGAGTTAAAAAATACTGTACATCAAGATTAGGGAAACGCTTAGATGTTTAGAATCAACTCTAGATTCTATCTGGGAGAAACTACTTGCAGTGAGTCAATTACTCAGTATGGGCACCAAATGACTAGAAGATACTAAAGCTCTGTCAGGGCCCAGCTTACTCTTAAAATGGAATAGTTATGAGTTTGTACATATTGAGAGTGGAGCTGAGCCATTACCCCAGAAGAGAAAGTTCACTGATACTAAGACAGATGCAAGTGCAATGCTTTTCAAGGAAATAAGAAAATATATGTTCATATGGATTTATTCTTAACTTGAATTAGATTTATTTGGGGGCACATTTTTTTCTGACCCTAGCATTTGGACACAGACCTAAAACTTCAGTTTTCAGATACACTTAAATATGAGGTATCTATAATAATAAAAGCATAATATGCTAATTAGACCGGACAGCCAAACGACCTTTTGGATGTCCTTCCAGATGACCTTCCGGATGAAGCCGGAGCTACGAGGGCCAAGCCCTTTGCACGAATTTTGTGCATTGGGCCTCTAGTCTGGTATAAAAGAAGTGTTTTACACAAAAAGAAATATCCACCAAATCTATTAATTGTTGGAATTAAAAACAATAGCAACAAAAACTCCTTTTGTTATTATTACTTTAAATACAAACAAAATCAAAGATTTCTTAATCTTTGGTTGTTGGTTTCCCTTTAAATGACTTTTAAAATTTTATTCCTTAGGAGCCAGCCTTTTTTAGTCATTCAATCCTTCAGCCAATTGGCATTTTTTCTGTGTGTGGTACTGTAGTTCTAAATTATACTCATTGAAAACCTGCAAAGTCTAAACACTGTAGACTAAGAAAACGATTTCAAATCATCACAGTCAGATTCCTTCCATATGACTGCTTTTGTTATAAAGTTTTATATAATGTAATAAGTTATCAATCCAATAAAGGTCTCATTGGATGATGTAAGCAGTTCTCTCAGATAGCTAAGTTCTTTAAAGAAATCAACCAGCAAGAATCTTTCCTTATTCCAAATTTCAAATTTTGAAGCCTGTATCTGATTTTCAAATTAAGTGAATGAAGTTTATTCCATCAGTGTTCTTTTTTTTAACACAAAAAAAGGAAGCCTAAAGACAGAGTTTATAATTTCTTTTAAAGCGAAGAACAGAATGTGATAGGTTAAATTTTAATATAATTTTCTCTAAGGAAATTCTATGGAATCTTTATTGCTAGGATTGGGTACAGTGCATTTTAGTTTTTGAAGGCTTAATTTAAGCTATTCCCCAGACTGTTTTAGTGAATAAAAATAACTCTTTTAGCTCCATACTATTTTGGTGAATATTGTATTCATATGAATATTGTTATGTCAATCCCTAGAGAATTGAATTGTAATAAATACCCCTTCCATGGTGGAAACTCAGAGCATTTCAGGAGGAATGCCTGGTATTCCAAATATTATTTACAGGTAATACTAATAAAAGTAAATTCACTATGTATGTGGATGGTGGTAAATCCCATCCTTAGAAACGTGTCCTATGACTCCCTTTGTGGGATCTGTATATGTTAAGTATCACAAGCATAGTTCTAGGTACATGATTTCCTAATTACTAGTAGATAGTTGTTAATTGACCAATTGCTTTTTTTAAAATCTCATTTGTGTTTCCTGCCCGACTGTGTGTCATCCCTAGTAATGAGGAGTTCATAAAAACTTTTTACTTAGTATTTGTAGTGGAAGTCTTTGGAATTGCTGCTGCTTATGTGAGTTTAAATAGTTACTAAAAACACCCCTCTCCCTCCTGAACATACACATGCCGTACAGAACATGAAACCTTTCTGAAGACTTTGCAGAATGGGAAAAAGAGTTCCCTTATATATATTAGCTCTGAATGAGACTTGCCTACTTTGGGGTCAGAACAATGTGTCTACTGCATCCAGTGCTTGACCTTTGGGATGTTGTATTGGGTATGTGCTGTGCTCGGAGGAGGAGATCTGTGCTCCTAGATGACTATCTCAAAGACTTTAATACACTGCATGTGGCCTATTGAATTAGAGGTTTCCTACCAGGCTGGGAGAATACTGTCACTGGCTCCCATGCCTTGGTTGTATCCTCGTGTGTGGTTTTATAAAACTGATGGAACAGGGCAGACCTGTTGACTAGCCAAGCTTTACTCATCCTACACAAAGTTGTTTGGTCTTCCGGGCAAAAGACTCCCTCCCTCAGGCCTGCTTCTATGCCCCTGTTCAAATGAGTGGCCCCCTTAAAAACTCTCCTCTAACTTAATTGCTAATTCATATCTTTATTGCTTTTAAGATTTCATTTGAAACTCATATCTTCTAGAAAGTTTCTCCAGTTAGCTTTAACTCATGCTGAACACTTATCCCTGTGTTATCACTTTAGCCTTCATGAAGGCAGGAATCATGTTTACTACTGTTACTGTTTTCTCCATATGTTACAAGAAAATTATTATCTAAATAATTTAGGTAATAAATTATTTAGATAACAGTGGAATCAGAGGCACCAAGGGATGGCTAGATTTGTAAAAAAAATCTTCTAGTTCCACTCTCTCTTGTTTTACACATGAGGATACTATGTCCACAAGAAGGTAAAGTGGCATTCTGTGAATATTTATAATATTTGCCAATTGCCAATTTTACACCTAGGATTTATTTTTAAGTTTTCATTTTGATGCAAGTTCAGACTAACAGAAAAGTTGCAGAAAAGTACAAAGAATTTCCTTATGCTCTTTATTCAGATTTCCCAAATGTTAATTTTTATCCTATTTGCTTCATTATTTCCCCTCTCTTTTTTCCTGAAGTTGCAAACATTGTACCTCTTTATTCCTAAATTTTTTAATGTGTAGTTCCTAAAAACAAAATTAGGAAATTAATATTGATACACACTATTATGGAATATATAGACCATAGTGATTTCACCAGTTGTCCCAATGTCCTTTATAGCAAAGAAAAATCCTGTTTCCCACATAAATGGCAGCTGTGAGATTAGCACCTCGATCTTTCAGCTCATTCTCTCATCTTCTTTCTGCCTCTCTACACTAAAACATCTGCAGATCTCACTTCCAACAACACCATGGAGTTATCTGGAAAACTTGCTAAACTTCTTTAGGGCTTTCAAAGCTGTTCAGTAACTTCCAGAATCTGGGGCTAGTAATGATGTTAGTTTTTTAAAGGTCAGTGAATGAAAAGTAGAAATTTGATGTAATTCTTCATACTTTCCTTGTGTATGACAAGCAGTAAAGGTCTCATTTATGAGATTAAAATTCAGAGAACTACCAGGAGACAATGTCCGACAGCAGCAGCTCTTTGGCCAAGAATTAACTAGGATTGGAGACGCCTGAAATATAAAGACAGGACAATCAGTTCTCTCCTTCTTCCTCATTGAAGATGGTGGTGATGATCTTTGACCCCATAGGAAAAAAACAAAATCATGAGAATGTTCTGTGAAGCTTGATTTAAATAGCTCATCATTTATAAATTAAATAACATATTTTCTTACTTTTGCTACTATGATTTTTATTAACCAGATATTCTGGTTAAATGCCAGTTAGAGAATGTGTATTAAACAGAAGGATGTTTCAGTGATCAGGCCTAACCAGGGGCCAAGGCTTATGTCTGTTTTTACAGAGTTCCTTGTTTAATTTACCATACAGTGTCCCAATATGGCCTCCAGCATTAAAGAAAATAGGGTACAGCAGCAAGAATATGACACTTCAAAGGTTTGGAGGACAGTTACAACACAGTAAAACCAGAAAATAATACATAAATCATCTATAAAGTGAAAATGTTGGCTTATTCCTCAAACGTTTTTGTTACTTAATACTCTGAGTATCAGAGCCTTTGTTCAGCACATGATGTTCAGGATAATTTGGTAGGCATGAACCAAAGATTCTTTAAACAACTCGCTTTTATCACAATTCAATTTTATCCCTCTATTCAAGCATAGTGACATTCATTTAGTGACTTTGTTGTGGGAACATTTCTTTGCATATAATATATAGAATTGTTCAAATGTAGTATGTTTTGGATCATTATCTATTTCTCTGGTCTTGCTTGGATGGGACAAATAGAGTCCAGTTAACAGCCTCAAGTAAAAAATATATGAAAGACATGAATTCTGTTATATATAAATATATAAAATTAGAGGGGAAACCTCAATTTTTGGATATACTTTAGGCAATCATTTACAATAGAGAGCTAGTCTGAAGCTTTGGGGAGGGGGGGAGAGAGGGGGGGGCGGGAAGAGAGAGAGAAAACAATTGATCTGACTTATTTGCTGTTTTAAATTGAAATCTTTGCTATCAAGGAGGGAAGGAAAGATTGCATTTAGCCAATGTGTCCCTCCTGTGTTCTGCGCCTCCTTGCTGCTGGCTCTTCTGAGTGTGTTCTCATCAGTGTCCTTAAAGATCCTGATCATGCTTGGCCAGTGGATAGGAATAAGCAGACCCAAAATAGCATATTGGAAAAACACTTTGATAACAACCTAAGGTTTAAAGAAGAGGATGTAATAACCAGAAGCATGATATAAATCAGCCAGTCCATCCGTTAAAAAAGAAGTGATGTTGAGGTTGGAAAACACATAGCAGTTAGCCCTTGCAGTGAAAGAAACATGAGTGCACTGTGGGGTCAGACAATGCCGAATGCGAATTCCCATGCTGCCACGTTCTACTAGCGACTCGACTACCTTGACTAATTACTTAATCTTTCTGATCTCCACTTTATGCACCAGGAAAATTTTACACTCATTCAGCAAGCACATATTGAGCCCCTGCTGTGTACCAGAACTCTGTCAGGCACTGAGGGTTCATGGATGAATGACACTGCTCCTCTCCTCAGTGAGCACAGAGCCTGTGAGACTCACTGTGGTAAGGCTTAGGTGAGAACTTATGTGAAGATAGTTAGTGGAATGTCTGGCATGTAGAAGGGGCTTAATGTATTTTACTTTTCTTTTCTGCTTGTTCTCTCATCTTCCCATGAAAATGGAGAAATCCAAAGATTTCCCAAGAATTTAGCAATTGTAGTCAAGTATTCCCCCACAAAATCTCCTATTTGGAAATGTCATAATTTGGAATTTGACCAGTTAGATGCATACTTCTGTGGAATCAGTACTGAATTGAGTCAGCAAACATGAGCCTCTGTTCCAGCTGTGTATCACTGTTTGCTCTTGGGTGATTCATTTCACCTTGGTAGTCATTTCTTTCAATGGTAAAATGAGGGTTGTGGATTACTTAGGCATGGTCTTTATTATTTGGGATCCAACATTAATTGAGTTTACTTCTGATTCTCCACTTGGATCAATATTTTGTGCATGTTTGTTTTAGATCAACCCTCCCCCCAGACCTCCACCCCCTTCAGCCCCTGGCACAGCTTTGTTGGAGTTGTTGGTGAATAGGAACACAAACACTGCTTTGGTTTCAACCTTGATTCAGTTGATTTTATCATTTTTTTCCTCTCATCTCTGGTTTGAGGGCAAGCAGAGGAGGAAAAAGGAGAGGAGGGACAAAATGGCTGTCTCCACATCTTACCATCCCCTTTAATTAAACTTCGGGTGACTCTTGGGTTCTCTGTTTCATGCTAACAGGTCTTCACCAGTGTTATGCTTTAAGTTGTAGCCTTAGACTAACTTACAGAATTCCCAAAATCCTAAGTGGTGAGAATTGGCAGGGGCCTTAGTGGCCGTTGTGCATGTATAAAGCTCAAGTTCTGGAAGGAGAAGGAACCTTTCCAAGGATGCACAGCTGGTTGGCAGTCAGGCCAGAACTTGAACTGACATCTCTAGTATAGCTCTCTTTCACTTTGCTACAGCTGGAAGAGTGTTTATTTCTATGGTTTAATCTCCACATCACCTCATAGGCAACCAAACATCATGTGCTTCTTTTGTTGGTCAAGATTATCTTGGGAACCCCATCTTTCTCACCCTGTGGTCTCTCTGAATTATAGGGTTTTCTCCGATGTCTCATGAGCTGAGGTTTTCCTTTCTACCCTTTAGTGCATTTAGAGCAGTTCTAGGAAAAGCTCTGAGATGCTCCTAGTCACCCATATCTTATATATCCTATTCCTGGTTGCTTCTTACTAAACATATTAATCATGGGTAACAGTTTTTGAAAATGGTCTCACCCCACAGTCTGTGGCTTTAAATATTGTGGTGTTTTCCTCTCCCTCCTTACTCCCTCCTTCTCACCCACCCCATTCCAAACACACTTTCTCTTCTTCTTCTATATATTCCTTTTTGTCTGCAGCCCTAAATATTGGAGATTCTTGGAGTTCCATCCTTGCCCTTTGTGCATCCCATATACATATGTTCCTTAAACAACCTTATCTGAATTAAAGACTTTGTACTTATTGATATCCTCAGAACCTGGTTCTATCCCATTTCCAGGCTCTCCCTTCTAACTGCCATATCTTTCTGTCTGTCTGTCTGTCTGTCTGTCTATCTATCTATCTATCTATCTATCTATCTATCTATCTGGATATCTGTGCAGGAACTTGTTCAAAATCATGTAGCACCTTAGGTGACTAGACTGATTTGCCCTTCATCAGTTCTGGTGGGGGAGGTATTTTGGAGCCCCTCCAGGTTTTGCTGTAATAAAAGGCTGGGTGTAGCTTCATGTTACAATATGTGTATCTGGGTATGAGAAAATATGTTTTATAGGCATTTTAAAGACTTTGTACTTATTGATACCCCCAGAACCTAGTTCTAGCCCATTTCCAGGCTCTCCTTTCCAACTGCCATCCTATGTAATAAAACCCTAAGATGCTAAGTGTCCGGTCGTCTGTTCAACCAATCAAAACATAATATGCTAATGATATGCTAAGGCCACTCAACTGCTTGCTATGACATGTACTGACCACCAGGTGGCAGACATTCGACCAGTTGACCAGTCGCTATTATGTGCACTGACCACCAGGGGCAGATAGTCGGCCGGTTGACCTGTTGCTATGACGTGCACTGACCACTAGGGGGTAGATGCTCTGACCAGTAGGTTAGCTTGCTGCTGGGGTCCGGCCTATCGGGACTGAGTGAGATGGGCCAGACATGCCCTGGAGCCCTCCAGCAGTCCCTTCCCGGCTGGCTAACGTCCCGCATCCCTCCCTGGCCCCGATCATGCACCGGTAGGGTCTCTTGGCCTGGCCTGCATCCTCTTGCAATCTGGGCTGAGGGACCCCCCTCGAGGGCATGAATTTCGTGCACTGGGCCTCTAGTTCCTATATAATAAAAGGGTAATATGCAAATTGACCGAGCAGTGGAACGACCAGTCGCTATGATGTGCACTGACCACCAGGGGGCAGATGCTTAATGCAGGAGCTCCCCCCAGCCCTCAGGCCCCAAGCACTGGATGGGGAACAGGGAACCTGGGGTGGGTGGTGGTGGACACAGGTGGCGCCAGGCCAAGGCCCCCACCTCTCCAGTTGCCCCCCACACAGAGGGCGACCAGCGTTGGGGGACTGGCCAGCGAGCGGGCAGGAACGGCCAACCTCTCGGTCCCTCCCCCTGGCTGGCAGGCTTCGATCGCCTGATGGCAAATGGGGAACTGTGGGTGGGTGGTGGCGGGGGCGGGGCCAGCTGCCGACAGCCGGGGAAGATGGCCCTGATTGAAGGCCAGGCCTGGGGACCTTACCCATGGACGAACATTGTGCGCCAGGCCTCTAGTATATATATATAATTTCTATCTGGATATCTGTGCAAGAACTTATTCAAAATCATGAGGCACCTTAGGTGAGTGGACTGATTTGCTGTAAACAAATAAATTAGAAAATTAGAAAACCTTTTTTTCTATGGAGAATAATGTGGTTTAAAAAGCATAGGCTGATTTTTTTTAATTTTTTTATTTTTTGGCCTTGAATATTCCAGTAGATGTTTACATGAAGGTGAACTCTGCAGGGATGATGTTGGGAGTGGCCACGTCACCATGTTTGAGGACCCCTCCAGTCTGCGTTATTTTGCATCCATGGAATCTCAAAGGCAGAGGGGCTTCAGAATCTCTTGCTGTGGGATGACTCATAGCCCGTTAGGGTTCCCACAGGTTCCAAGTAACCTAGTGTGTCAAATCATAGCATGAGCACTTAAAAGGGAAACTGAGATCAGAATTCAGAATTAATCTCTCTCCACTCCCCTTCCTACTCCTAGCCTCCAGCTGCTCAGCTATCTTTGGTTTAAGCAGAATTGTTTTTGCCAAGATTAATCATCTTTTTGTTTCTGTTAAGTCTGGTCTGTGTCTCGCTTGGGAGTGCTCATCTGGGTTTTACTCCCTGCCTCCCTGATCCACAAACTTTTGTTCTCAAATAGCCCTCTCACCTAATACAATATCTTTTGCTTCCTCAGTATTACTTGTTCCCTGTTTATAGGATGTTCTCTGCCATCTAATTTTAGATCCTAAGCAGCCTTTCCTTTGGAAAGATAAAAGCCATGGTTAAGATGTCACTTCCCATAAATCATTTTTGGTGAAGATGAAGGCAGCTGTGGGCAGAGGAGGGGCGTGCAGGAACTCACGAAGTCTGACCCTTTCAAAGTCGACTTAATCCTCCCTCTTATCCCTGCGGTCTCTGGGCTACTCTTTAGAGGATGCATGGGCCTCTTTAACAAGAAGGAATGAGCTTTGACATTGTTCGCTTTTGTCACAACAACAAAAGCCTTGGAAAATTCCAATTAATTAGCAAGCCTTGGGCTAATGAAATAATAAAACTGAAAGAGAAATGCTCTAAGCTCCCAGGGAAGCATGTGAGAACAATGCCAATTCCAAATATTTGGGGCTGTTTGTATAGTTTTCCCAGGGTTTGCCTTCCTGAGACTCACAGAGATGGTAAGATGAGAGAGACAAGAGCAAGGATTTGTCAGAATCAGGATGTAATAATCTTTCAGGATACTAAATGAGCCACCATCACTGGAAGAAGGCTGTTAAATGTGCACTCACATAATCAGGGAAATTAAAACCAGAAGATAGACCCTTTGCACATTTTGTGTTTACAGGAAAACAAGGCATTCAGACTAGCATAAAGTAGATTATGAAATTAGATTGAAGTTAATTATGATGAAGGACTAGGAAATCACTATATCATTGTGTCCTTGAATGAGGACTGACAACTGGTGTGGCTGCTAAAAATGTATGGTAATTAAGAACACTGAATCCACTCATTTGTAGCTTTTTATTGGATGATAATAATAATGACAACAACAATAATAATAATAGAGTAGTAATAAACCACAACAAAACTGCTACCAACAACTAAATTATACTAAGCATTTACTGTGTACTAGGCACTTATTCTGAGCACATTTAATCCTCTCAACAATCCTGTTAAGATACTAGATACTAAGTGACTCACGCTTTTATTACCTCCATGTTATAGTTCAGATCACTTAGACTAAGATATTACATGGCTGGCCCACATAAATAAGTGGCAAGCCCAGGGTTGAATCAATGCAGTGTCTAAATACTCCAAACCATCATGCGACCATCATGCTGTGGTGAGATATGGTCTCACCACATAGACTACTACTACATGCTGCTAGAGAGGCTACATGTTGCCAGGTTGGACAAGAAGCCAGAGAGTCTGAGCATCTATTCCCAGTTTGTTCACTAAGACATTCCTCTGATCTTGGACAGGTCATTCAGTTATCATTTCTGGTCTTCAGTGTGTATATAATGGAATTGTTGTATCTGAGGTATCTTCTAGTTCTCATATTTTGTGGAATAAGAAAATGATGTGTTTCAGATACAGAATAAATGAAATGGTCATTTTTGAGAGAGAAAGAGCTAAAAGGTAAAAAAAAATGAGGCATCGGCTTTGGACACTTTGGCATCACTTGGGTTCTGAGAAATAAAAAGTTAGTCATCAGCTTTGGAGTCAAGCAGACCTGTGTTCAGGCCTTAACTCTCCTGTGTGACATGGATCTGATTGCTTTTTTTTCCGTGAACTTCAGTGTCTTCCCTTCTCTTATGGAGATGATAGTTTTATGTGTATAGACTGCTTGACATGATGCCCAGACATTGTCAGTCCTCATGTAGATGGTATGAAAATTGGGTAGAAGATGCCTCACTTAGGGAGCTGGGTCCAGAGAAGAGGTTGGTTCAGCCAAAGCTGCTGGCAGTTTTCCTGTTGCACTTCTTCATTGAATTATGTCACCTTCCTTTCACTGATCTTCCATGGGCAGTTATTTTGTCTGCAAATGTTCTTCAGATAGCTCTGTTCTTCAGACTCCTTGGAACAGGTGGGAATCAAACCAATGCTCGCATAGAAATCATAGTGGGTTGAATAGTGCCCCCCTCCCAATTCATGCCTGCCTGGAGTCTCAGAATATGACCTTATTTGGAAACAGGGTTTTGGAGATGTAATCGTCTGTAAAGATGATGCCATACTGGATTAAGGTGGGACCTAATAGAATAACTTCTTATAAAAAGAGGGAAATTAGGACATGGATACTGAAATGAGAATGCCATGTGAACACAAATATATAAGACACACAGGAAGAATGTCATGTGATGACAGTGGCAGAGATTAGAGCAATGTGCCTGCAAGCCAAGGATGCCAAGGATTGCTGGCAACCATCAGAAGCTAGAAAAATGCAAGGAAAGATTCTGCCTTAGCGCCTTCAGAGAGAGCATGGCCCCGCTAACACCTTAACGTAGCACTTTTAGCTTCCAGAATTGTGGCATAATATATTTCTATTGTTAAAAGCCACCCAGTTTGTAGTACTTTTGTTATAGCAGCCCTAGGAAACTAATACAGCAAGTAAGGTACCTGTTTCTAAACCATGATAATCAGGCCTAGATGAGAGCAAGAGAAAACTATAGATACTGACTATGGGGGCAAAGAAAACATAATGCATCCATAAGGGGTGTTTTGGAAGCCATTTATTGTCATCATGGCTCCTCTGCCTGCTGTAAGTAAAAACTCTTTTTAAAAAATTAAAAAAAAATTTCCGATGACAAACATACAATATTGTATTAGTTTCAGGTGTACAACATAGTGATTAGACATGTATGTACCTTACAAAGTGACCATCCTGATAAATTTAGAACCTATCTCATACCAAACATAGTTATTACAATGTTATTGACTGTATTCTTTTTAAAAATATATATTTTATTGATTTTTTACAGAGAGGAAGGGAGAGGGAGAGAGAGTTAGAAACATCGATGAGAGAGAAACATCCATCAGCTGCCTCCTGCACACCCCCTGCTGGGGATGTGCCCACAACCAAGGTACATGCCCTTGGTTGTACCTTGGGACCTTTCAGTCCGCAGGCCAATGCTCTATCCACTGAGCCAAAACCAGTTAGGGCTTGACTGTATTCTTTATGTTGTACTTTATATCCCTATGACTATTTTTATAATTGGCAATTTTACTCTTACGATCCAGGGTCAGAACAGATGTCATGGATGGAAATGACACAAAAAAAAATGACAAAAATTAGAGTTTTAGTAGGCCAACTCTTTTAAAAATTTGACTTTCATAAAACCAATATACTATAGATTACAATAATTACCAATGGAGATACTGAAGTGTCACCCACACAGTGAATATTAAGACAGGTGCCACTACATGGTTTACCTGTTGATTTGAATATTTTTGAAGTCACCTATATGCTTTTAGAAGTTGAAAAAGGGTTAGTATATCTGAAACACCAGCTTGGCTATAAAATAGATTGGAAAGTACAGGGTTTCTTAGAATTAGATTATCATTTGCAATTTGGAAATAATCTTGAAATTGTAATAAGAAAAAGAATTCTTAGTTACCTAAAGGGCCAAGACTTTGTAGAAAACCACATGATAATAAGACAAAACCGTCAAACAGGCTGGGCGATGTGGACTCCGTTTGTTCCAGAAAAGCTCAGCGCGAAGACAGACAACTTGTGAATTCTGTCATCAGGCAGTGAGGTCCATATCACATGTCACTTTGCTTTGTTTTAACATGTGGCTCAAGCTATGCCAGACCTGCTGCTGTGTGAGAGATGTACTTTCTCACAAAATAAGGCATTTCTCTGGCATCAGACCCCTTCGGAAGTTTTACTGATGTGCATAAGCCCAGCGAGTTTGCATTTCCCACATATAACCAATGAGGTCCCGCTTGGCTTTCTGGATTTGTGGTGGTCTCAAAGCCTGTCTGTGCCAGCCTGGTCAGTTCCTTATCATCACCAGAGGTCATTCTGGTTCAATGTTCAAAAATTGTCTCCTATCTATCATGCCCGTTAATGAGGAAGAAACGGAGGAAGCAAAATAAACCAGTTTTGGAAGGACTGAAAATGTTCTATGGAATGGAAATGAAAGTATTCCTAGCAGGTTGTCTCCATTTCCTCTTTCTTCTCATCCATCATGATGTTAAAGTTCACAGGGAAAGTTCATTTATATTATTTCATGTTCAAAGAGATGATGATGACAGTGATGACATTAATATTCTTCCTTGGTTGTCCATTATTGGTTGAATTTAAGTATTACATAAATAAACAGATCCCAGGACATGCGTCTGAGCTTTTCTGAGCTACTTTTTGAAACCCTATTGGGTTGCCCTTTTAATTCCTGATTCTCCCCTCCTGAATGTGTTTCACTGGTAGTCACAAGAGCTATCAGTGAAAACCCAAAGCACAGATTTATTACACCTGAAGGAAAAATAACCAAAAAGACCTTCTCCTTTATTCAGTACAAAACAGCTCGATTGTTATACAACATGGCTGCAGAAACAGAGGCTGTGAGGTGGCGCTGGGGCGAGGCTGCCCTGGGGTAATGCCCCTTACAGTTAGGCAGCTGTGCTACACTCTGCCTCACTCTACCCTCAAGAAATGTCTTCGATGTTTCAGCTCCAGCTGGGGAAACAGTCTTCATTTTTCAGTGAAAGGGAAAGTGTGCTCTCAGAGCTGAAGGGGAGCTGACTTCTATAGACAGAAGTTCCTGCCCCTGGTCCCTGATTGGTCAGTCTTCATGCAAATGAGGACTCCAAATACTCACAGTTTTATTGGTTCAGAAAGCACTGTCCTTATTGGTCAAAATGGAGCTGCTCTGATTGTTTGGTGAAGATGTTGATGGGGTATAGCCATATAGCGCTAATTGGATGGGAAACCTCAGTCCTATTGGTTGAAACAGGATTCCAGGAAGTCCTCTGTAAGGATTGGCTCAGATGGCAGAGACAGTGTAGGAAGGCAGTTCACTGCAGGAGGCAAGCAGCTTAGTGCAGGCTTCTCCCTGAAATGGGGCTTGTGTGAGAGACACCTGTTTAGAAATGGCTGATAGGCTCTGATTTTACGTATATATTTTTAAGGCTAGTTAAGCCACAAGTAGCCCTTCCTAGTAGGTATCTTCTTTTTCAGGGTCCACATGATCATCCATATTGAAATAGGTGGCTAACAGAAGGCCGATTGTATATAAAAATCCCCAGTGTTCTATATATAACTTTGGGAAATGGCTTATTCAGTTTAGTCATTCCACACATATTTGTTGACCATGTGCCATATATGAGACTAAGAATTAAAGATGCAAACTCAAATATGATACGGGCCCTGTTTTCTAGGAGCTGATAGTATAAAGTAAAAGGGTTGGCAAGTCATTGCCAAATGTATCTGGTACCATGTTCCTTGGCTGAGCACATTCCAGCCAGCCTGTTTTTCACTCCTTCCTCCAGGATGCCAAACTGGATCAGACTTCAGATCTTTGTACTTTCAGCTTCCTCTGCTTGGGACTCTGCCCTGTGTTGTCGCATGGCTGGTTTCTTTTCACCACTTGTATCTCAGCATATGAGCTGTCTCTCCACAAACCTTTCTGCCACTCAGTCCAAAGTAAACCAACTTCCTATGATTCTCAATCACACCTACGTCTTTTCTCTCTCTAGTGGCACTTATCATTGTTTAAAATTTTCTTGTTAATTTATTCATTTACTTGTTTTATTGGGTATCTCCTCATCACTAGAATGTACATTTTAGGAAAAAGAGGATCTTGTCTTGTTTATCATTGTATCTGTAGAAGTACATTTTTGAATGAATAACTATAATACATTATAATACATTCTGTAATGAAAGCATTAACAAAGTGCTATATGAAATGAGGAAAAAAGTAACAACTTCTCTGTCTGAGCGTGTAGGAGCTGGCTTTGTAGAGAAGGCATGTAAGCTGACCTGGAAGGCAGGAGAAAGTGTATCAGAAGGTGCTATTTCTGCTTAGGTGGATGAAGCTCTTTCCTCCTTGTGGTCCTCTCCAATTGACTCACCTGCTCTTGGCATTCAGTGAACAGCCCAGATTATTCACTGATAGAGTTGACCACAGTACCTGATAGGATAAGCATGTATCCTGGAGGTGAATGACACGTTTCCTGAAAACTTCTCTTTCATGCTACAAAAAATTGCTAAAAGCTTGTCTTTCCAATAAAGAGACCTTGGAATTGATATAATGGATAAGTGTAGCTTGATGAAGTAAAAATAGAAGCTTAAAAGATGCATCATTTTGGGAAAGTTAAAAATGATCTCTCCCCCTCCCCCCCCGTAAGAAAATATGTGTAGATGAGGCCTATGTTTTAAACTATAGAATAAAATTTGCATATTACTTCAGGGTACTGCAACCATGGCAATTCAGTTTTGTCGGTCCTGATAGACATGCTTGCAATATATACATCCATTAACAAGATTATCACTTGAAGAGACAAATCATATTTTTACTGAAAAGGTTTTTTGAGGATAAAGTTTATTGATATTTAATGAAGCATGAAGCTTCTAAATGAACCATGAAAGCAATAGCTGAACTAATTAACTGCACATAAAGGCTCCCAGAATACATACCTGATGTGGGCTGTGTGCTTATCAATCCCGCCTGGTTACACTGACATCCTGGATAGCATGCTCCTCACATATGCTTTGTGGGAGCAACATCAAATCCTCCTGTAATGCATGCCGGAAAGGAGGAAATAACCATTTAGATTTCCTGCAAACATGGATAGGATATTTAAGTCAAGCGTTGTAGAGTTTATAGGTTATAATTTAACAGAGTTAAGACTGGTAATAACAACATATTATTTCCACACACTTGATTTAAGCCGCTATCTATGCTGTTTCATTCAATGATAAATCGTTCCCTGGTTCTAAAAATAGGCATCTTCCTCTCTCCTCGCCCCCCTCCAAAGAGGGACCAAGGATACTAAATAACATGAGATGAACATTTCGTTGTGCAACAGGGATTCTTGTGGGCCTTTTTCAGCTGCACGTGAAAACATGCCCTGATGAGAGCTCTGAGAATTTAAAAAAGAAGGCAAAACCATGCCTGCTTTGGTGTTACAGCAGTTTAGGAGACAGATGATTTACCTGCACAGAGTTGTTAATATTGAACTTTATTAATGACCATCTTCCTTTTTAGTCAGTGGCTCCCTTTTTAGCCACAGATACCTACTCTTTGCCCTATTATCACAGAGTTTAGCTTTCAAAAGAATTAGTTTAGAATTACCTCATGCACCTTTCTAAAAATGATGTTCTTATACGAATAAAGGGGTCTGACAAATCATGAAGTCCCATGGTAAAATAGTACATCTTGGGAGAGAGGGAACCACTGTAACAGATGTTAGAGCCGTGCTTCTCAAACTTGAGTTTAAACATCAGAATTCCCCAAAGGGCCCGTGAACATGCCAGTGGGTGGGTTCCATCCCCCACATTTCTGATTCATTAGGTATTGGGTGGGACCTGAGAATTTTCATTAACAAGTTCCCAAGTGATGCTGGTGCTATTAGTCCAGGCACCACTCTGGGAACCATTGCAGTAAGATATGCAGACGAGGGTGGGGAGGACATTTCAGGACCACCCTTCTGAGAAGTTACAACCAAGAAAAGATGTGGTTTGTCCCAGCTACTCCTTAGACTCCCATCCTATACCCTTTTCCTCCTTAAACAGCATTTCTATTCTTTCTATAAGACATCCAGAGCCCTCCTAATCAGACAAGGGCTTGAAACTTCTTCACACTTAAGTGACCCTTGGAAACTTAAAGGGCTACCCTTAACAAGAACATGTACAGATTAATGGGTGAAGTCAATGGAATGAAGCTCTGAAGAAGGTGTTTCAGGTATCTGCCAGTGGGTTTCAAGGGACATAAGATTCAGGTCTGAACTCACAACATTCAGGCCAGATATGTTTAACCATGAAGCGTCCTTCTGCTCTTGTCCCCTCTCAGATGAGCCCATCTTTCAAACTTGTTCCAGGTTCTTTAGTATCCAACACAGGGTCTGTTATATAACACACACCTGGCAAATGTATATTGGAGAGAGGGATGGAGGGATTGATGAGTTGATTTGTGAAAGGGACATAAATAATTAATGCTTGTGTGTCTGAGTGCTTCTCTCTTCTCTTCCCAATTAAGGAAAATGTAGTGCTACCTGAAAAAAAGGAAATCGGGCATTTACTCATTCACCCCACTCTGCCTATGGCTTTTAATAAACTAAATAGTAAGGGGAGACAGCAAAATAGGAGTAGAGGAATTTGTATTGGAAGAGAATAGTTGGAAGAGGGGAAAGAGGGAGGGAAGGCCTTATTTCTGTGGGAATGCTGGGGAGAGTTTGTTTCCTTATGTGAGAGAGTGGGAGAGTGGGAAAGTGAAGGGAGGCTTCGGGGCTGCTGAAGGTCATTGCTAGAATTTGTTTCTTTGAATGGACTACTCCATCTGAAGTAGGAATGAGGGGTCCTGAGATTTATTTGGGTATGGATGATTAAATGTGTTAAGTAAGGGATACCAAATAATATATTCTTACTGTGAGTGATACAGAATAGTTGTAGCGCACAGCAGGTAGATGCTTTGTTGTTTATTGAATCTCGAGTGGTGGTTCTCTGGTTCTCAAAGCGGAGTCCCGGGACACAGCAGGCTCCGTTCCACACTTACTGAGTCAGAAACTGTGAGATGAGGCCTAGCATTCTGTGTTTTGACAGGCCATCCAGGGGATTCTGGTGCTCCCTCAGGTTTGAGAACCAGGAGACTAGGGAGTTGCTGTTCTCATGGTTCCTTCATTTAAAGGAATAGTAGCGGCTGTACCTGACCAGGACCCACTGAAATTCAGAAAGGCTTTTGGTTAAAGGGCAGCAGAGACAAACATCTTCCTTTGTGTGAGTGCATATTTTTCCTGAATATTTCATAATTTGAAAGGCCTCTGAAGGCAGAAACAGAAATATTTTGAACTCACCAAAGAAAACAAGTGGACTGAATACTGAAAAGAGGAAAAAAAGTTTATATAGCCATCACACTGAACAACTACAGGAGAATCTGTGCTATGGCTGGTTCATAGCCTGGGAAAGTGACCAGGCTTCGGACCAAATGGGCCAAGTAACGGGTCAATGGTTCCAGGTCTAATCGCTCCTGATGTCCCTGGCTGCACAGTCATACTTCTTCTCCTGCTTTTAAACTGTTTGTTTGTTTTTAAATCTTTAAGTAGTAACTTAATAATGTGACCTTTTTAGTTTTTCACCCATCAGTATTAGTATTTTTAAATAGCATTATTTTCCTGAGTATAAAAATATACATATTTATTATAGAAAAATTTTTGAATTATGAAATAAAGAATAAAATAAAATCAACTACTCAGTATTCCCCAGACACAGAGATATTCATTGCTAATTTTTTAGAAGATACATATTTGTGAATAGCTTGTGACAGGTAATAGTGATGGTAAATCTATATGTATAAAAAACCTAAGCGACCATTACAACTGGACAACCCGATGATTGGAGGACCTGCTGGTAGCTATGATGCGCACTGACCACCAGGGGGCAGATGTTAAATGCAGGAGCTGCCCCCTGGTGGTCAGTGTGCTCCCACAGCCAACCTCCTGCGGCTAGCCAACCTCCCACAGTCCCTCCCCCTGGCTGGCTGGCCCCAATCAGCCCTGATCGCCGGCCAGGATGAGGGACCCCACCTGTGCACGAATTTGTGCACCAGGCCTCTAGTATCTAAATAAAGTTTTGGGTTCTCTATCTCCACATTATGCTATGAACTTTCTCTCATGTATTTCAGTATTTTTAAAAAATATGATTTTCTATATGTGTGGAAAATGTACTATATTTATTTAATCAAGTATGCTTTCATTTAAAAAATATTTTTATTGATTTCAGAGAGGAAGGGAGAGGGAGAGATAGAAACATCAATGATGAGAGGGAAACATTGACTGTCTCCTGAATGCCTCCTACTGGGGATCGAGCCTGCAACCTGGGCATGTGCCCTTGACCACAGTTGAACCTGGGACCCTTTGGTCCATAGGCTGACACTCTATCTACTTGAGCCAAACTGTCTAGGGCAAGTTTGCTTTCTTTTTTATTAAAACTGTATTATCACAAATATCTTTTATTTTTTAATTTATCTTTTTTTGTTCAAAGTATTACAGATGTCCCCTCTTCTCCCCTCCCTTCTCCTTCCCAGGCCTTCACCACACTATTGTCTGTGTCCATGGGTATGCATATATGCATATAAATTTTTTGGTTAATCTCTTCCTGCCCATCTCCTCAGGCATGTGCCCTGACCAGAATTGAACTGTGATCTCCTGGTTCATAGTAGATGCTCAACCATTGAGCCACACTGGCTGGGCTATAGGCATTTTTAATTAAAATTTTTTTCATTATATTTTGAAACTTATAATTGATATATAATAAACCTGTTGCTTTTGCCATATTTATATTGTCACTTTGTTGGATTTTCTTTTCATATATAGTGATTGTTAGATGATTCTGTTGAATGTTATAGGTAGATAGAATTCTTGAAATTTAATGGAATGAAAAGGGGAGATAAGTTTACTTAGAAAATGAGTTGGAAGAGATTTGAGAGATTACTTAATCCCTTGCCTTTATTTAAGTGATGATAAATCTGAGGCCTTGAGAAGTTAAATTACGTGCCTCTGATCACATAGTGTGGTAGCCTAGAATGGAAAGAGGTACAAAAAATAGCCTTTGGATGAGGGTATTGCACATTTTCATAACTTACAGAAAAATGTAAAACTTTTTTTTACACTATATTTTAAGCCTTTTTGGGTGTTATAAAGAGTTGAGAATAACTTTAGAAATCTTTTCTTCCCGTTCCTTCCCCCCCACATTTTCTGCAATATCTTGGCAATTCCTTTTTGTATTCTTTCAGGGATAAGAACCCTGCCCTACAGTGTTCTCAGTCACTTCTGATTGCTAGAATAATTGCCCAGAATAATTGTCCAATTAGCAGTTATGCACTGAGCGAATTCCTTTGGTTGAACTGTATTCTGCCTTCTTGGGGTTCACACACTCTTTGTGGTTGAGTGGTGTTGGAGGAATAGGAGTTTTTTGTTTTTTTTTAAAAAAATATATATATATATACTAGAGGCCCAGTGCACGAAATTCGTGCACGGTGGGGTTGGCAGGGTGTCCCTGAGCCTTGCCTGCACCCTCTTACAATCCAGGACCCCTAGGGGGATGTCTGACTGGATTGGGCCTAAACTAGCATTCGGACCTCCCTCTCACAATCTGGTACCACTGGCTCCTAACCGCTCGCCTGCCTGCCTGCCTGATCGCCCCTAACTGCCTCTGCCTGCCTGCCTGATCACCTCTAATTGCTCGTCTGCCTGCCTGGTTGCCCCTAACCGCCTTTGCCTAGGTCCCCGCCACCACACCTTCGTCAGGAAGGATGTCCAGAATGATGTCTGGAAGGTCGTTCGGCTGTCGGTCTAGTTAGCATATTACACTTTTATTATTATAGATATTTTTATTGATTTCAGAGAGGAAGGGAGAGGGAGAGATAGATAGAAACATCAGTGATGAGAGAGAATCATTGATTGGCTGCCTCCTGTATGTCCCTGACTGGGGAATGGAGCCTGCAACTCAGGTATGTGCTCTGACTGGGACTCAAACTGTGACCTCCTGGCTCATAGGTTAATGCTCAGCCACTGAGCCATGCAGGTCAGGTGGAAGCAGAATTTTTAATAGAAGTTTGAATAACAGTGGGGAAAAATGGTGTTGCTTGTTGGTTGATTAGGTGGGATATGGGGTTGGGAGGGTTTGAAGTTCCATTTTCACAGTGTACAAGACCTGCATGAACTGGATGACCCATAAATACTTGTTGAACATAATTTAATTTTAAATGCTATTTTCATGTTTTCTAGTTTTTTTATTTCTTTTTATTTTTTGAGAGGCCTATGAATAGGTAAGAGTTTGTCCCAAGGAGCACTTAGGGTCTTAATCCTAAATGACTCTGGTTCCGTCACCTTCCAAAGGTTCTTTTTTCCTTGGAGCCTTCAGTCAGGGTTTCCCCCGGCTGTGGAGGGCATTAGCAAGTTTAAGTAGGAACATATGATTCTTATGCTTCATTATCAAACTTTATTACAAGGCCAGGTCCCTGTGTCATGGGGACTCCATCCAAATTTCTTGACATAATGAATAACTCTTTTATTATTTTGAACTCTTGAAGGCAGATTTTTTTCTTTCAAGCAAAGACAAAGACAGTAAGGCCACAATGCAAAGGAATTCGCTCAGTGCATAACTGCTAATTGGACAATTATTCTGGGCAATTATTATGCTACGAAATAATTGCCCTATAGCTTTATTCATTGCTTGTAAACTTTCTTTGAGATGGGAATCTTTTAAAAAGTTATGTTGTCAAGTTTGATATGCTTATTAGATTTTTCCCTTTTCTTAACGAGGTTTTTGCTCTTGCTGAGCAGCCTGAACATTTGGTTCTGTGGCCCATTTACATTTGGCAGATAAATAAGCAGGTCCTGGTTCCATTAAAACCTGGGGTTCAACAGTGGTTCTACCAAAACTTAAGGTTTAAGGAGATTTGAACTGAACTTCTTTTTTAAACTGTTGAAGGTCAACAATCTCATTTCTCTTTTCTCCTGAAAATTTAAACATTTTGTCTCTGATCTGGGAGAGTGATGGCTTTTGTATCCTCTAGGCTTTTAGACAAAAGAGAGAGAGAGAGAGAGAGAGAGAGAGAGAGAGAGAGAGAGAGAGAGAGAGAGAGAGAGAAATCTGTTTGGGGCATTTTTATATTTTATTAGGATATAGATTAGAGATGTAACAACACGAGAGAGAGAGGGAGAGAGAGAGGGAGAGGGAAGAGAGAAATGGACAAGAGTGGAGTTAATGAGAGGGAAATGGACAGGAATGGAGTTAATCTTTAGGCACAGTTACAAAGTAAGGTTCTCTTCGTCCCGTTTCATCCTTGATCCATCTGTGCTTGTCCCTTTTCTCCTTTAGCTTTTCATTTCTTCATGGATGCTCTTTCCCAAACCCAGTGCTGGTGTAGGAGGAATCCACAAGGTGCCCTCTTCATTCTCTATTGAAAATGAAAGACATTTGTAACTGCCTCAGAGGTACTTGCACCACTAAGCATCATTTATAACTGACAGTCTAATAAGAGTAATAGCCTACAGTAGAGAGTGGGGTTAGTTGGGCACCTGATTTCTTGGATTTTTGTCCTTACTATGTCATTTATGGTGTGGCCTGGGGAGAGTTACTTTACATCTGTTGCCTTGATTTTACCATCTAGAAAAGAAGGAGGTTGGAAATATCACTTCTATTATTCCTTCTTGGCATATTCATCTAAGAATTTAAAGCATGGTGGGAGAGGCATGCATCTTTCTCTCCTGAGGGGAACCCCTTGGAATGATTTTATCATTTATTCTGGTTTAAATGTAGTCTTTTAGATTATGAGAGAGAAAAGGTTTTCAGATGTGGTCTGCAGGTAGAAAGGAAGATGACATTTATTGAGCATCTGTTTTGTGCCAAGCTGGTGCTGGATAGTTTGTTATATGATCTCACCAAGCTTTGCTTGTCAGGGAGGTTTAGTCTAAATTATTTGGTCAAGATAACACAGTTGCATTGCCACAGAGCAAATTTTGGATCCTGGATTAGTGACTTGGCTGTGATGTAGACCTCTCTGTTTTCCTCGTACCACGTATCCTGCCTACCCATCCATCCATTTCTCTCTCCTCAACACACCTGCAGACAAGTTGTTAGCTGGTTACACTCTGCTTTTAGGTCAGTACAATTTTGAAAGATGAAATCTTGGTTTACTGAAGCAGAATTTTAGAAAAGATACCCTTTAAGGCTTTATTTGCATTGTTTTAAGCTAGGTTTATTTCCAATAGAAAGGGGCATATAAATGTCAGACCTACATGGAAGGTTGCCCCTTCAAGGCACCTCATGTTTCCTTTTTATTGCACATTTTTATTTACATTTTCCCCACTGTTCTTCAAAATTCATAATTTTAGGCTCATTGTAAGGAGCTGCTATTACCCAGTGATTCATAAGGTTTTATTATAATTACATATTGTGTAATTGTCTCTTTGCTTGTGTGTGTGTGTGTGTGTGTGTGTGTGTGTGTGTGTGTGTGTGTGATGTTCTTATATCACTAATCTATATCCTGGTGAATTCTGCCCACTCAAGATTGTTTATTGAATGAATAGAAAATTAGTAAACCTATGATAAGCCTTATGCAGACCAGTATTTTCATATTACATTCCTAAATATCACCCTCATCATTTTCATCATCATCATTTCCTCAGTATTGCAACAACTTTTTGATCTTACCTTATTTTATCAGACACCACTTTGTTCTGTGATTCTCTTGATCTCTGTTTTACCTGCTCTTACCATGTAGTTTAATTACTGAATGAGTGAATGACAAATGAAGTTGATGTTATGTATCAAAATTTCCTGGAAGTGAAAGGGGTAATATAATAGACATTTAAACTACTAACATAAAGATTAAATAGTGTCATCTATTTATACTTGCATGCATGATACTGTTTATGGCACTGACACAGAACAAATTAAGATTAACATTCCTGACTATTGCTTATATATGGAAATCAAGATATTGGAGGCTGTGGATAGTGTTTTTTCCAGTTTTGGGAGAAGAATAGGTTTTCAATTGTTCTATCTCCTCTGCTTTTAATAGTATTTGTCCAGTTGTGTGATGGGTAGTGGTTAAGGATGTATGAGCCCATAGACATCATTGCATGTTTTTTGGAGTGGGACTACCTGGGTTTGAATTCTCCTTCTTATCAAGTTACTATGTTTTCCAAATCTGAGGTTGCCTCCTCTGTGAAATGGGATGGTAATAACCGGAGTTGTTGTGTGAGCTGAATGGATTAATCCAGGTATAGAGCCAGGCATCATCCCCTGTTACCAAGTAAGCCTTTCATTAATGTTTTATTTTGTGTAGGTGTACTGTTATTATTATTAACTAGGGGCCCAGTGCATGAATCTGTGCATCTTGAAAGGAACTGTGGGCCGAAAGGCTGCAGTGGTCACAGGGGCGGGTCTCGGTCCTTCTCCATGCCCCTGCCTGGCCCCTCTCACTGTGGCCCCTGGTCCCCTGTCTGCCAGCAGCCCCACTCCTGCTCACACCCGCTGACAGTATGGAGCGATTGGGGCCAGCACCAGTAGCAGGTGCTATCGGGGTCGGCACTGTCAGCAGGTGTGAGAGGTGGCTGCTGCCCTGATCACCCCTCAGGAGCAGGGGGCGGTGGAGAAGCCCTCAGGGGCAATCAGGGCTGTCAGCCACTGCTTGTACCCATTGACAGTGCTGAGAGATAGGGGTGGTGCCTGGTGCAGGCAGCAGGTGCGAGTGCTGGGTGGGACTGCGGCATGCAGGAGTAAAGAATTTTCAGTAACCACCAGAGGTTCGCCCTGGCACCCCGCCTTGGTCTGGCACCCCCCCGCTCACCTGCTCCACCATCCTGCCGCGGCTAACACCCACCATGTTCCATACGCGCCCCCTGGTGGTCAGGCACGTCATAGCAACCGGTTGTTCAGTTCAGTTGTTCCGCTGTTTGGTCTATTTGCATATTAGCCTTTTATTATATAGGATAGCAACAGTAATTAATAGTATAGGTTTTTGGTGAGGAAATATAATCATCATGTCAAGAGCTAGGTAACCTCTACACCTCCTTTATGGTACTTACGAATAGCTAAGAAGAGTTAGAGGAGAGAGAGGTTTGTTATACTTCTGTTTCCATAGAGGACTTCACAGAAAAGGTTACAAGTCAAACAGTTTGGAATGGGCTGCATTGATAGGGAGGAACTGTGTGCTGTGTAGGCAGTGAGATGTAGAGTCCAACTGGTGGGGAGTGAGAGAGGAGAGCAGGTTAGAAATGTCAGGGACAACAGAAGAGTCTTCCTGCTGCCACTCCCACTCAGAGCCTTGCAGCAATCTCCCTATTTTAATTTTGCACTCGGATGTCGAGTGTGACTCAACACGGTTAGCATCGGTAGCAACTTGAGAAAAAAGCAAGCGAGTGCAAAGGGTTAAATAATAAAATACTATTCTTCTTTTAGCTCTCCCCCAACCTACTTGTACAAGCTGTAGTTGTACGTGCTAAACAATTGTGGTGTGGCCATTACCTGTCCGTAGTGATTGTCTGCCCTTTGCAGGCCTGGTACTCTGGGAGTGAGGGGTGGAGAGAAAGGAATATAAAGTACATCCCCTATTCTCTTGGAACTGCCAGTTAAGGGGAAAGGTAAAATATAGGTACAGCTAACACATCAGGTAGAAGTGATCAAATACACAAAAGATGCAAAAGTAGCATTACCTGGGAACTTGGAGGATAGATAAAACACCATAAAATTGTGATATAAGACAGGAATCTAGATGTATTTCAAGGATGGCTGGCATTTGAGCTGATCTTTGATTATGAGGGGATATAAGGGTGTGTGTAGGCAGGTGGTCAGGGATTCTGGCCGCCTGACACAGTGTTGGTAAAGAAACTGGGGCCTCCTGGGACTGCAGCAATGAAACTGATGTAGCTATATCTCATTCAGGATCAGCAATAATTAGTGAGAGTTTTCTGAACCCATTTTCACTATAATAAGAGAGAGGGGGGAGGGATTGAGAGCTAGAGTGTGCTCAGTGTTCAAGTTAAATGTTAACTCTTTTGTTTAGTTAAGGACTAACTTATTATTTCCTATGCAAAAGGGAAAAAAAGATGAAGAAAACACAATGTGGCAATAACCACCTAACTTAAAAAAAAATTATGATTTGCTTATGTGGTTGCTTATTTTCAAGCTAATACATATGTAGTGATTGTAAAGGTATGTGTAAACCTGAACAGACTGCAGAATCACCTTCCTGAGTTCCCTGAGTGGCTTCTGCAGGGTTCTCACAGAGTTAGTAGTTATTTTCGACCACATTCCTAGTTTAGCCATTAGAAAATTATGGGTTTTATTTGTATATACTCAGCAGCTAAAATAGCACTTCCAGAAAGGTGGGTGAGCTCATCGCCGTCTGAACCAGGCAAGTTAACGACCTGCCCAGCATTGTTCGCACAGGCCAGCACTGGCTGACTTCACCAGCTGTTCCACTTGAAGGGAGACATTGTTTCTCAGGTTGCATTCATCAGATGCTTTCCTCTCTACACGCCAGCCTTTGCTGAGTGTCCTAGGCGTCCTCGATGTTCCCACTGCTTATACTTTATATAACCAAACAGCAGATAGCTCAGGAAATGTATGCAAAGTACTATGTCCAGCTGTCTGAGGCCCCCACCCCAGAAAAAGATGTCAACACCTTCATCCCTGCAGGTTTACACAGACACTGCCCTTGGAAGCTCCCCAGTGGGAGGGCTTCTTCTAACCCTTTTAAATGTCAGTTACCAAGCAGGCCTGGGAACATGAATAACTAAAGCATGAGGTGCTTTTGCTGATGATTCTGATCACTTTTCAGGAGGTATAATGGTAATGTATGGACTGGAGGTACCTGGAGGAAGGGAATTGGGGGGTTGCACAATTTGTATTTGCTGAAAGAAATTAAAATAGCATGATGCTGAACTTTAGGAACTTCTTAGACTATTACCTACAGTGCAGATGTCAGGTGCTAGGGCAGCGTGTCTAGAAAAGCGAGAGGCCTTAAATTTGGTAATGTGTTTCAACTCTGAAAGATGCTATTCCACAGACAACCAACATGGAGAAAGAATAGCAATGTAGTTTTAAAAAGCCAATTGAATGCTCTTTAGAACGAGTGCCAAATACAACCCTGGTACATTGGTTCTGGCTTCTGTTAAATGAGTAGTTTTTGCATTATCCTCCCCTTCTGCTGTGTTTATGTTTAATTTTTATTACTAGTCTACTCCTTGAATTAAAGACAGGACATTCTATCTCTAGGTAGGAGAATAGGTGATTGAGGTGAACTTTTTTCAGGGTTCTCTCTTTACCGGAGAAAAATCGAACTTACCGTTGAGTAGACTGTAACTGTAGATGCTAATTTAGAAATCTGTTGGCCAGATTCAGGTGGCTTTGATAAGACTTTTATTCTTTTCAGTCGTATGTATTTTTGAGCACATTCTTGGGAAGATTGCTGCTGGGTAGTGTTGCATGTCAGAGATGAGGGAAGTTTAGTTATTAACCCCACATAGAGGGTAAAGGGGGGCAAATAGGCAGGCTGTGGAATGAGGAAAGGGCTGGGTTGAAACATTTCCAAAAGGTATTTTTGTTGTTTATACTTGTTAATTATTAATATTAATTATTGATGAAAAGCGGTTTTGAGTTACATGCCACACATTGTTTAGGAATAAATGATCACATTTCTTATCTGGGACCATAGTAGCTATTAAACTTTAAATAATCAATATTTATTAATTTAGAACAATTTCTCCTCTTTCTTCAACATTAAAGAGAAAAATCTATGGATCTCCAGCTTTTAAAGAATTGGTTTTGTGAAAATGTATTTTCCCCTCACTTTTGTGTGGACTTTAACACTAAATGAATATATTAAGGATTGAATTTGTCCAAACTATTTTGTCAATAATTAGAAAGTATCTTTAGAACAAAGTACATATTTCATGAAAGACACATAGATAACATATAAGGCTTTGTAGGTTAAAATTGTCAAATTAGTTGTGAGTATGGTGCTTTGTCTAAAATGTCTGCTTTTTCTTAGAAATGCATCATCTTAGTTTCTTGAAAATGAGCATTTTATAAGTTTCTATATTTTGTAGTTCATCATATAGGTTTAAATGAAGCATATTCTGTTTAAATTCCAATAGGCAGGTATGTACAGCATTGAAGATTCTCTGGGAATCTGAACTGTCTGTTGCTTATTTTGAGAGAGGATGAGGGGAGGAAGGAGAGAGAGAGAGAGAGAGAGAGAGAGAGAGAGAGAGAGAGAGAGAGAGACCCTCTGACAGACTTGGAAATATTGCTCTGAATCAGGCTGTAAAAGTCAGTGTTTATGCTTCTGAGGCACTATGGGCTTTCTGAATGTTATTACATTCATTTTAACTTCAGTCTTAAGGAATATGTATTGGGTTTCTATGGGCTTTACCCATTTTTAGTTTTAGGTTGTGTTGTTCTGATCAGTGGGCTATATAATACCATAGGAGTCACGTGCGAAAATACTAGTCACAACATTGGCAACAAAAAGACTTGTTTGGTTGTAGAACATAGTACACACAGCTGAGCCACCTCTGGGGTTCATTTTGCATTTGCCTGGGTGGCCTCCAGAGGTGACCTGCACTGGTATATTTTCCCAGTAGGATACAGTTGTAGTAGTAACTTGCAAACCTTACCTATGTTGGACTAAGTAGGCTGATCCTAGTAGCTCAGCTTCTTCTCTGTCATCTGAAAGAACTGCCCTTTGACTCCATTCATAGCTTGTGTTTGATCTCTGTGAGTAGTTGATTTATCACTTTTCAGAGCCTCAACTTAAGGCCACAGATTCTCTGGGGGATCTGGGAAAGTCTGCCTTTACTTTCATGAAGTTTATAGTCAGTTAAACCTTGCTTTTGATGGGCTCACTTCATTCTGGGAAGAAAAATCCTGCATTTGTGAAAATGAAAGGGCATTTACCTTTCTCAAGGGAGCTGAAAGCTATTGGTTTCTCCCGAGAGGATTGCTGGTGAAGACAGTTATGAAGAGAACAAGTAACTCTTTTAAATGAACAGTGTGTTCCTGCTTAAATGTTTCCCAGAATGATTCTAAAGAAATGGAATACAGGTAAGTTTTGTTATGTTCTCATTGTGAGTTATGATTACGAGAAACAAAAATAGAGTTAGAATCATAGAGGAGGAAAAGCTTTCGTATCAATGGCTTATGTTTTATATCTCCTGGATTCTAACCATTTATAAAATTATCTGGTTTCTTGCCCCTACTATGGTTGATTTTTTTCCCCCTCTCTTTTTCCATCTAGAGACCTTTGAATTATTTTTATTCATAAGTGAAAAATGTATTACAGCTTTATTTCCTTTTATTAATAGTTCCTTCTTGCCCTTAACCACATCTCTGACTTCTTGGCATGTAAAGTCCAATGAGCTCATGCTTAATCATGTATAAACAACCACCTAATTATATGGTTTTGAATTTTCATTTAACCAACTAAATAAAAATGACACAGAAAGAGAAACCTGACAACCTCCCTGTATTTGGATACCTGGCCTTTCTCTCCCTCACTCTCTTCACGCATTTAGTAAAATGAGTGTTAAAACTTATTTAAAAAATCAGTTGGCATTTGCCAAGATTCTGAGCTAAAATTGTTCTTTTCAAGGCTACATGTCAAAAAACAAGTCAGTTGAGCTGCATACCTCTCCTTTACAAATTTCTTTCGGCAGCTATTCTTTCCTCTTCTGGACAGAGGTGTTACTAGAATTCCTTGTGCTGCTGGTGTCAGGTGACAGAGCAACCAATCAGGACCAAGATTTCTCAATCTTTGTCCCCTCACCTTCTCCTCTGAGGTACAATAACAATGATCCCGGTTGCCATATCTTCCCACCCTCCCCAAACCACTCTGATTGACACATTTTTGAAAGAAGATAGTGGGAAAATCTTTTCAAACAAAGGTGCTTACTGTGCTTAACCAGGAAGGTGGTTGCCTGTTCCCTATTTCACTCATTGGCTTAGTCCTACAATTCTGAACATGGAGCAAAATCCTTTGACCGGTTAGATGGTTTTGCTGTGGTTAGCTCAGTATACTCGACAGAAGGCCAAAGAAAAGGTACTTTATTATTATTATTATTATTTTGGATATGTCACAAGATGAGTACCTAGAGAGTAGGTTTGTCTACTTGTATTTAATAGCCACAAGACAGAAGAAAGGGAAAGGGATACCTGTGAAATTTGTTGGAAGTGATTTATTTTTTCATGGGTCCTTCAGCTGTAAAACATAATTTGGTTTATTGAAGTACTATGACTCTGAAACATGCTTATCTCTAAGTGCTAAAATTTCATGCACTTATTAGATGAGGTGGATTTGTTTGGAAGCAAATTACATTGACTCCACTTTGAGAACTGAGAGAATGATCTCACTAAGATTAGTGTCTAAACAATCTTCCTTATTGAAAATATTTTTAGAGATAACCTTCATACTTTTTAGGCTCATTGTAAGGAGCTAGTATTACCCAGTGATTCATAAGGATTTATTGTAACATTTTCTTCCAAACTGTAGATTTGTATCAAGGTTCATGTTCCTCTCATTGTGCAAGAAGATCAAAGTGAGCCCTCTGCCTTTCCCTGTTATTTTTTGTTTTGTTTTGTTTTGTTATGGAATGTTTAGAACAAAGTGGGAAGCAAATTCTGGCAGAGTTTATAATTTGGTTCACCTGGAGCAATAAAAAGAGGCGGCGCTCTAACTACCAAATTAAGACCTCAATTTAATTGATCCTTGGAGAATCAGGGAGGGATTATATTTCTCTCTTTCCATTTATTTTCAAAGCCATAGGATCTTAACATTGCTTATGATTTGTTATTAATTCTTGTCCAAGAATTTGTATATTTTTCAGAAAATAAGTTTTCAACTCAATTAGTATTCAACTTTTTATTCACATTTAGTCTCAACTTTCACATTCAACTATGATAAATAATACCACTCCATTTAAAAAGTTTAGGCATAACATAAGAATTACTCTTAATTTAGATTTTTTTTCATGCTGGCATTAATCTGTATTTTGATTGCTTTTTTTTGTTTTGATGAGAAAGAATTTGGGTTGGAAGTGGTGCTGTTCCACATTGTTTAACCTAATTGTAGATATAATTAATTAAGAGTTATTGCTGATACAGTGTCTGAATTCATACATGTAGGGTGTAGAGCTTAAGTACTCACATTTACTTTAATGCTAACTCATGTTCCAATCATGTTGACAGAGATGCTTAGATTACTCTGCCTCTCTTTTAAGTTCAAAAATAGCATTAAATAAAAGAAAAAGAAGGGACGTTGCACTAACTAGATTGCTGTGTGTTGAGGTTTTTGACTAGAATCATGTTTCTATATTTTGGTAGTTTTGTTGTTATGTAATTTTATACAGTAACAAGTTGCTTGAGCCAAAGGGTAGGTATTTCAGTTTTTGTATTTTTCTAATTTTAATAGAATCTGTAGTGGGTATGACTTACTCTACCAACTCATGTGTACAATAAATGGTGCCCTGACTAGGGATTGAACCTGTAACCTTGGCATATTGGGATGATGATGCTCTAACTAACTGAGCTACTTGGCCATCTCCTTTAAATCAAAGCAATGAAACTCTTAAGACCTCATCTTACTGATGAGCAGAAAATCTAATCTCAATCATTGTTGGTTGGGATACCCAATATCTTGCCAAGGTGAGACAGATCCTGGGGTCTTGTACAGAGGAGAACATTCCAAATACTTTTCTGGTTCTTGGTCCATTAGGTAGCTGCTAAGGTGACTGCTGACCAAGCCCACATGATTTCTAGAAGTCTGTTGCTGTGTGCATTGCTTGGGCACAGGAACCTAGAGTCTGGCCTTTATATATTTGCCAGGTAACCATAAACTCCACCCTTGCTGCCCTCCCTGAACACTGTCTCTCTATTTGGGGAACCATCAAATTGCTGTTCTTCCCAGACTTTGGGCAGTCTTCCCTTTCCTGGCTTCTGCCTCTGAGGCAACTCAGAGCACCTGAGTAATCTCAGTGGATTTAGATGCCTACACAGGCCTAGAAAAGAGGATGAACTCAATCAATGCCAACTTCTAGCCTTCTTGTAAGCCCCAGAGACAAAGGAGCACAAATCCTATATAATAGAAGGCTAATATGCAAATAGACCTAACAGCGCAACAACCAAGTAACCTGTCACTATGACGTGCGCTGACCACCAGGAGGGCATGTGTAGAACATGGCAGACATTGGCTGCAGTGGGATGGTGAAGCAGGTAACGGGGGCGCCAGACCAAGGTGGGGCGCCGGTCGCTGTCATCGGGGTGAGCCTCTGGTGGTTACTGAAAATTCTTTGCTCCCGTTCACAGTGGTTCCGCCCGGTGCCAGCCCTGCTTACACCTGCTGCCGGCGCTGGAGCTGCCGCTCGCACCCGCTGCCAGTGCTGGTCCTTATCACTCGGTGCTATCAGCAGGTGCGAGCGGCGGCTGCTGGCTCTGATTGCCTCTGAGGGCTTCTCCACCTCCCCCTGCACCTGAGAGGTGATCGGGGCAGCAGCCGCTGCTCACACCTGCTGCTGGCGCTGGCCCCACTCACACCCGCTGATGGCTCCGGCCCCAATTGCTCCACGCTGTCAGCAGGTGCAAGCAGGGCTACTGCTGTCAGCATGTGGGAGTGGTGGTGGCAGTGGGAGTGGGGCTGCCAGCAGACAGGGGACCAGGGGCTGTGGCTGGAGGGGTGAGACCCGCCCCTGTGCCTACCACAGCCTTGTGGCCCAGAATTCCTTTTAAGGTGCATGAATTAGTGCACTGGGCCCCTAATTACAAATAATAGCTCAAAAAATATTTATTTTTGCCATATATGTGGTCTGCTGAATGGGCTTTGGAACAGGGGGTTAGAGATCAACCAAAGGACTTGTATGCATACATATTAGCATAACCAATGGACACAGACACTGGGGTGGTGGTGGGGGCTTGCCCTCAGGGGTGGGAATGGCCAGGGGAGGTCAATCAGGGAAAAAGGAGACATATGTAAAATTTTAGACAGTAAAAAAAAGAGAATAAAATGTATTCACCACACACACACACACACACACAAAAGATTCTACAGCCTACAGAGGCAAAGGGTATGAGACAGTTAGACAGCCCTGGTGGACTTCTGGGTGCAGGAAACTGTATTTTCTGGTTCTTAGAAGTATGGTTGATTTAATTTTTAATGTAAGAAAATATAATCTCTATAACTATTTGCCTTTTCTCCAGGTTTGAGTCTTCTGGGCATCTCATCCAGACTTGTAAGCTCATGTACAATATGTTGCAGAAAAACTTATGATAGAGTATTTGTCTCTGGATAATTCTGAAGAATTACTGTTTGAGGGAAAACAAAGGTAGCCTAGCAGCTTTTAATGAGAACAGTGTAAGCTCTGCCTTTTAGATACTAAGAAGTTGTCACTAATATGAAGGATCAAACGGGATTTTGCCTCTGAATCAAATCTTAGATCCTGAGAAAAAGTTTCATTTATTTATATTGAATGACTTAGACCATATTCCCTTTATATTGAGTGTGTGTGTGTGTGTGTGTGTGTGTGTGTGTCACAGGAAAGGAGTATGGATGGGGGCAAAGTAGTAATATTTCCGCTTGTTCACGTAATTTAGTGACAAAGACATATTAACACTTGTATTCACCGGGCATCGCTGTCTGTCTTGTACATCACAGCATATTGAAGAGGGAACTTCTCAGCATCATTTGTGGCCTTGAACTATACTTGTCTTGCCTTATAAATTTTGTTAAGAGTCATATTAGTTGTTTACCCAGCAAATACTTGTTAACACCTACTCTCTGACAGAGGGGTCTCCAGTCATTGTTTCATACAGTAAGGAGTTTCACCAATAGGCAGCTTTGTCATTTCTCATCCAATTTCTTCTTTTGGTTGTCTTGGGGGGTAACAAGCAGCTTAGAAAAAACATGAGCTTAATTTATGGAGAAGAATTTGGAATCTAATATTTCTTACAGGCCCTTCAACAGCCCCTTATTTATTTTCTTTATAAGGTCATTTGGGGGTTACTCTGTTCCCTCTGTTGATTGCAATATGACCTGGTCCAGACCTCGTCACTGCATCCTGAAATCATAGCAACATCTCTCGAGCTTGGTTTCCTGCCTTCACTCTTTGCTCTGCTTCCATATTACTAGAAATAGTTAGACTGGTCTCTTCATAGTCCCTCATCTTATCAAAGCCATTCTTAAAAACCTATTATAGCTCTTTTGGGGGCCTGGCCTTGGAAGACCTGTATAATATGATAGTACTTTAATAAGAATAAGAATGCCTAGGGCTTATAGAATATTTACTTGTGTACTAGACACTACTATAAGTGCTTTATATACATTGACTTACTAGTTCTCCAAACAAACTTATAAAGGTAAGTACAATGATCAAACCCATTTTCCAGATGAGGAAACAGAGGCACAGAGAGTTTAAGGAACTTGCCCAAGGTCACACAGCTGGCAAGTTAAGACATTCTGGCCTTAGCATCGCCATTCTTTACCACTTCCCCATGCTACCTCCATACCTTTCCTAGCACATTCTCTTCATTTCACTTTGGCCAGCCCACTCTTTGTACCACTGTCTCCCTTCCAGTTATTAACAGGCTCAGATTAAGTCTCACCTCCTCCAACAAACCTCCTCCACTTTATACAGATCTATTTCTTGTTTGAACTCTTTCTGTGCTCAGGATTCTGGCAACTCAGTTTAAGATTGGGTGTGTCCTAATTGTTTCATATGTTTATTAAAACTTTCTCCAACTCATCAGAAGCACTTTGAGGGCTAATCCAAAGGCCTAGGACTCCATTCATCCAGGGCAGCACCAAGCTCACAGATAGTGCTGAATAAATATTACCTGTCCATGGTCTTGAGGAACCTGAGGCACTTTTCTCCCATTATAGTATGCACTCTCTCTCCACTCTTCTCATCCTTTTTTTATATTTATAGAAGTCCAGTCTTAATAGAGCAAGTAGTAAAACAATTTCACCGGGAATTAACTTATTTTCACAGATTAATCCCACAGATAAGCCCTGGTTTAAGCCTATTAAATTAAATTGTAAGCAACAATTAACTAACTCATTTATGTATCTGTGCTCCCTGGAGTATATACTATCACACAGAGCAGAGATTCAATAAACCTCATCAGTGAGCAGTAAATCACTAAACTGGGCCTGCATTGCTGGTCTGGTACTTCAGTTTTTCAGAGTAATGGCTTGCTTATTTAACAAATACATCTGCTCTATTCCCATGGGATGGTTAGAAAATTTGTTGGGGGAAAAGCAGTAAAATGTGCTTACATTTCCTCTTTGGATTTGTAGGCTAATCGTTGGTGAACTTTATTTAACATCTTGATATACTAAGAGTCTCTATGGAGCAGAGCAGCTTTCAGTTAACATGGCAAATCATTACAAGAGAAAACAGAAGGGTCAGCATAAACGCTCTCTACTAATTAGTTGGTAATTGATGTACAATAGCGGACTGGTGGGACTTTAGAATATCAATTTTGGGAATGCTGTTTAATATATCTTTACATCTTTATGAGGTGGTTCAGAGCTGTGCATTCTTAATAACGTCTTATCAGGAGTGCCCAAGTGGTGGGGAACAAGAATGAGGCTTCATGTCCAGGAATCCAGGGAATTGAGTGGTATAGAAAGGAATATGATATATTTTAATCTCTCAGGGTATAAATACAACTCCATTTAATGCAGGGGTGAAATGAAATGAGTAATGCTGGTGATTCCATACTTTGTAGCCAACATTCTTAAATGCTGACTAGGTTGGAAGAGTGTTGGTGTGAAAGTTATATTCTTTGTGGGAGAAACTTGGTAGAGTCAAGCCCAACTTCTTTGTGGTGGGATATTGCATGATTCATGGGACTCTTCATAATTCTGGATTCGATGTGACCTAGTTATTGGCTGGGATGAAGTAACTTACTGTGGAATGAAGTCACAAAAATTGTCTTTATATGACCTCTTGTGACTTGATCTCCTAAATTTTTATCAGGCAATTATAAAATTGTCAGTCTTACTTGAACTTGCTTTCCTAACCATGGCTGTCTTATGCTGTCATTCACCACCATGTGGCCTCTTCTTCATTATTTGTCCAATTTCATGTCCTCCTCTAGCATTTCTCCCCATCTCTACCAGGTTAATCTTGGGTGAACTTGATTTCCAATAGGTGTACACCACTCTCTGTAGCACAGGGTCCTAGGTGCATGTCACCAGGCCAGTGGAATCAGCCTCATCCGGCTTAGTTGATTTGAGGTGGAACCTATGAATTTGCATTTTTTAAAAACTTTCCTAGTAACACTAATGTGCAGCCTGGTTTGAGCCGTTGGTGAATGCATAATGTCCAGGTCTTCAGACTCTATTTTCTCCCTTTCTTCTGCTTGCCGGCCTGATCGCCCCTAACCACTCTGCCTGCCTGCCTGATCGCCCCTAACTATTCACCTGCCTGCCTGATCACCCCTAACTGCTCACCTGGGTGCCTCATCGCCCCTAACCGCTTCTGCCTCAGCCCCACCACCAGGGCTTTGTCCGGAAGGATGTCCAGAATGACATCTGGAAGGTTGTTCGGCTGTCTGATCTAATTAGCATGTTATGCTTTTATTATTATAGATGGTTTGTTTGGTGTTTGCCTTTATGACAAGGATACTGGATATGTGGGGACTGAGACTGTCCATCTTGCTCACCATTGTCTCCAGGGACTGTCTGGCTTGTGGTTGGCATTTGATAAGTGTCAGTCGAATGAAGTATAATAACCAAGACTTTTTGGTTATTTCTTCCTACTCTCCTCCCATATATATATCCTTTGTGTTTCCCCAATATCTATGTCATTTTTAGAGGAATCAGTGGATAAACATAAACAGTTCTGAAGGATCTGGCCTCAGCAAGGATAATTGTGACATAATCAACTATTTGACTTCACCAGAACCCTTTAAACTAATGAAGATGTTAATTAAAAACATACCTCTGCTAAGATGACCTCTTATTTAGAAACTGGAAAATACAAAACATTTATGCTCCCCACCAGCATGCAGTGATTTTGGCTAGAATGTATGTGGTACTCAGAATGCTATCCACTCAGATCCTTATTTGAGCCATAAACACATTTTTAAAAAACAGTGTGCAGTTGCTAAAAAGAAAAAGTGGTATTTCAAAATGAAAACCAGTGCACAAGTAGTTGGCACATCTGGTAGTCAGAAAAGTTGTAGGGTTTGTTTTCAGCAAATGACAAGCCAAGGAACATTCAAACTTGGCCAGTTGAAACGTGTGTTTTTTTCTATCTGTGACACCTGGTTTTAAAAAAAAAATTGGCTCCAGACTGAAAGCAGATAGAACATTGGCAATGGGTAGAGAAATAAATAGAATCATTTACTATCTTGTTTTATGCAAGAAATTAGAACTGTTTTATTTCAAGAAAGAGAATGGAGCAAAAATGCCATGGCAGTCATGAATAACAACAACAACAACAACAACAACAACAACAACAACAACAATAGCAGCTAATATCCATTGAGTACATACTGTGTGCTAGACAATGTGCTGAGTCCTTTACATGTGTAATTAATACTAGATGTACAGCAACCTTATGAGGTGTATTATTTTTATTTCCATTTTACAGATGAGAGGACACAGACGTGGAGATAAAGCATGTTTAAGTAATGTGCCCAAGTCACATAACTAGCTGGGGTGGGGGTGCGGTGGATGGATCCCAGGTAGACTAGTGAGACCACATTTCCAATTCTGCCCAATTCTGAGTAGTCTGGAGGTATTCATTTTGTCTAGAATTATGAAAAAAATTATTGGATTGAGCATAGTGACCCCAGGTCAAATTGTTTGCCTATACTTTTGAGACAGATACTATTTTCCAGAACATTCTCACAGCTGTGCCACAAACATTACCTGTTCCTAAATTCACCATTTAGCCTGAGGCTTCAAGGATGCCATATGTGACACTTTTCAGAAACAGTCTCTCCTCTGTGGTTAGATGAGGTTCAACTTGACCAGTGTATTTGGGAGTGGGAGGTAATACAGTAAAAATCACGGAGACGCTGGGAAGTTAACCGTGCTGTGGAATCTGTCAAAGGATTGACTTAATTAGAGCTTGTTTTTGAAAAATGGCACTGCCTTTTAAAAATTAAAACAGGAAAGTTTTTGTGAAAATAAAAGATAATATTTAATATTGTTAGTAATTAATATTCACGTGTATCACTATCTTTTATTTTCATCCATTCATTTCTTTTCAACTTCATTGACCGACGTTATTGTTTGTGTTCTGTCTGTTTAGGCCCTGGGCTAGGTGCTGAGGAAGCAGAGATTCCTTACAAGGGCTTTACCTTGAAAGAGCATTAAAGTATAAATGAGAAGGGGGTGACAGGCATGTAAACATCTCAGTTCCCTAAAGGATTGGGGGTAGATTTTTATAAGGTACTGTAGGAGAATGAAAAGAAGAATTGGTCATATCTTTCCAGCTGGCAGTTGGGGTGGGGAGTCAGAGAGATGTGACCTTTGAATTGAGACCTTGAAGGTGCAGAGGTGCTCATTAGGTAGACAAGTTAGGGTAAGGATGTTCCAGGCAGAGAAGACTATGAACAAGACAAGGTTAGACATTTCTCAGCCATCATGTTGGTATTTATCCATTCTAAGGAGCACATATTTTCATACCAGCACATTTCTGAAATCTCAACACCATGCACTAGTTTAACTGACAGTGCATGTTCTTACTGGTACATAAAATGATGGTAGGCCTTACAATATATGGTATCTTAGACTTGGTGAAAGAATGTGTGAATATGTTTTGCCTCCAAGTAGTATTTCTTGGGTGTGCTGTTCTAGCTGCTAATATATCTTTGTTTTAGAGGTAGATATTAATACCTTTTTACTGAGGTGGAAGCAGGCATGAAACGAGTGAGTTACTTAGGTAAATATATGACATTAAATTTGACAAAATACCTGACATCTGGTGTAGCTTTTAATAGCCATGACTGGTAGGAATGGGACCAGGGGAGAGAATTTGAGCGTCTTTTATACTGGACTAGGCTATGGACCATGGCCATTTTTTCTGAGGTAAAAAAGAGATTTGAAAAGCAAGTGGCCTGTAGTTTTATGGAATTTATAAAGATACTAAGTTCATAGTCATTGCATGAAAGTATATCCATTTTTCTTGATAAGGAGATGAAATCCTGATGGTACAGTGTTATGTGAGTTATGGAAACAGGCCATCCATAACTTACCTTTCAAGGCACTAGAAGATGCATCAGATATAAGCTGCAGCGAAAGAGATAGAGGGAAGGTTCTGGTTTGTGTATCTTAAAAAAAAATTGAGAGAACTTTTCACTTAGAGCTAATGATCTTGTCATGTATCCACGGAACAAATGAAGCATCCAACACCTAAACACCCAGGTACCATGAAAATATACCCTAGTGGAGTCTGTTTCTGCTCTGTCAGAAAATCCCTGTGTGGCCTTGGGCAGGTCAGTGACCACTTGGATTTTAGTTTTCAGAGGGCTGGCCCCCAGCAGGCTTCTTCCAGCTGAAGATGCTGGGACTCTCCCAGAACTTTTAAGGTCTGGTTTCATTGATGAGAACATAGCCATTGCTGTAAGGTCTTATTTATCCTTCAGTTTTGTGGGCTCTCTGAAGAGAATATTACAAAAGATGACTCTCCTCTTTGGGGCTATGTATTTAATTTTTGGGCAAACAAAATAGGAAATTGTATCCTCTAGGACTAAGGAAACTTACAGTGATACTTTCCACCTACTTTGATCCCAAGTATATCAATGAGAAACATGGGGAATTTGGTGAGAAATATTTAGGGCCTGATCTGTTAAAAACTGAGGTCATACTTATTTTTGTTCATTTGAAATGAGAACAGAGTGTACAGTCACTGAGACTTGACCAGGTAGTTTGCAAAAAAAAAAAAAAAATGTTTGAAGAAGTACGTCCATGTAAAAAGAATGTCTAGAATGATTCAACCATTTTATTTTTTATTTTTTTGTGAGTCATGACAGTGTTTGCCTTTCTCCTCTTTGCTTTTCCCTTTTCCCTAAGGACACAGATTTTTGTGGGTTTCTTTTTTTTTCTTTCCCTTTTGGGTATGAACCAAATTTTACTACATTCGAAGATTGTTACAATGAAAAGAAAAAGCTATGTCTAATTATAATGAGTGTTTTGTTTATGGCTCTCATCCTGATTTTTTAAAAATTGGCTATATGTCCAATGACAATGTATTGGATGAAGAGGAGAAATCAAAATGGAGAGACAAGAGCCAGACTGTCTCCTTTTAAAGAGGCATTTTGGAAGGTCAGAATTGGAAAGAAGTAAGCCAGTTAAAATATTAGCTATTCTAGAATAAACTTGTTTTGATATGAGTAAGCCCATCTACTTATCACTTTAACCCTTTAGGTACAGAGATGATAAAAATAATGTAAGTGGGCACTTGTATACAGAAGGAGCAAAATGTAAGCACATTTTGTATAAGTGGTGATTCTAGATGAGTTGTAGCATTATGGTTTTTTATTTATTGCAATTAGAGGAAGCATTTTTATAATACCAATACTAAATAAACAGATCCAAGGACTGTCTCTAAAGATGGGACCTGATAGAAGTGTGCACCTGTGTGTATTTACTGATTTCTGATGTAAGGAACATGAAAGCTAACCTGATTCGTTTGTTTTTAGGGGCTCTTGGCTTTGGGCCTCAGTGCAAGTCCATTGGAAAAGGCAGCTGCAACAATCTAGTGGTCACCAGCAGCCCCATGATGGTTCAGCGACTGGGACCCATTTCACCTCCAGCAAGCCAGGTCTCTACAGCATGCAACCAGATCAGTCCTAGCTTACAGAGGGCAATGAATGCAGCCAACCTGAATATACCTCCTTCAGATACCAGGTCTCAAGTTACTTTTATTTCCCCCTTCTTATGGTATAATCATACCCTGTGAGTGTTTTCCCTTCCCGTCTTGAACACACACACACACACACACACACACACACACACACACACACACACACACGTGTGCGTGTGCTCACTCGCTTAAGCTACCCTTTTAATTTGAGCTTTTTTAGGGGAATGTGTATAAAAATTAAGTATGTGCCATGTCATCTTAATTGGGAGGAATGGTTTAGGTGGTTTAACACCTGCTGTCTTGTGGTGTGAGTGAAATGAATGCCCAACTTGAGATGTTGGGGCCTCGATGACTAAACTCCAGTGAATTAATTTGTCACTTCCTGGTGAGGCAAGTCATGTGTCAAGGCCTAGAAAATTGAGATATTCCTGTGCATCTATCACAACTGTTCATTTTCAGTGCATATGTTGCAGTGTCTCCAGGCTGCTTTATAACTGTTTTGTCCATAAATCTATCCTCCTATCCACTCATCTACCCAAGTACCTTAAGTCTGCATAGTATAATAGTTAAAGTTTAGGAAGACAGTAGAAAAAAATGAAGATAGAAATCATGAATTTCAAGACATTATGATGTGTCTGGGACGGCATATTTTCAGGTATAAGTTACATAACATTTTAACACAGTGTCCAATTAGGTGCTATAATAAGTAAGTCTAATAAATGCTGTGTATATCTCCAGAGGAGGAAATTAAATAGGAAAAGGTAAACGACCCCTTCAGACAAATATATCTCTTAAGGTTGATATTAGAGGGGCATGAAGACAAAATGCTGTGCAATGTGTAAGGTCCATTTCTATGTTTGAAATGAATTATTTTATCTTCTAGAAGTGCATTTTTGGAGAAGCTCAATCCAAAGTTTTTGCCTCTTAGTCCTGGCTCTGTTGTAACTGGTTTTGCAAAGGGATTTGACTCCTGGACCTGACCTGTGCTTCCTCTTCTTGGGGAGGAGGGGGCTGGAAATCTGAAAAGCCTTGCAGTTCTGGGACCCTGTTTCTTCTACTTCCTCCTTCTTTTCCTTCTGTCCCTCCTTCCCCTTCTTGTAACTGCACTTTCCTCCTAGCTGCTGTTTGAGTCTCAAAAATCATAGCTCCTGGATAATTTTTTATGCCAATTTTTTTTCATGATAGGGAAACTTGTTTTTCACCTGAGATTTTTTGTGAGGGGCAGCTGCTGCTGTCTATTCCCCATTGATGATTAATGCCTTGAGGGCCTCCTCAGACTTGCTGAATGTTGCATGTAAAATTAACTGTACTCATAGGGTAGGTGTCATTGGGAAGCCTTCAGCTCCCTGTCGGTGGCAAGTCCAGCCTATGCCTAGAAGGCAGAGAGTCATATAATTAATGGAGAAACTGATAGGTAGGACTGGCATGAGCTGCTGTAACCATCTATCTAATGCAGTCTCTCGACCAGGGAAGTGTTATTATGTTAGTGTTTTCTGGCATATTTGGTTCCTTAGCATAATTTTATATCCTTAAAAGACAACATCTTAAAGATGCATTGCCATATGTTTTTGACTATGTATTCTGTGAGTCCTCCTATTGAAGTAATTCTTTTTGCAGGATGGGCAAAAAACAGGAGTTGGAAAGGGGCTTGGTGAAGTATGAAACTTACTTTTAGCAATTTGAAAAGGTCGCATTTGTGATGCTTGGTTTGTGTGTTCTATCAGAGGAGAGAAAGGACAGGAGGCAACAGTCAACTTGAAGGCATTTGCTGCCTAGAAATAAGGATGGAGAGAGAATCAGCTTTGTGTTTTATCCAAGAGGAGAGTGTTGTGGAGAGGGGGCATGAACTGTTCAGTTTGAATGATGACCACCCTATCAAAAGCTGTAAATTTTAATGTTTTTCCTGATTATCTATGTAACTCATACTTATTATAGAAAATATAGAAAAGCACAAGGCAGTAAATGATAGTCATCCTGAATCTGACCATGCACAGGCAACCATGGATGGAATTTTGATATACAACCTTCTAGTTATATGCAAACACATAAGCATAGGTTTTCCTTTGTATCAGATTGATCTAATAATCTACATAGTGTTATAATTACTTTGTTTAGTTAATATAAATTCTTTCTTTTGTAACAAAAGTCTTCAGCATCATATAATGGCTTCTTCCTACCTAATATTCAGTTTTATTTAAAAAGTATATAAATACAACTATACTTTTTTATCAGTCTTTTGTTACTGGGCATTTATTTTTTTCTTTATTTAAGTATTTTAAGATACCATACTGACTCAATCCTATAAATATTTTTTTGCTTATTTCTGGTTATTAGAATAATTTTTTAGAAGTAAGATTTGCTGGAAATGTATAGTTTTGAGCCTTTTGGTATGTATTCATCAACGTACCGCAGAAAAGACTTACCCATTTATATACTCAACAATAGTCTTGAGAGTTCCTGCTTCCCCATATCTTATCAAATATAGGAATTATTATTTTTATTACTTTGCCAATTTGATGTACAAAATGTTATTTTTTAAAATTTGCATTTCTTAATTACTGATAACATTGAGTAGATAGTATAGATTTATTGACAGTATTTCTTCTTTTGACCCCCTTGAGTATTTTTTTCTGGAGTGCCTCATCCTGGGAAAAGCACTCTTCCTTATCTTTGTTGGGTCCTGTATACTCCAATGAGAATCATATCTTAATGCTGTATATTTGCCTTCATTAATTTCCCAACCATTTCTGACTAGCCCTACTTAATGAGAAATGCAAACTATACCTTACCCTCCTAAAGACCCAGGAGCCATTCTTTTTTTTTTTTTTTTAATATTTTATTGATTTTTACAGAGAGGAAGGGAGAGGGATAGAGAGCTAGAAACATTGATGAGAGAGAAACATCAATCAGCTGCCTCCTGCACACCCCCTACTGGGGATGTGCCCACAACCAAGGTACATGCCCTTGACCAGAATCGAACCTGGGACCCTTGAGTCCGCAGGCCGACGCTCTATCCACTGAGCCAAACCGGTTAGGGCCAGGAGCCATTCTTGATTGGGTAGTGCAAAAACTCTGCAATATGGAAACTGTTGTATGTATTTTCCCTAAAGTGATGAGGCTGAGGTGCTGATAAATAACCTCCTTACAGTCACTTCATATACAAATCTGGCAAAAGTTGGGAAGTAGAAGAGATTGCATGCTACTTGTATATGTTTAGTTTTGCTAGTGCTTTCACATCGATTTTGATTCTACATTTTGTGATTGAATATTTACAAACTTCCTGCAAGTATTACCCGTTTTATAGATGATGGACCCAAGACACAGAAAGTCTAAAAATTTTGTCTTTTATCACTTAGTTTTTCAGTTACGAAGTTGAACCACCAATTGAATAATGTCATTCCAGATCCAAAAAGGCACCAATTTTTCTCTCCTAATCCAGAATTTATTGAGGTGATTTCTGGGGATGGAATTTCCTAGAGTTCCCTTTTGGGTTGGACTGTGTCCATAAAGCTCAGAGGAGGCCAAGGGGCTAAGAATGGAGTCTGGAGTCTGGGCTCTAAGTTCTAACATTTTATAAAGCCATTCTGTGTTTAGATGCAGTAATAATTCTTCCAGAGGAGATCTCTCTCTCTCTCTCTCTCTCTCTCTCTCTCTCTCTCTCTCTCTCTCTCTCTGTTTGAGGAATTGCACATGATCTATAAGTTAGTATTTCTTTTTATCTTGGCCTTGAACCAAGTCATTCACTTTGGCCATTACTCCTCTTATGGCCCCATGAGAGTTACTGAATTCTTGCTTCACTAGCTACCCTAAACTGTTTCACTGATAGTTTGAGTTTTTCATATTGGTTTCATTTTGTTTGAGCCATATTGCTTTTATTTCACATAAAGCTCCAAATTAACCAATCACCAGAAATAATATGCCAAGGATCAGATGACCATATGGAAATGGAGATTGCTCTCAGTAAGGTGACAGAACCACAGCTCTTTGTCACTTTCTTTCCCATAGGCCTGATGTGTGTAGCAGCAGGGGCTATAGGAGAGAGTCCTTTGGAACCTTTCACAGTCATTCAGCATATTGTTGCAGAAAGAGAACAGAAAATGTGGGTTTCAGTCATAGCTTGTGTGACTTTAAGCCTGTTATACCAGGTCCTTTAATCAAGCAGAATATTATGAACCATATGTGGGATGTGATGTGGGGAAATCAATGGTGGATGTATGTGATCCATCTGGTAGGTGACTTGCCCATCAAATGCTGCTTCATTTGTACTTCTATAAGGAATTTTTGTTTTTTTGTTTTTAATCCTCATTAGAGGATATTTTTTCCATTGATCTTTAGAGAGAGTGGCAGGGAGGGAGGATGGAAGGAGAGAGAAAAAGAGAGAGGTGGGGGGAAGAGAGAGATATGTGAGAAAGACTCATGGATTGGTTGCCTCCCATTCAACCCAACCAGGGGACTGGAATATAACCTGCAATCCTTTGGTGTGAGGGCCAATGCTCTAACCACTGAGTAACACACCAGCCAGGGCTTCTATAAGGAATTTGGTCCTTAAATAGAAGTTATTTTGTTTATTATTTTAAAATACATATTTATTGATTTCAGAGAGGAAGGAAGAGGGAGAGAGAGAGACAGAAACATTAATGATGAGAGAGAATCATTGATCGGCAGCCTCCTACATGCCCCACACTGGGGATCCAGCCTGCAACCCGGGCATGTGCCCTGACTGGGAATCAAACCATGACCTCCTGGTTCATAGGTCGATGCTCAACCTCTGAGCCATGCTGGCTCGGCTAAGTAAAAGTTATTTTACTTAGTTATTGATTATTTATTTACTTTCTTAATCAACAATTTTTTGGAAACTTATTATGTATCTAACACTCTGGTGGGTGCTGGGGGAGATGAAAATGATCCCTTCTGTGGAAAGGCTTTGAATTTTATTGAGGAAGTTAGCTATGTTTAAGGCATAGTACAGACAGACAGTGTTTAACATCTTTGGAAAGTGGACTCTGATTGAGAGCTAGTGTATTTGGGGGAGGTTATGGATTAGAACTCTGAAAGATAAAAGATCTGGGTAATTGTACAGGAGGGATGAGGGCAATAAGTAAATGCCATTTGTTGGAAATTTTATTCTTATTATATGTTGAGATAGAAAATTCTTTATGTATATTATTGCCTTAGTGAGTAGAATATAGACTTTGCTTTCTGAAAAAAGTATATAATAACTGTCTTAGAAATTGATGTTTGAGGAGTTAAGGAACATGCCTGCATGGGGTGATGCTCAGATTTAAATTGAATTGTAGTTAAGTATAATTTGAGAAAAGTATGAAATATCTCTGGACAATGGAACAAATAAACATGTCTCAGTGTAGGCAAATAATATAATTGCATATACAGAGTACATACAAGTGGATAAAATACTTTCTGCCTACTACTTGCTGCTTAAAATTCTGAAATGCTCTAGTGTGACAGTGACCAGGCAAATGCAGCATTTGAGAATGTTCTGTAAACTCTCTCAACCTTGGGGCATAAAGCAAAGTCAGTTGTCTTTGCCTCATATATGACACAACTACTGATTTTTCTTGGGTCAGAAAGCAAATCCTGGATCTCCCTGGGGAAGGGACCAAAAGGTCCTTGACATTCAATCATCAGGAACCTCCACCCGAACTCTTCAGTGAGAGCTGCACGCTGCAGGTGTGCTGGGGAAATAATTGAAAGTGTCCATGGGGAATTCAGAAACAGATGGTTCAGAAACAACTTTGGGGCTTGCAAAAGGACTTCAGCCCGAATATAAGGATGTAGACCAAGAAAAAAAAATCTGTGTCAAGGGCAACGGGACGTACATTCCTGCTGTGTTTGTCATTGGTAAACATTACTTCACCTGATGGAAACATCACATCCATGATGGTGTTATCTATCACCTTATACTGTGCATTTCAGAGCTGAGATATTTTCTGGCTAATATCTCATGCTTGTAGGAAACAAGTGTTCCTGCTTTCCATTTTGTAAAAAGGGGCAAGAAGAGCAGATGGGGTGAGAATGTTTCTCTTTTCCCTCAGTTCCTTTGGCAGTTTATGATCTCTGAATGCATAATAATCTGGCCACTCAGTGTATATCCTATATAATAAAAGGCTAATATGCAAATTGTCCTCTCGACCAGACCAGGAGTTTGACCAGCAGGCAGTCTGGCCAACCACCCGTGTCCCCTCCCCCTAGCCCCCACCTATGCACGAATTCATGCACTGGGCCTCTAATACACACACACACACACACACACACACACACACACACACACACACTGAGTGGCCAGATTATTATGCGTTCAGAGATCATAATAATCTGGCCACTCTGTGTATATATAATTTTGTTTTTGATTAATTTTTTGTCAGAAAAAATGATCTCTAAAATCCAATGTAGGTACATATAAGTAATCCAGGTTTTTATCATACACTTCATGCCTGATTGAGAAATACAGTTATTTCCAGCTTTTGTAACAGATTTTCCATCCAAGGGACAAAGGTTTTTTTTCTTCAGTGATTTTTAAGGTAATGATGCCATAGTAAAGCAAAATGAATTTTAAGGTGGTCAGGCTATATTAGAAACTATTTTGATATGCAGGTAAATACTGTTACATAAGGCATGCTTTGAAAAAGGGTAAGAAGAACAGGAGAGGGATTGTTGCCAAGTGAAGAAAGTATTATTATATATCCGGGATGACATTTTGACTTTCAGGATTTACTTTTTTTCAAGGCAAGCATGGGTTTATGTTTTACCTCACCAAATTGATCTTCCTCAAAGACTGAGACTCTGTGTGGACTTGTATTCCTTTCAGTGCCTATTTATAGTGTGTTGTATACAGTAGGTACTTAATAAATACTTGCTTATTTGGTTTGCCTTGACACGGGCATCAATAATCATTCCAAGGTCTCGAATTTTCCCCGTATATAAAAAAATGTTTAAAAAATAAAGCAAGGACTATTTATTATCATTTAAGTATTAAGATTATGTATAACAATAGATCTTTTGTTTTATTAGTCCGGTGAGCGTTAGCCTTTATTGTTCTTGGTAAAATGTTATTTACCTGGAACTAAAAGCCTTGGTGTTATCTTAGCCAAAGAATGTGTGTTTAGCTGAGAATGTAATTAGGGGAACTACTTAAGGGATTGTCAATGAAATGTTCTTTTAGCTCTTAAGCAATCTATATCCTGCTAAAATGTTCGTCTTTTTTCCCCCCTTCTGGCTGCTGGTCTAGGTCCCTTATTTCACGTGAGTCTTTGGCATCCACGACTTTGAGTCTGACGGAAAGTCAGTCGGCGTTGAGTGTGAAACAAGAGTGGACTCAAGGCTACAGGGCTCTCCCTTCACTCTCCGCCAACCACAGCTCTCAGAATGGCACTGACCTAGGGGACCTCTTTAGCCTTCCTCCAGGGACAGCCATGTCCAGCAACAGTGTCTCTAACTCTTTGCCAGCCTATCTTTTTGGCATGGAAAATAGCCACTCTCCTTACTCTAGTCCCCGCCACTCTTCAGCCAGGTCACATTCGGCCCGCTCCAAGAAGAGAGCCCTGTCCCTGTCCCCGCTGTCCGATGGCATTGGCATAGACTTCAATACCATCATTCGCACCTCTCCCACGTCCTTGGTCGCCTACATCAACGGGTCGAGGGCTTCCCCGGCCAACATGTCCCCGCAGCCTGAGGTCTATGGACATTTCCTGGGGGTGCGTGGGAGCTGCATCCCCCAGCCGTGTGCAGTGCCCAGCAGCCAGAAAGGTGTGCGGGTGGCCGGCGGTGGCCTGGTGCTCCCGGCTTACGGGGATGACTGCGCGCTGGAGTATGAACGCATGCAGCAGCTGGAGCATGGAGGCCTCCAGCCCCTGGTCAACAACATGGTGGTGCAGCATGGCCTGCCTGGGCCCGAGGGCCAGCCAGCTGGCCTGCTGAAGACAGAGCGCCTGGACGACTTCCCGGGAGGGGCTCTAGACCTGCCCGCAGCGTCTCCTCTGCCTCCTTTGCCACCCCAGCCCCAAGGCCCCCCTCCCCCCTACCATGCCCACCCACACCTGCACCACCAGGAGCTGGTGCCCCAGGCCCAGACACTGGCCCTGGAGGAGGATGGGGACATGGACGACGTGGGGGGCAAGCACTGCTGTCGCTGGATCGACTGCAGCGCCTTGTATGACCAGCAGGAGGAACTTGTGCGGCACATCGAGAAGGTGCACATAGACCAACGCAAAGGGGAAGACTTCACCTGCTTCTGGGCAGGGTGTCCTCGGAGGTACAAGCCGTTCAACGCCCGCTACAAACTGCTGATCCACATGAGAGTCCACTCCGGAGAGAAGCCCAACAAGTGCACGGTGAGTTTTCCAAAGCCTCTGGGCGCCCCTGGAAAGTGCATGTGTTTTTCCAAAGCTGGCCCACAAGTCAGGGGGCATTTTCTCTTTTTATGGGATTTGGATGGTGCGTGGAGGTCTAGGTATCCATGAGATTTGACTTCTCTTCAGTGTGAGGAAGGGGAACGTTTCTTTAATTATTAGCTGCTGGGTATCCCTTCACTTCTTGATTCTATTCTGCAAATGTAAATGATCCACCATGTCAGGGGACATTGATCTGCCACAATGTCCAAAATCTTGGAAAATAGATGCCAGGAACCAACGTAAAGTTGCCGAAATGTGCAGGGCAGAGGAACACACACTGCGCTCCCAGTAAGCTTTATGTCTTTTTCAAAGCAAATATTTTGTGATTTTTTTTTTTTTTCTCTCTACTGACCCGGCTAGTAATGGGGTCGGGGGCGGGCTGGTTCTGATATTTGAAAGGAACTCACATTTAGTCACTTGGCTAGTAAACACCTCTCGCCTGTGTGGACCCTCTAGCCTGCCTGCACACTGCACATTCCAGGGTTGTGAGGCTAGTGAATGATTTATAGCTGGCATACATCACCCAGGGGATGCCACAGAGGCAGAATCTCATAGGATCTCACTGAATTTTGAGGAGAGAGAATTTTGTAAAGAAGTATAGGAGAAAGAGCCAAGAGGGAAATGTCCCATTGGTGTTGAAGGAAGTGAGCATGGTGTCTCTTTTTCCTCTGCCTCCCCCTTTCACAACATCAGTCCTGGAGCTATCTGTGTTTCTTGGCCAAACTGACTTTGTTAATAATATGGCTCTGAAATGATTTCACAATCATCTCACACCTCACAGAAACCCTCCGTATTCATAAGCAGGACATCACCCTGGGGATCACAGACAGCTTTGCACAATCTCAGACAGCTCACTTAACTCTTGGAAAAAAGAGCATGCATTTTATATTAGTTTAGATGGACAGGATTATTTCTTTTAGAGCTAAATCTGAGAATCATAGGTACTCCCTGGATATTGAATATGCTACAGGTCACTAAATGTGTGAAATATATAAATCATTTTGAAAAGGAACTTATTTAGACCAGGATCCCCTAGACAGAATTCCTTCTTTCTGTAGTATATCTTGATGATAAAGCATCTGGACCATGTGTATGTTTTGATTATAGATTGGTCAAGTTGTCCCATTCATGTAAAAGCAAACCAAACAGATGATAGCTATAATGCAAGTATTAGACACAGTTTTTCACCATTCAGTATTTTTGAGTTTTAAGAATTTCTGGCAGAATGAAATTGCATTTCTTATTGTTACATTATACCCCATGTTGTGATTTTTCTTAAGGAAAACCTGAAGCTGATACATTGTGAGACTGCCAGGTTATATGAGTGAAAAGAATAATTACATTCCAGGCAGCAAAATGTTACTCTGTCAGTAGGGTTCTGCATTAAAAATGCCAGAAAGAGAAAGCAATTGAAGGCTATTCCATTTACTCTGCTTGGAACACACAGGCCTATTGCAGGCAGGAAAGACATTTAGTCTCTGAACGAAAACAGTCCAACCTTTTAGTTATGACTAATCCTGGCTGAAAATAGTGTGCTGGATTTGGTTTTACTGAAAACAACAACAAAACACCCAAAACATATAAAAGCTTAAATTATCCCAAAAAATTTTTTTTGCAATGCAAAATTAATTTTTGTGCAATAGGATTCCCCATTTTCCCACTGTTCTTAACTTTGCAAAGGCATATAACAAGTTGACTTTTGCTAAAGTGCATGATGACTATTAAAAATAGAAATACATACTTAAGTGGAAGAATAAGAGGTGGATGCTTGCATGCCTCTCCAAAGCTTTCCATTATATTGTCCAGGATAGGTATAGGAAGTGATTTCTCTCTCCCATAAGCTGCCCACTTCCCACTTCTAAATGGAATCTTTGCAAAATTCAGATTGTGATATTTATTCCATGTCAAATTTAGAACCACAAAGCATTTACTTACACATGTTATAGTGCAAATGTATTTATACAAAACAGGATTTCTTAGGAGCTATAACACTGCAGTTCTAGTCTTGGGACCATGTATTTTTAGCAGGAAGACATCCATTTTCATATAACACATATATATCATGAACATTATGTCTTCTGAAAACTGTTATGTTGCTTCATGTCATTTGCCTGATTTGTAAGGCCTAAACTAACTGGCAACAAATAATTTTTTGTGAAAACTTAGCAGTCTTCTCAAGTTGTAGTCTATTGATAGAAGACATTGTGCTTAATGTGAATGCACATCTGAAAAAGATGCATTTGTCTGCCTTTGGTAAAACCAGTCGTTACACTCTTAGAATCCAGACACAAAGAACTGTGAAAACCAAAATGTTTCATCTCCTACTGCTTTGAAACCTAATGGTAGTTGATTCAAAGCTCAAGATCCTTGCCAAGGAAAATGACCACATTCCCCTTTTGGAGACATGCAGTGATCTTTGGGTTTTTGTGGCTATGTCACATGCTGCAAAAGCTAGGAGCACTTTAAATTGGTTCACGTATGTTTAACTGTGATTAATTTTCTGTGGACCATAGTTAAAGTTAGTCATCATTTTCACTCACTTAGCTTATTGACCCTAGAAAGATGTAGTGACCCAATTGTGTTGGTGTCCATGGCTAAAAGCAACACAGTGAGTATCTGGAGTCATGGTAGAAGAGAGTGTGTGAAAGGGCTACTCAATGACAGCCTGCTTACAGTCAGAGGCTGCCAATGGTGTCCTCCTTTGACGCCTAATTCCATGTCATGCATAGGAGTCCCATTCTCAGAATCCCTGATTGTAACTCCTCAGCCTTACCCAGAACTCTGGGATTCCGACCACTTAAGGTTGGTTCTAGGTGGCAGAACTGGGGTAGTATCGTTAATGTATTATTTGGTTAACTTACTGGAAGAAGAAATTGTTTCTTTTCTCTTTCCCATCCAAGCAAACGCCCCCTTCTGTATATCTCATCCTATTGCTTCTATGGAAAGTCAAACCAGGTGCTTTCTTTCCAGGCCTGACCTGGATTACAGAGATACACCCAGCCAATGGCCAAGGCCTTGAGAAGTAAAGGCCTTGTTAGGCAGACAGGCAGAACTCAGTTAAATCAGAAAGTGACATATGGCAAAATTATCTTAAAAATATCTGAGTCCATTCATTGCTGTTTACTAATTCAAGTAATTCCTAGGTGCAAAATCATTATATTTAAACCTTCCTGAATTTATACAAACCCCAACACTGATGAATCTTGGAATTAACAGAACTTTTGAGCATTTCTGGGTATAATTGTGCTAAATTTTGTTATGTTTTTCTGAGATGATAAGGTTTCAAATTCCCAAGTCAGAACAAGTCTCAAAGTCTGAATTTCTTTTCTCAACCCCTGTTTCATATTCCTAAAAGTGTAACCCAGAACTATAATGTACACTAACCATCTCTAATAGTATCTATTGTAATGGTTCCAACAGAGTGTATACTGAGCATGTTTTTACCGTAGGTCTTTTTGCTATTAAGTTGAAGAGTGTGCAATGCCTGGGTAGCATTCCCAGGAAGGTGTGTCTTGAATGAGCTGAAGCTTGCTCAGTTGGCCAGTATGCCTCATGAGAAAGCCTATCTGATGGGAGCAGAGTAAGTAGAGGGACAGGATCCTGTTGCCAGGATTAGGAACACTGATGGCTTCCTTCATGCACAATAGAAAGCAGTTGTGCTGGGAGGTTAGGGAGTGTTAATAAGGGAATTAAGGGGAATGTGGGTCACCACTTAAATTTTGCTTATTTTTCCTGGATGAATTTTATCCAATAGCAAAAAGGAATTTTGCAAAACTTTTACCCACCCACAGATTTTCACGAAAATGTCACTGACCAAAGACAGCTTTGAATTTTGTATGAATTGACTCATTTCTCCACAGGCATTTTGCCTGGCAAAATCCAGAGTATTTGCTTTGGCTTGAATACTGGACAAGTTTGCTTTTTAAGTAACATTGGATTATGAGTACAAGAAAATAAATACAGAGCTAGGCCATGTCCCCATTCCTCTTTAATGGCCTGATTTATGGGTTCATGGGCCAGCATTAGCCATGAAAGACATTTCTTGAGGAAAAGTAAATTCAGTATAAACCATGGAAGGTTTTTTCCACATCCTTTATTTTGTTATTTTGATAAGACTTGGTGTTGATGTGGTGACCATGATAATACGACCAGAAGAGACCTTAGGAAAATGCCATCTAAGCATAATTATTAGTTACCCTCCGCAAACTTCATTTTGGTGCAATTAATAAGTTCTCATATTGTCAAGTATTGATGAAAGTATGGAGAATGGGAATGCTTTTATATTGCTGGCGAGAGTAAATTGGTGTAACTACTTTGGAAAAAAATTGGAAATATCTAGGAAAGAAGATGAGGATATCCAACGAAACCATGTCTAAGTGTCTCCTCTACCTAGAGAAACTCTTACATATGGTGGCAGGAAGACACACAAACAGGTATTTATCGCGCCTCTGCTTTTAAAATGGTAAATAAACTAAGTATCCATAGATAAGGTAATCAATAAACTGTGGTTTATTCATGATGAAATAGTATAAGGGAGTTTAAAGTTAATGAACTAGATATAAATCTATACATAGATTGAATAGAGAGATGCTAATATGGATATATCTCAAAAAACCATGTTGAATGAAAACTTAAATGCCAAAAGATATACACAGTGTAATACAATTTATGTACCTTTAAACAAACACTAAACAGTATTATATAGTCATTGTAGGTACATGATTACTTGTGTACAATAAACTGGTGTGGTTGGGATAAACAGTAATGTTAGGATAATGGATACTTCTAGAGAGCAAAGAAATAGGAAGAAATAGGATATGGGAATTTTGTTTTATCTTTTTTTCCCCCCAAAAAAGTGAGAGAACTGAAACAAATACAGCAAAATATTAATTTCTTTTTAGCTTGGTGGTGGTAACATAGGTATCACAAGTATCTTAAAATAGTTTCTATGCTTTGCTGCCTGTGTTGAAATATTTCATAACTATAAGTATACATTTTTATTTAAAAATATAAGAAAATCAATAAATATAACACTAATTTCCTTCTACACATATCATTTTTTTTTTTAGATGAGGAGAACAAAGCCTAGAGATTTAAGTGATTTTCTAAGACTAGTAAATTGTTTGACTGTTGCCTACTTAGTGCCTCTAGAGCAGTGGTCCTTGAGTGACTTTGGAATCCCTAAAAGAGCTTTATAAAGTATGCATACCTGGGTCCCACCCCCAGAGTCTGTGATGTAATTGCTCTGGGATGCAGCTTTCATGGTGATTCTAATGGGCAGCCAAGGGTGAGAACAGTGCTCTCAAAGTTTTCATGTCCTGACATTGAACTCTAGATAAATGGAAACCTACCTTGTCATTTCAATTAAAGTGTAGTGAGGCAGTGTTTAGGAGACAGTACATCTTCATGATCATCCATGCCCTGATAGTGATTAGGGTAATTTCGTGTTCCCTTGGAATAAAATTCAGGGACAAGAGATAAGATAATAGAGTGACTCAGGTAGTGGCAGAAGGCTTTCAACTGAGTGTCCATTTCCTATTCAGAGTATACTTTCTCTACACTTAATAATCAGTTAAAGGTTGGGATGAGACTGTGCTGAGCAATGTCTATCATCACCACCTCCTTGCCTCTCTGAGTTAAAAGTGGAACTGACAAATCTGTCACATCACTCGCATTTTTAAAGGTAAGAAGAGAGAGTGTTCTGTCTTCCAAATACAATGCAGCCTTTCTGCTTTTAATATAAAGTGATCTTCAAAACATTTTTGCTACTCTGGATATTTCTGGAGAATTAGTAAGTTACCAAAATATTTAGTTTTCTTTTTTATCAAATCTTCCTGATGTGATTAAATAAATAAAATTATCATTAATATCCTCTTTGTCTCTTCAGGCTGAAACACCACAAGTGACACATCTGGTAAAGATCAGAGAGAGTATAGCTTCCAAATTGTATCCATAAGGCATCAGTCTGTCAAATATTTAATGCAAACTCAATAATTAAAAAAACTACAACTAAATTGCAAGATTCTCCCTCCCCCCTAACAATTTTACATAAGAAAAAGATACTGGCATATTTATCTATGTATATACATGTTCGCCATACTGTGTAGACATATATGTGTCACCTTAAATTACAAACCTCTTATAGGTAAAAGAAAAACTGCAGAAATTCTCATCAGAAGGGGTATTCACCACAGTCTATAAGGCATCTGTCAAGTCGTATTTCACATCCCAAAACACAGTTTAGAAGCCTTCCATTGGTAATGGCTTAATTTTATTTTCCTTTAGAAGACATTTAATCCACATTACCTGGGGAGCTGGCCTGTCATGAACTTTGCTCTGTGAAAATACATTTATGGCAGATTTGGGCAAATGTTTTAAAGCAAATCATGATTTATGTTTCTTTGCACTGCAATTCTAGGATTAATTAAAAAAAAAGATAATAAGAGAAACCCTAAGAGGTTAAATATTTGAGGCTTTCTCCTCATTGAGCAAAATCATTAACTATATGACAGTTAATTTTCCTTTTAGCTCGTATTGGTTTTGTGGTTTTTCTCTAATTCCCATGTTCCTAAATAATGTTTTTTAAAATTAGAAAGAATTATGTAAATCTTTTCCATAAATGATCTAATTAAGGGAATATATTTCAAACCTTTTGAGCTTTATTATGATATAGATTTTAAAATGTATGTTTCTTAGTTCATTCAGACTGTACTAGTGTGGAGAATTAGTTTGGTAATTTATTAGAGATGCCTTTTGTGACTTTTGGAATATTTCTTGATTACCTGTATTTTGAGTGGTCAAGTTGACATCTTAGTTCAGAAAGAATTTGAACTCAGATTCCGTGTATAGAATGAAAGACCAAACACATTTATTTTTCCAAAAAAGAGATAGTCAGATTCTCTTTGATCTTTCTGAAGTGTTTCTTCAAGCTCTGAGTAGAATGATGTGGAAAAGAGATGTTAATTATTTTTCCAGGCAGATTTAATAGTTTCTACTGTGGTTACTGAGTCAAGGCTTTTAGATTATCAAGAAAACAATGGATGTTGTAACCCTGGCCAGTGGGTGTGTGGCAGACACAGACCATAGGCACGGGAAGGCAGGTGCAATTTTCCATCTGTCTGATCCTGGGCTGCCTTCATCCAGAGGGGAGCAGCTGGGTTGGTCTAATAGGTGTCATCACTCATATAAGAGGTTGGTGTAGATAGGAATTTGGTGAGAAAGTGGAATGAAACCTGTGTTTTCTGATTTTGCAGCACAGTATTTATTTTTACTTTCTTGGGCCATATAAAATGTACTTGAGTAGGAAGAATGACTAATCCTTTTGAGGGAGAATTTTGAAGAACTAAGAAAAAAGTGAAACTTGTTGAGAAATTAGAAAATGAGATGACATGGTTTAGGGTGGGCAGGGGCAATGTGCTCCAAACTTAGGGTGACCATATAATTTATTATTTAAATCAGAACACTTTTGAGAGTAGAAGGGGTTTAGTTATTGGGAAACCAGAAAGTATAGGTACACAAATAGTATATGCATTGATGTGTTCATATTGGCCGGGCTATGCAAATTGTTTTAATGGAAAAATGGGAAGGAATTTGGAGCTATGCTTGTAGAGGCTGGGCAGGCTCCTTAAAATATATATATTTTTATTGATTTCAGAGAGGAAGGAAGAGGGCAAGAGAGATAGGAACATTAATGATGAGAGAAAATCATTGATTGGCTGCCTCCTGTATGCTCCCTACTGGGGATCAAGTTCGCACCTGGGCATGTGCCCTTGACCTGAATGGAGCCCCGGACCCTTCAGTCTGCAGGCTGACACACTATCCATTGGGCCAAACCACCCAGGATTGGGCAGGCTCCTTAGAGGAGGTGACTGCATCTTGAAACAGAGAGTAATCTATAATAATAAAAGCATAATATGCTAATTAGACTGGACAGCCAACTGACCTTCCGGACGTCATTCTGGATGTCCTTCCCGACGAAGTGGCAGCGGGGGCCAAGGCAGAGGTGGTTAGGGGAGATCAGGCAGGCAGACAAGCAGTTAGGGGTGATCAGGCAGGCAGAGGGGTTAGGGGTGATCAGGCAGGCAGGCAGGTGAGTGGTTAGGAGCTACCAGTCCTGGATTGCAGGAGGGATGTCCAACTGCCGGTTTAGGCCCAATCCTGCAGGGATCCCTGTGGGGTCGGGCCTAAACCGGCAGTTGGACATTCCCCAAGGGGTCCTGTTTTGTGAGAGGGTGCAGGCCGGGCTGAGGGATCCTCCCTTTATGCATTACTTTCATGCACTGGGCCTCTAGTTCTTACAGAAAAAGGGAAGGAGACCATTCAAGTGGAGGCACTACACCATGTGATAGCACAGGGGTGTGAAAGAGCCCTGGGAAAGAAACAAGTCCCAAGTAGTTTGATGACCCAGAATAGGTAGGAGTGGGAAGTGAGGCTGGAAGTTTACCTTAGGCAAATCACAATGAACTTGTCCTATCCAATAGGTATGAATGTTTTTAAAATTAGAAAGAATGATACACCTAGTTAATACAAATGCAACTATAGTTAATATAATAATTGATTTCAGGAAATAGCATCACTGAGTATGCTTTAGTGCATGTAAAATGAAACTTCAATTTCTCCCAAACCATCTCAATTGTTTCTTAAAGTTTATAGTTTAATTCTTCATTAAAATATATCTCTTGGCAGCTATCATATAACACAAACTATTCTTATGCCCAGTGATCAACCAGGGAAACACATAAGTGGAAACAAGCATAAAAGCATTTTCTATAATGGACTTTAAAGAATTAAAAACTTGGGGAAGACTTGAGACCAAAGCTATTTGATCAGTGATGTTAAATGATTAAAATGTGGACAGAGGCTGCATACATTATAGTGTATGAGTAGCCTTCCATTAGTCAAATATTTCCTTTTATAATCTGTAAAGAGAGTAAAGTACTGTTAAACAAAGGTTTGGACTGGCACTTATTATGCTAAGCCTGTCAGCCCCTTTTCAAGACCTTCTCCCCCACCCTCCACTGTTTAGATTTATTTTGGATTTTTTTTTTCTTCTCAGACTGAATTAATGCAGGATAGAGCTAAATGTTTGAGATGGATAGAGGAGTACAAATTAAGTCAATTCTTATCAAAATGTACCTATTCCTGGTGATTCAGTCTGTCTAGACTGGAGAAGGTACAGTGAGAGACGCTCCTTTGCTACTTGAACTTTCTGCTCTAGCAGCACTCCCCTCACCTGGGCTTTGAGCCTCCCAAGGTCAGGCCATTTGCCTGTGTGACCTGAGAGCACAGCCTAGAGTCAACCTCAGTGGACTTAGGTGTTCAGAGTGATCTGCTTGGTCTTGCTCTTGAAACTTACAATGCAGTATCTCGGACTTGTCACTCCAGAATAATTCCTGTTTTAGAATGGTTATTTCAAAAGCGCTTTAATTTTTAAGTTGGTGTAAGGATATTGGCCCTGGAAAGCCCATCCTTCGGTGATAAATGTTGTTGCTACTAAACTCTCTTTTGTCACTCTCTCCCCCCAGTCCCAGTCACAATTTCTAGTGTGAGAAGATCAAATAAATGGTGCTTTGTTAGCCAGGAGAATGGATTTGGGGATTAGGGAGTAGTTGCAATAAAGGGAAAATTGGTGGCTCCACCTTAAACAACATTCTGAAGTAGAAATTTGTCTTCCATTGCATTTGCAGTAACTCCTACTGTCTTCTTCCCTCAGAATTTCCGTGGTGTCTCAGGGTTCCTCACTTCATTTCTTATTTTTCTCTCCACCTATGCAAGGCTTGCTTCTGGGAAAGAACTTCAGCAGAGATAAAATTTATATATATGAATGGTGAATGATTGAGGAAAGATTCAGTGCCCTTGCCCTCCCAGGAGTAGATACATTTTTACTAGGAAGGAGGTATTAAACCTCTCCCTTAGAATGAAAACTCCCTCAGGGAAATGGGAGGGTAAAGAAAATAATTTACAAATTCTGAGCTACTGGGTTACTTTAATCATCGCTATAACCCTTCAGAGTGAAGTAACTTGTGGAGTTTGAGATTCATACATCTTTCTACTACTGTATACTCAAAGGTTATTATTCACCTTTGAGTCTTACCACAGTACCTGGCCCAATTATTAGATTAATTTATACTAGAATATATATATATATATATATATATATATATATATATATATATATGCATATGATTATATATGCGCATATATATATATATATATATATATATATATATATATATATATACTAGCTATGTGCATATGACTATATATGTATCAATCAGTAACTCCAAATATCCACACATACATGAATAATGATGGGGATACAATGAGGTTCATTATTCTATTGCTTCTGTTTCTGTAATGATTTGAAATTTTCTATAATAAAAAGTTAAAAGTATATAAAATATTTTAAACTTATATGAAAGTAAAGGACAATTTTTTCCCCTCCAACACCTCTTAAAATGATACCAGACATTTCCCCCCCCCAGGTAACCTATGTTCTACTAATCTGAAAGCAAACTAATTTTTCCCATTGCTCTTGAAGATCTCTGAAATCCCTCTGCTTAAGAATGAGATGAAAAATATTCTTAGATAATAACATAATATTTGAAAAGACAAATGGTAACAAGGAAGCATTTTTAGAAATATTAAGATAATCCAACTTCTGTAACAGACAGCCTAAATCTCAGTGGTTTGGTAGGATGAAGGTTTATTTCTTATTCATGTTCTAATACAGCTTTCTCCCTGTGATCATATAGTAACTCAGGATTCTTCTATCTAAATGTCTTCACTACCTGAGTCCAGGGCGAAAAACAGAATGTTGAGGATCATGCAGAAGTTTTTAGAAGCTGATCTAAATTAAGCTACACACTTCACTTCTTCCTGCATCTCATTGGCCAGAACTCAGTCACATGATCCCAGCTAATTGCAAGGGAGGCTGGGAAATGTGGTGTTTCTGTGTGTGCAGGAGGAAATTGAGTACAATATTGTTTCTGTCACAAAGAACTAGAAGTGCTCTTCCTGCTTCACCCTGACATATTCTGATTCTTCCCTGACTTACCCTCATTCCCCACTGATTTACCTTCATTCTCTTTATTCCCTTGAAAATAAGAAACATTTTAGCCTTGATCTTTGAGTTTTTCATGAGGGGTGTCCCTGTCCCATCAAAGTGGTTTTGTTACTTTTTTCTTGTCAGTCTTGGCTCCTATAACTTGCACTTTAATTTAGTAAATCTTCCCCAGCCCAACCATTTTTAAATTTACTCTCCAAGGATTCCATTCCCATATAGTCACCACTGCTGGGAAAACTCTTGTTATCTCAAGTGAATTACTCAGTTTTTCCCACCTTGTCCAAATTACATGTTCTTGGTGCATAATTCCCCACTGCTCATCATCTAAGTCATGAGGATGTGTGATGTCTTTGTGTCCCACAGACACTCACCCTTGAGGGAAATCTGCTCATTATCAAGGGCAGGGTCATAATGAATCACTGAGAGATCTACCATTGTGAACAGACATTTGGTGTGAAGGGCTATTTTACTCAGACCCTGAAAAACAGTATTCCCCATCTGTTCATGAAGTAGCTTTTTTGGATACACACAGTGTGGTTATAAATGCTCTCCTATTCTCTGAATGCTTGCTTTTGGTCATGAACTGGCACACACTCAAGGAAAAAATGACAATGTGCCTCTCTGGACACTTTTGGTCCATTTTCATAAATATATTCAAACAAAATGAAATTGCCTGGCTCTTTATAATATGTCCTTTAGTGTGCTAAAGCTTGCAAAATTACCCCTAAGGATGACAGATTGTAAACATCTTGCAATACCACAGCCCCAGTTCAAGGCCTGTTTCAGTGTTCTGCCGACACTCACCCTTCCTAGAAATGTGTAAAGTGTTTGATGAAAATGAAGCTGGGCAAACAGGCTTATCGGGAGCGACAATAAAAAAATCATTGATTCTAATTAGGAGGCGTCACATATAGAGAAACAAAGCTGCTTTTGTATAGTGGAAAATCTACCTGTGCTCTGAAACACATAGAGTGCTTTCAAGTGGCTTAAGATAATCAGGCTGACAAACTTTCAGGGCCCTGACCTTTTGGCCCATCTCAAGCGATTCAGCTGTGCCTGTCCAAACTTGTCAAAGGTGTTGGTGGGAGGTGTGCTGGGATACAAGTTGTTATAAAGGTGTGACAATGAGACAGGAGCCATTTTCTATTTTTGAAAGTCCCAAACTGCATCAGAAATCAAGGTAGCAAGTTCTTGAGACAAGGACTGAGTTTGTTATAATTATTTCTAGCTATCTCTGTAGCAAGTATTTTTTCTCAATAGCTTCATCATTGGTGATGGCGCCAGTAACACAGGCTATCTGGATGAGCCCGATTCTGCTCCATTGTGTACCCAGGAAGACTAGCTTTCTACTATAGCCCTGGTTTTGTGCTATGTGCATGGAATAGGACCTTTATGATGGGACCAGCTAAGGAAAGAATGTGTATTATAATCTGAACAGATAATGGAGAAATAACTAATTGTTTACTCTATTGAGGTAGTGAATAAAAATGAACAACTGTGTTACTGCCACTTTCTGGAACTCAGAACTTCAGAAAAAATGAATTTTACTAGACCACAGCATCAGGAACATAGATATTAGCAAATCAATGGACAGTTTAGTTCAAAATTAAGAGTACATATTGACCATTTGGAGTGTCAAAGATTTATTTTCAAGGAAGAGTTTCATAAAAGGCATTTTTAGTTGCTTGATTGTACATTTCCTTCAAAGATTGCTTGCTGATTACCATCAGTGAGTAATAGGGTTTGGCAAAAATAAATAAATATTTTAAAGCCCATTGTGTTCTGAACAACTGATGCTGCTAAGTATCTTGATGGGCTCCTGCTGCACTTGTCAAACAGCTGTGCCTCAGAGTGAAATATTGAAGTTGGGATCTCACTTAACCAAAATTAGAATAGGCTTAATTGAAGGTATCTGCAATGGGGGACGATTTAAAATTCTTAAATACAGATTTATGCATTTTTAAAAAATTATACTGACCATCTCTAATTCACTTTATTTTGTTTCTTCATTTTACTTAGATACTATATAAAAATCAAAACAATAATAAAAAATTGTGTTAATATGGAGAAAATTATAAGGTTATTTTTATAATTGTTTCAGATAAAGATCTTTTAGATGTTTAAACATTTGGCTTACATTTACATTTTAATGCAGTCATTAATCTAATTATAGGTGTGCATGCTCTTTTTGGTCTCTAAATGTGACCCTGCAGTGCAAACAGAAAGGAAGTTCTCTGGTGACTATATCTATTTGACTCATACAACTACTTATTGAACAACTGTTTTATGTCAATCCTTTTTCTAGGCCATGGGGATATAGCAGTGAATAGATCAGATTCAATGCTCTCTGTCCTTTTGGAGCTTATATTGTAGAAGGGGAAATAGTAAATAATGTGGATATCAGTGGGAAGAAAGTTTTAGGCAGAGAGAACAGCAAGTGCAGGATTGTTGGCCTGGCATGTTCTAGAAACATCGAAAAGGGGGTGGCTGGAGTAGAGTGAAGGAAGAAGAGAGAGAAGAGGAGTTCAAGGAAAAAAAAAAAAAGAGGGCTTTATTGTTTAGGGCCTTGTCTAAAGAAGATGGTGTAGAGGAGTGATAATATCTTACTCATGTTTTAATACAATCACAGTGCCATTTGGAGAGTATATTGAAGTGAAAGAAGGAGTAGAAGCAGAAAGACTAAATGTCCATGAGTGGGATTATTGCAGTTGCCTTCTCTTTGGTCTTCCTTCTTATGCTCAGTGTTGGAAGTTGGGATAAACAGTTGCATTCCAGCTATATAAACATAGACATTCCTGACAGGATTTCCCAAAGAGTTGGATATGGGGTGTGGGACAAAAGTGTCAGGGGTGACCCCAATGTTTGGCTTGCATATCTGGAAGGATGGGAGTTATCTTTAACTGAGATAGGGGTGATTGTGGAAGGTTTAGGGAGGAAGCAGAGAGTTTGGTTTTAGACTTGTTAAGTTTGAGGCACCTGTGATTGAGTCCCAAATGGTGAGTCTGGAGATCAGAAAAGTCTAGACTGATATAATATGGGGGATCACCTGTGAATGGATAGTATTTAAGGTTATGAGAATGGCTGGCCTTATTTAAAGTGAAATGAGAAGTAGAGTAATGAAAAAAGTTATGTCTGTCCTCTACCAAACACCGTGTATCTCCTTTGCCCTGACACCACCTGCCTTTCATGTATCCAGGAGAATTTTAAGGGACCATTGAAGATAAAAAAGGAGAGGTTGAGGAGGCTGTTCCAGGTTGGCCTGCCATTGGAGTACCTGTATTTTTATCTCCAGACTAGAAGATAAGCAATGGAAAACAAGGAGGTCAGACTCCCAGATAATAAGTATATTTCTATCATCATACTCTCATGGTCTTATGTTCTTGATATTAACAATAGGTTCTATATATCTTAGTTCATGCAGAACTTAACAGTGTATAAAGAGACACTCTGAAAAGTAATATTGTCATTTCTACCAGTGGGGTGACATTGAGGTGACAAGGAGTCCAGGAACAGACTAGATGAATTCTTGGTCATCACTGTGTTGAGGAGATTCATAAAGCAATGGGTAATTTTGTTTTTTCCCCCTTAATTTTTAACTGAGATGCTGAAGTTCTGTCTTTTAATAAATTAATCTCTCAGTGAATTTGATGGTATCTTGTGTTCTGGAATGTATCTTCTCAATTGCTTGGCTGACTTCTATTTAGAGAGCTTGCTCCAAGAATGTCTCTATGGTGTTGTGTTGATAAGGAACAATATGAAATGGCAACTCCTTGGAAGCTCTTAGGGGTTGTACTCTGATTCACGTTCTAAATAAGTTGTGTGAAAGGCTCAGAGGCTCTGTTCTTGGTCACTGAAGCCCAATGAGTGTGGGAATAACTTTAATTTTCAGATTACACGATTATATTTCTTTTACTGTAGGAACAGCTTCATGAAAAACCTTTGTGTTTCATGTATTGGGTTTGTTCACTGTGGACCATGATATCTAGGGAACAAAACCTTACATTTTGGCTTTTGGAAAATTTTATGATGTTCATGTCTGTGGCAATATAACTTCTTTGGCTCCAACAGGATGCCTCTTTTGTTTGACTGAAGTGTTATGGCATATCTACATCCAGAGAAGGGATAGGCATTTTTTTTCCTTTTTAGATTTACTTCTTCCTTCTGTTGTTTCCCATATCCTCCAATCTTTCTAGCACCTACTCATTCCCTTTGCTTTTTCCTTGCTATGCAAAGCTATTGAGGATAGCTACAAAGAAATAATGGAGGTTATAACAGAGCTTAAAAGCTCTGTGTGTTTTTCTACCCAGTGACTGTAGAGTTGGATATGGGGTGTGGGACAAAAGTGTCAGGGGTGACCCTAATGTTTGGGTCAGCAAAGCATATCCAGTGCTTCAAAACAGTAACATTTACTAGTAATATTGAAGTCCATATCTTAGGGAGTTTATATCTGTTTTGGGGCTTGTTATATTCTCTAGTAAGGTGAACTATTGTACCACTTATGGCCAGGTTTCACAACCTTATACTATTGACATTTTGGACCAGATAATTCTTTGCTGATGAGGGGTTCTCTTGGGCATTGTAAGATGTTTAGCTGCATCCATGGCTTCTACCTAGTAGATGCTAGTAGCACCCATTCTACCCCTAGTAGTGACCAAAATGTCTCCAGGTATTGCTATATATATAGTATATTGGTTGAGAACCACTGAGTTTAGGGACCCTGAATTTATCATCCGTATTCATGTAGAGGCAGGACAGTTATTTTGAGATTATAGCCAGTGCCTTAAATACAAATATTTGGCTTAAAAATAAAACAAAGACAAAAATCTTCACTTGGCATTGCCAAGTGAGAACTTATGAGACCTCTCCTTCTTCCCTGGCCTCACCGAGGACCCTGGCCATGACCTTTGCAACTTCTGATGAGTAGTTGATAAAGAAGTAATCCTTTATGTGTCTAGGAATATGGTAGGAACTGATGGAAATTATTCCAAGTATCCAGTTGTCACTGTGATTTCCTTTTCTTACAGAAATACTGATGTAAATGGTGGATTTGTATCCTGTCCTAATACAACGGTTGTATCTAGAATTTATCCTTTTCTGCTGGGGAAGCATCTAGACTGGAAATTGTGATATTCTAAGTCAGAACTCTAGTCTTAGATGAGAATAATCCCTATCAGTGTTCAATTTCTCATCAATTTTAGTATTTATAGTGAATTTATAGTGTTGAAAATACACAGAAATTTAGAAGTCCAAATTTGCTGTTTCACTGTGTGTCCTTGGGGTGCTCTGCCTCTTAAATTTCATAACTTAAGAGTGAAGCCTATTTCACTCTTCCATTTAGAATAAGTCACCTGAAGGGTGCACTGTTGGTGCTCAAGATGGCACTAAATATAATGACTCATTAACGGGAAAGGGAGTTCTCTTTTCATCACAACCCAATTTGATAAGAAAGGCAAAAAGAACCTTGAGCTCTACAGCTGTGTCAAGACAGCAGTGTTCAGATTTACCACATATATATTTTTTCAGGGCTTATGAGATTAACCTTTTTTTTTTTAAAGAGCTAATTGGAAGCAGTTTAAAAAACAGATTTTTGGATCTTCATCAGGAAAGTTATCAGCAGTTACAGTATTCTTCCACTATCCTCGAAGAATAGTTTCCAAAATATGACACTAATTATTTAGCTGATCTGTTCTACTCAGAAGACTTTTTGAGTTAAGATGGGGTTTGGAGATATTTTATGTCGAATGATTAGTGACAATGATAAGAGACATTGACAAATGAAAGGAACTATATATGGTTTATACAGAATCATAAGAAGCCCACTATGCCCATGACAGAAGAACATTAAGTAGGAAAATCTGTATTTAGACATTTACTTTTGGACTTTGAGAGTAAACGAGTTTTCGTGATTTGAGATAGACTGTAAGGAAGTTGAACTCTACCCAAGATAATAACATCTTCCATAGGACCGTGCTTCAGGTTTACAAAGCACTGTCCCATGCGTAATCTCATTGGTGTCTCACAATAATCTTTTGATGTAGAAAAGGTGGTTACAGTTTTTATTTCCAATTTAAAATGAGGGAACGGCTCACATGCCTTTATCTAAGGTTATATAACCAGTAAATACTGGGTTGTACACCAGGACTGCTGGACAAGAACATTTTTTCCACTCCACCACAGCCTTCCATGAAGTTACTGGGAGTTTTGTTTACTCCGTCCCACACTCCACAGTTTTCCAGGGCTCTCCATCCTAACTTTTTCCTTCATCTCACTAGGACAGTGAAATTGCATAACTCTGTTTATTTTACAACTAGAGGGTCCCTGGAGGAGCATTATGTACATAGACCATGTAGAATTTCATCCAATGGGCCGTTTCTCTGCCGTGTTAGTTAAAATTGTACAGTGATAGAGTCAGTGAGTAAAATGGCTCTCAATGCCTGGGAACTTCACAAGAATCAGTTTTTCTGCTCCCCCCTCAATATTATATCACTTAAACACCATATAATTCAATGATACTACTGCAAAAATGGCTGCTCAAGTTCCGCTAAATTAAAAGAAAAAGGCACCACTGGTTTTATTTCTTTGATTAAAGAATGACCCTGATATCTGACACCAAATCATTTCAACTTGTTAAAAATGATATAATTTTGTCCTTTTGAATTTGGTTATTCTGGAAAAAGCACCTTTTTACTTAACACAAAACTACATATTTCTGAACCATGTAATCAAGGAGCAATGGAAGTGAGCTTGTTTTTTATCATTTGTTTTCCAGTTACTAGTCTTTTATCCTATTTGGTTGTATATCCTCCCCTTTTAAAAATATACTAATATACTTTCTCATGTTCTCCAGAAGTTATTTCTCCTCTTTTCTTGAGTGATTGATTTTGTGGGACCAGAATTGCACGTGAGGAGATAAGTTTAGTGACGAGGATAGTGTGTGGTTTAACAGGTCAGCCCTGGCATGGAGTGAGGCCAGTTAAGATGGAAGGAAAATTACCTGTCAGTGTAAACCTTGTACCTTTTTACTCCCTCACTTGTTCTGTTTTCTCTTGTTAAGAACTTTGATTCTTATTACCAACATAGAGTAGAAAGGAAACAAAGGAAGAGTAAGAATACCACAATGTATTTTTTTAAATAAAATTTTACACTTTTTAAAAACATTCCTAAATAGCAAGTATGTCAAACTCGAGGCCCGTGGGCTGCTTGCGGCCCACAACGAATTATTTTTGCGACCCAGCCAATATAATGGTATGTAAGAAATGTTTTAATAAAAATTTCATAACTTAATTTTACAATATCCTGTTATACATAATTATTAATAATGAACTACAACGTTCGCTAATGACTGATTACTATAATCGTGTTGCATTCATTTCCCTTACTCGCCTTACATGCAGGTGTACCATTTCTCTCCACTAATACTAGCAGTGAATATTTTAGCAGCCGATTGCCATGTCATTAGTCTTGTAATGACTTGTTTGGTGTGTGCAACAGGAAATACTTTGCTTTCAGAGAACAAGAAAAATAGGTTTATTTGTGTTATGCTTATTAATTTGTGCAGTTATTCAGTGGTAAGTTAATGTTCAAGAAAAAAAATTATTTTTTATTAAAATGTTCTATTATTTTATGTTAATGATTACTCATTTATCTCAGCCCTTTATATTCAGCATGTCTCTATCGAAATAAATCTACATTTCTATGAAAATTGAAGCTTTTGTTTTTTTGTGGCCCACATGAACTTAAACCTTGTTCATTTGTCCCCGGTTAGCCTTTGAGTTTGACATGCTTGCTCTATAGTGTGCATTATTTTATTGTTGCAAAATCCAGTATGTAAGGTAGAATGAGTGGTCTTATTTTTATTTTATGGGCTAGGAAACCGAGGCTGAGATTTTTTGTGAGAGAATTGCCCATCAATTATATGACAGATTCTGTTTTATATTGTGCTGTAAATGTTATTATTTTTACCAGCAATAATATTAGGAATTTGAAGCAATTTAAATTCTTTGTGGAAGGAGGTGATATATAAATAAAATATAAACAACCTTTAAAAACATATTATATAGCTACAAACATAGTTCTGTTTATACTTAATATGCAACTTTTTGTATTCTACAAAACAGAAACCAATAGAAATTAGGTTTGGAAGGGGCTTAGAAAGTCAAACCAAATCTTGGAACAGGACTTTGTTATGGGTTGAATTGTGTCTCCCCAAAAACGATATGTTGAGGTCATCAACCCCAGTACTCAGAATGTGACCTTACTTGGAATAGGGTCTTTATAGAGGTAGTGATATTAAAATGAGGTTATTAGTGTGGGCCTTAATCCAATACGACTGGTATCCTCATAAAAAGGGAAAAGTTGGACACAGAGACAGCCACGAACAAAAGGAGATGTGAAGAGACACAGACACAGAAAGTACCATGTGAAGATGAAGTCAGAGATTGGAGTGATGCACCTGTATGCCAGAGATTGGCAGTGAGCCACCAGAAGCTAGGAGGCTCACAGAACTGATCCTCCTCCCCACAGCCCTCAGAAGGAACTCACCCTCCTATCTCCAGAACTGTGAGACAGTTTGTTTTAAGCCATCCAATTTGTGGTAATTTGTTACAGCAGCCCTAGGAAACTGATACAGACTTCCCTCTGTGCCGGCCTTCAACAGCTGCTGCAGGTGTGCCACTGCCGCTGCCTCTGTGCCTTCTGCTGCCATAACTATTATATGCCATGCAGCAGGATACTGGACTTGATTTTGAAGGCAATGGAGAGCCACTGGAATATATTAAGAGGAGGAGGAAAGGATCAAAACTGCGTGTTTTTTAAATATAGATTTTTATTGATTTCAGAGAGGAAAGGAGAGGGAGAGAGAGATTGAAACATCAATGATGAGAGAATTATTGATCGGCTGCCTCCTGCCTACTGGGGATAGAGGCTGCAATCCAGGCATGTACCCTTGACCAAAATTGAACCTGGGATCTTTCAGTCCACAGGCCAATGCTCTATCCACTGAGCCAAACCAGTTAGGCTAAACCTGCGTTTTAAATGCTCACTTTGGCTGCACTATGAAGAATGGATTTGGAAAGTATGGTGTGGGCAAGACCACATTTTATACTGGTCCATTTGTAAGATGAGCATGCAACCTAAGGTGAGGCACTGAATTTATCATTCTCCTTAGGTTTCCAAGATGTGAATGAGTACAGCCTCATGTGCCCAAACTCTCTTTTATCCTGTGTGCCAGGGCAGGATGGACCAGATGTCTCTTGGTGGCATGCATCAGAACTCCAAATATACTTGTAGTACATGTTTTCTGAAGCCGAACTCATAGTGATTTGGGGAATATCACATTCTGCCCGGGGCAGGCATCCCACACTTGGAATTCTGCATGCAGGTTTGTTTACTGTCTTGCAGCCCTATGTGAGAGCTAACCTGGAGAGACAAATGAGTGAGCTTCTAGGGAAAACTAAATTAGGAGTCTCTCTATATTTGACTCATGGTCCCTGGAACTTTATGTCTCCTTCTGATCCATGGTTTTTACTTGGTGACGAAGTATGATCTTATAGCAAGTGATAAAACAGAAGATTTCAATAAGTTAGAAATTAGATTGAGTTTGGAGCCATCTGGATAGTTTTAAGGCACAGTTGTACTATATAGAGTTGGAAGGAAGAAATGCTGCAGGGGCCTTAGTTCATATCCAATTAATCTCTCAGAGTAATTTGTTTACTGAATTATGCTGCCAAACCTATGAGTTACTTTCTTCAGGGGTGAAGGTTAGTTGATGAAGCAATTTATTGTTTCAGTTACAGAGCATATCGATCTTACTCATGGAAAATGTTAACCATGTCCCTTCTCTATCATTCATCTTCCACTTCCCCCATTCATGATTCCCAGCTCCCATCAGTAATTCTTGTATCACAGAGGGACATCTATTAGGAATAATCCAAGGTTAGTGAATGACATGGCTCTGTGCATTACTACAGGATTTTTAAAAGCATTTATTGCTCAGAACTGCAAGAGGGAATTAGCATGTAAGTAAAATATTACAGAGTCTTGAAAGTGGATCCTTCCTTAGCTTCAGTGAGAAAACAAATTCTGGGATATATAAATTTGTTTTTATTCTCATATCTCTCAGCTCTTCCTTCTTTAATCATCTGGTATCTTGCTGTGTAGAACAATTTGTGGGCTCCTCGGTGTCATACTGATACACTGTTTTTAAAAAGTTATGAGCTATTTCTGACATGCAAAAAGTATAAGAACAATATAGAAAATACCAAATAGACCAAAGGAACAGAATAGAGCTCAGAAATTACTCACAAATAAATGGAAAAGTCGTATTTCAGAATTCTCTGTCTTTTTCCTTAGTTGGGTTGTGGGCCTTCCTACTACTTTGGGGGATGATGCAAACTTGGTACCATTGGGTTCTTGGGACATGATCCAAGTAAACTCCTCATATTTATTATAGTGAGGACATAATGAGGAGATATTTTTGACATTGAGCAAAGTGCTTTACATTCTGCAACAACAGCACAGCACAACACCCATAGTTATATTTATTCAAAAATATTGTATCCTGGCAAAATATTTTGGTCAGTGTGTGACAATGTTAAAGACATCTTGCATTGAGTTACCTAACTTTTGATGTCTTTAGTCAAAAATTCCAAAAGAAGGAGGAAGATAGCAGAGGTGGTTATGGGAGACCCTGCCTCCATCTTCTCACGGAAGGGTGCACAGTTGACATGTAAGAGAAAGTGACAAAAGCATCAGGTGAGCCCACCTTCTGCCAGCAGGTGAGCCTGAAGCCCAGGATTTCATTTAGGCCAATGTTTGTCCCTGTTCATTTTTGCAGGGTCAATAACCTGTTAATGTTACAGATCTTCATTCAAGCAGAAGCTCATACATACCTTTCTATTCAACCTGGAAGGATCTTATCCATTTGTCCCTTAATTTACAGTAGGGGCAAGCTTGATTCCAAGTGGCTTTGGATGACAGAGAGTATTATTTTTTTAGAGAGAATATTTTATTAAACTTGTAACAGCATATACTAGAAGCCAGTTATATGATCAAGTTTAGAAATAATGTATTTTGTATAGTTTATAATCCTTTACAAATAGAAAATCCGTACACTGAATCTGTGCTGATTCAATTTGATTCAGTCTGTACACTGAATCTATGCTGATTCAGTATAAACAATTTTGACAAAGTCTTTGAGATACAATTACTTTTGGGTTTACCGCAATACTTTTTGTTATATTGTATGTCTTTTAAATTCCAGTAACATACCTGTAGGTTCCTCTTGCAAACAGAACCCTCCACAATGAGTGAGGAGTGACTTCATTTTAGCTTATTCCACCTTTTGTTCTCTTTCCTCCATTAGTTTATAAGCTGTCTCCCCCCAACTCCATCTCTCCTTCTCCCTTCAGCCTTGTTTAGAAGGCTAGATCACATCTCAGGTTAACTCCTAAACTCAGGGAGGTGTAGTCTCCAGTATAAATAACCTCAGATTAAAAATATTCCACTGGAATTTTTAATTTAGCCCTTTAGCCACTAGATAGATTTAAGTAAGGACTCAGCCCCCTAACCCACTTTGTAAAAATTACAAATGGTAAGTAACTGAATAGAAGAAAGGGCCATTGAGAACTTAGAGTTCTGGAGTTATTCATAGAGTGAATGCATTACTTTTGTTTTTGGTATGAGTTAACAATACAAATGACCTTTCAGTGGAAACTATTTCTGGACTAGGTGTACCAATGATTCAGTCTATGTCTTTATAACACAACTGGTAGGGGAAAAAAAAGAAACTAACATCCATATTTACCTTAGTCTAAAAGAAGTTAGTTAACAAATTGTCTGATTATTTTAGCACTATGTTGAAACATAGATTTCAAGTCACTTTTGGTGATTCAAGATAGTTGTTTTTAGAATTATCAATTTAATTTTTTTGGTGAATAAACCTATCTTTTTCTTTTTCCTTATTTTCCCTTCAAAATATATTTCTCTTTTGCTTTGCATTTGGATATATTCCTGTTCTGATAAAATCCATGATAGAGAATTGTTTTCTTCAAGTCCAGGTTATTAGGTATAAAGAAAACACAGCAAAAAGCAAAGAACTCAGATATAGGGGTAAATTCAGTTGCGTTTGATTCCTTGCGACATCACTTGCTGATTCTAAAGTCAAGAAAACTACTTAACTCCTCTGAGCCTTAATTTCCTAGCCTGCAGAAGGAAGATAGTAAGACTTTATGGAGTTGTTGGGAGGGTGAAGAGAAGTAATGGAGAACAACAATGCCAAGCAATTAGCAGGGGCTGACTTCTTATGCGTTAGTTCCTTTTTCCTTTTGTGTGAGCAGATTGAGGTTCAGCTCAGTTTAGCTGAAGTGTAGATGGATTCATTCAAAGTGAAGTGAATTTATAGCTAATTTATGTTTGTCATTCATTCCCTCTGAGGAAAATCATAGAAGTGAAATGTTGTATTCAAGAGGACAGAATTTTTGGCAGAGGAGATTAGAAACCATATGTCCCCCTTTCTCATTCATTGATCCAGTAAGCCTTACCCTTGAATTCTATAAAACATAGCACCCACCTAAACAAACCTCCCAATCTAGTCACCAAAGAGATATGAGCAGATATGATCTCTGTCTACTTGGGCATCAGATTTGTTTTTAACAATTTGTTAATTAAGACAAAGTTATACTATGTATAATTTGTATGTTTGTGGTTATCATGAAACTCATTGGTATCCCTCCTAAAATTTAAGTGTTTAGAATTTGGGTGTTTTCTTGAGATGCATGAGATGGCACCCAGTTATAAAGTTTATGACTAGGGAACAGATTGTCCTAAGGGTGTATGTACTTACAGTTGGACAGATATTAGCAGATTTCACCCCCATAGGCTCTGCACTAACTGAGAGTGCAACTTTCTCCCATATCTCACCAACACAGTATGTCAGCAAATGCTTTAATATTTGCAAATGATTGTCTTTTTAAGAATTCAGTGACCCATTTTGATTTTCTCCCTTTTTCTTCAGCTCCTCCATCCTTCCTGCCATCATCCTTCTCCATCTCTTTCTGTCCATGATCTGATATTTTTGGTTGAGATTTTAGATTGCTTAAATTCCTTCACTGGGAAGCATCCACTTAAAAGATGATCTAAAAGGACCCAAATTTGAGACATTTGCAGGAAACTTCATTCAACGAGGACAGTAAAAGCAACGAATCACTCCCAAAAAATAGTTAATTGTGAAATACTGATTCAACACATGGTTGACCTAAAATTCCTAGGATTTTGGAATGGGATTTTAAGAGGAGAGACCTCAAGAATATTGAAGAATTGATAAGACCTTTTGGTCAACTTGTCCTATTGTGACCAATAAATATATCTTTGACCTCATATGACATAAAATTCAAATGGAAGGTGTTTAGCAATACCAAGTCCAGCACATCCATTACGATCTAGGAAATTTGTAGATGTCCAGGTTAACTTCACTGCTGGGTTAGGAAATGAGCTAAGGATGCCTCCTGTAAGCTTCCTCAAGACTAATATCCAGTCTCTTGCTTATTTTACCATTCCTCATGGTACCATAGAAGGCCATGCTCATAATAAGCATTTGTTCCTTGTCAATTTAGAATGCGCTAAAAAATAAGTGACTTTGAATTCAGGGCCAAAACCCTGTGTTCCTTTGTGCATCTCAGTCACTCTGGTGTTCCAACTTTGGCTCGAAAGCCCCTGCCAGGCCTGTCTAGGGAACACTGAATTAGTCCTTCTCTGCCCTTCACATGCCTTTGTCCTCCCTTCCTGCGCACTTTGCAAGAGCTGTTCATGCTCTTTGCAAACATTAGGGTCAAGGTGATTGACTTTTCAGTATTTTTCCAGCAGGAACATTGATTCATTGTTTTAACTTTTTTTTAGGCAGCAAAGCATAGTGATTAAGAGCATGGACTTTGAGCCGGATGACCTGGGTTTAAATTATCTCTCTGCCACTTAGCATGTTGCTTATACCCTCTGTCCCTCAGTTTTCTGATATGTAAATGAGGATAATTATATGTGCTATATATGCATACCTACATACATACATATGTACATACATACATATGTGGGTGGGTAGCTTAATGAAGTGCCTAAGTTATATTAAGCGATCTGTATGCTTATTATTAATAAGATTTTTTTAATTTCAGACATTAAGGATAAGTGGAAAAATCTTTACTGTGTACAACTCTTGCAAACATTTTACACATATTAACTTTACTTATAATAACTCTATGGATATGATCATCCTCTTTTTATATATGGAACATAAGAGTGCTTTGTATGCTACTTCTCTTCACAGAACATACAATCTAGTGACTATACATGATGGCAATAGTAAAATTGTGAGCCCCTGCAATAGCAGTAACAGAAATAATACCAGCTAGGCTGTAAGAGGGCATGTTATATATCAGGTGCCATGCCCATCACTTCACGTGCCTTGTGAGGAAGGTGCTACTAGAATTCCTGCAAATGAAGAATCTGAGAAACACAGCTGCTACCACAGGTGGCTACCATGTGGCCAAGCCATATTTTGAGCCTTAACCTGTTTGGTTCCAGTGCCCTTAGCCTTAATGTCACCCTGAGTGCCTCCAGTTGGGACTGCTTGCCTAGACCAGGTGGCCGGGGTGTATCAGGTTGGACAGCAGTGTGGGTTCATTATATTGGGAAACTTGCCCTTTTCCTTCCACCCTAAGCCCTCTCTTATGTGAGTCTGCCTGGGAAGCCTCATTTAAAAACAAAACAAAACAGATATATATATCTGTTTTGTTTTGTTTTTAAATATATATATGTTGATTTTGCTTTTAAATGTATATATGTTGATTTCAGAGTGGAAGGGAGATGGGGAGAGAGATAGAAACATCAATGATGAGAGAGAATCATTGATCTGCTGCCTCCTGCACACCACCAACTGGGGATTGAGCTCGCAACCTGGCCATATGCCCTTGACCAGAATCAAACCTAGAATCTTTCAGTCCATAGGCCGATGCTCTCTCCACTGAGCCTAACCAGCTAGGGCTTTCTAAATAGATTTTTATTGATTTCAGACAGGGAGGGAGAGGAAGAGAAAGATAAGAAATATCAATGATGAGAGGAAATTGTCAATCGGCTGTCTCTTGCATGCCCCTACTGGGGATTGAGCCCACAACCCAGGCATGTGCCATGATCTCCTGGTTCATAGGTCGACACTCAACCATTGTACCACACCAGCCAAGCAAGCCTCATTTTTTTTTAATACCCAAGGAAGGTTAAAGTACAAATTTTCCTGTGACACACTACAGGAACTGTAGTCAGTTCTTTTTTGTTTTGTTTTCAAATGTAAGTCAGTTTCAGACCCTCAATATGAATGAATTCAGGGAGTTTACATTAAGCTCCTATTAAATACTGAGTAAGAAAAGACCGCTTTTTGAATCTTTTGGAAGTTATAGATAAGAAGCCAGCACAAAAATGTCTAGTGTTTTCTAGAAGATGATGAAGGTACTGGTATTTGCAGAAGGGAAGAGGTAGTGCAAGTCTTCTTTACCACAGCTATACGTAATACGTATTTCTGGGATAAGCACTTGGACGTAGATGGGATAAGAATGGGAAACACACACCCCTAAAGTCCCTAAGGGCCCAGAAAAGATAGCTCTCACTGATACAGGGCAGGTGGGACTGAATAAAGCAACTTTCCTGGGTGTAGCTCCCTTATGCCAAGACCGTGTACAGAGGGAGGCATACCACTTTGTCTGAATAAAAAGAAATGGTACTCCTCTTTTTGGTCACATGGAAGTGTGGATTTTTCCCTCTTCACTACACCATTAATGAAGACACCTGAGAGTTTAATTTTTTATGTTTTTAATATATTATATCAAATTATGTTACATTATATTACTAGTATATCACATTATATCAGTGTTCTTCTTAAATAATTCCCAAATAATTTTGAAATAGTAATCTATTTTCCTTTCTTTTTTTGTTCATATGTTGCTTGAATTTTTAAAGCCATATATGTAAATACAGTTTTGTATTATCTTTAATATTACATATGTAAAGATGTATATTCATATAAACATACACATATATTTGATTTTTTCTTAAACCTTTTGTGAAGGGAAAAAGTAATTATCCACTATTCAAGATTAGACTTCTCAGGCATTTTCACTTTTGAAATAAATGATTAAACTGAGTTATTTCATAAGTGATGCTTGTCCTCTTTATATAATAGAGTGATACATCCCCATAGAACCTGAGCTTTAAGGGCCACATTGCAGTTGTGACAGACGTGAATACTAGTATTTGAGTTATTAGGAGACATGAAAAACTAGCTTGGAATATTTGGGACTAGTCCATACAAAAAAAGTAAAGCAAACATTTACATCTTGTTTAAAAGAACCTCTGGGGAGAGCCTTTCTACCAGCTTTGTTTTAACATGAGCACATGGATGAAGATGTTTCTGACAAAATTAAGTCATTGGTAACTCCATCTGAAGATCTGTCGATTCCATTTTCTTTCTGAGGAAGGAAAACAGGCCTTTGGGGTGAGGCCCTTTGGACTGGCAGGCTACCATGTAAGATTTGGCTGTGAAGCCCTTGAGCTCTTTGAAAAGGAGTATTAGTATATCCACGTGGGCCATGGTCTTAAAACATAGGACTTGATAAATATTATGAAATTTTATCATTTTTCTTGGTATCGTTGTAAAAGGCATGTAATTTACTAGGAACAGGAACAAGATTATAAGATTGTTGAGAGAATGGACAAGGTATTACTTATCTCCTTCCTCCCTGGCATCAGAAACACCCCCTGTATATAGTTGGTGCTCAATAAATATTTATTGAAGTGAATTCAGTATAAAATGTTGAGTAACTAGTTTTAAGAAATAAGAAGATAACTGTGAACTTTTACTTATACTATCCTTTCAAATTTGGCTTAAGCGACAGATAGATACCTTATTAAATCACGTTAGGACACACTTAGAATGGGGAAAATATGGGAGGATTGCCCTTTCTTCTGTTGACCCTTATTTGTCTCTCATTTCAGTGGGTACAAATTAAGTGGGTAAAATTTTTTCTTACCTTCCTCTCCCCTTTAATGAATTCATTGATTCACTGAATAATTATGTATTAAGCACATGTTTTATAGCAAGGATTGGATTAGGCTATGGGAATGTAAAGATACTGGTAAGTAAAATCTAATACTTGTGCCCAAAAGGAGGCAGGTCAATAAATTAAATTAATTGTTGCAAATGACCTGATAAAGAGGATTTTATCTACATGGTACTAACCTCTCTTCTTCTTTATTCTCTCTCCCTTTGAGAAGTAGAAATCTTATGTAGGAGGAATGGAAGTAGAGGACAAATTCGGATCTACCATGCCGTGATCAAACATGGACTAGCTAGTGAGCTATGTTCCATTGTGGAATGCATTGAGAGTTTATTCGTGAATGAGATGCAGAATCTTTCTTAAGTTCAGGCGATCTCTTTGGGACGATTACATGGTTGTAACTAACCATAATGCAGAATGGACAATAGTAAATGGGATAAGCAGGAATGGTCAAATCTCTGACACAAGGCAGAAGGGACTGAGTGTGTTAAGGGTCCAGAGAGAATAATTCTGTGTGTGTGGAGGGGGAGGGAAGAAGTAAAGGAAGGAGGAAGAAATGTTTTTATATATGCATATTTGCATATTAGGTGTTCAGTGAAAATTTACCTCACATATATGAATCCTATGTTTTTTGTACTTTTATTCCTTGAATATCCTATTATTTTCTAACTTTTAATGTGGTTGTTAGTATGACTGTATTTTTAGCTCTGTGAGGATAGAGCTAAAAATACAGTCATACTAACAACCTCTGTACTTTTTCTTCTTCTCATAGCAGGGGGTTTTCAAACTATTTCTCAGGCACTAAATGAGTTAGTTGGGGTATTTTTACTGGAGGAGTTAGGCTTTAGATCTATGTGGAAATTGCTGATTGTTTTCCTATTTTGTTTATAGGGATATCATTTCAGAATCCATTTTCCTTTTCCTCTTTCATCTCAAAACTTTTTCATCTTCGTTCAGTACTGGTTCTATATAGTTTTGGCTGTGCATATATTCAAGGCTCTCACTTGAAAATAAAATTTGTGTTTTGCCAACATAAGTGTAAAAGGAATAATACATTTTATCCATGACCTAAACAAGAAATAAAAAACAAATCCATACATCGTTACAGCTCTTTTACTTCTGCATTCAATCTGACCATAGTAAACCTAATATTTATTGCTATTACCTATTAGTAGTATTTCAGGTTTTCTCTTCCTTGTCTCTACTTAACATGGGTTATTGGCTGCAAACAAATACAATTATTGCTTTTTTTTTAATTTGAAACGTTGCCATATTTTTATGGTCAGGTCAATTCAATTAAACAATTATGAGTTAAGTGACAAGTCTACACAGACACTCTACTAGGAGCTTATGGAAGCCATGGGGGTGAGGAATGGAGAGCACTGCCTCTAAGGGCTCATGATCCAGCATGGAGGACACCTCTATAAATGACCGAGACTGTGAAGAATTCTACAACTGAAGGACAACACAGTTATGTAGGAGTTAGGGGAAAGAAAGAATAATCTGTAGAGGTTTCCAAGTTCATAAATTTCTTTGTTTAGTGACATTGTTCCATGATGCCTAAAATCCCCACCATACACAGTGCTAGGCACATATTGTAGTGCCTGTGCAGACTATTTAAAAAACAGTACACGTATGTGGTAAGACTGAAGTACTCTACAAAAGTATATACAGTGAAAAGGAAGTCTATTTCTTAATACATTCTGTTACCTTTCCTCTTTAGAGATACCCACTTTTCACAATTTCATGTGTCTGATTTATTGTTAAAGATTTGATCCTGGAAGATACTTTAAAAACTTTTATTGAATTCCACCCAGTGTAATAAACACTCTGCAGATGAGCTAGGTGCTGTGTTAGGTACTAGGAATAACAAGACTAGGATTCTGATCTCTGAGAGTTGGCAGTATCATATACATTATGATACAACCTGGACTAAAACATGTTCAGTGATATAATAGAGATATGGGATAAGTGTTCTCACAACTTGGAGGAGGGAATGAATGACTCATTGCCCTAAGGTGGGGTTGGGGCAGTTTCATAGAGGTCATGATCCTTCAACTGGGACTGTGGATGAGGATTCACTAGGCCAAGATAGAAGCAAGTAAATCCTAAGCCAAAAGAACCACATGTTCAAGGAAATAGAAGACTGAAAATACATGTTGTGTATATCAGCAAGTTTAGACTGTAAGATATGTGCAGTAGTAGATATGTCTGCAGGTTGAGGCCAGATGGTCAGACACATTGAATTTCTAAACTTGTGAAGTTTGGACATCATCCCCTATAAGGGTGAAGGGAAGTGGTTGAAGGAATGTAAGTTTGGTAGTGATATGAGGCATATATGTCAGTAGAAGGATATTTTTTGTGGTCCTTTGAAAGGTGGAATGGACAGAATTTAAACTATAAGTGTGGGGATCAGTTAGGATTATAACTCTGGCTGTCACCTGGCCAGGATGAAAAGAGATCTGAAGACATTACAGAAAGAGAAATCGTAGGCTCTGATGATAGGAATGTGTTGGGCATGCCGCTGCTAAGGGACATTCATGGATAAGTTATGCATAATTATTGTCTACTACTCTAGTGAGAAACAGAGCATTCAAAGGATGCAGACTAAGAAATGGGAACCCTGAGTAGCATCAACATTTAAACAGTCGGTGAATAAAAGAATATTGGTGATGGAAGCAAAGTGATTGATTATAAAGGTAGAATGAGAAACAGTCTAGAATAGTACAGTGGTGGGAGATTGAGGAAGGAGAAAGGTTTTCCTTGGTCTCTGACCACACCACTGCTACTGAGAAGCCAAGTAGAGTGAAGGTTGAGAGCAGTTGGAAAGTCAGTGTGGACTTCGGAAGGAGAGTATGACTTATCTGGCAAGTGAAGAGAAGTCATAGTAGAGGACCTTGGAGGGAGAGGATGTGAACTGACTGTGACTCCATTGACTATGAAGTGGGCATCATGAAAAGAAGTAGAGCTGGGTGTACCATCTCTCTTTCTTATGTCATTTACTCAGTGAATTTTGCCCAGGGTAGTTGGTGAATAGGTGGCCTAATGTGGGAGCTGGAGGAGGGAAAGTTTGTGTAGAGCATGAGAGATGTCAATCAAGGTATGGCGAGTGTGAAAGTTCAGCAGAGCCACCATGGGGCAGTGAGACCTGGCAAGCTGTTTCCTTGTTTCTGTTGAGTATCTCATTTTTATGTATAAACACAAATGAGATCATTTTCTCTGGGCTTTAAAAAATATTTCCCCCAAAGTTTCTCATTATTTTGCTTATAAAATTTGATAGTCACTTTTCGTCGCAGATGGGGCCAACGCTGTCTGCATCTCTCTGACCTGCATCAGTGAACGCAAAAAGCTCCTTTGAAAAGAGCTCGGTGCCAAATGTGATAGAAGGTTCTGTGCCTAGATTGAGATGTACAGATTACTGGCCACAGCCCTGACGTGGTGTTCTGGAAACCACGTCAGTCTCCACGAGGGCGAAGCCAGGGAGTTTGTTAGGTCAGCAGAACCCGGAGCTGGAAGCGCAGCTTTAGTGTTCGGCATGCTTCTGTTGTTTATAACTTTCTGTAATGTGTGATAACAAAGAGCAGTGTGTGGTAACAAAGAACACTCTGTTACCACGAGTTATTTTAACCACCAGCCTTCGGTTGCTCAGCCTTTTTTCCCCTTCCTCCTCACAGCTCTGTTCCTGGCTCCGTCTTCGTCACCCACTTCCACCTCCTCCCCAGCTGTTCCTCCTCATCTCCTTGTGTGAAGTCCTTCCCCGTGCCTGTTTCTCCCCCATTACGGAGAACCTGCTGGAGGCTTTTGACTTTACAGCGTTATCAGTGTGCCATTATTTTCCCCTCTCCTTGCATATTCAGCTCCACCAAGGGTTCTTCAAATTTAGAGAATCCCCAAATAAAGGGTATTCCAGGGCCCCTCTTGTTTTAAAGGAAGTCCGGGAATTGTGTGTGTGTGTGTGCATGTAAGAGGTGAGTGTGGGAGGAAGATATTGTGCATTTCTGGTATCGAATCACTTCATTGTCTAAACTGGAATGAGGATAAATAAGTGTTGAGGGTTTTATAGTTGTTTTCTCTCTTCCCAGAGGACTCTTTGTTGTCTTTTTCATGCTACTAAGCCAAAAATAAATAAATAAACAAACAAACAAATAAATAAAAACACACAAAATAAGCTTTAGTAAACTGGACCTGGGAAACTTACTGTATTTTATTCTTAAAAACCTGGTAACCAAGCCCCAAGTGACTCAATCTGACCTATGAAAATAAGTGGGAAATCGGATGTGAAGGTGGTATCAATGACAGTGAACCCAGAATGGTCAAACAGGCAGTTTCTTTCTCTAGAGACAATTTTTATATGTATTGCCTTTTAATCTGGCATGAAGTAGCAGGTGCTATTAGAAATTGTTGATGAAAGCAAATGCTACATAAGCCAAAGGTATATGGTAAGCGTCATTGTTCATCTTGCATGAATTCAAAGTAGAGAGTGATTTTTATAGCTTTCCTGGCACTCTGTTTGGTTTGGTATATAGAGCACATCTGAAATATTTTTCTCAAACCCCTTCATTCTTAAACTGTATTGTGCACATCTTCACTGGCATAACTAATACCAAGAAGTAATATAGATAGATGATCCAAAATTTCAATTTAAAAATCCCCAAGGATTGGCTGTGTGACCTTAGGAAAGTCAATTAAGGTCTCCGTCTCTCGGTTTCTTTACCTGTAGAATGGGGGAGTTGATATTAACTCTAATGTTTATTTCAAACATTCATTAATAATAGGAAAAATTCATAGCTGGAAACTGGATTTCAATTCCATGTGTCTAGGGCGCTGTGATAAGGATTATTTACCACTGCTAGGCTCAGTTGGAAAGAATGGTGTATTGATTAGTGATATCTGCCTTTTGACTGCAGTAATGAGGGGTGGTGGCATATGTTTTTGCTATTCCTGCTGTAGCCCTACTAAGAGGGACCACAGGGCAATTGTGTTTTCATTCTGACACCCTCCCCCCACCCTTGCACACACACACATACACCGCACTTAAACCAGATTATTGATGAAACCACAGGTATAGGTTCTGTCCCTTTTTCGAATGATGTCTCTTAAATTCTGTTCCCTGATTCATATATCTTAAAGCCAAGGAGAATGGAGAAAAGGTTGTGTGGATGACTAGTATTAAACACATCACCACCTCACGCTCAGCTCTTTTAAATATGTGGCCACTTGCAGAGGATAAGGTACTAAATTATAGTCAGTTACCCACCTATTATAGTATATCATTGATCCTTATGACCCCAGACCTAGGAACAAAAAAGGTGTAGAGAAATATGTATGGGAAAATATATAAACTCCATCTTAAGTCTGTTTCAAAATGAATGCTGATATTTTTTATAATTACTCTAATATGTGTGACAAAATTATGTTTTTAAAATATCCAAGTGAAGAGTTGAGGGCTACAAAACATTGTTTTTAGAATGCTAGATGGGAATAGGTGATGTTAATCAGATTTCAAGGTTCATGTTGACCTACTGCCTCTCGGAACACTGATCAAAGTTTCGTGAATCCTTCTGATGCAGAGTTATTCATCAGAGTTCTCAGCACATAATTATGGACTGTCAGAGGATTTCAGTTTTGTGTAATAAAAGAGTAGCATGCCCACAGCTTGCTGAGGTGTTAGCTTAATAACCTCATAAGACAGGTTTTTTTTTCCTTCTTCTCTCTCAAGACCTGAGCAAACCGGCTTATATCTTGCCCACCCCATCTCAATTGAAGTTGAAAAGTTTAGGACTTAGATTTCTTTAAACATTTATTTCCAAGAAGAAGAGGTACAGCTTCTGATTTTATTCTCCTTCCCTTTGTTCTATCTTTTATTCAATTGGAAGCATGACGGATTTCCTTTCTATGCCCGAATCTTGGTAAGGATGTATAAATTTTTCTCTTACCATGCATGGTTATATACAGTAAGATGTTAATAAACCAGGGCTTATAAGCATTGCCACATTTAAATTGTTGTCTGCATGATACTCTTACTTGGAGATGCAATTATTTCCCTTGTTTTTGACAATATGTCAACTGTGATACCCACAGAGCACAAACATATCCTAAGACACAATTTTATAAATCTTTTGGGAGGAAAACTCAAGGATGTGTCTGGGGCTCTCATTCTGACTCCATCCTTTGTCTTTGGATGTTTGTTTATATTTATATTATTAGCTGATTATGCACAGAAAGTGGCATTTAAGAAGTGTGAGTCATTCTATTCAGTGATCATAATTAATGGGTTTCTGGGAATAGTTTTGCCTTCATTTTTAAGTTTGAGAGTATATAGGAATGGAGAGCAATTTATCATTAGTCATTTATGGGTAATGGTGGTGGGGATGCTTGTTAATAATAGCTTTACAGGTGAAATAGAGGTGGCTGATTTTCTATAGAATTGTATTGCACACCTACTGTGTCGAGATACAGCAGATACAGAGCCCACAAGTGAGGAGATTATAGGTGGGGAAGTAATATTGGTCCGGGTAGGCTAGTTTTTATAACAGACCCCCAAATCTCAAGAGCTTATTTAATTTCAATCAAAGTTTATTTCCACCTAGTTGGGAGCTCTCCAGGTGTCCATCCAGGGACCCATGCTCTATCCACTTTGGCTCTATTATCCTGGAGATCTACGGTAGTCTCTCCATTTAGCCAGATGAGGAGGAAAGGAAAAGAGGATTATACATGGGAGGTCTGTTCACATCCCATTGGCTGGAACTCAAGTACAGGGTCAAATGTATGTTCAAGGGAAGCAGGGAAATGTAATCTGATTTGCTAAACAGCTAACAGCCTCTGCTACCAGAGGTAAGTGTGTGCAACAGAGGAGAAGAAAGGGTTGAATGTGGTGAGGACAGGATGGGGAAGCCTGGGAGAGAGGAACTAGATGCTTACAAAAATTTTGAAAAGAAATCAAGTAGGTCCTTTTTGTATTGGTTGTGTCTGGCAGTCATGTTCCAACACAGCATGGAGATCCTCGGTGATACCTTGGAATTTGATTGCTTAGTCTGCATTGCAGACCATTGTGTAACCCAAGAAAAGCTAAGGGATCCATGGTGTCCAGCCATTATTGGAGCAGACTCTACCATCATGACCAAGAGCCAGCCAGGCAAGTCTCAAAAAAATGCCCTATAGAGGGGAAACCCTGCCTATGAAAATCTGGTTTCCTAGTACAGCTGTGAGTGTAAAAGGATTGTGGATGGCAAACACAGCTACCTTAAATGCTGTTTTCTTAAGAAGTGACAGGGCTATGAAGGTTGTATGCTGTAGCATACAGGAGATCCAACAGAAGGCTTGTTTTCAGATATTGCTACTGACCAGCCTTGCACTATTTGCCCCCTCACTTTATCTTTATGAGCCTCTACATCTGTAATGTCCTTACATTTCTCCCATTGGGAACATATGGGATTTCCGCTTTTAGCCAACTATTCAGGGCCAGGCTTAGAGTCAGAAATCTCAAGAGGGTGCCAAAAGCTCATTTATCATTATAAATAGTATGTTACTGTAAGATGTTAAGTAATATTAGTATAAAAAAATCCATGGTGTTCAAAATATCAAAATTTAAAATAAAACAGAATCAGTATTACTAAGTTTTCCTTTTGCCTCTCAGCTCCAGTATGGCTCAGCATAGCATAGCTAATTATCTTGTATTTATTTAAAATTCTGATATTTTGTCCATAGTGTATTTTTGTTCAATACTGAAAATTTGTCATCAAAATGCTATTTATCTTGATTTCTTAAACAGTGTATGTGAAGTGAATGCATCAGTTTACCCTAGTCTGAGCCCTGATGTCCATAGTGTATTTTTTTATTGTTCAATACTGAAAATTTGTTATCAAAATGCTATTTATCTTAATTTCTTAAACAGTGTATGTGAAGTGAATGCCTCAGTTTACCCTAGTCTGAGCCCTGATTTACTTGCTTTGGCATCCCTGATGTTTAGAACAACATTTGAGATAGGGTAGATGCTGAAGAAATGCTTATGAATGCAAGAATGGTAGAAAAGTAAAGGGGGTCAAGTAACAGGTGACGCATCTCAGAATTGGAAGGGAGGTGGTTTTGGAGTCATGGCGCACAGTCTTCAGCTTTATCACGAGGTCAGGTTTCATAGTGGCCCAGGACACTCCGAGTCCTTAAGTCTGACAAGCAGGCAGATTCCTGCATGGGCACTTCTACAAAACATTTTCCAAATGGATTGGAGAGTATTCATAGTGTCCTCTCTTTTATCAACAAATATCTGTCAAATACCTACCTGTTCTTTATTCTCTTTTCTTTATGTGTGTTTTTTCTTTTTAGAATGGTATTTATGTTTATCATTGAATTTCTCTTGTGTGTTGGGTATTTTAATGATTACAGTAACCCTTTGAGGTAGTGGGTGTTCATTTATTTGTTTTTTATTCATTTGTCTTTCAAAGATGGAAGTGGAGGCTGATCTTGGTTTTGAATGGTAAAGCTAGGATTTCAGTCCAGGTTTTTCTGCCTCCATAGCCTGTGCTCTTCCCAGCACTGAGGACATTCTTGGGGATGAAAGCATTTCCCTGGTTGTGACTTGAACTGTGTCCCTAAGGCAGAGAAACGGGGTGAGGACTTGGAAACTGTCCTGACCTCTGCTGATTGGAGAAACTTCCCTAGAGAGCGAATGAGAAAATCCCATCAGTGGAACCGGTTGTTCCAGGTTTGCAGAAATTTCTGGACGGTGTGGCTTCCCTTTTTAACTGTCTTCACTGTGGTTTGCAGATACTGCAGGAGTGTAGGAATGCAGTGTACTTTTCAGAGCAAGTACAGGGCAGGCATCCAGGCAGTCTTCTTCCTAGTATGGCATTTTCCAGGCTTTTAAGCTAGTCAAACTCTCTGGGCTTCAATCTATTCTTCTGTGAAGACAGAATAATTCCAGTATCTATCACTTATAGCATTGTTGACAGTTGTTGAAAAGATACAAATAAAATGGTGTTTGCAAATGATAAATATCATCTATGCAAAATTTAAGTGTTTGGAATTTGTTCTAAAAGCAATATGACCCTATTTTGGGGGATCAAAGATGGTATAGACATTAACTGAAGCCAAACTATGATGGAAACCACTTTTAATATGAACTATCTTATTTGCAGTAAACTGTTTTACATTTGAAGTGTGCATATTACAAAGTCTTGGTTAAATTTAATAATATCCTAAAGAAGGGAGGCTAGATTATCAGCAAATGGCCTGGAATATTTTTTTTAATAAAGGTAGCTTAATCATTTTGGGGTGGGGAGTGGGAATGGGGGCATTTCAAAGCACAGATTTCTCTTATTCAGGACTTTTAATGCCCTCTCTGAGCTGTAAAGTAGCTAAAGACATTCTGAGTACCTTCCGTGAAAGTGCAGCCTGAAGCCAAGAACTTTCATGCCAAACTTTAAGCTGGAGCAGATTTTTACTAGTAAAAGTTATGTTAGAAATTCCCAAAGAATGGTGATTCATGAAAAACACTGACCTGTTCTTAGCCGTAGGAATGGCAGCACCATGATAATACTACACTGCATTAACCCAGCCTGGCTGAAAGGATCTCTTGGTTTCCTCTTGTGTTCCTAAGATGGGGTTGTTGATGGGACTGCGAAGTGTACTAGTATGTCAGGCACCTTGTGGCAGGGATCTTTGATTCTGTTTGGGCTTTTTGGGGGGTATATAGATCTCCAGAGAGCCCTGTGGTCATGCAAGAAGAATTACAGTTATGGAGCCTTAAGATTTGGAATGGAATGCAAATTGTGTACAGCAATGGTTGTCACACTGGCTCTACTGAACCCAAGAGTTCCATAGAAGGACAGGACGGGGCAGGTGGGAGCCGGGCTCTGTAGAAGCTGCTGATGGAGAGGGGCCACGAAGTAGAGCCAGCATGCTCCATTCCCCCATTCAGCCAAAGCCCCTCTGCTTTTATATGCTTTACATATTGAGTTTGGCATGAGATTATATTTGCAAAAAAAGGATTGCATTGATAGGAATAATTTTAAGACCACTTATCAGGTATAATTCTCTCTTAATCCAGGATTTTCCTTTACAGTATCCTAGACCCGAGGTAATTCCTCCTCAATATACCCAGTGCTAGTGATAGAGAACTGTATTTTCAGGGTGCACTGAAGAGACCAGAATCACACTAGTCACTTTAATAGAGAGAATGAAATATAAAGGATCACTCTTAATAATTCCAAACTAGATATTGGAGAAAATAAAAGGTAAAAGGGAGATGAAGTACCTTCAGGAAGTATGTTGCCCCTTGAGAACAAAGGGAAGAGGTTGGAGTTATTAAAACTTACAAGCTCGGAGAAAGGTCCTGAGGAGCTCGGGAACCGAATCTCCAAGGAGGAAACTGCGCTGATGAGGAGGGAACTAGATGTGTTTGGAAAACCTCACACTGGAATCAGTTGCTGCTGCCAAGACGAAGGACTTTTCTAACAAGAAGAGAAAAACATGGAAGGAGCCTGCCCTTTTTCCCTCTTCCAGTGTTCCTGGAGCACTCCTTTTGGTAGAGGCTCACAGGGAACCCTCTGGAACTGCCTGGCTAAGGAGAAATGTGGTTGTAGATTCCCTGTCCTACCATCACACAGCATGGCACAAAAGGGCTTTTTAGAAGCTGAGATAATAACCAGCATCGTAACTTACACTTTCCTAACGTATCTTGGTATATTGTTGAATCAGCTTTAAATGAGAAACAACAGCAGACAAGAAAATAGTAATTCTTTCGCTTTTGGAGGGAACTTATCATTCTTTCCTAAGTTTTCTTTTCTCTATGCCAAATATATCCAGTCCGTTCCCCCTGCCTCAAGGACATGTTGTATGGACATTTTGCTTGTCATTCTTTGGACACCTTCCAGTTTGTCAATGTCCCTTAAATATGGTTCTCAATTTGTCATTACCTATCGAAAACCTAGAGAATGTGCATAATATTGTCTTAGTAATTCTACTTATTATGAATTTTTCATGGTCTTCATAGAAATTTAGCTATAAGGTTATTAATTTTAAAGTTGCTGACAATTAAGAAAAGCTTTGAAAAATCATAAATGTTCAAGAATAGGGGATTGGTTATACTGTGGAATACTCAGCAGGTATTATACATGATGATGAAGAAGAAAAGTTGACAATATGGAAAATCACATATTTTTAGCTAAAAAAAAGCAGGCTATGAAATGGTATACACAGCATCATTACATTTTTTTTTTGTATTACAACCATACATCCACATAAAAAAAAAAAGATTGGGAAGATACATACTACATGTCCAACATATGATTGGTGATTTTGAGGTAGAGATATAATAGACAGTATTAATTTTCTTTTTAAAATTTATTTGTACTTTAAACATATTTTATAATTAAAATATATTTCTTTTGTAATAAGGCAAAAATTAATTTAGTGCTCAGAATGGAGTATAACACTATAGATATGTTTTGACTAATGCATAGTATAATGGAATTACAGTTGCCTTTCAACTGAAAAATATAGTTCTATTAAGACAGCCTAAGATTGCATTTTTTTTCTTGTTTGCAGTTACATCATTTTTTTTTTCATATGGGAGCATAGTTCAAGCTTTCCCCACTCTCTACAGATTTAAAATGTAATTTTAATAAACTTTATGGGTTTTAATTTATATTCAGTGGAACATACACATTTTAAGTATAAAGTTCCATGAAATTTGACTAATATCTACACCTGTGAAACCACCACTCAGTCAATATGTAGGGTATTTCCATTACCCCACACAGTTCCCTTGTTCATTTTGCTGCCAATCCCTCTGCCAGCTCTTGGCTAAGGCAACCACTTCCTTCCTTTCTGTTGCTATAGATTATATTTTCCTTTTTTAGAGTTTTACGTAAGTGGAATCATCTACTTTGTACAGTTTGTTCCTAGCTATTTTGTGCAGTATAATCTTGAGATTCATTTGTTGTCACATTTTTAAGTAGTTTATTCCTCTCTATTGTTGAGTAGCATTCCATGTGTATGAATATATCACAGTTTGTCTAACCATACACTTGTTTATGGGCATTTCAGTTGTTTCCAGTTTGGGACTGTTATGAATAAGCTTCTATGAACATCCTAAGATCTATTTTTAAAACCTATATCTAGGACTATATATTAATTCCTATTAAATATAAGTATTACATAAGCCCCCTACCTCTCTCCCCCTTGACTTCTTCAAGCCCACTACCATCCCTTGCCCCCAGGCCTTCACTACCCCATTGTCTGTGTCCACGGGTTATCACCACTCCATTGTCTGTGTCCACGGGTTATGCATATATGCATATAAGTTCATTGGTTGATCTGTTCCCACCCACCCTTCCCTGCCTTTCCTCTGAGGTTGACAGTCTATTATTTCCATCATGTTAGCTCATCTCGGCCTTTTAAAACCTCAATTATATCATCCAGTGCTTTTTCAACTTTTTCCTTGTGTGCCAACTACTTATTTGACGGATATGCCTAATATATCATCATAATAAATCACATTGGTGGAAAGAATGTTTGAACGGTCAGGAAGCTATATGCTGCCCTGACTATATGATAAGAGAATTGAGAAGATTCTCTGTTTCTGTATCTGGAAAATTGAGAAGATGACAGTAGATGCTCAGATTGGCTTCAGCTCTAGAATTCTGTGGTTCATTGAAAATGCCTGTGACAAAATGGTGGCAAAATCTTATTTACCAAGATCACGGTTGCTTTGTAGGTGACACAAATGGCTGAGACCAGGTGACCGAAATGTAACTAGCTCCTAGGTTGATGATGTAAACTAATGCCATCTAAGAAGAGGTCTTGGTACAGAGGTAGGGCCCAAATCATGGCTCTTCTTGGTGATAGTGTTTCCAAATCACTGGACTAGAGAAAACATCCCCTATGATGTAATTAGGGATCAAATTATAACACACAGAGCCATAAGAGAATAAATCCAAATGGGTAGAACCTCCCTATGTGACAAAGGAGGAAACAAGTATAGCGATTGACAGCTGAAGAAAGATGGAGAACAGCATTGGAAATGTGACTGAATCTCCCCAGGTTGTTGGATTTGGCAACATCAACTTCTAAAAAAAGCATTATCAGGAGAATGGATGAGTGGTTTAAACTTTAGAGGTATATGATCACAAAAGGCTTAAAAAATAGTGTTCAGAAAAGAGAACTAAATTCCTGTAATTTCTGTGACATAGCCCAGGGACATGAGGCTGCCAGTCATGGCTTAGGTCGGGGGAAAGAGGGGCACTGTTTCAACCTGAAAGCAAAGCATGATTTGGGGACCCACATTGAAATGACCCTGTTTTGTTGGAGACTCATGGTTCAGGACATTGATCATCCCCAGCCTGGGGCAGGTTGACAGTAAATTAGCAAGAAGACTCTTTAGCCCCTTAAGTTGGAGAGGAAAGAGGAACCAGCCATTGGGAAGGAGAATGGAGACATAGAAATGCCAGAGTTGGGAAATACAATGGGCACATGCTTCTTGTGCCAACTGAAGTGAATAAAACTGGAAACCTTCACCTTGTTCCAACTTTGTGTGATGGGATTCTACAAGTTGCTTCACCAGTGACTATTGTGTGTTCTGTGTTTTAAGCAGGGGTTTCTGTACATATACACACCAGATATGCACAGACCAGTCATTGGGCACTTCCTATATGTTAGGTGCTGTTCTATGTACTTTGCATGCTTAAACTTCCCAATAATTCTGTAATATAGATGTTCATTATTATTATTCCCACATCAGAGATTAAGAAATTGAGGCAGAGAGAAGTGAAATCCTTGGGAGAGTGAGGGTTTGAATTCAGTCAGTCTGTCTCCAGGACTTACATTCTCAGCCACTGTGTTATGCTGCCATGTACCTGGGCAGGGTTGGGAAAGAGTGCTCTGTTACCCAGTACGAGTTGTTCTGTGTTCCTGCTTTGTGGCTGTGCATTGTGAGTATTTCCCAGTCAACTTTGCTCATGTTGTCGCCTCTGAGAGCCCATCTATCAGCTCTTTAAGCCTGAGAGTGTAGACATAGATTCCTTTTATAAATGATTCCCAAACTGTGGTAGCCATGCATGTTTTAGAATTAGCTGAGCTCAGCTGGTGTGAGCATCACCTCATGAACCAGGAGGTCATGGTTTGATTCTCAGTCAGGGAATATGCCTGGGGGTTGCAGGCTTGATTTTGCCCTCATCATTGATGTTTCTATCTCTCTCTCCCTCTCCCTTCCTCTCTATGAAACAAATTTAAAAAAAAGATAGAATGAGCTGGGGGCTTATTAAAAAACTAGTGACCCAGTGCATGGATTTGTGCACATTGAAAGGAAATTAGTTAGAAGGTGGCTGGCAGGGCAGGGCTGGGCAAGAAGGGTTGGACACACCCTGGAGCCAACCTCCCACGGTCCCTCCCCCGTGTCTGCATCTGCAGAGTGAGCGGGGTCCCTCTAGCAGGTGGGGTCCCTTGGCCTGGCTTGTGGGGATCCGGCCGAAACCGGCTCTCCAACATCCCCCGAGGGGTCCCAGAGTACGAGAGGGCACTCTGCAAAGTTGCTGTCGTACAGGGTGTGGAACGCAAATGCAAGTGTCCAGTAAACCAGATTTGGGCCAACAGTGCCCCAGCAACAACATAACCCACAGCCAAAGGTGGAATTGCATGGCCCGCGAGGAATTGGCCTCCCTCATCTCTGGTTTCGGGGTGCATCCCCCAAGAACCGCTGCTGCCAAGCCACTGCAGCTCAGCAGCTCCTGCGCTGAGTGTCTTCCCCCTGGTGGTCAGTGTGCATTATAGCGACCAGTTGGATGGGCTGAGGGACACTTAGCATATTAGCCTTTTATATATATGGACACATGGCCCTACCCAAGACCTTTTGAATCTAAAACCTGTGAGGTAAGGCCTGAAAATTGGAAGATGTAACAAATCCCCAGGTGATTTGGGTCTAGGCTGAGGTTTGAGAACCATTGCTTTAAGCATCCTGCACTTGGATGAATGTTACCCATCAATGCTCTGAGACAACTGTAGTGATCATTCTTGTGAATCATTACAAGCAAATATATCTGTCTCCACTGTACTATCAAAGTCAGGCGGTAGGCATTAGAGGAACAGGTGCGCAACAAAAACGTAGTGGTTGCAAGGTTAAAAAAGCTGGTTTCCAATTTAAGATTGGCAGCCATTTAAAAAGAGAAAGAGAGAGAGAGAAATACTTAAGGGGTCAATATTTTAAAAAACAAAGCAATAAACCCAAGCAAAAAAGGATCATAAATACATGCATCATGCTTTATGGCTAAAGCATATGCTTTTATTTAAGAGTTATTTTATTACTAATTTGGGCTTTTCAGTTCTACTTGGGGCTATATGTGAACTATAAAGTGATGAGTGGGGCTTTGTTAGGCTGCTCATGTATATCACAAGGTTTTCTTTTGAATTTGCTCTATTTTATAGAAGAAAGAAACTATAAACAATCACAACAGCAGCACAATAATACAACAAAAACGCACAGTGCTGTTTAGAAAGCCAATTCACTGTCATGTGCAGAAATCTCTGTAATAAGCAGGATGTCATAAAAAAGTTCATGCTTGGCTAGACTTCTCAATAAATTGTAAGAGGAAAAATGTCATGTTTATTTACATGAATGCATTTCATACATAAGAACTAAATCTTGATAGCTCAATAATGGCTATTTAAAATGTCCCTGGAAGTTTTATAGAAAACTGCCTCTAACACCAAATTAACCCATTACTGCCCACATGTAATTAATAGATTGAAGACACTCTGACTCCATTTTCACGGAAGAGTGGACCTGTAGTGTAAGTGTACTCACACACCACGTGGGAACAGTGTATGCTGGTCCTTGTGCACGTGTCAACTAAGGGCTTCATTGCTCAGCCCTTCACACAATAGTCCAAACCTTGCAATGGTTTTGGATAGCACAGAGGGCCCATCTTTGAGGGATTTGAGTTGTATGAGAGCCCATGTTCAGCAAAAGGTCAAGCCTAAATATTATTATCAAGGTGAACTCAAAGAAAGGAGACGGGTAACCTGAAAACAGTCCAGAGAGGAAAGAACCATAGAGAGAGGCTCAGAACTGGAAATAAAGGATGAGGGGGCTATTTCAGGGTTAGAGAAGGCATCCTTGCACAGCTTTGTCTGGCCTTTTCTAGCATCTGAGACAATAGGATGACATAGCAGGCAGGTTTATTTTAAGCTCTATCCTTTATGTTGCACAGAGCTGTTGGCTTCATTGTCTGGCCAAAGGGATGCTACCAAGGCAAGTATCTGCTACCTATTGCTTTTCCTCTTTGGGTATATTTCTTGATATTGTGTTGCTTTTTTCTTGCTTTGTGATGGACGAGTTCTTATGACTTTTATGAAACTCTTAGAGTGACTTAAAAAATATGTTAAGAAAGTTCTTTAAAATTCTGTCATCACCTTAGTAATTTTTCTCCCAAAGAATAAAGATAACAAATTAGAAATTGTAGGTTCCAAAGAGTATGACAAAGGGAAAACTGAATTTTATCGTTTTCCCTCTGGTTCTGTCAGTTTCAGGAGCAAATGTGTAGTATTTTTTTTTATTTTTTTTATTAAGGTATTATATGTGTACATATCTTACCATTGCCCCCCCACCCCCACCCCACTCCTATACATGCCCTCACCCCCCAAATGTGTAGTATTGCCATCTCCTAAAAGGTAACAACATTGGCAGCTGTCACTTAGGCTTTTTTGTAGTAACCTGTTCTTTATCACTTTGCAGATAGATATGGACTCATTTTAAAAGTCAAAATGTGAGGTCCAGGATATAAAAGCAAGCATTGGTGGAGACTTCAGGTTATGGATGAATTAAAAATAGTTATTTCAAACCCTGACTTTAATTCAACCCCAGCATACTCCAATGGCAAAGTTAGTATTAAGTTTGGCTTAGAGACCGTTAACTAATACTACTTTCAATTTCCGGATTCTTTAAGGGGTTCCTCTGTACCTTGAAAAAAAGAAAAAGAAAAACTGCTGCAAGAAATTTTGTTAATCCTCACTGGAGGATATTTTTTTCTATTGATTTTTAGAGAGAGTGGGAGGGAGATAGACAGGGAGGGGAAGAAAGAAAGAAACATCGATGTGAGAGAAACACATGGATTGGTTGCCTCCTGCAGACGCCTGACTGGGGTGGGATTGAACCTGCAACCTAGGTACTTGTCTTTGCCCGGGAATTAAACCCGTGACCTTTGGGTACATGGGCTGATGCTCTAACCACTTAGCAACACCGTTCAGGGTCTGCTGCAAGATTTTGCTTCAGAACATCTACTTGTGACTTTATTTCCTTATTCACATTGGTCCAGTGGTCACATAACAGACATCCGCTGTGAATATTTCCTATCACATTGTACCTTTGAAATGTATTCATAGGCATTTGAAGCACATGCCTCCCAATGATGCATTGTCTCCTTATTTAAATTCAAGGAATGCATTGTGACAATTCCTAATTCCTGTGTGGGAGCTTTTGGTGTATTAGCATGCTTTGAAATTGAAAGGCCTCACAGATCTCTTTGCATAATATTGGTCAAAGCATCATAAGCCAGTTTTAAAGGAAGAAAAGGGATCCCAGTGGTGAAAGGAAAAAATAATGACAAAGATAGCTGTTTCCTGTGGGTGTACATGTGCATATCTCTGAGTGATAAAGTACAGATGTGGAAAGCAGGGGTTTAACCTTGCTACCATGTTGTGAAGCTCTTTTCTCTCTTAGCAGGGCTTCTCTGGCTGGCCCATAAAAGAACTGTAAAAAAACATCCTAGTGAATAATTGGAGACTCACTGGCACCAGATTAATTAATGACTAATGACTACTTAATTATTTAAATATTTGACTGCTGATTACTTGCTCTGGGGTATTAGAATTTGAATATTTGGGGCATACTCTTTAACCTGCATATATGAGAGAGAATTATATATATTTTACACATAAACACAAACATACAGAGTTACCACCAACTACCACTTCCTTTGGGGTCTTTTTTGATCCTAGAGGGTTTGAGACAGTGGTTGTATCTGGGAGCATAGTCTTAAATATCTGAGAGATCTGATTTAACAAACAAAATTTCCCAGGAAATAGTTTTTGTCAATTTGCACATTATTCTTCCCTGGTGCAAATCTGAACTTAATCTTAAGTCATTATCCATTAAATGGATATGCCCAAGAGGGATGAATTAGAACAGATTGGATTATATGGAACCTTCTTACAAGGTTTGCTATCTGAAGAATCTGAAGCACTTTTCTATAAAGCTTCGCAGCTATGAAATCTCAGCTTTAGCTATGAAATCCCAACTTTAGCAGAGATAGTGAGGACATAATTAAGATCCAGTATGTAAATTATATATACCGTAGTCCCCTTTATCCATGGGGTATACATTCCAAGACACCCAGTGGATGCTTGAACCTACAGGTAATACCAACCCTGTTTTTTCCTATACATACATATTTGTGATAAGGCTTAATTTATAAATTAGACACAGTAAGAGATTAGCAATGGTAATAATAAAATAGAACAATTATAACATTATAGGGTGGGGCAAAAATAGGTTTACAGTTGTTCATATGGAAAACACAATATTTGTTGTGGGGTCGAACCCTGGAATCAAAAATAAGACCACCGGAGGCTGCTAATTGATTTAAAAAAGCAGGCAAGGATTTATTGAACTGGCCAGGACGGCCGCGAAGGCACCACACACAGGTGGCCACCCTCACGACCGCGCTGTCCCAGGTGTAGGCAGTCCTTTTAAAGGTCCAAACCACAAAAATGTTCCTTTGTTCTAAATTCTAAATTCTAAATTCTAAAGTCTGGGAACAGCCTGCAGGGGGGTTCCCAGCCCCTGCTGGACATTATTGGAATGTGGCCCTATCTTGGGAAAGCAGGTTTTTACAGAACAGAACCAAGCGGAATCAGTAATCTCTAAAGGTTATCTACAGTTTCTACTCCTGGAGCTACTGAGTCAGTGGGAATCAATCTCCTGTAGTCCTGGTCCACAGGCACAGGAAAATTACCTCTGTGAGTCTCCAGGTCTCAGTCTGGAAGCTGAGGTAACCACCCTATTGTCCAAGCAAGCAAGTGTGTACAGAAGCCAGAATAGCAGGGTTAAAATTCAAACAGCAGTTTTTACCTAAGTATGGTTGCTACCATACTTCATATTTAATAAATAATAATACAAGAATAAACTGTTTCATGTTCTCACAACTGTAAACCTACTTTTGCCCCACCCTGTATACTGTAATAAAAGCTACATGAATGTGGTCTCTCTCAAAATATCATATTGTACTATAAGTGGAGCAGCACATGCAGGGCAAAAGGATGATTCATGTTCCAGGTGGGATGGAGCTAGATGGGGCACAATTTTATTACACTAATCAGAATGGCATGCAATTTAAAATTTATGAATTGTTTATTTCTGGAATTTTCTATTTACTATTTTCAGACCACAGTTATAAGGAGGGACTATTGTATGTACACAATACAACACATGTATGGGTGTGTGTGCATGTGTGTGTATGCATGCACATGTATAACATTTTGAGTCAGACAGAATCATTCGAGTATTTGATTACAGATGAATGCAGACTGGACCAAGTAGATTGTAGGTAAAATGGCTGTGTGCCTTGGTACCACATTCCCAGGTCTCTGCCTGGATCTGACACTGATGTCACAGACAGCTAGATCATGCCTGGAGCTTCTCTTCCTGTCACCCTTAGACTTCCTTTCCCAAGTGGAAATTTTCAGTTTCACTTCAAGCTGAAGAAGTCAGAGTGTCGTTGAGGTTGGTTTTCTTTAAAAATTCACTATGGTGTTTGTGAACAATTCCCAAATCTTTCATAAAAGTGCTTTGGCAAAATAGCAAAGCAGCTGTAAAAGCCTCTTGACTAAATTTAATGGCTTAATTTCCCTGTAAGTATGTACTGTAGACCAAAAAGCACCCCTCCCCACACACTTTCATTTCAAGGTACTTTCTGCCTCAATCTGGAGGTAGGCATGCTGTTGAAAAATCACTGTGATGTTTTGGGAGGGAGGGTGGAAGCAGATAGCTTAGGGTTTAACAGTTTTAAAGGAAACTGGGCTTTTCAAATTGTAAATATCTGTGAAAGCTGCTGTGAGCTGTTACAAACTAAGCTATGGGCCTTTGGTATGCTTGTAGGCCCATACATTTCAATTTATCAGTCGTTTTTGTATGTAAATATCTTATCTTTAATCCTGCTCTCTCCTGGGCATAGCAATTGGAAAGTTTATGAGCCTGGGGTTTGGAATAGCTAAGGAGCAGATCCAAAAGTTTAGCTACCAGCTGGGCAGCCTATCCAATGGTTTTGGGCCCAGAGGCTTAAGGAGACCCAAAGGAGCAACCTGCAAGTCTCAAAATCTGGAAGACAAGGTAGCCAATTAATTCTTCAATCATAAAGTTTTAGAGCTAGCCACTATCTTAGAAATCTACTCTGCTCAGCAAGTTCCTACATATTCAACAGGGCAGTTTTATGGAGCCTTATCCAAGGCCCTCAAGGCTTCATAAAACTACAAGTTTTATAGTATTTTTGCTAATCCCAACATTTATTGGAACTAGTTCTATTGTCTGGACATGAACAGGCCACTTACTTTTCTGGGTCTTACTTCTCCATGAATGAGACAAGGGAGTTGGATTATAGATGATTTCTAAATCCCTTATGTTTCTGATATTCTTTAATCAGTGATCACACCTGCATTTGTTGGTCAAGTCTGTATTTGGAAGTGGGATAAACATAATAAACACACACACACACACACACACAGCCAAAACAAACAAACAAAAAACCCCCACAATACCTCTAGTCAAGAAGGGAAAAACTCTCCTTCGATGCCTCCACTGTATGACTAGTCTGTCTCCTTCTGTGTTCTAATGAAAGCAGTGTAGGAACGTGGAGACTGACTTGCTTTGTAGTTAAGGACAGATGGAAATTTCTCCTCTGGAATTCTTGTTCTTCGAGCACCAATATTTTCTCTAATATTTATTATTTTGTTTCTGATTATACAGACTACACTTGGGTCATTGTAAACAAATAGGAAAGAACATAAAAATAATAAATTTACCACCCAAATGCTTAACACTTTTTGGGTTCCATGTTAGTCTCCTTTCTTTATATTTCTGTTCCCTTTTTCTCCTTTGTGATTTGGAAGTTATCAATCCTGTTTTTAGGTTAAGATTAATTTTGTAACTAAACAGCGTATAACTTTTTAGCCAGTTATCAAAATGATGAATGAAATACTCTGTTGATTCTCCATTTGTGTAAGATAAGAAATATAGCATCTTTCAACAACTTTCCTGAACTGGAACTTTAGAATTAGATCATTATTATGATGATTTAAAAAATTATCATTATTATTACATTTTGCATTTTAACTTAAAAACAAGTTTAAGAATTTATCTTAATTTTTTTATAATCTTAAAAATTACACTTAATTTTAATTAGAACATTTAGTTTCTGAACTCATACTTAGATTCCAACCCTTTAATGCTCTTAATTTTGAGTACTTTCCCTACCAGTTGGAGGTATTTTGATAATTTTTTCAGGAAGGATATATATATGTGTGTGTGTATATCTATATATCTATATATAGTTATATAATTATACTAGAAGCCCAGTGCACAAAATTCGTGCACAGGTAGGGTCCCTAGTGGCTGCCGGCTGGGGCCTCCCTTCCCCTGGCTGCCTGCTGCCACTGCCCCCTGGTGGTCATCACACGTCTAACTCCAGGTCGGTCAAACTCCCAACTGTGGGGATATTTTGCATATTAGCCTTTTATTATATAGGATATACAAACACACACACATGCACACACACACACACACAGTGTAATGCTTTCTGACTTCATACACTCTGGGGATTTTGTGTTATCTTTACCCAAGAATGATGTCTCTACTGGATATTGAGCAATTGTATTATAATATTTTTCTTTCAAAACTCAGTGGTTGTTTTATTTTTATTTTTTTATTATTGTAGAAGAGAAGTTTGTGATCAATCTCTTTTATGTTGGTAACTTCTTTTTTTTTTTTCTTTGATGCTCTTAGAGTTTTTCTTTCTTGAAATGGGACATTATTAATTTGTTTTCTCTCCTAGAATCTAATCTACTATTACCTGTCCTGACTGTGGTTTTAAATTTGGCAAGTCAGTTTCTCATCCTATACTGTCCTCACAGTTTTCTTTCCATGAGGGTTTGCTCTAGTTTTGTACATAAAGAGTCTACTTGAATCATGTGGAAAAGACAAACTGGAAATTCTTAAAAATATTCTCCTGTTTTTTAAGTAAAACCATTTCATAGGAATGTCTTTACTCTGATCTGTGTGGCTATTTCCTTTTTTTGACACTATCTTTTTGTGGCATCCTTTCCTGTATCCTATGCTTTTTCTCTCTTGTTCATGTCTATAAAGGAACGTCTCTTTATGCAAAAGATTGTGCTGAGACAGTACCTCAGGCGGGTCCAGTCAGGAAACAAACCTCAACAGTAATTTGAAGAGGGACAATTTAATGTTAAATATTATTAACCAGTTAAAGGTGTTAAGTACTACAATGGATAAAAGAAGAACCTAAGGAATGGCAAATGCAGGGGGCAATTGCTTCCTCTGTGGCCAAGGGGAACTGTGCAAGGAAGGAGCTAAGAATTTTGAAGAGGGATCTTCTTCTTGCCCAACCAAGGTTGAGTATTAGACCTTATTGGAAAGGGTGTGTTTGCAGCTAACTGTGGTGGACAATTCAGGGGGTGCTGGCCAGCGAAAGCTGTTCCATGTGAAGTCCCTGCTGGAGCACCAGCTAACAATAGCAGTTGGACAGGACATTATCCTCCAGTAAGCCAATGGCATATTGGAGAAACTCACTGGAAAGTAAGTCGTTATGGTTTGGTCTGTTTTCACACACACTGCTGCAGCAATGCAATAGAAGCAAGAAGTACACCAGAGCTAGGAAGAGGAGCTCTGTCTTCCACTCTGCCTTGTACTGGCCCTCCGGCTTCTTCTACTGACAACATCTAATATTACACCAGCTGGTGCAGAGGAAATGTTTACAGGGTCCAGCTCTAGCATCAGAAAGCAAAGCAGGGTGGATTTTGGAGCTGACAGTCAATACATTGATAATTGGTACAGATGGGCTCTCTGAGGCTCAGATGAAAGAAGGCAGGAATAGTTTCAGTATTGTTTTATATTACCTGGTCAGAAGTCCAGCAGCCTGAAAAAGCAGGGAGAGGCCTAGAGCCATAGCACTGGTGGCAAGGAGCTTTAGCTTGTGCTGATTCCTTTCTTTTTCATTCTTGCTTGACAACCAAGAGGCGGCTGGGACAGTGCACTTGCTCTGTAAATGGTGCAGACATCAGCATCAACGACAAGCTGGGAGCATGCACTCAGAGGTTTCCCACCCAGGGAGACTCCTTGGAGCCTGGATGCTTCTAGAATCCATCCTGGGGTTTAGATCGGTTCCCAGTTGCCCCACAGTAATGAGTGTTAATGAGCTTCTGCTGAAGCCCCTTCCTTCCATGCTCCCTGCTGTGTCAGAGCTTTGCATGTAGTGTCAGCCTTCCCTATAGACAAGTGCCATTTGCTCTTTTATTAAATAGAAATACCTTGAAATTTCTGGTGTATGAATGGTACCTTTCCTAAATTTTTAAAATTGAGTTTATTGGGGTGACATTGGTTAATATATTTATATAGGTTTCAAGTGTACATTTCTCTGATTCATGATCAGTATATTGCATTGTGTGTCCACCACCCAAAGTCAATCTTCCATCACCATATATTTGCCCCCCTTTGCCCTTTACTATCCCCCTAACCTCCTTCCCTACTGTTGTCTGTGTCTATGAATTTCAGTTTTATATCCCACATGTAAGTGAAATCATATGATTCTCAGCTTTTTCTGACTCACTTATTTCACTAACATAATATTCTCAAGGTTTATCTGTAACCGGACAATCAATGGGTCCATGCTGCCTGTCACTACTTGAGCCAATTAAGCAGAGACAGGGTTGAATCTTATATGAGCGTTTATTCCAATACCCCTGGCAGTATGGGAGAGCAGCAGGTCATCTACAAAAATCTGCTTTGCAACCCCCCATAAGCCAGCTGCTTAGATAGGATAAGACAAAGATCACATGGGGAAGTAGGGGATCACAGGCGTGGGGAAGTAGGCTATGCAGGCTGGGGTGGGACTCCATTGTTTGGGCAACAATGTTGTTAATCTTTCCATGATAATAAGTAGGTCTTGAATGAGAATGGACCACATTCCAAGGTTGACTCCCAGGTCCCGGGGATATACAACTTCCTGACAAGTTAGAATGTCTTTTCTTTAACCAGAACAAGGCAGTCACTGTTAATAGAGCATGATTAATATTTCCCATAACCATAAATAGTCCCCTATATTCTTTTTGCCCCTAACACATTCATGTTGTTGCAAATGGCAGTATTTTATCTTTTCTTATGGATGAGTAGTATTCCATTGTATATATGTGCATCTTTCTTATCCAATCCTCTATCAAAAGACACTTTGATTGTCTCCCTGTCTTGGCCACTGTAAATAATGCTGCAGTGAACACAGGGGTGCATATACCAGTATCTTTGTAAATAAACATTTTCACATTTTTGGGGTAGATACCCAGAAGGCACTAAATTTCTTGAAAGATGTATTTCCCTGTTTTATTTTTAAATATTCTTCAGGTAATTCTAATGAGATTATGAAAGGAGGCAGTGTTACAAATACACTGGGAAGTCTCATATTTTAAATGTGCCACAAATCTGCTTACCTATACTTGTTTTAACCTTATATTAAAAAGTTCATTATTCTTAGTCTGTATTTCCTGTGTGCTAGCTAATTGAATTTAGAACTCTGTAATGCCATCTCAGGGCTAAAAATATACTGCATGCTTTAACTGTTTAATTTTTATGAGTGTCATCTATACATGCAGTGTAGCCAAATGCTAGCATTTTAAACAGACCTCTTCACCTGAAATATCCTATGCTTGTCAGTTTAGTTAATTAACATTACACTGATTTGTGGATTTAGAAACATTTGGGGTTTGCTACTTAATTTTTTTCTGGCCAGTAGGAACTTCATAAGGTTAATGCAGAGAGTTCTATTTTAGTAAGCCTGTTTACTAATTGGTAGAACATGGACTTAATGCATTAAGTCAGAAGAGTCGGGAATTTGTATAAAAGAAATAAATTTTACATTAAATTTTGAAAATGACAGAAAATTTCTCACTTTGGCTGTTGCATAGCATTGCTTAGAAAAGATTCAAAAGAAAATATGAAGGGCTTTATATAGCATGTAAAAATAAAACAAATATTAAAGTACTAAAAAAATAAGTCATTCCACTTGCCCTTGACTCATCCTTCATTCATTGTCTCTTTGTGCTCCTTTTTCTGTCTGGGCTATGTTGCTGGTACAGCGGGACCCTGTGGATGAATGGTTCTGAGTTAGGGAAAACCTGAGAAGGGACTCACAGTTGCCTTTGTACCTGGGAAAGGCTGTTATGCAAACCCCAAGCTGGTGGGTTCTGTGGGGGAAAACCCAGAAATACAGATCTACAGAAGAAAAAATAGCCAACTTTATACTCATGGAGAATGGGATTATATAATATCCTTTTGTAATTTCCAGAATACGAGTTTTTTCGATTTTTAAAAAATTAGGAGCAGTGTTAATTTTAGTCTTTAGGCATCTCTGCTCTGCTCCCAGACAATGGATAATGGTGTACCAGTCACATCTACAAATACAGCTCCCTGGGCATTAGAACCCATTTGCACCAGGACATTGGGACCCAGTTAACATGTTTTACATGCTCTCTTGCTATTTTTTTTCCTTTTACATTAGTCTTCAGTTTCACAGTTTGAAGTCCATATCCCTACAGGAGAAAATGGAAGTTACACAGTTTTCTCTCTGACATTGGTTAATTTTATACTTCTTCACTGAGTCAAGGGTTCTGAATTGAGTACTTATAGAAAGTGGATGAGGTAAATGGGGATGTGGCTCTTGCATAATTCATATTATAAATCCAATAGATGTATTTTCTGAACTAAAAATTAGTAGTACAGAAAATATGACAGTCAATGAAAATCTTGAACTAATGTGTAAAATTTGTGTAAGTAATATCTCTCTGTGCTTTTCTACATAAAAGCTTTACATTTGTTATAGTAACATCCTTCAATCACTGCTATTAATTGTGGATTTTTATCTTATTTAAGATCTTCATCCTAATTTTTTTTTTCATCCTAATTTTTAAAGAATCTCAGGTGTTTTATTCTGATACTTTTGTAAACCCTCCCCCTCCCCAACTTTTGTCTCTACTCTTTGTAGTGTTACTTTAAAAAACCATTGAAACCTATAAAGAACTTTTGTGAGTTTATTTGAGCCAAACTGTCGACATATGCCGGAAAGCAGAACCTCAACGAATTGAGATAATGCTCCGGAGAATGGCGGGTTACATCTGTATTTATACATTGCAATCAAAGGAAGGGATGTAGGTGGGTTACATGAAATCCATTGGTGATTGATTAGAGAGGTGGGAGAAAGCAAAGTGGGGTGGGGAGAACCCCTGGGATTGGATAAAAAGTAAAATGATGGCCACATACTTAGGTGGGTGCAGGAACAATTAACATGATAATGAAGGAATTTGTGGTATCTGTCCTGGTACCTAGCACATTTGGTTGTGCCCCAGGGGGTCCAGAAAAAGGGAAGTTACAAGTTACCCAGACACTTCAAGGGCATGTTATCTTAGATACAAAAAGACTGATAGGCTCAGTTAAGGTAAAGGTTGATCTTGTCAGTGAAGATAGCAGCCTAGGACACAACTGCCCACCATAACTGCTTTTAGTTAGTTTAATTTCAGACCATCTTTTGTGGTTACTTTAGGTCTCTGAGTTTGCAAGAGTGCCATGCAGGCCTCCCCTGAGCTTGTCAGGTTAGCATGTGGCCCCTTTCGTACACAGTAGAATTTATTTCTATGTATAGTACAAGGTACTAGAGTCTTTTTACTTCCATAAATGTCAGATTTTGCTCATCATTAAAGTCTACACTTTTCCTGTTGCAGAAGACCAAAGAAATACCAAGCATGCTTCCTAGAGAAAGGGAGGGACCCCGTTTATTAACACTAGTGGACTCCGGGAATAATTTCCAAATCAGAGTGAAGAAACACACAGAGGGCTTCACTTTTTATAACCTTCTGGGGTCTTTATCTTTTTTTTTTTCTTTCTTTTTAAAAAAAATGTATTTTATTGATTTTTTACAGAGAGGAAGGGAGAGAGATAGAAAGTTAGAAACATCGATCAGCTGCCTCCTGCACACCCACTACTGGGGATGTGCCCGCAACCAAGGTACATGCCCTTGACTGGAATCGAACCCGGGACCCTCCAGTCCACAGGAGGACGCTCTATCCACTGAGCCAAACCGGTTTCGGCTGGGGTCTTTTTCTTGCAGATACGGTTCCGCCCCCTTTCGTGGGCTTACAGGAAGGCCCCTAGGTGTTGGGGGTCCCCAGGCCATATCCGATGATCTGTCCTGTGGCCAGGGATAACGACCTTCCTCCTCACCCCCAGGGCAGTGCATTGTTCACAGTTTTTGTGGCCTGACATGCTTTGCAAGACCAGTTTCCTCCTCATTCCTACTGAGATAATATGTTACCTTTAGCATAAACTGTATTCTAATTTTTGCCTTATTCTGTTATTGGTTCTCTCTTCTGTTTCAGTGGTCTATTTGACAATTATTGTAGAGACAATTACATAGTCTTTACATTTTAGAGTTTACAAAAAATGTCTTATAGCTTTAAAATATGTTTTGACATCTAGACACGATGTTTTCCCTCTCATTATTAGTCTTCTTTAAGTTTTGTTGATCTTACAGATTTTCTTTTTAATTTTAATGAGCCTCAGAATCAGCCTAATAAGTTTCATAAAATATCTTGTGATTTTGATTAGAATTGCATTCAATTCACAGGTAATTATTGAATCTCACCATTCAGTTTCTGATATTTTCCCTATTTATTCATGTTTTCCTTTATACCCTACAGTAGAGTTTTATGATTTTCTTCACTCATGTATTTCACTTTGATTATCAGTAGGATTATTATTGGATATTAGATACGCCCACCCATCCATACACAACTGCATACCTTCACTTTTTAATTGATTGGTTGTTTGTAGAAAAGTTATTTTTTCTATGATGAACATATGTCTGTCTGACCAACCTATTGAGCTCTCTTATTTGCCTTAATATTTATTTTCAATTAATTTTCCTAGATTTTTCTAGGCATTCTTTTCTAATATTTACACCTAATTTGTTTTCTTGTTTAGTTGCCTTATTTAGGACCATTGATACATGGTTGAGTTCTTAGTGGTGAGGTGATAGCAAACATGTTTGTCTTGCTTTTCATTTTACTTACTATGCTTCTAATACAACATTAATCTTAGAAAATTTTTAAAAATCATGATCTTGGGTTGAATTTTACTAAGAGCTTTTTTGAGACAATCATCTGGTTGGGATTTCTGATTCTGTTAATGTAATGAATTCCATGAGTAGATTTTCAGATGTTTAACCATCATTCATTTCTGGAGTAAACCATTCATGGTGGTAGGATTTGGTTTTCAATAATATTATGCTTTCTGTACCAACAGGCCAAATATACCACCCTCCTTTCAATATAGTTTGTTATATACCTCTAAAAATTTCTTTCACACTGCCTGAGTTGTCCATTATATTACATGTTTTAGAAGAGTTAAAACTTCCGTAATAGGGAATAACAAAGAATTTTAAGTAAGCAGTAGGAAAGGACAAGTCTCATACATTTTGCTTCTGAGAATATTGTGAAATATGCAGATTGCATCCCTAGATGGACCCAAGATGGTCTTGGCTCAGAAATAGTTTTTTCCTTTGTGTGTTGTTCTTGGCAGAAATGAAACTCAGTTTATTTATCATCAGTATGTTAATCTGGTGAGATAAGGAACCAAGTGATGTAAATGAGTTTATTTCATGTTCTTAGTCAACAAAATAGCAATAAGCATTTGCGTCACTTGCACAGTCTATTTACTGTATGCGTCACATTCTTACATATGCTAAGTTAATCTTCACAGCCATGATGAGGGAAGGCAGAAGAGTTATCATCACCCCATTTATAGGTATGAAATTGAGGTTTGGAGGTCACTTTTATAACCTAGGTCACATGACAAATAAGTGATATAGCTGATATAGCTGATACTAGATCCCCAAGTCTTAATTCTAAGCCAATATTAATTTCAATTCTGCCTTGGATGTTTTGTATGATGAAAACTAGGCTCTCTATGTGACAGAAACTAGCACAGAAGCAAAGAAAGTTACGAACCCATTCTTTGCCTTCCACCTCTCTCTCACTCTAACAGTGATTTCACTATGAGGAAAGTAGCAAGGAATTCTCAAAGAACACCCTCTGCAACATCATAAAGATTTTCATTTTGAGTTCCTTTTCTGTTTCCTAAATTAGTCACTGAGTGACTGAGGCAATGTATCATTTTGATATGACTCTGCATTTATTGAGTTCCTCTGGTTCAAAAACTGCACATCCCTTTACAGACATTAACTTTCACAACCTGGCTACTGAATGTGGGTAGGCACAGAAGTAATTTAATCTACATGTTCTGGTAATGAAATCACGACACAAGAGGAACTGTGACAGAGAGAAACCTTGGAGCAAATGAAGTGAAGACAGGGAGGGCCAGGCAGCCCTCTCCACCTCCTGTGCCCTTTTTACCACCTGATTTTAAAGAAGCTCAGCTATTCTGGCAGAGAAAGCTATCTCTGGATACCCAATCACTGATGAACCAGAGGAGCAGAACAAAATTTTTAGTGTGAGAAATAATCTCACTATGGCAATTAAGCCTAATTCTTCATGGAATATACCCAGTACAAGCTTATAGAAAGACTAGCATGTTGCTTTTTTTTTTTTTTCCTAGAAATGTTTCAGGATATCATGATACTATTCTTCATGATGCTTTGATAATTATAGTATTTTACTGGACTATCATGCAAACATGAGACCTTTAGAAGACTTGTTGGCATCTCATTTTTACATTAAACTATGCTAATACGTACTCTGTGTAGTTCAGTCTTTACAAGTATCCAATTAAACCATTCTGTAGCTATTTACATGCAGCTCCAAGTCTAGAATGGAAGTCCTCCATATATATATATATATATATATATATATATATATATATATATATATATATGTTGCAGTGTAACGTTAACAATTGAGCAGCAGCCATCATAAAGCCAACAAATAGAGAGTGGTGTGCATGTCTAACAGAATCAAGAGACTGGGGTATAAACTGAATCTGAAGCATGCAAGGGCTAGTCCCTAGTGCTCTGTAGTTACATCAAAGGTTGAAGGCATGGAGAGGCAGGGCAGAGAGAGAGATATCCACAGGTATAGACAGCCAGGAGCTCTTCATGGAAAATAAAGAGAATTTCTTAAGGGTCCCAAAAGATGCCTGCTAGGTTTTAAAGGTGAATGAGATATCCACCAGTTTGGAAAACTGCTGGTTTGGCTGTAAATCATAGAGAGATTGCTGGAATCTTGTGAGCACTCAGATGTTAAATCTTGCTAAAAAAGAGTCCTGATCCTATCCTCAAGATATTGAAGCCAGTGATGAATTGAATCTAACGAAGGCTGTAGTAAATCCTAGACCCAGATCAACCATAGATTAGATAGATTAGATGATTCAGTTACTCTTTCCCCAACAGTGACCTTACAAAGAAAGGGTGAGGCCTTTTCTGTGGGTAAATATTGTTAACGCAGTTTATATTGTTCTTTTACACAAAATATTCAGCACAAAATAAGTGATGAAACATATGAAAAACAAGTGACTATGACTCTTGTCTAAGAGAGGAAATAGACAATAGAAGCAGACCCAGAGATGCACTTTTTTGGAGTTACCAGGCAGGATTTTTAATGATTATGCTAAATATATATCTAGTGGAAAAAATGGATGGCATGCAGAAACAGATGTGGAATTTCAGCAAGAGATGGGAACTTTTATTTTAAAAAAATAGGGGCAGGGGAGTCTGGAAAGTCAAAGGGATCAGTAGGCAAAGAAGATTATTGAATAGGAATGTGATTTGTGTCTATTTACTCTGCAATTCTCTTGTGCCCCCTATTGTGTATATGTGTTCATAATTGTTAGTTACGGAAAATCAAACAAAAAATAGAAACAAAGAAAAAAAGCAAAGGCCTAGAGACAATTCCTGGGCTGGAGAAATCAGTGTTTCAAGAAGCTAGACTCATAGCTTAACAAAACTGGATTCACTTCCTTTGCCTTTTCTCAGGGAATAAGGCTTGAGCTCCAGGTACATTTGTGATTTTGTACATTAGGTGATATTCTTTGTCTTTTTTTTCCTTAGCTTTACTTGGAGAAGCACCAGAAGAAACAACCTGAGTTTCAAAGTTCAGAACAGAGATAAACAGCTATAGATATTTTTAGAATATTATATTTTCTTTACAGTTAAATTTTATTTTATTTTCTACATGGAAAGGAGATTAAGTTTCATAGCAAGGGGCATGTGCTTTTTGCATAAGCCCATCATCAAAGCCTCTTTTCTGAACTTTTCTCAGTGAAGATCATTTATTCTTATAGAATTAACTGTATTGTCATGTTTTTGCTTAGAAGTGTCAAAGGATCCTTGTGGTATCATTGAAAAAGTTGAGTAAACTATATATTTTTTCAAACTGCATTCTTCTGTTCCCTAGGAAGTCAGTTTGACCTTTTTTTCCCCCTTTTTTTATTTCATTTTCAATTTTCTTTCATGTGAGGAGGGGTGAACTATTTTACACAAAATGTGACTTTACATTGTGCCTTTCAGTCAAGGACAAATAATGAATTTGAAACTAACCCCAAATACCTGCTGAACTTAAGCCTTTTCTGGGAAATGAAAGAAGTGCTTCTTTTTATTTATCTGTGATTATCCACTATACAGTTGTTCTTTGTCACCTATTTCTGTGCTTTCCTGCTCAGCTCTTTAGAAAAAAAGTTATATCTTTATTAGATATTTTTCTTGGGGATGGACCCAACTAGTGAAAATTCAATTTGAAATTAGGCAGGACCAACATTTCCAGGGCCCAGTGAAAAATGAAAATATGGAGCCCCTTGTTAAAAAATTAAGAATTTTTAGATGGTGACAGAAGACCATTAAAACAAGTGTGGAGCCCTTGGGTTGAAGCTCTGTTGTGACTGCACAGCTTGCATGCCCAGGAAGCCACTTCTGGAATTATGATGATCTCAGCTCCTGGTTCCTTAGGACACTGTTGATCTTTCATGAATCTGTTCTTTCAGGTGTTTTAGAATCATGGTCTCAAATGAGATGAAATTTAGGAGCCTAGCTGTCATGAGGGATGCATGGCCAGGATGTAAAGCTGTCAGCTGTGCACTGCACAGTTCTAGGGAGCACCACTCACATTCTTAGTCACATAGATTGAGATGATTGTGGCCTTTTTTTCCTGGCACGCATAAAAAAAAGTGTCTTGAGGAAGAAGAGTGGCTTTTTCTAACACATAAAGATGCTATTTGGACAAGAGTAGCTGCTTTTGCCAACACCCTTTCCCCTAACCATTCATCTTTACTCTTTCCTTTATAGATCTAATTTCTCCTTGTGACCTCCCAGTATGTGTGTCTATGACTGTCTGTCATTCTTTCTTTCTTCTCTCTCTCCTCTGCGTTTTTCCTTTGTATTTTCCTGTCTTCTCTTTCCAGCCTTCACTTTGGTCCCAAAGGCTGGCTCCATAGATATTCCCTTGAGAAACTGTCATTTGAATCTTAGGTTGAATTTCATTCAGTTTGTCCCCTCTTCTAGGGAGTATTCCATTTTAAACCTTCAGTTTTAAATAGTAAAAGGGATATTTTAGCAACCTAAAGGAAACCCTGTGAGCAGATGGTACCTATCTCAGCCATCCTTAAAACCAGTAGCTTAAAAAGGAGTCCTGTATTTGAAGCTGCATCCATAGGGAGTTTACACTATGACAGTGAAATAGGTAGGAATAAAATCCCAGAGAGCATAGTCTGACTCCCTGGCCTTCAAGGTTATTCTGCACATACAGGTTCTCTGAGCTGGAGGGGATCTTAGAGTTTTACTTTGCAGGGCCCCATGCTATTAGAATTACTACTGTGAACTGCATTGGTAGCCATTCCAATGCTCTAGTGCCCCACTGGGTCTATCTAGTAGGGCAACACACACACCCCCCACACACAAAAGAATCAGGGCAAACCTGGGGCTGGATGGTAATGGTGACAGGGGTGGATGTAGCTGACATATGAAACTAAACTGGACATAGTGTTCATTGCACACAATTATCCGATTAATCCTTCACCACCCTCCTCATCTTCTTGACAAAAGGGAAGAGAGGGTGTTGTTTGCCTGCTTGCCCTTTGCAGGATATAAAATCCTTTCCTTCATTTTAACTTGATTTTACCTGTAAATGAAATGACATGAAGAGGAGTCCTATTATGAAAGCTAGACTATTTGTAGGGCTCCTTTATAATCCTCACCCCCAACAAAGTTGCAAGCTGGCTATTGTTTAAAAAACCTCTAGTGCTTTGGAAAGGAGTGGGCTTACTATTGATCCACAGACAATGAAAGCCTGTCTTACCTCAAGCCTTGTCATTGAGATTGGTCAATGAAAATGATAGCACCAACATTCCTTGTTTCTTTAGCAGGCCTCCAAACATGCCACATAGCAACACATTTGCTTAGAATTCCGAGTTGAATCTTTGTGGGAAGCTCTTGCAAGCTTTTTAAATAAGGTATTTAACATCACAAATTCTCCACCTTGTAATTACACATTTTAAACTTGCTTGTATTTCAAGATTATATGCCCCTGAGAGGCAGCTACTCTGTCTTAATCATCTTGGAACCCCCATTGCCTGGCCCTGATTTTGGCATTTGAAGGTGCTCCCTATGGGAGCTTGTTGGTGATGCTGAGAAACACAGGATCAGGAAAGGGGAGGCAGATGCACCATTGATTTAGCTCTACCTGGAATTTAGAGTAATCTGAGGCCAAATTCTGCTTAGTCAAACTTGACATCTGTAGCTGCTTTTCTCAGAATAGCCCAGGAACGAGAAAACAGAGGCTCTTGCCAATTCTATTGATGTCAAGGACGCAACTCCATATGCTGAGAAGCAGAAAGCCTCATTTGCACTGTTCATTCTTGGCCAGGACGTGGAAGTAATGGGCAGGAGAGAGATGAAGCATATTTATCATCACCCTTTTTTCTCCTTTCCCCACCAGACTAGAAAGAGAAGAAAATAGAATTTACAAAATCAAGGTAGCATCACAGTGATTTTTAAAAGCCCTAGATATCAATGCTAGGCTGATCCTTATTAAATCCCAGTAAAGGTCAGTTAGTAGCTCCTGTGAGAAAAGTCTTGTGAGTCCATATATGGACTAATACCTTAATTTAAAAAAGTGGAATTTTCTAACTACAAGTGTATCAAGGAGCAAGATGTTGAAAACTGCTGGCTTTTCAGATATTTGTTGAAGAAAACACACACACCCCACACACAAATTTAAAAAACCCATTCTCATTTCAAAATGTCCTAGGTTAGCTAGCCATAATTAACCTTCTTTTTAAGCCAAGAAATTGTATTGGTGTGTAAAAGGAGTGACTGAAAAGCCAAGGCCAGGAACAAGGATTATTAAGTTTTTTTCTATCTGAATTGCCCTGGAGGCAACTTTGTCACTGATGTGACCTGTGACCTGATTCCACCCAAGCCCCTGATCAGGCCTGCATTTGCCTCTTCTGCCCACAGTCAGCCATTTCTGTACCTGCAAACCCATGGAGCCTGCCTGTTGAATTCACTCTAGAGCACATCCTCATGCGACTGTAGCTAAAGTGCTTATTGCCAACCCTTAAATTCAGGTGGTTCCTCTGAGCCTGGGAAGATATATTTATTTCTGTGCCTTTGAAAGCTTGTTAACGTGGAACTCCTGGGAGCTGTGGGAACATCTGTTGAGTGCACTGCAGGCCCTGGTCTGTTCTGAAATCAGCAGTGACCACGAAAGGAGAGGGCTTTGCCCTTGTGAGGCGATGTTCTGCTGGCCAGCGTAGACGGAATTCCTGACCCCAGAGAGCTCTTTGAGTGAGCGATTTACTCTCTCTGAGCTACAGTGTCTTCATCTCCTAAAAGAAAGACCTTTGGAAGGCTTTGAGCTCAACTCGAATATTTTCTCTTTGTTCATCTTCTCTCTAATTTAAATAGCAAGAATCTAATCATTGTGAAAAAGACCCAAGTGTGGGTAAGAACCGCACACTTTGAAGGATCCTGGAGAGTAACTTGACTTTTTGCTTTGACCTTAAAGTAAGTACTTGGAGACTTCTTGTTGATAAACAAACAAAACAAAATCAAAGCCTGAAGGAAACTTACCTGAAGGACCTTTAGGAAGTTCCTTTGCCTTTACCTCAGGAACAACCATTTGCAATGTTGCCAGTCGGTCTGTGTCCTAAAGAAAGGCAGAGCCTTGAATGCACAATTGAAATCTAAGCAGTTTGTATTGGTCTATAGCAGTGGTTCTCAACCTTTCTAATGCCGCGACCCTTTAATACAGTTCCTCATGTTGTGGTGACCCCCAACCATAAAATTATTTTCATTGCTACTTCATAACTGTAATTTTGCTACTGTTAAGAATCGTAATGTAAATATCTGTGTTTTCCGATGGTCTTAGGCTCTACAGGTTGTCACGACCCACAGGTTGAGAACCGCTGCTGTAGAGCCTAAGACCATCGGAAAACACAGATATTTACATTACGATTCATTAACAGTAGCAAAAGTACAGTTATGAAGTAGCAATGAAAATAATTTTATGGTTGGGGGTCACCACAACATGAGGAACTGTATTAAAGGGTCGCGGCATTAGGAAGGTTGAGAACCACTGGTCTATTGTGTCATTAATCAGATGGCCTTTGGGGCCATACTCCTTTCTTTTCTTTGGGCTTTAGAATAATTGTTTTTTTCTTTATAAAGAAAGAAAATGAATAGGTACTGAGTCTGGCTCTTCCTTTGTCTTATAGGAATTTTTTTTAGCCTTGAGCACTATTCAGATAATTATCCACTAAAGAAACACCTACTGTGGGCCTGAGGCACTGGGGATATATTGCTCTACAAGACAGGAAGAATCCTGCTCTCATGAAGCTTATATTCTAGAAAGGAGAAGTAGGCAATTCAGTAAATGAATACATAAATAATTTCACAGAATCTGAAAGTGCTGTTAAGAGAGTAAAACAGATGGGTACCTATAAAAGTGCCTGGGCATGGGGAGAGGAGCTGTTTCAGTTTGGGGGACCTATAGGTCTTGTCTGAGGAGGTGTCCAGGGGGCTGAACCTGGACAATATGGAGATGCCAGCCATAATTGCTTGTTCCTGCATTGGCCACTCACATTATTTAATAATAGTTATAAAATTAAACATAAATGTAAAATGGGATAACCATTGATAAACAGTTTGGTGATTCCTCAATAAATTAAACATAGAATTACCATATGACCCAGCAATTTCACTCCTAGGTATATAGTCAAAATAATTGAACATAGATGTTCAAACAAAAACTTGTACATGAATGTTCATAGTAGCACTTTTCACAATAGCCAAGAGGTAGAAAAACCCTAGTTGTCTATCAGTGGATGAATGAATAAACAAAATGCATCATATCCATACAATGGAGTATTACTCAGCCAATAAAAAAAGAATGAAACACTGATAGCTGCTATAACATGGATGAATCTTGAAAACATTATGCTAAGTGAAAGAAGCCAGACACAAAGGCCACATTTTATATGACTCTACTTATATGACATGGCCAGAATAGGTAAATCTACAGACAGAGAGTACAGTAGTGGATGACTAGGGGTTTGGGGAAGTAGGAAATGGGGAATGACTGCTAATGGCTATGGGGTTTCCTTTCAAGGTAATGAAAATATTCTGGAACTAGATAGTGGTAATGAGTACACAACACTATGAATGTGCTTAATATTAAGGAATTCTACACTCTAAAATGGTTAAAATGATATGTATATTTTACCGCAATTTAAAAAATTAAACCCAAGTGTGATGCTTGACACCAGTCCATACCAAGAGACATTTATATACCCTTGGAAAATATCCTGAAAAATAATCATAGACTTTCTGGCTTAGTCCTTTATTTCAGGGAGGAAAAGTTATAATTGGTATTTATTTAGGCCCATACCCTCTGAAAGGAGGCTTTCAGGGACTTATCAAAAGAGAATTGGACACCAATATAGGTGTGCAAATATACAGGTGTGCACATCTCTCCGATATTTAAAGCTCTAAACTACTTAGAAGTGAACAGGATGTGTTTTATACACGGGCCTCCACTGATGCACTCTAATCTCAAATTGTTGTTAATATATGAGGAACATTCTCAACTAAGAGCTTGTTGACTATCTCTGGGGTCTTAGTAAAAACAAAAGACTCTGGGAATGAGGAGTAGGAGGGGGTGATAGTCCTTATCAACATCAACAACCTTGTGATTAAAACAGGTGGAAAAGGTTTGGACAGATTTTCCAAGACTAAGCTGAAGACGTATCTGTAGATAGAGGTAGCACGTGGGAAAGGCAAGAATACTGACCTGGCATTCAGAAGACCTGGTTTTAGTCTTGGCTCTGCCTGCCACTAAGCTGCCTTGTGCACCTAGGATGTCATTTTAATTCACGTATATATGTATTATCTATAAAAATTAGTAACTCCCCCAAGCCTAGCATCTGAAAGAAATACAAACGGGAAAAGAAGCAGTTTTGATCAAGCTTTAACATTTTAGCCATAGCAGTAATCCCTTATACTTGGTATCTTTGAGTTTGATATGTCATCCATCTGACATTTCTTAGAATGGGAAAAATTGGTGAAAATTGGTAAACCTGAAAAAATATTGATGACATCTAAAGAGTTTTCAAACCTCAGGAATACATGATTGCTATGTTCTTATTTTTAAAAATTATGTCTCAAGTAGTATTCATTTAGTGTCTCAAGTCGTTACAGCCCTATTCTTTCTTTGAGTGGCAGGAATAAAATGTTAGCTAGGCCTCTTTCCCCCCTACCAGTTCCTCTGATCTACACAGTTATTAGGAGGTGAAAGTATATTTAGATATATTTTTGAAGAGGTGGATTTTGATATATTTAGGTTTAGGTATAAAGCCCTAAAGTCCTCTACTGGCCTGGTTTAGAAAATGTTGGACTCTCACAATTACCAACAATCCAGAATGATCTGTACTGGTTCTGTCTACTAAACCACTTGTCAGGGTAGCTTCCCACCCCACCCCCACCACATACATATACCTTTCCTTTTTTTCCATCTGCTTTTCCTACCAAACTCAACACTAGAAATAAGCAGTGCTATCTCTTGTTTAAGCAATTCTTGAATTCCGTCATAAACACACGAGAGAAGTGCAGTCTTCTCTGTGTGTTTGAGGCCAGTTGTCTGCTTTCATTTTGACCCAGTTTCTTTTGGGGCTGGGAGTAGAGGGAAATTTTAGGCATCACAGGAGATTATCCGTTGATACTTTCAGGAAGTTGTCAGTGACATGTGCCTGAATAGTAATTACTTGCCTAGGATCCTATATTCACCAGGCAGTTATTTGTTCTCAAACAGGAGGAAAAATAAATTTTTGTAGTTTATTGTGAAACTTTCAGCCTCCACCAACTACTAGGACCTCCATGGCAGGTTTAGAGTCTCACCTGCAAGTGTTAAGGCTTACTCTCTTAATCCCCTCTTACCTGGAGGCCTATCTCTAACAAGAAGTGGGGAGATAGAGCCTAGCCAGGCTAATTAAAGTGATGCCAGTGACTTTCTATGAACTCTAGAAGATTGAAAAAAAGTGACCACTATAAGATTAAAATTCTACAAGAAAGGTCTGAAAACAATAAAGACTTCTAACTTACTTCTTCTATATAGAAACACTAGTAGCCTGGTTCATGGATTCGTGCACATTGAAAGGAAATTAATTAGAAGAAATCCTACCTAATAAAATAGTAATATGCAAATTGACCGCACATTCGCTACGCCCAAGCCACGCCCACCAGCCAAACAGGGCAAGTATGCAAATTAACCCAACCAAGATGGTGGTTAATTTGTATACGCTGAGGGAGGGAAGAGTTTAGACTGAAGAAAGCAGAAAGCAAGGCGGCTGTGCAGGCGGGGCGGATGGTTTATGGGGTGGGCGGCTGCGGCAGCGGGCAGGGCACACAGCGGCGGCTGAGGCGCACGCGGCCTTGGCGGCCTCAGCAGCAGCGGCAGGTGGGGCGGGCTGCAGCTGGCACTGTGCGCAGCGGTGGCTGCGCGTGGGGCCGCGGTGGTGGCAGCAGTGGCGGCGGGCGGGGTGCACAGTGGAGGCTGAGGCATGCGCGGCCTTGGCGGCCTTGGCAGTGGTGGCAGGCGGGGCAGGGCTGCTGCGGGCGCCGCTGCACACAGCGCCCGCAGCGGCCCTGCCAGCCCCGCCAGCCCCGCGGAAGCCCTGTACTTGCAGGAATCTTCTTGCAACGGGCTCCTTTTATTTTAATATCGTTATTCGCCTTTCTCTATAATAGAAGTGTCAGAGATGAAAGAAAATCAGTAAAATGTATATGAAAATAATATATAAATTGATTAATAAATAAACAATAACAACATAACAACAGACATGATATAAAAACAACATCGACACAAACAATGACTGATAAATTCATTAAACTTACTCTAATATCTCCCTGTATACCACATTAAGAGTAAAAACACTTCCAGAGTGCTTGACTAATTTCCCTTGTGATGAAGTATTTATAACTTTAACTTTAACATCACTTGCTCTTTTGAACTCGAGAGAAAGCAACATATAACTGACCATGTCCAAAAATGGGTTCAGGTAGGAATATTCCTACTCTGTCTAGAGTTTGTCCTTGCAATTTATTAATAGTCATTGCAAATGCTGGCATCATGGGAAACTGTCTTCAAATTAATTTAAATGGGAGGCCAGTGTTGAAACACATGCATGTGATTGGTGCCAGAGGGAGCTTTATATGTATCGTGTATACACGAGTCAACACTTATTTTTAAATTGCCAGTGTGTGTCATATGTACTGGCTGGTTGGTTGGTCAGACAGTTGGACCAACCTAGCCTTTTATATATATAGACTGGAGGCACAGTGCATGAAATTTGTGCACGGGTGGGGGGGGGGGTTCCCTCAACCCAGCCTGCACCCTCTCCAATCGGGGACCCCTTGGGGGATGTCCAACTGCAAATTATGCTTACACTGGAAGTGAACTACTTATCATTTTATTTTAATCATCACTATTGGTGTACCCTGTAGGTGTAAAATTTGGCTTCCACACTGTCAGCATTTCTTGGAGGCCATACTTCAGAGACTTCATAGATAGTTCTGAGGTCTTTGGCCTTGCTCTGAAGTTACTGGCTGCCCAAGTTATCACTCGAGGTGGTGAATTTTTCTACATTGTCTTGGTCTTTTTCTGGATCATTTTTATTCAGTTCCTCATTTGGCCTGTGATAATGGCCACATATTGTTGGCTTTATAGCTTTCATAGGTTTTCTTGAAGGAGTAGGAATTTTTGGAAAGGCTCCTTTCCTTGAACTCCCTTAAAGACATCTTTTCACCCTCATGGATGTCTTTAGTGCCTGGAAGGACAAAAGAGTGAGCGCAGAAGGACATTGTTTTGTGGGGAAATGGATGGGATGAAAGGGGAAAAAGTCTTCATGAGAAAAAGTATGGGTTGAGGATGGAATCTGCCAGGCAAGACCAGGAAGTCTTGAGCATATGCCACTAAAGAAGAGGAGGAGAAGTTTGGGTGTGGTCCTTTCATCCTGGACACTGGACCTGGGTTAATAGGGCTTCTTCTTCTTTTACCTTCTTTTGGTGAATGGGATTGGTTGTTACATAACTGTGCTAGGAGTTTGTGGTTTCCTGGTCATCTTCACCATGTCAAAATTTCCCAGGGCCCTACCCTAGGCCTCCTAAACATATGCTTTTCTCTAGGACAATGAGGGGTCACACCCTCAAGGCTTAAATTAATCAGGAAGCTTCTCCTCCAGCTAATGGTTGCTCTGGGAGAGAAACTTAGACATCATAAAGCACCATCCTGACACTTCCATGGTGAGGGGTGAGGAGGCCAAGATGCTTTGGTAAGAGAAAGGGGGCATTTCTTTAGCACTCCTAAGCCTTCTCAAACTTATGGACCCCAGGTTCAATTCTGATGGGTCACATGGTAGGGAGATGATGCTTCCTCCAAACGTTTCCCTAGGCCACCCATTTCAGTGTTCATTGTTCTTTCTCATCCTTCACCATTAGCTAGTTTTCATAAGAGTTACCTAAAATCTTTTCAAGATAATGTGACTGTCTCTGTGGAGATGTGAATCATCCTGCTTCCCTAGTACAGGTTGCTCTTATGCACCTTGAAAACCATTCACTTCTTGGCTACTACCAGAGAAATTTTCCATCTCAGCCCCCTTTTTCCACTGTCCATGTGGCTCTCCCCAGCTTTCTGTTTTCAAGGTTGAAATCATTGCCTTTAGGCTATCTTTAATGAATAGAGTTGCTCAACTGGTTATCTTAGCTTTGTTTAAAATCTTGGGGGTGATCATAGTAGGTATAGTATCTAAATTTGGGGTTTAACAGTATAAGGTGAATGAGGCAGGAATTTAAATTCCTGAAGTTGGGCTTCCTGTTTGTATGTTGAAAACTGCACCTCCCCCCACCCACCTCCTCAGGGAACTTGGGTAATCAGACCCTTGGTCTGAGGATTGCAGACTCAGGTTCATAGAGGACAGGAGGCCCAGGCCCTGTCAAAGTATGGATCAGAGGCAGGGCAAAAGGACCCTAAGGAATCCATCTCAGCCCCTGCCACCAGGCTTTGGAATTGCTGAGCTTGGTACTGGATGTGACGTTCACTGACTTCCTGCAGAGGACTCAGGGCAGTGAGGCCTTGATCTAAGGAGTCCGGCCTTGGGTCAACAGAGGGAGGATCCCATGACCTGTCAGGGCTCAAGATGAGGAACATGAGGGAGGAGGGAGGGATCTTGGACCCTAGAACAGAATCATCCCACCCAGGGCGGGATGACGACAACAGGCGATTTCTGCATCCTGGTCTCAGAGACTCGGGGGCTTTGGTATAGGGAGCAGGACCTCAGATATGCGGAGGACTGGCCCAAGTCCTGCCAGAGTCAAGATGAGGACCCCAAGAAAATACTAAAGGGACTCTGGACACCACAGCATAGGGGACCCCACCAAGGCCCTCCCCCGCTGTAAGCCCTGGTAGTCCCCAGGGTGGGATGATGATGACAGGCAATTTCTGCATCCGGGTCTCAGAGACTTGGGGGCTTTGGTATAGGGAGCAGGAACTCAGATACACAGAGGACCATCCCAAGTCCTGCCAGAGTCAACATTAGGATGTAGCGACCCTGAGTCGCATAACAGAGGGGACCCCACAGAAACCCACCCTTGCTGTCATCCCTGGGACTCCCCAGGGTGGGATGACCACACGCAGTGTTTCCTGACTTCCACAAATGGGTCTGAGAGATCCTGGGAAAATGGTATCAGACAAAGGGCCTCTGGTCCACAGAGGGGAGGGCCCAGGTCCTGCTGAAGTCAACTGCAGAGGCAGCAGTGAAGTTGTTAGGCCTCCGCACTGCCTGGGCCGGAGGCTAACAACCTCACCGTGCCCGCACCCTGCCCCCCCTCGCGTTTAGTAGTCTTTTCAGTCATGACGGCCGTAGGCTATTATTAGTATAGATAGATAGGGGTCCTGGAGTGTGAGAGGGCACTCTGCAAAGTTGCTGTCGTACAGGGTGTGGAATGCAAAAGCCAGTGTGCAGTAAACCAGATTTGGGGCCGACAGTGCCCCAGCAACAACATAACCCATGGCTGAAGGTGGAATTGCACAGCCCCGCAAGGAACCGGACTCCCTTCTCTCTGCTTTCGGGGTACGTCACCTGAGAACCACCACTGCCAAGTCAGTGCAGCTTGGCAGCTTCTGAGTTGAGCGTCTTGACTCCTGGTGGTCAGTGCGTGTCATATGTACAGGCTGGTTGGACAGTCACTTAGCTTTTTATATATATAGATATACTTCATGCTCTGAAGACATTTCTCAGAGGTTTCTTATGCAGAGAACTTATTCCTATGTGTGCATAGGAGGTTTTTCCTATGTAAGTAGGGAGGTTTGTGTGAAAGAGAATGAGGGAGAGAATCAGAATATCCAGGACTCAGCACATGCCATTCCTGCTAGCATCCCGGGGTGTGGGAATTGGTGATAGTCACAGTCTTTAATAGCTGGCCTGACTTGGGAATTGACCAGTTAGAATGGATGCCAACCACATTGTTCAAGTGGGGTCCTGCACAGCCCATTTTGTGTCCAGCTTTCATTCATTTTTAAACATATGTTTTCATTGATTTTAGAGAGTGGAAGGGAGATGGATAGAGAGAGACGTTTATGAGAGAGGAAACATCATTGATCAGCTGTCTCCTCTATGCCCCCCACTGGGGATTGAGCCCACAACCCGGGCATGTGCCCTGACCAGGAATCGAACCATGACCTCCTGATTCCTGGATTGATGCTCAACCAATGAGCCACACTGGTTGGGCAAGGTTTTTATTCTTTAGCAGTCATATTGTGGAGGAAGGTGGTGGGAGGGGTCCTACAGGAGGAGTTTCATCTGCTTTTCCTACCACACTCAATGTTAGAAATAAGCAGTGCTATCTCTGGTAGTAGGGGGAGTTGAGGTATCGGGGCTGTGGTTATTTACCAATCGGTATGGATGCATCTGAATATTTCAACAGTCAGTACAGGAACTGTAGCTCTGAGAATCTCTCTCTATCCCAGACTTCTAAACCAATTTCTATCAAGAGGTAGATGGTTGTTGTTAGATATTTATTTATTGGCTAGTATCCTTGTGTGATTATTTGCTCCTATGTTATCAGTGTTCATCTGAATTGCTACGTGGTTAATATCCAATCATTTGTCCTCAGTAATCTCTATATCTATGATATTTAGTAAAGACAGAGATCTGCTGACTATATCAGGACCCCAAAACTATTTTAGTCCTCACCTGCTCTGAGCTCATTTACCTCTTGTTGGTGACTATTCCAAATTGAAGGAATGCAGTAAAGTCACTGGCCTCCAGAATTTTTTTTTTTTTTTTTTTTTAGGAGGACTATATTACCTATTTTCAGAAAAAGACTGAAATGTTGGAAGTAACAAAAAAGTTGTTGGCTAGATGTTTGTGTAGGATTCCTGAGAGGTGTACAGGCTAGGCCTGATTGCCTGATGGCTGGCTGGAAGGACAGCATTTGAGAGAGTTTGCAGCTGGGACATCTGATCGCCACCGAGGGGACTTCATTGTTGGCAGAGACGCTGCCACTTTTCCATCCTGGTCTTAAACAGGACTTTCATGTGCTCTAGAAGAGATGCTTCTCTCTTCATTAGGTCGTTGCCTTGAGAGCAATTTAATGCAATTTAAAAATAAGCTCACAGTTGAATACCTTAATGTAGTTAAGCAAGCTGTTCCTGACTGTGCAAGCTAAATTATTTGTCTATTTATGAGAGTAGCTTACATTATATTATGCACATACTGAGCCATGGCATGAATGTATGATAGCCCCATATAATATGAGCATTTAGGGTGGACTGTTTAAATAGATTCACAGGGAAATAAGTTTTCAGCAGGATCCCTTACAGTGCATGAGCCATCTCACAGCTTGATATATACCTTCACATCTTGTGCTAAATATGTTTTCTTCTCTTGATCCTCACACACATTATTCTAAATTTAAGAATCCTGTTTTCTTTCCATGGTTTGGCTTAAATGTTGCATTATGTTTAACTCTAACATGCCCTTATGACAGAGTTTGCTAGAGGGTCAGAGTAGGATTTGATGCTCAAGTGTTATTACTCACGGAACCCCTGTTCTTCAGGGTTTGGCTGAATTAAGTATGAACACATAGAACCACAGAAAATGGGAGAAAGTGTCAGTTTTTTGTAGAGTTCTCTGATCGTGGGTTAGAATGGAGAAGACTTGGGTCTTTTCCTTCATTGCCCGAATCTTGAGTCTTACCCAGATTTCCCACCTAGAGACTGCTGCAGAAGTTGGAACTGGAGAGCAAAGATCTTCCTGGGTCTGTCAGCTAGCAGCTGGCTGTGGAGCGTATACCCAACTGCTTGGTTAACTGGGTCAGTGGATGTCAGTCTCCTTAGGATTAGTCTCTCTCCTTCCCCAGGGAAAGGCTAGCCAGAGCCTTGCATGGAAAAGCTCTCCTAAGAAGGGCCTTGGAAATCCCTTCTTGGGTGGGATTTAGTTTTAGTGAAATGACATGATTACAACCAGCATATATGTTTTAAAAGTAGTATTTAAATATTAAAAATATTTTTTAAAAGCATAGACTTAAGGTTTAAAAAGAATTTAAAAATTGCTCCATCCATCTACCCATTTTAAAGCTAACACTCCTCTATAACTTTCTCATTATTGGTCATTGGGCCTTTGAATACTTGCCAAGTCAGCCTATTTTTTTTTTTTTCACAATGAGCTAAAATATCCTCTATAGATTTATCCCTAAAATTGTCCCTTGGAGATACCTAGATAAAGTGTTGTCTCTCTTCCACATGATAAACTTACATTTATTTAAAAAAATTTTTCCATGTCCTCCCACCCACACATGCCAAGTTAACATACCCAGTTCATTCAGCCATTCCTCATACAATACAATTTGGAGTTCCAGCATTATCCTGGGAGCTGTCCTCTAAATATGTTCCAGTAAATGTATATTCCTAAAAAAAAATGCATCACTAGAACTGAAGGGGATATTCCCGGTATGGTCCACAGTAGAAAAGGTTTACCTTTCTAATCATGGAAACCAAATGCACATTAAATGCAACTTACCTTATTAGCTTTATTGTGGATTTTGTCCCATCTCTGAGTCATGCTTAACTTTCTGTTGATGAAAACAGCATTTTCCTATGCTGTTGTTTAAGCCAGATATCCCCTAGCCTTTACTTATGTAGTTGTGTATTTGGACCCAAGTAGAGAATGTTACATCCTATAGAACTAATCCATCTCTCACACCTGCCAAACCTTTCTGGCTCCATACTGTGTCATTTGATGCATTTGCTACCTTTCTCAGCAATGTGACCTCTACATATTTGTTGGGGATACCCTTACTGTTACTGTCTTCATCCAAGTTCATATGGAAATGTTAAGCTGGGCAGGCCAAGGATAGAATTCTGTGACAAGCTGCTAGCAACCTCTGGAGATAGATGTCAGTTTTGAGAATGGTTTATATTTTAAGTGTTACATCTCCCGCCCCCATAATTTTTAAGAATTTCATAAGAAACCTTATAAAATGCATTGTTGAAGTCTGTATGTTTGTATAATCAAAAGGAAAAATGAGCTTAGGCAAATATGGCCAATTCTTAGTAAAATTTTGCTGCCTTCTGGCGATGGCAGTATTTTTTTCCTGGCTTCTCATGAATAATTCCTTTAATAAACCAGTTTTGATTTTTCCCAGGATCTCCCAAGGTGACCTCTATACAACTTTTTAAATGGACCTTCTTTTTCAGTTTCAAACATGAATGACATTTGCCAGTACCCCAGCTTTTGGCACATCTTCCATTTTCCACTGTTACACTCAGAGATTTCTGACGGAGCTGTAGTGTTAGTGATCTCTATTGCAAGGACTCATAATATCGAGACTGTGATCTGGAGGCTATGTTTAATTTCACCTTAAGCCTGTTGTCTGATTTTTTCCAGACCATGGCTGTTGGGAAGAGAACTTATATTTTTCCAACTTGTTACACTGCATGTACAAAAGAAAAAAATATATAGCAAAAAGTCCAGAGCACTTCATCATCATACAGCTTTCTAGTTAAGTTAAATGCACAAGGCCCAGTGTGTGTGTTGGGTTCTTTGATTTGCAACTGGGCCTCTTCAAGTAATAAAAGCTTATTCTAAGGATTCAGGTGGCAAGAATAGCAAAAATGGCCCCTTGAAAATGGAAAATTGAATCAAGAAATGTCAAAGATGTGGTATTGGCCAATCTATGACAATGATTGGGATCATCTGTGGCCACTGCTATAGCAGCAGCAGTTCCATGTAGCCCTAAGCCAAGAATAGGCTCAACTCCTTTCTTTTTCTTTAAAGTTTTCCTGCCCCTAGAGTTGACCTCAGGCTTAGTTTATTTATTTTTCTTCCCTCAACTTCTATCTATGCCTTGTCTTTATTCCTGCTCCACTAAACCATTTAAGAATATATTTCTCTACCTCAGAATTTACATTTACCCATATTTTTGACTTAGTCAAAACTTTGCCTCACCCATGGCATTTTGTGGTCTATTTCTTACCCATTCTTTTGTCCTGGGGGACTTTTATGATGGTGTTTGGAATAATTAAAGAATGGATCTGCCCAAATACTTCAAGAAATTAGATAATCTGTGTTATTTGTCTTAGTAGAACTGAATTTTCCTCAGGTTTTGGCTTTTCAAACAGATATGAGGAACTTGCTAATGTCTCTATCTATCTGTTTGATGTTATTATGAGCAAACACTGTGTCACTCAGTCTCTTGTTGAGGAAAACTGCTCACCTTCTGGACCACACGGTCTGTCTACCTGACTCTGACTCATACACAGCCGGCAGGGTTACTGATGTGCACCTCACCCAAAGACAGCCAGTCTGCGGACTGGCCAGCAAGAAGCTCTTCTCATACAGGTAAAATGTGCTAATTGGGTTCTTTCTCTTGGAAGGATCTTAACTGGAAAATGGGAATAGGAACAGGCAAACAGGAGTAGAAGATGAAACTCTAGAGAGAGACCACGAGAGGCCAGAGAGAGACTAGGGCTATTTTCCTAAGGCATTAGACATTATCTAATGTCTCCCACAGTCTTTGGGCAGATCTATATAATGATATACATAAACTAGGGGCCCTATTGCATGAATTCATGCACCTTGAAAGCAATTGTGTGCCACGAGGCTGTGGTGGGTCTCGGCCGATCCTCCGTGTCCCTGCCTGGCCCCTCCTGCCGTGGCCCCCAAGTTCCCTGTCTGCCGGCAGCCCTGCTCCTGCCACTGCGGCCACTCCCACATGCTGATGGTGCGGATCGATTGGGGCTGGCACCAGTAGAGGATGCGAGCAGGGCTGGCGCCATCAGTGGGTGCAAGTGGTGGCTGCTGCCCCAATGGCCCCTAAGGAGCAGGGGGAGCTGGAGAAGCCTTCAGGGGTGATTGGAACGGCAGCCGCTGCTCGCACCCACTGATGGCGCCGAGCAATCAGGACCGGTGCCAGGTGCCAGCAGCAGGTGTGAGTGGCACCTCCAGTGCTGGCTGCGGGTGCAAGTGGGGCCGGTGCCGGCAGTGATTGCGAGTGATGGCTCCAGCACCAGCAGTGGGTGTGAGCGGGGCTGGTGCTGGCAGCAGGTGTGAGCGCCCAGCAGGACTGCAGAGTGCAAGATCAAAGAATTTTCAGTAACCACCAGAGGCTTGCCCCGATGACAGCGACCAGTGCCCCGCCTTGGTCTGGCACCCCTGCTCACCTGCTCCACCATTCCGCCATGGCCAATGCCCGCCATGCTCTGTGCTCTGCTGCCTGCTGCCAATGCCCAAAATGTTCTGCATGCGCCCTCTGGTGGTCAGCGCATGTCATAGTGACTGGTTGTTCAGTTCTGCCATTCAGTCTATTTGCATATTAGAGTTTTATATATATAGATATTTATGCCTGTTTTATAAAAGTCAAGGCTCTGGGGAATGGGGAGTGGGAGGTTTTGCAGAAAGAGTTAGAGCCACACACTATTTCAAAAATGGTATTCTTTATTCTGTAGTAGGAGCTCCATTCTTCTCTTGAGCATGTCCTTCCCTCATCTCTCTTCTGCTGGGGATCTCCCGGAGGCCTTCTCTGGGATATTAAAGGGTGCCTACCAGTTTCCTATTCAGTTTGGCCCCTCTTGGTGATGTTTTCTGACTTTGCCTCTTGGTCCTTCCCTGTGCTTTTTACAGTGTCTAGTGTGCTGCCTCCAGTGTCAGGGACACCAGCAGGCTGTGGGTGCTAGCCCGTGCTGCTCCTGCAGCAGCCGTAACTGGGAGTCCTGTTAGAAAGTACCAGAGCCAGACTCTGGATAAAGTGGTGAAGATAGGCTTTATTTAATAGCTGTTGCAGTAGAGGAAGAGACTCCAGTATAGAGCTGGGATCAATTCCTAATACAAGAACACATGGTAATTCATTGTCAAGGAGTAGGGCAAGGGGTCAATAGATGCGGGGATTCTTGCTAAAATGATTTAGCAGGATTCTTGCTACAAAGGCAGGGCCCGAAGACAAAGCCCTGTTGAAAAGAGTGCTCAGAGAAACCTGTGTCAAGGAGTCTTTGTCAGCCCCCAAACCCACCAAATTTGTATTGTGTGTCTGGAATCACAAATGATTTGCGGCTGCATCTTGTTCTTGCTATGAGATCCTCTTCTCCCTTTTGTGTGACTCAGTTATATTTGCCTAAAGCTGTACTGTGTCAGTTCCCATTAGCTCAAACATGGTGAGAAGACAGGCTTATCCATTTATTTCTTCAGGCTTTGTTCACAAGTCCAGGACCGCCAGGACTTGTGGGGTGAGAAGGTTTGTCTGGGAGCAACCTGAGTAATAGACAAAGTACTGCACTCAAAACCATGTCTTCCTAGTCCTCCAACAACTGAGGCATTTGTGGGACGAGGCTTGTGGGATTGACCGTCTCCTTCCTTAGGATCTTATGTGATAGCCTCTCCCCAGCCCTGCTTGCACAGGGACCCTGGTGGAGCCGTCAGCCTGTCAGTAGCCTCAGACCAGTCACACCAGACACTGCCTGGGAGTCCAGTCAAGGCTCAAGCCAGAGCTGCTCCCTGCCCTCTCTCCACCCTCCTTAACACTTAGAAAAGACAAAAATACATTAAAAAAACTCAATGTACCCAACCCTGGCCCCTGCCTTAAAACAGAAAAGTGCGTTTTGTTCTCAACACTCTGTAGTTCATACTTTTAAAAAATTAATTTTGACTGAACCACCTCAGGCTCGTTTCCAAAGAAGTGAAGTTTTACTGAAAGTGATTGGAAAGAAAGGCACAAATGGATGTTTAAAGGAATTAAAATGCAGGAGTTAAACTGGGACCTTGATTGGGGCTGTGGGTAGAGGTGGGGGCTGGAGGATTTAAGTGCAAAGGGAGCCACAGCTGAGAGCATTGTGGCTCTGAAGCAGGGAGAGAAAAACCATTTCTGGTTCTCAATAGAAGAATAGCCATTTCTTTTGATATTTCCAAAATTGCCGCTCTCAGGGTTTGCACTGCTTTTTCAAGGCACCTTTTCCCTTTTGAGAACGTGCTAATGATTTGGCATCCTGGCTCCTAGCTGCATTCTCCTTGTAAATGTGTGTGCTTTCAAGTCTTTACTCAAACTCAACATAATTTCTTTTAGAAAAGCATTTTTTTAGGAACATGGGATAAATCCCAGAAAGCTCTTGCTGTTTTTATTGTCGGTAAATCATAGATTGTTTTTCACAGAGTACTGCCATTTATTTGTATTTCCCCACAGTTTTTGTTTTTTTGGAGTTTTGTTCTATTCGAGTGGCAGCTGAAGTGATTTTGAATGTTTTCAGCATGCTGTTAATTAAGCAAATGTTTCAACCTGGAACTTTAAAACACCTGGGCTGGCACACTGCTCTGAATCAGAGTGCAAATCTTTGTAACTGTGGATGTCAATTTGGGGTAAAACAGACAGTAGATGGTGAGAAGCTTCATGCTCTACTCATTTTTTATTTTTTGGCAAAATAAAAACAGATGAGTATGTGTCAGACTCTTCAGCAGAGTTTATTCTCACCAGCAGACATGCTTCATGGACTCATTGGCTAACCAGCAGTAGCTCCCAGCATCTGAGTGCAGATAGCTTAGGTTTAGTTTACTTTTGACCCTGTTCCCTTTTTACTTCTCTATTCTGCCTACTCTTGGGCTTGATCATTTTAAAAGCTTGGATAGTTTCAAATGAAGAGTCCAGATTGGTCATGGGAATTGCTAGGGTGTCTAGTGACAGTTGGAACCCAAATCCTTCTACTCATTCTTTCTTCCATCTGGGGTATTCTGATCAAAAAAGCATGTGCATAAAGAACTATATTCGACTAGAAAATGAAGCACCATTTTATTAACAATTGAGCAGTCACCTGATGACCTCACACAGACACCCGGGCAAGAAGGGGGCTGTGGTAGGCTGAAATGAGTCACAGTGGCTGTGCCTGTGGAGTAGACCATCCTTAATTGCATCCTGGCTAAGGTGAAGAGCTAAAATGGGTTGAGCTAGTTGGTTTGCCCATAGCAGTGTTTCTAAGAGCAGCACTAGTGACATTTTGGGTTAGGTAATTCATTGTCATGGGGGCTGTCTTGTGCCTTGTAGGATGATTGGTAATTTTCCTGGCCTCTCCTCACTAGATTTCCCTAGCAAATATCCTCTGCCTTTGTTCTAACAACCAAAAATATCTTCAGACACTGCCCAGCATCCCCTGGGGTAGATGGCAAAATTGTCTCCAGTTGAGAACTACTGGCCTATGGGAAACAGACCCCAATTGGTCTGGGATCCCATTGATACTTATGTTATGAAACAGAGGCTTAGTCATAGACTCATGGGAGAGGGTCTAGAATAAGATTTTAAAAATAGAGTGCAGAATGTGATTGAAGCTCTTTCAAACATTGCTTTCCAAATGTTACATATTAGATATATCTGGGGAGCTTTTAAAAATCCTGATGCCCTAGGCACACCCCAGTGTTAATTACATCAGAATCTCTGGGGGGAGGGCATGTGGAACTGGACCATAAAGGTTTTTTATTTTTTTAATATTGATTTTAGAGAGAGAGAGAGAAACAGAGATGTGAGAGAAAAACATTGAACCTGAAACCTGGGTATGTTCCCTGACTGGGAATTGAACCAAGGACCTTTTGGTGCACGGACGATGCCTAACCAATTGAGCCACATAAGTCAGGGCTCAAGGTTTTTTTTAAAAGAGCTTCCCAGGGATTCCAATGTGTAGCTGAATTTGAGAACCAATGCTTTAAGTACAGTCCTAGTAAGACATGGCCTTATTTGCAGATATCCTATGTATGAACAGCTTCTTGCTGCTGTTTATTCTATGTAATTGACTGCCAGTAGTTCTCAGACTTCAGCATGCATCAGAATCACATGCAGCTGGAGGGCTAGACATTGAGGAAGAAATCTTTCTGATATATTAGATCAGGGTGGGGCCCGATGTTTTGCATTTCTAGAGTTCCCAAGTGGTGTTGATGCTGCTGGACCAGGGACCACCTTTGAGAACTACTGTTGATGACCATCATTTCAGCCCTGTTACCTAAGGAGCAGTGGGCCAACCATGCCAAGTGGACAGCAACACACAATGACAGATATAGAACTATCTACCAGACATGCCTATTTTCTCACCTTTTTGTCTTCTCATAGTATTTCCTTTCTCCATCTTTCCTAAATTCACAGCCCACTTGGTCCTATAGAAGGCTCTCTGTCATTGTTAACCAGCCTTAATAGTCTTCGGAAGTGCTCAGAACTTCCACTCACAGATTTCAAGTGCCTTCCATATCTTTATTTATTAAATCTGTTTTTCTTCATTTACTAGCATTAAAGATTTTAGAAAAAGACCTTTTATTATTTTAATTGTTTTTAGATTGCCCTTATTTGGTGATATACTATCAGTGGGGATTTCTTTCATTCTCACTGTAAATGTAGTATGTTGCAATACTTTGTTATTTAAATAAACTTTGGGGGTTAACTTAGAAATCTAACAAACATTTTCACACAATGAATTAATTTCTGACAGAAAATCTTTGGAATTAGGAGACTATATATTTAATGTAGCAGGGTTTTTTGTTGTTTTTTTAACCTGTGAGATATAGGTCTCCATATTTAAAACATGATTGCTTTGGAAGTTCCAAACTCTGAAGACCAAGGCTATGACTAACATGTTCCTGTTTATATCTCCCATTAAAATGAATATCCAGCCCTCACTGGTGTGGCTCAGTTGGTTAGGCGTCATCCCCTGCACTGAAGGGTTGTTGGTTTGATTCCCAGTCAGGGCACATGTCCGGGTTATGGGCTTGATCCCTGGTGGGAAGCATGCAGGAAGCAGTTGATAGATGTTTCCCTCTCACATCAGTGTTTCTCTCTCTCTCTAAAAATAATATCAATAAAAAATATTTTTTAAAATGACTATCCATCCAGAAATATAGAAGGTATTAATGGGTAAATATTTGGCCAGTTAAGTACCAGAGCTATGCAAGGGGCTTTTTGCAGGAGACCTGAGGATGTCATTGAATTGAGCAGGATGTCTCAGTTGCCCACTGCTACTGCTTGGAATTCTTTGAAGCAGGACTGCCTGCTCTTTTCTTATGTATTGACACTTGGATTTTCCCATTTTGAGATGGACTGGCCCAGTGTTTGGTATTTGCCCATTGCCTTTGCAGAGCCAACTTCTCATAGACATTTCTGCAACCCCAGCAGAAGCTATTTGGACAGATTTTAGAAGAAAACAAATATGACTTAGTGTTAATATGGTGGGGATGAGCACTGGACCTAGAAGCCAGAACTGGGCCCCAGTCCAGGCTCTGGCACTAATGAGTGGTGTGACCTTGAACAGGTCACTTCACTTATCCTGCCTTCATCTTTCTGGTCTGGAAAATTGAGGAAGTTAAACCAAGCAGTCTGTCTGTAAGTCCCTCTCCAGTGCAAAGTTTTATATTCTTAGGCTAAGGACACATGGGAGCAGAACTGCGTGACGAATGGGCTATTCTCTAGTCAGTAACTGAGGGTGCTGAGTTTGGAGGAGGGCAAGAAAGGTGTTTGGACACCAATGGAGAATGTTTGGCAGCTTTTCTGTTTTGCCCCTCAGTAGCTAAATAACACTGTATTGGGAAGCTAGGAAAAAAATTTGTTTTCCAATTGAGCCCTTGAATTTTAGTCCTCACAACCAATCCTATCTAATAAAGGGGGGATATACAAATTGACCATCATGCCGTAACAAGATGGCTGCTCCCACAGTGGAGGCAAGGATTCCATAACATAAGATGGCTGTGCCCACAGGGAGATCCCATAACACAAAATGGCTGTGCCCACAGCGAAGGCTGAGTTCCTGTAATGAGCTTTAATGAATAATCAGCAGGGACCTGAGGCTGCCCGGCGCTGGGCCAGGGCAGGGGACCTGAGGTTGCAGCCCCTGCCTGATGGGGCTTGACAGGGGACCTCAGGCCGCACCCCCTGCCCCAGTGCTGGGCTGGAGGTCCTCAGGCCATGCCTCCTGCCCACAAGGCTTGATGGGGACCTCAAGGCGTGACCCCTGCCCTGGCCCAGGCCCGAGAACCTCAGGTCGAGTACCTTGCCCCGGCGCCAGGCCGGCGGACCTGAGGCTGTGCCCCCCTGCCTGGTGGGGCTTGATGGGGGACCTCAGGCTGTGCTACCTGGCCCAGCCTGGGGACCTCAAGGTGTGCCCCCCACCCCCACCCCCCGCCCCAGGCCAGGGGACCTCGGCCATGCCCTGCGCCCTGGCGCTGGGTCAGGCAACCTGAGGCCGCACCCCACCATCGGGGCCTGATGGGGGTGGGACTAGCTGGGTCTGGATCTAGCCCAATGGGGGTGGGGCTGGCCGGATCTGGGTCTCGAGCGATTTTGAGGCGCATGTGGGTGGGCGGGGGCTTGACTCTGGTTCCCGTGGTACACCCCAGATTCTGACAGGAAGAAGATTTTCATATACATTTTACTAATTTTCTTTCATCTCTGACACTTCTATTATAGAGAAAGGGCAAATAGCAATATTAATATATTTCCTCTAATTAATTCCCTTTTAATGTGCACGAATTTTGTGTACTGGGTCACTAGTTTTAAAATAAGCAAAAATATCTTAGTGAATTAGTATGCTGGATCCTCTCCAAAGGATAAGTAGGTGGCCTATTAAATTCTGTCTTAAGTAGATAGAGCACCCCAGGTGTGAAAAAGTTCCTTTAAGATGTTCCTTCTTAAAAAGTCCCCAAAAGTCAGGATGAGAGTAAAGTCTGGTTCCCAAGCTTGTTATATCAATTGTCTTTTCTCCCCCTGCCCCACCCCCACCCTCCGGGCTTGTAAGAGATTGATGGTTCCTAATGTTGTGGCTTTACTGAAGGCTGACAGTGAGAGAAGACATGGGGTTATGTGGCAGTTCCTCACTTGTGTTAAGCAGGCTGCCTTGTAGATTTGTGGCAGAGCAAAGCAGGTGGTCAGAGCTGTGAGGGAATCTAGTGTGCCATCTTCATGTTTCTACAGAAAGGAATAGTTGTATGCATAGAGTTTAGTGTATAGAAAGGTTGGGCTTATCCCTGTAAGAAATCAGGAGTAAGGAAGCGGTACAAATGTTAACTTTAAAGAAAAAGAAAGGACCAAAGAGAATTAGAGAGTTGAATACATATAGCCAAACTATGTCACAAGGCAAAGGGCTGGTTGTCTCTACAACATGCTAGCACAGTGGTTTACAGAGGGGATTCTCATGCTCACTCCTAGAATAAAAGCAATAAAGGGACAAGCCCAGGAAATTCCTTTTGCTTTTAATCAGGATAAAGCATTGTATTGAGACCTGGGAACGAATATTGGATTTCACTTTTAATCTCCCAGACGTCAGTCTCTTTACAAGTGGTCATTCTCTGAAAGGTACCAGTCAGGAGTGCTTGGCATTGAGTTCCAGAATGGCCTTTATCATCTTGATGACAATTTTTCCTATTTAGTTAACAGAATAGTCAGTTGTAAAACTACAGTGATTCATGTAATTAGAGGTTTCTCTCTGTGTCAACAGAGAGGATATTTGGAGCTTAGTAAAGAGTTGGGCAACTTTTATGCCAAACTTCAAAAGAAGTTGTCAAATCATGGGATATTTTTTAGAATGTCAGAACTGGAATATGACCGGCTGCTAATCATCCTCAAATAAAATTCTTGATTAATTACAAAATAAATTACCCAACGTTGACAAAATTTACCTGGATCTCATTGAAGTTTTATTAGGTTACTCCCCATGCCAGGTGAAAGGAAGAGGGAAAAGATGTTCCTCTTCATTAATGCTCCACTTGAAACAAACACACAAACAGAAACAAAAAGCTACAGTGCCCATAAGGATGGATGGGGGATCTTGTAAAAATTTAATCCAATGAAGTGATTTTTTTTTTGCCCTTCCTGGATTGTGTGTCTTCCCTGAATGTGGGCAGCTGAAAGGTATGCATAAAATATTTCTGAACATCAAAGTGAAAAATTTCCACAGCTGTCATAATAATAGTTCATAAATAAATGCTATTAAAAAACTGCTTGAACATTTCATAAGAATAAATGAATCACAGCAACTCTTGGAAAGATACTGCAAATTAATTAAGCAACCACAGGGCAGGATAAAATTCTGAAATATGAAATTCAGGAGAATTCCAGTTATGAGTCCATTGTCAAGGTTGGTTGTCACCTATTTTTCTGCTCCTGAGAAGTTTATTGTTTATCTCTTATTGCTTGGGTCAGAGGTTAAGATAATGCCTACCCCATGAAAGTTCTGCCAGCATTTTCTTTCTTTCTTTCTTTCTTTCTTTCTTTCTTTCTTTCTTTCTTTCTTTCTTTCTTTCTTTCATCTATCTATCTATCTATCTATCTATCTATCTATCTATCTCTATCATGTGTGTGTCTGTCTGTCTGTCACTGCAGCACTCAGCATCTGGCTTATAGGATATTCAGAATTGACTTATTTATTATACACCTGTATAACATTTATTTTATGCCAGGTACTTCTTAGGATTAAAAAAAATAAACTCACTTAATCCTATGTAATCATATCAAATAGGCATTCTTATCCCATTTTACAAATGAGAAAATTCCTGAGCCTTAGAGAGGTTAATAACTTGTTCAAGGTCACAAAACTAGGAAATGACGGAACTGGAATTTAAATCCTAGGCCATATGGGTTTGGAGTCCATGATCTACACTCTGTGCTGTGTTGCTTTTCTCAATTAGTATTTGTTGAAATGAAAATAACAGATTTGTCTATGAAAAGTTTATAAAACAAATTCACATGTCATTTCATTTGCTCCTTAAAGTACCCAGTAAGGACGGTATAGCTATTCCTGTTTTAAGATGGAGAAAACTGAGTCTCCTGAGTCTCAAACAGGTGAAAGATTTTCCCAAAGTCACCTATCTAGTATGGGGACAAGTGGTTGGCACCTGGAGCCCCTGACTTCAGCTCTGGCCTTTTTTCTGCCTTAGCTGCATTGGCATAATAACTCTGCTGTAAACAAGAATCCACTGCAGTCTGCCCCTTCTATTCCCAGCTCTCTCCACTTTCATTTATCCTGAAGTCAGTAGGCACATTCCCATGTAAGGAGTGGGGAGGGATCTTTGTCTCAAGGAGGGTTCCTCTAAATACCAGCTTTTTGCAGTTCCTCCTGGTATATCACCCATAGTTTTTCTCTAACTCCCTGTTCAGCTAGTAATCACTTATGGGAATGGATTGGGGAAGTCAATGTTAAGTAAAAATTATCAGGTAATGTTCTTTTGACTGGGTACCTGTTTAGTATCTGGGCCTTAGTGCTCACGGCTGCAGGTCTTTAGAGTAGTCCATTCTGGTTTTCCATCAAAGTACTTGCGAGCCTCAGGGATCAAACCCCTCTCTTGTTTCAGTCCTGTATACTCCATTTTATCCCCTTTGACTACAGACAGAAGCTGTAATGAATTTGGGCTGAGTTCCCTACTTCTTTCCCAATAGAAATCTTACTTTTGATCCAAGTTGTTAATTATTTTTCAAAAACCTATTTATTTATACGTCTATTTACTTATATCCCATCTTGTTTCACAGAAGTTGAGGTAAACTAAGGGAAACATAAAATAGTAAAATACAAGTGGAAAGTAGAAAATAAAGATCAGAGAAGATAGAAATTAGAATTTGGCAAGGCCTGAGGATAGAAATTTGACTTCTTGATCTTAGCCCAGAAAAAAACAAAATAACAAAATGAGAAATACAGTCAATTTCAGAATTCTTATTGATGATGAGGAGGAAAAAAACCTGTAACTCAGAATATCCCTTGACATTTCTTTCTGAGGGTAATTCCCTGAGAAAAGCATTGTAGGCACTGTGGTTATAAATGTGACCTTGAATCTTTCAGTCTAGCAGGCAAGTCAGGCAAATTAAAACCAATGGAATAAAATAAATACAGTTCAAGGACAAGTCAGTATGGGAGTGCCTAGGAAAGAAAGACTCTGACAGAGGGATCTGGGAAGGTGACAAGAGGTTCCACCTGATTGAGCCTTGAAGGAAGGATTTAATTTTGAGTGGAGACAATACTGATAAAGAGATGGGCATTCCAGCCCTAGAGAATGGAATGAGCCATGGTCAAAGTTATGAGCTTGTGTTTGGGGGTGGTACAGGGAGATAATCATTTGGGTCAAGTATGTGAAAACTGAAATGGTAGGCAAGATAGGAAGGGGGGTTAGCATGAGACCATGCCTTGTAGGAAGTTCGATGATTTCCGAGGAAGGACCATGCCCCGACCTTGCTTGGGTAAGCTCATTCTGGCACTGGGGTGAAGCATGTATGTGTCACATAAGCAAAGGTCTAAATGGGGGATCAGTGAGGGCACTGTTGCAATAACAAGAGAAGTGACCAAGCCCCAGCTAGGCTGGTGGCAGTGGAAATAGGAAGTAGGAGATGGAGAATCTATGAAAGCTAAAGTTAAACAGATTTGTCCAGATGTAGAGGTTTAACTAGGAGACAGGTAGGAAGTGGGACAGGAGAAAGTTAGGAGGTAGGTTTGGGATATGCTGTGGCTATCCATATGCTGATTGGATCTTCTGGAGTCTCTTCTGGATTTGCTGCAGTATAATATACTGGTCAAGAACTTCGACTTTAGTTGACTTAGACCCGGTTTTGCATTATGGCTCACTAGCTATGCGATCTTCCATAAGCAATCCAAGCCTTAATTTTTCCATCTGTAAAATGGGGATAACATCTACCATTACCAGTTGTGGTAAAGATTGGAGGAGAGCATGCTCATTTGGAAAGTTCTTAGCATACTGTGCAGCTGAACTACACAGTCTGGTTGGGATTATTTCTACTCTTAGTACTTTTAGTCTGGTCTTGCTCCTCCTTCTATTTGTATTTCTGTTTTTTGTGTGTCATCTGCAATTCTGTTGGAAACATGGACTTCTCAAAGCATATTCAGAGAACCTCAGTGTCCTGGCTTACCTAGCAATGATAGTACACACAGCAGAATAGTGAAGTCAAGCACCGTCAAGAAAATCTGAAGTATTGAAGATGATTCCCCCTCCCCCAACATGTGTATTTTGGCCCTAGTCACCACTGGAGAAGAGGAGGGGCACTGTTAGGATACCAGGTGACATTTAGATTTTGAAGACAAGATTCTGCACTCTGGGGAGTGAGGAGCTGCACTGCTAGATGCTTCAACTGTGAAGTTCTCCTGTTGAAGTTAAAGTGCCCCTAAAGACAGAAAGGCAGACACTTTTGAAAAATGGAGTGCCAGCAATTGCAGTTTGTAAATGTGACAGTCTGCAAAAGCAGCAGCAAATGTGACAAGTGGGAGAAGTTGTGATATGGCCTTCTGTGGATCCCTAAGGGAAGTGGACACTAGGAAAGGATCTCTGTCTACAGGGTCAGTGAATTGTTATAACATTCCTAATTATCAGGTGTTTTACGATGAGCTTCTTGTTGGGGAATTCTCTCTCTAATTAACATATTTCCGCTCTGAATATGCTCACAAGTTTCTTCTAATTCCATAAAGAGTGGAAAAAAACATACCAAGAGCTCAGCTTTAATTGAAAATGTAATAATTAGTTTGTGGAATTCTACTCTTAATTAAAGAGCCAGATTTCTCTTGGTATCTAATTCATTTTCTGATGATATTATGCCCTGACAGAATTAATAAAGTTTCTGGGAATCTGTTAAAAATTTTTAAAAACTCTATGACTCAGTCTGAACCTAGAAATCTAGACATGACCTGTGTCATTCCAGTTTTCTTGGATCCTTTGAGTTGTTGGGGAATTAGGTCCTTATGTTGTTGTCACACAAATTAATGAAATGCTATTTTATACGAAACTAGAGGCCTGGTGCACGAAATTTGTGCATGGGGGGGTATCCCTCTGCCCCGCCTGCAATGTCACCAATATGGGACCCCTCTAGGGATGCCCGACTGCCCATTTAGGCCTGATGGGATAGGGCCTAAAAGGGCAGTCAAACATCCCTCTCACAATCCAGGACTGCTGGCTCCCAAACACTCGCCTGCCTGCCTGATTGCCCCTAACTGCTACTGCTTGCCAGCCTGATCACCCCCTAACCACTTCCCTGCCATCCTGATTGACGCCTAACTGCTCCCCTGCTGGCCCGATTGCCCCTAACTGCCCTCTCCTGCCGTCCTGGTCACTGCTAACTGCCCTCCCCTGCCGGCCTGGTCACCCCTAACTGTCCTCCCCTGCAGGCCTGGTTGCCCTAACTGCCCTCCCCGGCTGGCCCAGTCACCCCTAACTGCTCTCCCCTGCTGGCCTGGGCGCCTCCAACTTCCCTCCCCTGCAAGCCTGGTCCCCCCCAACTGCCCTCCCCTGCAGGTCTGGTGCCCCCTAACTGCCCTCCCCTGTAGGCCTGGTCCCCCCTAACTGCCCTCCCCTGCTGGCCTGATCACTCCTTACTGCCCTCCCCTGCAGGCCTTGTCCCTCCCAACTGCCCTCCCCTGCAGCCCTGGTCACCCCCAGCTGCCCTCCCCTGAAGGCCTTGTCTCCCCCAACTGCTCTCCCCTGCAGGCCCGGTCACCCCCAACTTCCCTCCTCTGCCGGCCTGGTCACCCCTAACTGTCCTGCCCTGCAGGCTTGATCCCCCCAACTGCCCTCCATTGAAGGCCTTGTCCCTCCCAACTGCCCTCCCCTGCAGGCCTTGTCCCCCCCCAATGGCCCTCCCCTGAGGCCTGTTCCCCAACCAACTGTTCTCCCCTGAAGCCTGGTCACCCCCAACTGCCCTTCTTTGCTGGCCCAGTCACCCCCTACCTGCCCTCCCCTGCAGGCCTGATTGCCCCAACTTCCCTCCCTTGCAGCCCTGGTCCCTCCCAACTTCCCTCCCTTGTAGGCCTGGTCCCCCCCCAACTGTCCTCCCCTGCAGGCCTGGTCACAGCCAACTGCCCTCCTCTGCCGGCCCAGTCACCCCTAACTGCCCTCCCCTGCAGGCCTGATTGCCCCCTACTGCCCTCCCCTGCTGGCCATCTTGTGGTGGCCATCTTGTGTCCACATGGGGGCGGCCAGCTTTGACCACATGGGGGCAGCCATCTTGTGTGTTAGAGTGACAGTCGATTTGCATATTACCCTTGTATTAGATAGGATAGCTGGCATTCATTTTTGAAGTTGTTTACATAGTATATTCAAGGATTTGACAGTCGCAAGACACAGCATTCCCCCTTCTATTTGAACAAAAGGGGCCACCAGTGCTAGTCTCCATATTTGAACATGAATGTGCATAGGGAGTTGCCTAGAAGTTTTGATTGGGAAGGTTCAAGGTGGGACCTGGGATTCCCCATTTCTAACAGGCTTCCAGGTAGTGTCCACACTCCATTCATGGAGCACACTTTGAGCTGTGGTCCACTCTGGCCCTTCTCCATCTTCTCCCTTACTCATGGGACAAGAAAAAAACAAAACAAAAACAGATCCAAGGGGATGTGCCCCCTCTTTCTAGACCTTGTGGTAGGTACTTGGGGGTCCTAGAATTCCCTGCCCAAATGGCCTAGTGCCTTCTCCTAGACCAGTGGTCGGCAAATTCATTAGTCAACAGAGCCAAATATCAACTGTACAACGATTGAAATTTCTTTTGAGAGCCAAATTTTTTAAACTTAAACTTCTTCTAACTCCACTTCTTCAAAATAGACTTGCCCAGGCTGTGGTATTTTGTGAAAGAGCCACACTCAAGGGGCCAAAGAGCCGCATGTGGCTTGCCAACCACTGTTCTAGGGTCTTCTCTGGCATTCTCCTCAGGTCCATTCACCCCAAATGGGTCCAGGGTTGGCTTAGGAATAGCTGTCATTGTTGGTTATCTGTTGGAGGCCCCTGGTGGTATAAGATAGGATTGTGGTGGAAAGAAGCGGCAAGTCAGGGTGTGGCAGCTCTCCTGGCACTGTTCCATTCTAGCACAGAACCCTGAGGAGTTCAAGAATTCAACCCAGTTTCCTCAGGTTCTTTGAGAAACATAAAAGGAGATTGCCATTGTCAGTAGGACTGGGACATCTTGTGGGCAGAAGTTGCCTGTCTTGAATTGGGGTGATGGTGAGCATATGTCATATGGGCTTCCCTTTGTACTCTTGCCCTGGCCTTCAAATGTTAGGGTAGGTCTAACTGGGAGATGCCTTATGACTTCAAAAGATTGAGACCTTTTATCCCGTCATCATTTGGTGTGATACACATTAGAAGTATTAAAATTTGTTAAATTGCTACATGGTATATAGTTCTACAACTTTAGTTTGTCTTATGGGCCATTCTGCTCTCTTTAAGTAGTTATGTTTATCAGCTCAACATTACTTTTAAAAATAAGACTTAAAATATATAAAATAATATAAAATTTTAAAAAATTATCCCGTGAGGAAGAAAATAAGATGAAATGCTTTTACATCTTATCATTTTGGTGGATTTCAGTAGAAGTTGGTTCTTGGTGATTAGTTTTGTGAGGGCCAAAGTTCCCAGTTGGATGCAGATTTTAGGGCTGATACTGAGTGAAAGGAGTAAAGGGTTTTCTGCTGAACTTAGCACCTCTTGCTGTGCTGTAAGTGTTCACCTGCACTTTGGAAACCTCCTTCTGTATGCAGTGAATGTCTGCGTTTTAGGATCCTCATGCCCAGAATAGCAGGCAGTCTTAGCAGGACTCAAGGCACTTAAAATCTGACACTTAGGATGTGGATCTCCCTAGGTATTCTCAGCTCCTCATTGCTCCTGTGGTGCCTCTGTCTTACCTCCTGGACACCCCACCCTTTCTGCCAAGGTAGAGAGGACCTGGTGGGTTCTTTGGATTTGCTGAACTTCCTGTCTATCTAGATCAGTGATGGCGAACCTATGACACGCGTGTCAGCACTGACACGCGTAGCTATTTCTGATGACACGCGGCCGCTGAGGCGGCCGCATGCCGAGGATGAAACATTTGCTGCTCCTGAGGATGAAACATTTGCAAAATAATGTTTTTTCCTCAAAGTGACACACTACCCGAGTTATGCTCAGTTTTTTGGTGAAGTTTGACACACCAAGCTCAAAAGGTTGCCCATCACTGCTCTAGATGCTCTGTGTCTACCAGGCCTTTCCTGGCTAGCTAAGGTCTAGGCTTCTTGCCACCTATATATTGGCATGAAAGATGAGGGTTGAAAGGAGTAATGGGAAACCTTCATTGTATCGCCACAGAGAAAGGATTGGAACCACTGGAGCAATTTCTAACTGACTTCTTAGTTAAATTGCTTGGTTGTTGTTGTTTTTTATCACCTTTATACCTCTGGGGCATGTGTTGTGTTTGCACCTGTGAGCAGTTTAGTGTACTTTTTCTCTCTCTTTTTTCCATTTGTTTTTCTTTTCTTTCTTTTAGTCTCTCTCTCTCTCTTTTACTTAAAAAATTGAAGTGAATTTACATAACATGAAATTAACCATTCAGTGGCATGTAGTACATTTGCCTATCCTGAACATTTCATATCAATGGAATCATATCATTTTCAATCTTTTGTGTGTGACTTCTTTCACTTAACATGTCTTTGTTGTTCAACCAAATTTAGCATGTATCCAGTACTTCATTGCTTTTTATGGCTGATTTATACTCCATTGTGTGTATAAACCACATTTCATTTATCCATTCATCTGTTGATGGATATTTGGGTTGTTTCCACCTTTTAGTTTTGTGAGTAGTGCTACTGTGAATGTATGTGTACAAGTATTTGTTTGAGTACATGTTTTCAGTTCTTTAGTGTGTATACCTAGGAGTGGGATTGCTGGGTTATATAGTAATTCTATTTTTAACTTTTTGAGAAGCCATTTTCCACAGTAGCTTCCCTATTTTACATTCCCACCAGCAATACAGGAGTGTTTCAGTTTCTCCATATCCTCACCAACACTTACTATTTTCCACTTTTATTACAGCCATACTGGTGAGTGTTGACATGGTATCTTATTGTGGTTTTGATTTGCATTTCCCTAATGACAAATGATGTTGAACATCTTTATGAGCAGTTTCTTGATAAGTCAGTACATGATGGATACTATGATGTCAGTGACTAAGATACATTTTGTAATGGAATTTTTGAAAGAAACAGACAGCATGGCATTTCTTGCCTTACCTACTTTTCCTTGTGTGCTGCTAACCTCTTGCTGAGTGTGAGTTACATGAACTCTCACTGTTATGCCATTAAGAATGGTAGGGAGTACCACTTTAGTCTAGTGGGAAGAAAAAAATCCGTTGGTCATTTCTAATTTCTAATCCTGAGGGACAAATGATGTTTTAGTTGACTAGATGAGAATTTTTAAATTTTATTTGCCAAGGATCCAATGGTTTTAAAGATAGTTTTTTAAATACTGAGGAGGATACCATCGGTTTCCCTGAGAAAAGCCTTGTAGGTTTATTTTTGGAAAATTACTGATTTTTTTTAAGCTTAGATGGTGGCAATTACTTTAAGAATTAAGTAATATTTCTTATTTCTATAAAATACACTTCCTTCTCCATTGTTTTATAGTGACCTGTCGTCTCAATCTAGTACTACACTAGAAAGCAGATAAAATATATTAACACCTGTATGTGTGAGATTTTCTCTTTTTTGTTCTACGATGTTTATATAAAAAATTAAGAGAATAGAGAGCCCAGTCTTAGCAACACATTATCTTTATCTTCATGCTGTCAATGTATATATTTATTTTTATCGCTTTCTCTCCATTTGACTTCTCTCATTAGCTGCAAATCCATATAAAATATCCTGCATTTCCATTTGTCATTTGTATGTGTCAACATTATTGAAATGTTACTTGATTCAAAAGCAGACAAAGGCAATCTATGGCATTAGGATTCAGGAAAAAGTTTTGTTGGGGAGAAATGGCTGGAGTTAGGCATGTGGGGGCTCCTGGGAGGGCTGGTTATATTCCTTCCTGATATGGGGTACATGGGTGTGTCACTATTTAAATTCAGGGAGCTGTATCCTTATGATTTATATTCTTTCTGTATTTATATTATACTTTTATACACATTTTACTGAAAAATAAGAAGAGCGAAAAACCTTCGCTTCTTCCTCAGTACCCTTATGCTCTTGATTTTAATATAAAGGCTTGATGAGTAAATTGGAAAATCTTTAGTCCTGATCTGGGGAGAAGGAAGCAAAGAAATAGATTTTTTATTAAATATTTCTTATGGAGTCAAGCTTTATGGTACAGAATGCATTATCCCATTTGATCTTCACAGCAATCCTGTGAAATGTTATCCCTATCTTGCAGATGGAGAAACCGAAGCCCAGGATATTTTTTAAATGTATGGAGCTCATACTGCTATATGTAATGAAGTTAGGAACTTGCCCTAGAGTGGTCTGGTTTTAAAGTTCTCTGCAGTACCTGGTATCTTTGTTACCTAGCGATGTTTGATTGTTATTTATTTCATGGAAGGAAAGGCTATGCTGCTGCTCTAGGAGACTTGGTTTGTGCTGGTTTGGTGTATGTAGTAAAGAAGTTTGCAGATGGGTCCCTGGAAATGGACTTTGACAGCATTCCCACCCATTGGGTTCCCCCTTCCTCTCAGCACTGAGCTGGCCTTCAATTGGACAAGGCTGAGGAATCTTAAGAGCTACTGACAGATTGATGGCCTGTTAGCCAGAGAATACCTCTCCTGCGAGGGTTGCGCCAGGGCTGTTCTCATTTCGAGCCTGGTGGTGTCCGCATGAAAACTGGCAGGAATAATGGACTGTTTGGGAGGCTGGATTGAACAGGATCCTAGTGAGCTGTCAAATGTGATTGCTGAAATAGTTTTAATATGAACTTATCAGACTGTTTAGGAACAGAGAACAAGCACAGTACATGTTATTTATGGCATTCACACTCTTGCAGCTAGAAACAAAATATAGCATGTCCCTGGCTCAGGTTTAAATTAGAATATTCTGGCATGCACAGATTAACTGAACAATAGATTTGAAAGACAAGCAAGAGCCTCAAATTAAAATTCTCAAATATAGGGGTGGGGTGGGTGGAATGGAGAGGGTAAGAGGGAGAGGAAGAGGGAGAGAGAGGTGCAGATAGATATTTGATATATTATATTTATATAATATTTATTAATATTATTATTTTACAGTGCAATTTGAAAATGTTTCAATCCTCAGATCAACTGGTTGTCCTTTACTAACTGTGGGGATAAGAAAGGCATTCTAATGCATCTATCCAATTGTGAACTATTTTAGCAAAAATGCTGTGAACAACTGCTGAATTACATTGTTTTCTTGTGGCTTAAAGACCTGTTTCGGAAGATCTTTTAGATCTTCTGAAATCATTTTAGCAACTCGGAAAGGACTAAGGGTTGTCCATTAAATAGATGGGTCCTTTGGCCAGGTTACTAAAATTGTATCCTAGTAGACTGTTTACTACCATACTGAGGAACTGATTACAGTGTGGCAGGTAGAATGTGTGCTTATGTGCAAAGGGTTCGCCTGTTTTTTCTTGCTCAGAGAAAGATGGGGCAGGGTTGAGATATGAAAGAGCCTCACTCCTGACCCCTCCTCATACCCTGCAAGCTCCAGGCCTCAAATGCTTGGGACCCACAGAATTTGGAGTCACACTCAGCTTTGAATTCCACCTTTGACCAGCTGTGTGACTTTTAATCTCTCTCTGTTTTCTCTCTCTTCTCATCTATAAGGGAGTGACAAATCCTGTCTTAAAGGGATATTTTGAGAATTAAATTAGGTAATATTTATAGTGCCTTATCAATAAGTGTTAATTATGTCACTCATCTCTTTCCCCTCTCACCCTCCCTCAGTAATTTGAATGTGTTTAACTCATATTTAAAAAATAGTTTAAGTAACCTTAAGGAAAACACGTTAAAATAATTCTAGTTGGGGAACTCTTAGGTTTGTAAGTATATTATTTATTACAAAAGGATTTATATTTTATTGTATTATTTTACTTGAACTATATTGCATATACAGATTTATATATATATATATATATATATATATATATATATATATATATAGAGAGAGAGAGAGAGAGAGAGAGAGAGAGAGATGTATATATACACACACACACACTTTTGGGGGGATCACCTCATATGTTTTGGGAAAATGGAAGTCAATGAAGAAATTTAAAATACATAGATTTTGATGCTTTTTTTGAGCTTTCATACTTAAATGCATATTAATAAAAGTGACTATAATCATTCTTCATGTTAACAGAAAAGCATTATTATTCAGATACAAAATGATGAAAGTAATTATGTATTTGTTCTGTAAAACTTAATGGACCTATGTTTATGGGGCTTGATAATTGAGACTGTTCTGTAGCAAATCTAATGACTTATTGTTTCTCAGTAAATACTAAATCAGTAAACCAACTCTCTTCAACTAAAATGGAAATATCCTAGTTCCAAGGATGTGGAGGACCTCTTTCGTAAAAAGTACTGTGCCTTTATAATCTTGCGGTTGGAAGAAAGTCTCTGTAGGCAGTCTTAGGCAATTGAACTATTATACAATACCAGAGGCCCGGTGCACAGATTCGTGCACCGGTGGGATCCCTCAGCCTGGTCTGCAGGGATTGGGTTGAAACTGGCTCTCTGACATCCCATGAGGGGTTCTGGGTTGTGAGAGGGCAGTTCTTGGGTGACACACCCTGGAATCGGGCTCCCCCTTCTCTGTTTTTGGGTGCATCACCCGAGAACCGCAGCTGCCAAGTCACCGCAGCTTGGCAGCTCCTGCATTGAGCATCTGTCCCCCTGGTGGTCAGTGCGTGTCATAGCTACCGGTCAGACGGTTGAACAGTTGGACGGTCGCTTAGGCTTTTGTATACATAGACCACAGGCCTGGTGCACAAATTCGTGCATGGGTGGAGTCCCTCAGGGTGGCCTGCAGAGATCAGGCCCCAGCTCGTGTCCCTAGCTTTGTAGCTCCACAGCCCCGCAGCCCCCCTGGCACCCCACCTTGGCCTGGTGCCGCCCCCTCACCTGCTCCACCATCCCGCCTGCAGGGCAATAGGTTGGGGCCGGGCTTGCTGCCCAGTCCTTCAGCGCCTGGGAGCCGGGCAGCGGCCCTGCCCTCCACCGCCGCTGCTGGTTGCCGTCTGTGGGGCAATCGGCAGGGTGATCGGGCCTCCGCTTGCACCGCCTTGACCTGGCGCCACCCGCGCACCTGCTCCACCATCCCACTGTGGTACTGCTCTCATCAGGCCCATCGGGGCTAGCAGCACCTCCACTGCTGCCCGCTGCCAGCAGGGCATCGCCGATGCCCTCCATGTTCCACACCGCCTCCTGGTAGTCAGCGCACATCATAGACAGCAGTAGAACTTCTGGTCGAATGACCGCCTGAGGGGCCAATTTGCATATTAGGCTTTTATTATATAAGATACCAGAGACAGGGTAGCATATAAACAATAGAAATTTATTTTTCACAGTTCTGGAGGCTGGGAAGACCAAGATCAAGATTTGGTGTCTGGTGAGAGCTTAATTCCTGATTTGTTAGCAGTCATCTTCTTGTTGTGTTCTCACAGGACAGAAGGGACAGGGGGCTCTCTGGGGTCTCTTTCTAAGGGCACTGATCACACTTGTGAATGATGCACCCTCATGACCTAATCACTTTCCAAGGGTTCCACTTTCCAATACTATCACACTAGGATTTAGGGTTCAAGTAATACATTTTGGGAGGACACAAACATTCAGTCTTATATTGCATGGACTAACCCTATTTTCTCATATTTTTATGATCTGCAATTGATAATGCTCTTGTTACCAGGATTTGGCCCAAAGCATAAACAAAGGTATGTCATAAAATTTGTTCTAATCTGACTTTTGTTTTCAAAAATTATTTGCAACATTTTATTCTAATTGCAAAACAGAATAATCCAAATCTCTTTCTCTGTTGATTATTCCCAAATAGAGCAGTTTCATTTATAAAACTCCCCATGGGCAAGAATCATGATTCATGTACTCTCAGTATATTTCTCACCCCTGAATTCTTAGGAATTTTTATTTTCTTTTGTGTTGATAATAAGGCCTCCCATGGGCTACCAGGTCTTCTTAAATTTTTTAATAATAATGTGATACTTACGATAAATTTTATCTTTTTACCTAAAAACATGGGCTAAAACATTGTAGAGATGTGAATATCTAGAGACTTCATTTGTTCAACCATTCTTTATTTATCTCTTCTTCAGCGGATATGTGTCGAGTGTATTCTATTGCTCTTCACTGTGCTTAAGTGCTAGGCACCCAGGGCTGAGCGGGACAGGCACATCCACTGCCCTCTGGAAATGACCAAACAGTGTGGAAGGTGGACACCAGAGAATCACAGGTCAAATTTCTGTGATAAACAAGATGAAGCAATCTAATCAGGAAAGGTGGGGAAGGCTGTCTGAGAGTTGAGCTGAGATATTAAGGAAGTCTCATAAAGTAATCTCGCCTATAAACTCAAAAATTCTGGCCTATGTTGCCCATTTGAATATGTCCAGTTTCAGGGGCAGCGATGAGCATGCCTCCCCCCGCCCCCATGCCTTCCTGGACAGTGCGAGGCAGCCTGTCACACACATGAACTTCCCCACCAACTAATCTTTGTGAAAAGCATGAGAAATGGAAAAACAGTTTCCTGGATTTCACTTAGTTCTACCCTGATTAGATTGAAGCAGTGGCCACATGGAGCAGCTCTAAAAACAAATGGGGCTGATTCCAGAATAAGTTTGCTCCCACAGATTGAGAAAAAAAAAAGAGGAAAAAAGGTAATAAAGAAAATTAATTAATTCTATACATACAGTCATTATCATAATCTTCATTTTGACTCCTGATGTGATGACAACCATATTTGCGGCTTGTACGGCCACGATACTAATTAGAATGGAAACAACACTTTTGATAACCCTCCACTTTGAAAGGGTTTATTTCATTTTACTTCGCAATATCAGTCTGAACACCTACAGACAGGCTGGGGGTTGCATGGATTTGACTGGATAATAGAGGAGCCTCTTTCTGGCTCTCACCATCATCACTGTTGGAAAAAATAACTTTCACTGAGTAAGCCATTGCTATAAAACCATGCTTCTCAAACCGTGTGTGGAAGAAGACTCGTTTTTTTCCTTTTACACTTTAAGCCATTATAAGTGAAGCATGGTTCTACTGTCCATGACGAAATTCACCACATGTGTTTGACAACACCGGACCTGGTCTATACCCTGTCCCATGAGAATTGAATCTACAGATCAAAGCAATGTCAAATCACTATATGAGTTTCTAAACAGTATACATTTCTGTACTTGTCTCTTTGAGGGTCAAGTAGCAAGTAGTTTGTGATCCAGCACTAGTAGCCCTAATGCTAAAGGCTTCTGTCTTCTTGAGACAGGAAGCAGGTGGGAGCACATCCAGCTGAGAATACTTTCTAACTCTAAACTCTTCTGAGCTAAACTCAGTTTCATCTCCTTCTTTCCCCTTATCCCTTGTCTTGTAGAAAACCTGAAGCTCAAGCTCAGGATCACACATGGCTTTTCATAGGCAATACTACCTGTATGGTCCAACAATCTAACATGTGTTTTAACATAAAGAGGGTTTTAGAGGAGTCCTGAGACTTTCAGGTGATACTTCACCGAGTCCTGAGGTTTTGATAGTCTTTATATGTTTAGGAAGAAATACAAACATTTTCTTGGTGTCAATCTCATAGGGTATGATGGCCAACGTAGCAGATTCACTCTAGGTTTTGCTTCCAAGATTTTTTGGGAAAGCAATGGAAAACAGCAGAGTGGAGTTAGATTTAGATACAGTGTTCTGAATAGTTGCAATGTCTAATGCTGTGTTGAGAACTGCACAGAACTTGAGCTAAATGAAAACTTGTCCTGGACTAGTAGGATATTAGAATCTAAAATAATGTGGCTAGCTTAAACTAGCTTAAAAATGTGGTTGTACTGAATGAGGACTGGGCACTTATAGCAAAAATGTTAGAGGGGCATAAATGGTGATGGAAGGAGACTTGACTTGGATGGGGAACACACAATACATATACATATGATGTATTATAGAATTGTACACCCAAACCTATATACTTTTAATAACCAATGTCACCACAATAAATGAAATAAAACTTTAGTACCTTTTAAAAAATATTTGATAACTGAAGTTCAATATATATTAACTATTTCCTTAATAAGCCTATATAATTTATTTTCAAGTTTATTGAGGTATGCATATCTTTCTTTGTTGTTATTAATCCTTACCTGAGGATATTTTTTCCATTGCTTTTCAGAGAGTGGAAGAGAAGGAGGGAGGGAGAAAGAGAGAGAGAGAGAGAGAAACATTGATGTGAGAGAGACACATTGACAGGTTGCCTCCTGCACCCTCAACCTAGGTACCTGGCCTTGACCAGGAATTAAATCCGAGACCCTTCTGTTCACTAGCCAACAACTCTAACCATTGAGAAACACTGGCAAAGGCACATCATATCTTTTTAAAGAGAGAATTAAAGATGTTTTGCATATGTATATACCCATGAAGTCATTGCCCCAAACAAGATACAGAGAGCATGTTTATCACCCCCAAAGGTTTCCTCATGCCCCTTGTGATTTATTCTTCTCTCAGCCTGTGATCCCAGGCAACCACTGCTCTGGATTTTGTCACTGCAGACTAGTTTACATTTTCTGGAATCTTAGCTAAATGGTATCTTGCCGTATGTATTCTTTTGTGCCTGGCTTCTTTCACTACTGTAATTACCTTAAGATTCATCTATGTTGTGTATATCAGTAGCTTATTCCTTTACAATGCTGAGTCGTATTTCATTCTATGGGTCAGCATATTTTGTTTATCCACTTCCCTGTTGGAGTGTGTTACCAGTTATTAACTATTGTGAATAAAACAACCATAAACATTTGTGTACAATTCTCAGCGTGGACATATGTTTGCATTTCTCTTGGACAAATACCTAGGAATAAACTGTCTGGGTCATAAATTTTTAACTTTTTCAGAAATCAGGACAGGGCATTTATACTAAATCCAGCCACCAAGCAATGCATGCACATTTACATGTTGGAAAACTTAATTTTTCTACATAAATGGTAGAACCATGTTGTGGGGGAGTAAGAATTTTTTGAAAAAATTCATGCTGGAATGGGCTCATAAAAAATAGACTCAGAACAGAGAGAAAATCTGAGATGTGATGCAATGAATTTTGGTCATTTAGGTGTCAAACCAAGCACAGGGCCTGGGGCTTGAGTTCAGCCACTTCCTGGCTATATGACGTGGGTCAGTTGGTTAGACTCTCTATTATCTATGAAATGGGGATGGTAGTAGTGGGATGACATTTTAGAGGGGTCCTGTGGGAATTAAATGGTAAATGTCATCTAATGATCTTAGTACAATACCTAGGTATTGCAAGTCTTCAGACATTAAGTTGTCATTATCTTTGTTGCATTTAAGGAGGAGTCTTAAGTAAGCCCTCCAAAAAGTGCCTAAGCTGCACTAGAGACAAAAAAAAAAAAAAAAAAAAAAAAGAAAAAGAAAAAGAAAAAGATGGAACTGGTGTTCAACATGTTTTGTTTGTGATTGTATGTATTCTATCCCTACTCTGGCTAAGCAGTACACCAAAGTCACTGCCTTGTGGAGCCACGTTGCTCCAGATAAACTGAAAAGATCCAAGAGTTTCTTTGTGAATTACCCAAGGGAAGCCCAGCTGTTACATGCTTAGTTCAGGAAAAAGTACAGACAGCTTGGCAAGTGCTTCCACAGCTTGTTTCTAATAGAGAACCAGAGGCTTCTCACAGCTAGCTAAGCCCTTGAGTATAATTTTAGGAGCATGAAAATAGCCTCTTTATGGTAAATGCAGTGCTACATTATATTAATTAAAAATGAGTTTCTAACTGTGTTAAATTGTTAACAGGAAATTTGACTAGGGTACAGTGGATGGTTGCATTTGCAAAGCACACAGAAAAATGGGAGATTACCAAAGGCTTGAAGTAACCTCATGATAGGCAGATTTGAAGCCACAGATTGCCATAGCCACTGTATTCTGTGAAGTCCTGATATAGGATAAAATCTTATTTGACCAGAAAAGGTTTTCAAAGAACAGAGAGACATTTCTTATCTAGTTGCATCAAAGTCACACATAAAATGGTATAGCCTGGCTGGTGTGGCTCAGCAGTTGAACGTTGACCTATGAACCTGGAGGTCATGGTTTGATTCCAGGTCAGGGCACATGCCTGGATTACAGGTTCAATCCCCTGTGGGGGGTGTGCAGGAGGCAGCTGATCAATAATTCTCTCTCATCATTGATGTTTTTATCTTTCCTTCTCCTTTCCTCTCTTAAATCAATAAAAAATATTTTAAAATGGTATAAATCACTAAAAAATGAATATGAGTTAGTAAGTCAGGTTTGTTCTTTGATAATCTACATTATCTACTTTGAACCAGTCTCCAAACTTGATCTTTATTCTGACCATAGTATAGTATAGGATCCATATTCTAGTATAACAAATATGGTGTATATAATATAATAAAATGCTCAGGTAACAAATTCAGAGACTTCTGAGTCCTTTCAGGGACGTGCTCAAGAATTGCAGATGCTCGGTTCCTGTTATTCTTGAATAAGCTCTGCATCAGATATGTTTTTTCAGTCTCGAAAACACACTACTTTCCTGGCACACAGAAATCTCTGGGCTGCTCTATTTTTAGCACTGAGAGCAGGTGGAAGTTGATTTGTGGTGAGTGTTACTGTGGCTGTGATCAGGAGACGGGTGACTAGTATCATTTGCTTATATCAGGGTGACAGTAGGAGAGAATTTGAAATAAATCCACCATGTATGCTGCTGCTAATTATTTGCTTTGTTCAGTGCAGCTTGAGACTAATTCTCCCAATATCAGACATTTATAATCTGGCGCCATGTAAATGACTGGGGAGAAACGTAAAAAGCATCTCATAGCTCAGGTTTATTGGAAAAGTTACTAGGTCTCAGATTAAAACCAAGGTGAAAGGCCTGGGGGCAGAATCCACGTCACTAAGTAAGTATTTGGGGTGTGACTTCCTGAAGATCTCAGCCTGAACATAAAGCCAACTTGGTTGGTTTCAAGGGTGAAAAATCCAGGCCCAGAGATTTTTTTTAGAAAATCAGGTTTCTCTGATACTAAACAAACAAAGTGGTTGGTGAAATTTCCCTGAAATTGACAAGGTGTTTGGGTCTGATGTGATTGTAAATAGACAATGGCCTGTTGAGAGGGGCCTTGACAAAGCAGGTTCTCGAAGGGAAGAATTGCAGTGCACTCGCAGCACATGAGCCTTCTTTTATGCAGGTCTTAAAAACAAACAAACCTTCCCATCTGTTACCCTCACCCTGTCCCCCACCCTGGCCACCAAGGCCCCTAGCTGAATACCTCTGGCACACGAGTTGCTCCTGACTTAGCATCCTTGCACTGGCTGTTCCCTATAGCTGGCATTTTGTTTTCCCATTATCTACCAACTCTCACCTCCTTCAGGGCTTTGCTCAGGTGTTACCCTCTCCAAGAGACACCTACTCTTACCACCTTATTAAAAATGGCAGCCCACACCCTGCCCTGATCCCCCCTCCACCGATGTCCCTTACCCTGCTCTAATTTTTCATCTCTTCCACAGCACTTACCAATTTGCAGCACGCTGTAGAATGTACTCATTTATTACTTCTTTATCATGTCTCCTGCTTGGTGTTGGCCTTTTCTCTCCAGGCCCCTCCCTGAGGACAGAGTTCTTTGCTGTATTGTTCACTGATGGATCCAAGTCGCACATAACAGGCACTCAATGGATATTTGCTAAGTGAATAAACTTATGGTGTGAGCACTGAAAAAAACTATATACTGGGTGGTAAGGTTGCCAGACAGAGGCTGTCTGATGTAATCTCAGAAATCCACATGCAGGATCTATCCCTACCTCTATTTCTTTGCTAGATGCATGATTTTAGGCAAATGAATGAACTTTCTGGACCATCATTGCTTCCTCATTATCCCTGAGGATGCTGGTGAGGGACAAAGAAGTCACAACTACCAGTATGAAGGGACTGTTTAAACATCTGTATAAACTTTGATCCTTTGTTATAGAGTTTACTGGTTCAAAGGCCAAAATTATATTTTCACCTAATTCTTAACCTCCATACACATAATGCATTATAGGATTTGAATTAGCCTTTATCAGCTGCTAGTTAAGGGACACTGTGCTATGCATATATAACCATGGACACAGACAATAGTGTAGTGAAGGCCTGGAGGGGTAGGGGTGGGCTAGAAGGGGTCAAAGGGGGAAAAAGAGGACATCTGTAATACTTTCAACAATAAAAATAAAATAAAATAAAATGTATACATAACTTGGAAAAAGTAAAAAATAAAATAAAGGACCTTGTGCTAGGTGCTTTTCTCAGATCACCTCAGTTGCTCCTCCTGACCACAATGTGATGTTACTGCTATCACCTCACTCTGTGATAGGGATTTGAGACCCAGAGGGGCACACCCAGTGTGTGGGACAGCTGACATTTGATGCTCAGCCTGTATCATTCAAAGATTCTTCATGCCTGTTCCTCTATGCCAAGAATATGTGATCTTTCTTTCCTAGTCATGGATCATTGGTCTCATTGGCTTAACCCCATTTGTATTCTGTCCCTCTATCACAGCAAGGAGAATGCATCTGCCTCACTAGGGAGGTCTTCTCCACCTGTGTAGACCTGCGTCCCAGGGGATTGGGCTCATTGCCATAGCTTGAGGGGCCTGTCAGATCTCAGAGTTTAGGTAAAAAATAATTTGAGATCTACTGCACTTTTGATTGGGAAACAACTCTTTAAATCTCCCATGTCAAGTTTTCCCTTCTCTAAGCTCCCTAATCCCAGGCAAGATTCCAATTACAGTAAAGAACCTGTAAAGCCCTCTAATTTTAGTCTGTTTTACAGGCTTAATTTAATTCAAAGATGATAAAGTATGACTTAGAAGGAACATCCATGTTTCTTTAATTCATGATAAACAAGCCATATAATGTGATTCGTCTTCCTTCCTTAGTGACTTTTCTTTCGGCCATGGGTTCTGGGGACAGGTCTGTGAACCACCCTGGGTTCAGAGCCAACTCTTATGTAACCTAGGAAAGAGGATGAAGAAATACAATATAGAACTTACCTCTAACCCAAATCCAGATTTTCCCATTTTATCTCCAACATCCCTTCTATCAAGTCATGGCAGAGGCCACTAGCAAGTAGCCAAGTTTATTTCAGTGTCTTCTTCCCCTCTGTCCCTTCCTTCTTTCTTTTTTTCCTTCCTTCCTTTCTTTCTACCCTTCAGGATACTCTTGAAAATAGTGATTACTTTATAGGAAGAATTTTGCTTCTCTATCAATCCACACATTCAAAACGCATGTGTTTATGAAGCACTGAGATGAAAAACCATGTTTTAATATTAGAAGTAGACTCCTTGGGGTTGGGGCAGAGCCTGGGAACAAGGCCTGTCCCATTAGTTGGTAGAGGAACAACCATGTTAAAAAAGATACAGGTTTCAGTCAGTTTGGTCAATATATCTCACAGTCTTACTACTGGTGTCCCAATCGCATATTGAACCAATTGACCTTCATAGTCACTCCATTTCTACTGAATAAGTCCTAGTACTTATCCTTAGATATTGATGAGAGGGCACCGCTTCAAGATCATGCATTGTGTAGAGGGAATAGTCCTCCTGCTCCTTCTCAGACTTCTCCACTGACTCACTCTGTTACTAGGCTTTCAGTCTAAGAATTCTGTCTTTGCTTGTGACACTTCCCCTACTAGGGATCCCCATGCACTTCAGATCTGTGTATCTAAATCCCAGCCACCTTTCAAAGCCTCTTTGTGATCATCACTACTCTGGGAAGACTTTTGGGATCATCTCTGGCCAAGGATATTTCTCCTTCTCCAAATGCTTCACTTGCTCTGTTTCTATGCCTCATTTTAACATTTACATATTGCCTTATTTACATATTGCCTTGTATTACTAGGAGTGTGTGTGGGTGTGTGTGTGTGTCTGTGTGTGTGTGTGTGTGTCTGTGTGTCCACAAATAGATTGCCAACTTTTTGAAGGTAGGGACAGTGTATCTTCTGTCTTTGTCATGGAATCTAGCACTCAAATCACAGCATATATCTCCTGCTACTTCCTACTGCAGAGTGAAGATTAATCAAGGAATAGTTAACAACTTTTTGAACTGGTTCTGTTACTTCCCTAAAACTAAACCAGCATCTTTCTTCATATTTCCAAGCAAACATCTAGCCGCTATACAGAGACAAGCTGAAGGCCAGCCCCTAATAAGAGCTGGTCTTCGCAAACATCTGAATAGTGGTACGATGGGAAAAAAACCAGAATGACTTAGTGGTTTCTGAAAGAGAAAAGGTTTTCAGAGAAGAATAAAGGCCAAGCTGTCTTTTTCAGAAGCACTCAGGACCAGATGACAGGCACATGAGGCCCAACTGAATGGTTGTTCCTTGACATTGAAAAGCATTTGCAACATGATTGTTGGGCTTGTGGATCCAGTGTCAGAAAATCTCTTGGGCTGCATTGCCCAAGAGGGAGATCTCGGCAGTTCCTTGTGCTGTTAAAGTGTTTGTGTTCACTTAGTTATCATCTGATCATATGCCAGCTGGTAATGGGATTGTAGTGGCTTTGCACAACAATGCAGTCCTCAGAGGGCTGGGAAAACATGACAGCGCTGGTGAGTGGCAGAATCCTTAGATGTCTCATTTAATGCTGGGTGATTGAGTGCATCCATGTGGAGGAGTGTTTTCAAGTCAGCATCAGAGCCCAGCAATTGCAGGAAAACATCAGAGCCTTCCGGGAGTGAGATGGGCTGGGTGGGCAAAGGCAGTTGTTGCAAACAAGCCCAGAAATCTTGAGGCAGAGCAGTTGCATTGTTTCGGTATTGGGGAACCTCACTGTCATGTCACATTGGAACCTTCTCAAATGTCCCCTTGGCATTTCTGGCCTAATGTGTTATGCTGAGCTCATTCAGTCCCTTTGTTCTGTTTAAGAATATGTAATTCTTCTTTATTAGGTGTGAAGTGGGAATGAGAAAATAAAAGAATCACAGAATTTGAGATCCCACTGTGGAAAGAAAATGGGACCATTTGGCCAGGAGTCTTTCTCAAAAGCAATGGGAATTTTAGTAGTTTCTGTTTTATTTATTTATTTATTTATTTATTGTGTGTGTGTGTGTGTGTGTGTGTGTGTGTGTGTGTGTGTTTGGGGGGTGTTGGTTTTTTTCTTTTTCTTTTCTTTTTCTGACTTCATGGTTGAATCCATATAAAATATGTGAGGCTTTTTATTGGATGACAGTGCTGTGTGGCCATGGACTTTATGAGTGAGGGGTGATTGGTGTCAGCCAGTCATTCACTTTATTCAGTTCACTTCAAGTGGAAAATATGACCCATATTTGAGTTCACATTTGATGTCTTAACCAGAGAAGAAATGTTATGTGTAGGAAGGATGTAATCGAACCATGCATTTGATAGCCTAATGCAAAACAACCTTTGAATTTGATATGCATGTAGAATTGGGACAAATTATCAGCTGTGCGTTATTTACCAAATTTCTACTTATCAGGGCCAGACTGGTTATGCCAGTCATTGGGAGAATATAGTCTTTGTTATTGTTGCTGAACTTTTTTGTAGATAGGAAATGTAACTTCATTTATGAGGTGGGGGAGATTGGAGAGTGGGTACTTTTAGCTTTACAAAAGGTGAAATATTTTGGGTAGAAAAATCATAGCATTTTCTAGGGTAGACATGTGTAGTCCAGTGCCTACTGCAAATGAGAGTTTCCTTTGTCTTTTACAGGCAGTAACTATTTTGTGGTTAACAGGTCATTAACATAGCTTGATGGGATCGTGACACTCTCTTGCTTTTGTATGAGTTTCCAGGAAAGACAGTTTGATGGAAAGAGGATTGATGAGAAGGTCATTATCTTTATCTGGAATATTCTCATCTGATTCTACCTTTTTACCCTTAAAAACTTCTTTCATCACATGCCTGCATCCACACCCTTCTGTGGCATGGTAAACCAATGCTGATATGTCCTTTGGATTTCCCCTCAAATGTCCCTTTGCCTAATTTCCAGGTTAGGTCCAAATCCTCATCATGGGCTCTCATCATTTGCCGCTGTGTTCCTCTCTGGATCTGTTACCCCTCTTGTAATTAAGTCATTGCCTGAGCAGTTAACTGTTTATTATCTGTTATGTCCATTAGAAATGAAAGCTCCACGAAGGAGAGGTCTGTATTTGTGTTGTCCAGTGAAAGTGCTTGGTGAATATTTGTTGAAGGAATTAGAGAACAAGTGAGTGAATGATTGGATTATTCCTGCTCTGCTGGGATTCAGCTCTGTGATATTGGGCCAGTCATCCAAGTCTCTCTAAGTCTCAGTGTGTACATCTGTACTCTGAAGGCCCTGGACTAGATGGTTTCTGTATTAATTTTCTGTGTGCCATAAGAAAGTATCACAGCCCTGGCTGATGTTGCTCAATGGTTAGAGCATTGGCCCGCGCCTATGGGTCTTGGGTTCAATTCCTGGTCAAGGGCATGTACCTGGGTTACAGGTTCAATCCCTGGCCTGGTTGGGGGGAATGCAGGGAGCAACCCATAGATGTGTCTCTCTCATATCAATGTTTCTCTCTCTCTTCCTATCTATCTATCTATCTATCTATCTATCTATCTATCTATCTATCTATATCTCTCTTTCCCTCCCTCCCTCCCTCCCTTCCACAGGGGTGAGAATTAAAAAAAAAAAGTGTCACAGACTGAGTGGCTTTCAAAAACCAGAAAATTACTCTCTCGCAGTTTGGGAGGCTTGAAGTCTGAAATCAAGGCATTAGGAAGGCCAGGCTCACTTTGATGGTTCTAGGGAAAAATCATTTCTTGCTTTCGCTTGTCCCCACATCACTTTGACTTCTACCTCTGCTTTCGCATGGCATTCTTCCCTTTGTGTCTGTGTCACTTCTTTTCTTATAAGGACACCAGTCATATTGGATTTAGGGCCTACCCTACTCCAATATGACCGCATCTTAGCTAATTACATCTGTAAAGATCCTGTTTCTAAATAAGATCACATTCTGAGGTTCCTGGTGGACTCTTATTCTGAGGAGACACTATTCAACCCAGTACAATTTGTAAGCTACCTCTCAATTTTCTGACTCTGTGATCTAGTCTCCTATGATTCCATTCTCCCATAGTCACAGCTCTGCTCTCCTCATGCTGGTCTTAGAAACACTGTAGGTTCAGTTGAAGCCAAATCCAGGTGTTCATTTTGCCACCAGCATGACATATATCAAAGTTCACTCGCTGGGAGAAAATGTTCAGACTGAATGGAATTCTTCTTGATTCCGGGGCCCATGTCAATTTGCTCCTCAAAATTTTCTTTCATTGTCCTTGGCACTCTCAGTACCTCAGTGAGCCCATATGGTACTTGATCATGAAGAAGTAAAAGGCACTCCCTCTGGGTTTTCAGCTCCCATCATTCCTTTAGTGGTCATCCTGTGCTGAGTACAACCTGCCCGGCTGTATGCTGAGGCCCTGGCCTCTCCAAATTCCTGACAGTGCCCGCCTGGACTTCTTGTTCATTTGCTTTGCCTTGTCCCTTTACACTTGAATCATCCAGGTTTGCATTACTTACCTGGCCTGCCTATGATTATACTAGTCCTCTGAGTACTTCTGATCCAAGAATCTTTTATTCTAATTCAAGACTTTCCATTTACCACCAAGAGACCAAGTACTGACTAGAAATATGAAGGAAAAGATGGCCTAATACTTTATACCCATAAAAAACAAGATGTGACTAATAGCTCTTGAGCTAATGTGTGTACTACATTTGATAGAGAAGCCAAATGAACAGTTATTGAGGACCTGCTATGTGCCAGGCACTGTATACAGATTATAAATATGTATGTGGAGTAGGTATCTTATTCCTATTAATATATTTAAGTACATCAGTCATATAGAAAGAAACAATGAATCTCCAAGGACGGAAAATGGGTTATATAATGAGGAAGTGTACTTTGAATCATAACATAATTGTTACTGCTTCCTTGGATATTGAGAATAAATAAGTCACAACAATCATTAAAAGAGAAAATTTACAAGGAAGAAATGAAATCTGCTATGGAAGTGGTTTTTAAATCTGTAGGCTATCTTATTAAAGTCTGCCACTTAAGAGTCTATACTGGCTCATCCTATAAGAAGTATGTGCACTGGCATTCGGATAATTGTGGATGTGGGACATCATGAGCCACCAAAGGACCCAAAATAGTTCATAGGCATCATCACACTTGGTCTAAACTGTCACAGAGAACTGAAGATTCCCAAAGGGCAGCCACACTTTTGCTGTTGTCCTATGCAAGAAATAAGAGAGAGGTGAAGTTCCAACATCTGAATAAGTATTGGAAGAAGACAAAGTCAAGAGCAGTGAAGGCTGGGGTTTACCAGGTTCCCACATTTCCTGACAGCTCATAAATGAATGGGGATACAGTCTTGATGAAATCCTTAGGTGATTTTTTTCACTGTGTGAACATCATAGAGTGTATTCACACAAACCTAGATGGTATAGCTTTTACACTCCTAGGCTTTATGGTATACCACCATTGTATATGTGATCTGTCATTGACCGAATCATGGCTTGATTGTATTAGTTTTCCAAAAAATGTAAAAAAACACACCCTAGTTTTACAAAATAGTTTTAAAAATATGAATCTCAGTGCCCTCAGAAATTGTATATCTAACTAGAAGCATTAAGAAAGGTTTATATGCTCCATTTCTTTAGAGAATCACTGGAGAGTAGTTAGCAATGGTAATCAACCTGCCTTCCCCCCCCCCCCCCGCCATGATATGAGAAAGAATAAATACAAAAAGTATTTAGTTTGCTTAAATTTCTAGCTCTTGCATTGGTATCCATGGTATGCTATTTTTATCTATACTCTTCTAATAATTATTAGTAATTCATTAAATTTTTATTCATGGAGCAGTTATCAATACTCCTACATGCCAGGCATGGTGGTGACTGCTGCAGAGAGTTCAGAGATGTGGAAAACACTGCCCTACGCTTAAAGGGTTTATAGTCTAATGAGTAGGTATGAACAGGTAATAGGGACAGTGGTGTAGCGCCTATGCTTATGAAATTGCTTTGAATGACACACACATATAAAGGTTAGAAGGGGTTTTGTGGTATGTTTACATTTTTTTTCTTCATTTTCCGCATGATGTTTTTTTACAGACAGGCTTTCTACAAGTGGAAGAAAAAAAATCTCAGTGTCTCTAATACTTCCTTCTTCCTGTCACCCTTCTGACTTCTGCTGCCAAAAGTAATCATTTTTAATGAGAATTCTCAACCATAAAAATTTGACTTTTGAAAGCACTGCTGGAAAGAGAGACCAATCTCTTGGCGGGTGTGTCAAAACAATAAAAAAGCATGTTAGGAGCAGATATGCCCAGTTTCCTAAGAATACCTAGAGTTTCATGAAAGTCATAGCAAACAAAAATGAAGTACGGGAACAAGACACCTGGCCCATCCAAACCAAACTCACCAGATGAAAGCAATTTACGTAGAATTATTAGAAAATAATGATCATATGGCAATGCCTCTTACTTGGTAAAGTTGGCTGGACCAGAGACAGCAGGCTGGGAGCAGTTCAGCAGGTTATTGACCAGGTAGATGGCATGCCAGGCCTTCACTTCCTTTCCTGTTTGGGCAGCTTTATAATGGAGACCCTCTGAGAGTGGGCTACTCTCACACCTGGGATTCAGGGAGAGCTCTCTGTGCTGCACAGCCCAGCATCTGCTCTCTGAGGCTTTGCTTGAGGATTGACACTCATAGGCGACTGAATGCCATGTGCTTCTCACCAAGACATGTTACCCTATTTTCCTTGTCTGTGGGCCTGGCTTCTGTTTTCATTGGTTGTTTGACTCTGAACTCCTTGATGACAGAGACCTACTCCTTACACAGGCCCTTCTCTCCCCAGGGCCAGTCACAGTGCATCTTAAAATCCATCCTCTCTAGAGCAATCAATCAGCAGTTGCTTGCTGTCTTTTCTGGCCCTGGGGACACTTTTCTCAAACTTCTGCTTCAGCACTTTATATGCATGGAACCCATATATATTTTAGGACTCTTCTCTTACTATAGGGATTTGAAAACATGGTTTGTCAGAGCCTTAAGATTCTACATGTGTGGGGAAGAAATGTGAGCAAGTGGTAAGCCATCTGCGCACTCCTCCTTCCCCCAACAGTTACCTAGTCGACTAGCTCCACTTTTACCTGTTTCATATTTGGGGATTTCCTCTGGAAGTGAAGGTTCTATTGTAAGTACATACATACCAGTTCATCACTACTCCCAGGAACATTTTCCTGATAGTAAGATTTTGGTATTTGAGTCAAGTTAATGGGTTCACAAGACAGAGTTTGGTCTGAAAAACAGGACCCACTGTAGACATTTTAAGCAGGAAGGGACTTCATACAGAAAATTATGTCCCATAGAACTTATGGGAAGGCTGGTGGAGGGAGGACCAGGAAGAACTGGTCTGGCTTTCCAAAGATTAGGAGGCTGCAGAAATCAAAAGAAACAGCCACATATGACCTCAGGTGTTCATGCCACCAAGGCTGATAGATGATTTATAGGAAAAAGTCTAGAAGCTGAGGGAAATTTCCCATCTGTCTTTGCACATGGCTCTGTTTGCCACTGCTAGAGGCGAGTAGTGGCTTCTCCACTTTGCTTTCCTGACTGTTCACCGATGCTCTCTGTGGTAGACTTTAAGCTGGAGCCCTGCAGGTTGGGATCCTGGAGGAATGGACTATTTCCTGGGCTTCTTTGGGGAGAGGAATGCTCATTGGGGGCCAGACTCCATTCTGAAGGTTCACCATGTATTAAATAAATCAACATTTGGAACCACTTTATAAGGTGGATTGTTATTTTCCTCTCATTTTACAACTGAGAACATTGAGCACAAAGATTGGCCAAAATTACCTGTCTAGAAGAGGCAATGTTGGAATCAAGAGACCAGGTAGTCTGGGGCCTGAGTTATGCTCTTGACACCAACACCAGTGGTTCTCAATTTGGAGCTATGCTAAGGGACAAGGTTCATGTTTGGAGGTATTTTTGTTTGCCATAATTACGGGGTTGCTACTGGAGTCTAATGGGGAGAGAACAGGGATGCTTCCAAACATTCTACAGCATATAGGACAGCCTTCTACAAAAAGAATTGATTATCTAACCCAAACATGCTGAGGTCACAAGCCCCTTCTGGACCTCAAGGCTGAGCATGTTGGTGGAGGAAAAGTTGGGTGAAAAAGGGACTGCTCGTATTCTTTAAAGTCTACCACTTGAGAGCCCCCTTTGTGTCCTACACCCTAGGCCAGGGCACCCAGACCCTTTCATTCACCACTCCCCCAGCTCTGCTTATCCATTTGCAGTGAATTCAGGTGGATCTGGCTCAAGTCAGAGGACAGGAGGCCCCTTTTGAACCTGAGACTGCCAGATTCCTTAGCATTATGCCCATACCTCTGGTGGTACCCGACATGTTTTTCAGATGTAATATTTTGCCTCTTCCTTTACCTTCTTGCTCTGACCAGAAATGCTATTCCTCTGCCAAATATAACACAGCCCTTCAGGGAGCATTAGAACAAACTTTTGCTCCAGCTGTAGCCCCAAGAACACAGCCAGTAGCCGTGTGCTGCCACCCCTCCCCACAAATGCCCACATGACTGCTCTGTGCTGGGAAGCTCCATGGAGGACTGTGGAAGCCAGGGCCTGGGCCATGGGCCACACCACCCATCTTCTTGAGCGGCAGCTGGCGCCTGTCACACGTGTCCTGGTGGTGTCTCTTTTGGAAGTGAGGAGTGATTTGTGCCAGCTGGCTTGTCAGCTGTCACAATAAACAATGAGCATGAGCCACCTTGTGTCTGTGGCGCAGCTGAGGGGCCGTCTTTGCACACGGGCTGTGTGAGGGAGGTGGGCAGCCTCCTCGTGCTCCATATGAGCAGTTTCCATTCTGTTGTTTTCTCTCACACATGGTGTTCTGGAACAGCTCTGGAAGGAGAGAGAGAGAGACTCAGTGTTTTAACTTAGATTCCATGAGATTCATCGATGTACTCATCCTTTTGTGAGTAACAGAGACACTCCTTGTATATCACAGCATGTTAACCTCACCTATCCAGAACTCTAGGCTGTGGTGGAAAGAGCACTGTAATTTATGACTCTATTGGGTCAAGTGCATGACCATGATGGGGTCCTCTCACTAGTTCTCATCTCCATTTCCTCACCAGTAAATGCAGATGTTGGAACATTATCACCTGTAAAGTTTCTTCCAATCCTAAGTGTCAGTGTTAGAGTTCAGTCCATAGCATTTCGATCAAGGTCAGAAGCTTCTGGCCAGCACATGGCTCTTTTGACTGTCACGTAATTCACATAAGCAAACATGTGGAGGACATACTCCATGAATTGCTCACAGTCTAGATGGAGAAATGAGCATGGTGTCCCCTGAGAGTCACCCCAGGCCACCTACATCTGTCCTTTCGCTTGTGTTAAAAGATGTCATGTTAAGGATGCCAGGTGGGTACCTGAAATATTTGTAGAGCATATGATTATCTAATCACTATGCTGTACACCTGAAACTAATACAAAGTAATATTGAATGAGACCTGTAATTGAAAAAAAAAATGTCTGTGATTGCTTACCCAAGTCCTGATCCCACAAATCATGAGTGCATGCATACTTTTTGAATTATATGCTTGGATATACTTTTTAAAAACTTAATGTGTATGTTATCTTTCTTTTATGTCTGTCTTATGTGCATATGCGTGCCCATGTTATACATGTAAGGATTTGTATATATATCATCATTTTTTATAGTACCAGAAAGTCTATCACTAGATATTCATTTCATTAATTTCTTTAGCTTTTTTCTTAAATTTGTTGATGGATCCCATTGACATTTCAATTGTTCCTGGGATTGTTACCACCATGTTTCTTTTTTAACTGATACCTCAGCCTGGATGGATGCATCTCTTGTCTGTGGCAGGGGATGACATCCAGGGAGTGGCGTGCAGCTGGCGCTGGGTGAGGGAGGAGTTCTTGAACCAGGAAGAGAGAGAGGGGCATAGAGAGCTTTGGTCTTTACTTCTCCCGTTAGCCTGGGGGTGGGGGTTAGGGTGAAATACCATCTAAAGCCCACATCTTGGCTGTTATGCTGTCCAATCAGAAGGAAGACAACTAGAGCTTTTGTTACTGCTCACATTGATCCTGGAAGCTCCCTCTTTTAGGAGCTTCTGGGCAGGGCAGTGCCCACCAGGCTCAAGCAGGGCTGACCCAAGCATTGCTAGACTTGTTGGGTGTCAGGATGTGCACCTGGTTTCCCGAGCTTTTCTCCCAGTGGTTTTTCCCCTAGGAAGATGAGTCCGATCCGTGGTCTCAAGGCTTCTTCCCCATAAACAAGAATCTCCAAGTAAGTCCTAGGAATGCTTTGGGTTACCAATGTATCATTGTTTCATCTTGGTCAACAACAAAGTACCTTAATTACATGGAGACTTGGCTGTAACCTTTGCCTCTTCTCCAGGCAGCTTTGATCCACAGAGACTTTATAAAACATATTTCACCTCGAAGTGTTTCTCTGGGAAAAAGAGCACCATTAGGGGCTTTTGATAGACCTTCAGTCTGTTCCCATGTCCCTCCTTTTAGCCTTTACCATTACTGAAATATAATCACAGACTCGTCCCTGAAAATCTTGGGCTTTAGAAGGAAGAATGTGGGTTTTAGAACTAGCCAACCTGGGTTCTAAATCTAAGCTCTATCACTTTCCTGCTAAATAAACTTGGGCAAGTCTTTTAAGCACCCTAAGCCTCAGTGTTTCAACTCTAGCTAAAGATGATCCTGCGTTCATAGGCTTGGTCTGAGTGTTTGATGCATATAAAGTGCTAGGCATTTGGCAGTCAAGTCACATGCATTGGTTCCCATCCTTCCCAACCACCCTTCACCCACAGTTTATTTTAGGTTATCCAGCAATCCTTATCTCAGTGATATGCTCCAGGTATTAGTTGAATTGAATGACACTTTTTTTTAATAATATGGCCTACAAATTATATTCTCATCAACTGGTTTTCCCCTTTTCTCTATTTTCAGAATTTTCATATGGATGGTTAAATGTGATTTAGGAATAGTCCAGTTTTCTTGAATATGACTAACTTTAGTTAAAATGAGAGCTAAGAATAATCTGTAAAACACACCTTCCTGATGTTTACCTGTCAGGCAAAGAGTGTGAAAAGAGAATTTACAGCAAAAGGCCCAACACAGTGGATCCAGGCAGGAGAACATGCATTCTCCCAAATTATTTTGGCAGCTTGTGTAGAAAGTCTGTTGAAAGCAGGGAAGAGAGGAGGATGGCTCACATGTTTTCTTCCTATAATAGCTGCAAATTGAGAAGTGAGGCAGCAGGTAGGAAGAACCTGTGTGGGTCTATAAAGATGTTATGCCCATGTGCAAATACACATGCCTTTAATCTTTGTATTGTCTCACATTTCCGCTCCTCCTAAAGCTCTAGAGACCAGAGTAGTACTCTACTAATTCAGCAAATGGCTAACAGATGACTTAAGGGAGAAAATCCCACAGAGCCTCAGATAGAAGCTTTGCCTGACACAGGTATGTTCTGACTCTTCTGTACAAGCAGTTCACGCAGCTGTATTTTAGTATCTTTAGAGGCGTATCATTTTCTTTTACATAGATGTGCCATCATGAATCAGCCATTCTCTGCTTTCTGATGTTTAGGTTATTTTCAGATTCTTTTGCTATTACAGTGTTTGACTGAAAATTATAATAACAGCTAACATTTATACAATACTTAATACTTACTGGCCCAAGCCTTTTACACCTATAATTAATTTAATCCTATGAAATAGGAACTATTCTTAGACCCACTTCATTGATGAACAAACTGAGGAATAGAGATCTAAGAGGCCCAAGATTACAAATAAAAAATAGAATCAAGATTTGAACTCATGCAGTTTAGCTCCTGAGACCGTTCTCTTACCCACTACAGAACTGTCTCCTGTTAGTGTTTTGTGTATATGAGTACGTGTGTGTGTATATATATATATATATATATATATATATATATATATATATATGGCAGGACACAGAACATAGTTTTATTGGGATTGTTGGGATTGTTATGTAAAGGGCATATGCATTTGAAATTCTGATCAGTATCACCAAATTGTCTGCCCCACTCCCACCCCGCAAAATAGAATGCACCAATCTATTCTCTTACAACAGTTATTTCAAGACATATTTTGCAGTGCTAGGTGCCGCTGAGAATACCAAATACAGAAATGACACAAAAATGTGTGAAGGTAGGAGCTGAAATTTGAATGTTTCTGATGACAGTTCAGAATAGACCAGAGAACTCACCACTGGGAGCATTGTGATTCAAGGGGTTAAACTACTTCCTATAAATTGAGAAGCTGTGAATTTTAATCTTACTTTGACTTTGCTGTGATGCTTTGGGAAAGTTACTTTGCTTTATTGCTTAATTCAGTCACATTTTAAATTTATGTCATCATAGATATAATACGTGATAGAGCCAGACTCAAATCGAAGTGTATTTAAAAATCCGTACTCTAAATTTTATAGAATGAGGTTTACTAATTGGTATTTCACAGGGTTATTGCAAGGATTAAGTGGGTTAACATGTAAGGATCACAGTGTATCATCTTAATACATGTTAGTCTCCATGTCTTTCAGTGTTCTCTGAAAGCGTATTGCTATCAACAGTGCCCACCTTCCCAGTATTCCCCAATCCAAGAGAGCTGCACAATGGACAGCTGTCCTGGATGTGCTAAAGACATGCTCAAGACACTGAACTTCCCCAAACTGTGCTTTTGTGGTAGACCAACATTCTCAGTCTCTTTCCAGCTTTTCCAAGTTGTGTTCACACAATAGGGTCTGGCTGGATCCTCCTTTAATCCTTTATCTTTTGGATGACTTTGTTACTAGCTGTTAACTTATTCTCCATCCGTTCTCCAAAGACATTTTTGGTATTTGTGGAGAATTTTGAGTAATTCATGTGTTAAAGTCCCCCCACTGTCCTATCACTTCCATCCAGTCTATTATTTTCTTTACTTGAAACAGCCTTGCTTTGTTGACTTGTCAAATGTCAAGGAGTCTTTTTCTTTTTTATCACCATTGGTCTGGTCTTTAACCAATCAATTAATAAAAAGAAGGTTTTTTGTTCATGTTTTTTATCCATTCCCTCACTCCCCCAGAAGAACTAACAATTCTCTTTCAAACTTGTAACATATATTTATTTGTTAATATCCATTAAGTAATAAGAATCTAAGCTTTACAAGGACAAGAACAGTGATTTCTCTTTGTTTCCATTTCCAGCATTGTGCCTGCCATTGAGTAGGTCCTCCACATAGGTTGTAGACCTTAGCCTCTGAATGTTTTGGTGCACTGAGATGCATAGTAATACTCATTATAAATAGAATATTCTAATGAAAAAGCCCATTTTAGATCTCTGATTAACCACAAAGATTTACCAAACATTAACAAATCTCAAAGCTTACAAAATAATACACCATATGAGCACCAAAGAGAGAATTTTAGAAAGTTGTTAGTTTTATTCCCAGAGTAAGCTTCTAAATCCTTGACATTGATTTTCTCTAGATAGTTCACTGTGACCCAGATTATTGCTCTGTGTAGTCTGCAGCTCACTGGAGCACTTTATTGGGAGCTGGCAAATGGAGCCTCCTTAGTAATGCTTCGAGTTAATTTGGTATTTGGGTTTGTAGAATGGTGACGAAGAGAATAGGGACACTCATGGCATTGATGTTAGGAGAACTGATTGGAGCTCAAAAGTCTCAAGTTGATTGTCATTGCAAGTTCTTTAGTGTGTGTTTATATCATGTAATTGTGTAAGACTGAGGCAGTGAAGGTGGATGCATCTATTCTTCAACTTTTTCTTTTGTAGTTTGATAGCAATGGCTGAATTTTGGGTTTGAGTTGCTTTCTTTTTCCTTCTCTCCCTCTTCTGTCTCATTCCTTTCCCTCCCTTTCTTCCTCCCTCCCTTTCTTTTCAGACATAACAATGCATAAAGCTATGTGCTAAGGTGGATTTTGTTATACTTTCTGAAGCCTCAGAGGTCTGATTGCTTTTGCTCCAGTGGAGATTACCATAGAAAATTAATATATTAGTTAGGAATGCTTTCAGATGCAAGTAACACCAAATCATACTACAGTTGCTTAAACAAATAGGAGCTATGGCTCTCACAAAATCAGAAGTTTCCAGAGGTAGGCAACTATTGGCTTTGGTTCCAATGACTCAGCAATATCAGAGCCCATGTCTTTGTGATTCTCTTGACCTTTTGCTTCTGCTAGTGTGACAGCCACTGCAGCTCTAACCATCACACTCATGTTCAAGGTAGGAAGAAAGGGAAAGGTTCACACTGGTTATATCTTCCCTTTTTGTCAGGAAAGCAAGTGTCCCTCAAATTTTCCCTTTCTCCCAGCAGATACTATCTATGCCTCATTTTCTAGAACTAGGTCAGGCGGCCATCGCTCACTGAAAAAAAGGCTGGGAAAGCGTATTTGACTTTCTAGCCACCGCAGTATGAGGCAGCAAGGGAGAATGAGTTGGAATGACTTTGGGGTAAGTCGTCAATAGTGTCTGCCACAGCTAACAAACAAATATCAGGTTATACAGATCATACCAGAAGGATAACCAGTGAGGCATTAAAATTGTTTCAGAGATGAGAGAATTGAATATTATTCAGGGTGCAGAACAATGTTGGGGCAAGATACCACATGAAGGAATAGTCTAATCAGTAAGTGCGTTAGTGTTCTATTGTTGCTGTTACATGTACCACAAACTTAATGGCTTCAAACTATACACATTTATTATCTTACTAGCGTTCCCGTTGCAGGAAAAATCCTGCAATAGGGTTTCCTGCTGCACTCTACCCCATCCTGCCTGCTCTCCTCCCTTGTCCCCCGCCCCGCGATCTCCGCCAGCCCCCCTGCTTTTCTAACTTCTCCACCAGCCCGCTCTCCTTCCTTCTTCCCTGGCCCCGCCTCCGCTCCTCCCTTCTCCCCTGCCCCGCCTTCTCCGCCAGCCCCCCTGCTTTTCTAACTTCTCGGCCAGCCCACTCTCCTTCCTTCTCCCCTGGCCCCGCCTCCGCTCCTCCCTTCTCCCCCGGCCCCGCCCCTTCTCCCCCAGCCCCGCCTGCTCAACTTCCTTCTCCCCCGGCCCCGCCTGCTCAACTTCCTTCTCCCCTGGCCCCGCCTCCGCTCCTCCCTTCTCCTCCCCCCCACCCCGGCTTGCTTGCTTCTCTGCAGCTTTGCTCCCTTCTGCAGCTATTGGCTTCTTTCTACACTGTCGCGATATGCAAATTAGCCGCCATCTTTGTTTGGATAATTTGCATATTCGTCCTGATTGGTTGGTGGGCGCGGCTTGGCTGGTGGGCGTGGCTTGGGCGTAGCAAAGGTGCGGTCAATTTGCATATTTGTCTATTATTAGATTAGATTAGATATTTCTAGAGATCAGCAGTCCAGAATGAGTCTTAGTGGAGTTATTTGGTGAAAGTCATCAGGGCTGCTTTCTTCTGGAGGCTCCGAAGAGAGAATCTGTTTCCTTGCTTTTTTCAGCTGGAAGAGGTCACCTGCACTGTGTGGCTCATGATGCCTTCTTCATCTAACCTGTTGATTCTATTGCCCCATCTCCTGGTACTATTTGGGATTCTCTTGCCTTCCTCTTTTAAAAAAAAATTTTTTTTTATTGACTTTTTACAGAGAGGAAAGGAGAGGGATAGAGAGTTAGAAACATCGATGAGAGAGAAACATTGATTCAGCTGCCTCCTGCACACTCCCTACTGGGTATGTGCCCGCAACCAAGGTTCATGCCCTTGACTGGAATTGAACCTGGGACCCTTGAGTCCGCAGGCCGACGCTCTATCCACTGAGCCAAACCGGTTAGGGCCTGACTTCCTCTTAAAGGGACCCTTGTGATTACTTTAGGCCTGACCAGAGAATCCAGCATAATCTTTCCATCTCAAGAGCCTTAATTGAACCAGTCTGCCAAGCCCCTTTTACCATGCAATGTAAGGTATCACATGTTCTGGAATAGGGCATGGACAATGCTGGAGGGGCCATTTTTCAGCTCACCATACTGGCATTAGCAAGAATCACCCAGGAGGGCCCGAATAAGATGTCTATGGGAGAATGCTAGTACATTTGTCCAACAAAGAATAAAGACCAAAGTGGGGAGAATGGTGTTGCATCCAAATGGTATAGCCGCATTATACAGATGATCCTTACTCATTTTTCTGTGTTTGGCTTATAGTAAGCTAGGATTGAGAAATACACCATTTTAAATATTCCTTGACATGGAATATTCATATCTGAAGTCTGACTGCTTATTTGGATGCCTGAAGCTATTTAAAAATTAAAAATAATGCTTAATTTGAAATTTCTTGGGATATTTTTCCTTTTAAAGAAAGTGAAAAGCAATCATACATGTTTATAGACAGCTTCACATGGGAGCAACCACAAAGGAATACTTTTATTAATATTTTCCAGTTCCACACTTAACTTGTGTTGTTTCTTATTATTGTGTTATACCAGTATAATGAACCTGAGTTTTAATCAGTTGGCTGAGTTTACTCTTATCTGGAAATTACATAAGAATAATTAAAACATCTCTTAATGGAAATACACATTTGGTGTTTTTCCTTGGATAAACTTTAGTTTTTGACAGATACCATTTATAGCCTTAAAAAGTTGTGAATAAAGGCATGAGTTATTGCCAAAAGGCTTCTTTGTTGGTTTTAAATAAGAAAAGAATAGTTCTTATTTGTCTCTTAGTTTGTTCATTTACTGAGTGAGTCATTATTGTATTCATCAGACATAATTGAATAATGTGCAATATGCCAGTCACTACAATCAGAATAAAGAATTCAGTCATGAGGATAACTAAATTGCAAGCTCCTTGAAGGTAGCAACAGGGCCTACTCCGGATACATTCAGTGTCTAAGCAGGGTTATGATATAAAATGAAAACACAGGAAATGTTGGTTCAACTGAATTGGAAATGTAGCTCCTGCCTATGAAGATTTCACAGGAAAGCGAGGAGGGACATATAAGTAGATAAACTGAAATACAGTTTTGTGAACACACAGAAGAAAATATCAATCAGAATTTACAGGGAAGGCTCCCCCAAGAAGCTGGAATTTGCTAGAGTTTGAAAGTACAGGAATTGGTTAAGTTGAGACAGGAGGCTTTAGGGAGCTACAGGTGCATAGCTCAAGTATGTGCTTGGGGGTCTGATAATACAGGTTGTCACTAGAATACAGGTGAGTTGAGGGTGTGGGGTAGATGGTGGGCGATGAGGTTGCAAAGGTAGTTGGAGGCCTAATGGGGAAGAGCCTGCAGTTTTACTTGGTAGGAAGTTGGATTTTACCTTGTAGGCAACAGGAAGCCACTAGAAGCTTTTAGGTAAAGGACTAAGTGAATCAACTTTTTTTTTCTTTTTAATAAACTTTTTAAAATTGTGAAATTTATTTTCTCTACCAGAGAATGAATATAACATATATATATATATTTTAAATGAAAATATCAATAAAATAACACTGATGAATTTAACATCATCCAGGGTAAGAGACATTATTATCAGTTTCTTAGAATCTGCCTGAATCTCTTTCACTCTCTCTCCCTATCAGGGGGACAATACCACTTTAACATTATAGCAATAATTTTCTTGTTTTCCTTTAAAGTTCCATCACATGTGTAGATACCCCTAAAAGTATACTATTCAGTTTCACCTGCTTTTGAAGTATCTATACTAATAAAAGGGTAATATGCTAATTAGACCAGATAGATTGGTTCGGACGTCCTTCCAGACAAAGCCACGGTGGCGGGGGGCCGAGGCAGAGGTGGTTAGGGGCGATCAGGCAGGCAGGCAAAGTGGTTAGGAGTGATGAGGCAGGCAGGCAGGCAGGCAATCCTGGATTGTGAGAGGGATGTCTGACTGCCAGTTTAGACCTGATCCCACTGGCAGTTGGACATCCCCTGAGGGGTCCCGGCTGAGGGACCACCCCCCCATGCACAAATTTCGTGCACCAGGCCTCTAGTCTATAATAATAAAAGCATAATATACTAATTATACTGGACGTCCTTCTGGATGAAGCCGGGGCTGCAAGGGCCAACGCAAGCCAATGCGACTGTGAGGGCGGAGCCCCTTGCATGAATTTCTTTTTTTTATTTTTTTACTATGGTATTATATGTGTACATATCTTGCAATGAGCCTCTAGTATGTAATATATGAAGGCATTTTTTTCTGTGATTTTCTTTATTGCTCTGCATTGTTTACAATATTCTTCCATGTTAATCTGTGGACTTAGAGATAATTTATTTTTATAGCCATGTAATAGTTATTAAGTGATTATACCAAATTTAATTATCCATTTTACCATCATGAATATTTGAATTATTTCAAGTTCATTATTATTATTATTATGAATAGCACTATTTCAATTATTCTTATACTTGTTTACTGGAAACATGTTTTTGAGAGTTTTTCTGGAAGAGAAATCATGGGATCGTAGTATGTGTGCAGTTTCAATTTTTTAATTGACTTTCTCATCTTTGCCCCTTTGTTGGATATAAAATATTCTCTCACTAGAATTTTAATTTCTGTTTTTATTTTTTTAAAATATATTTTTATTGATTTCAGAGAGGAATGGAGAGGGAGAGAGAGATAAAAACATCAATGATGAGAGAGAATCATTGATTGGCTGCCTCCTGCATGCCCCCTACTGGGGATGGAGCCCGCAACCCCAGCATGTGCCCTTGACCAGAATCAAACCGGGGACCCTTCAGTAAGCAGGCCAATACTCTACCCACTGAGCCAAACCGGCTAGGGCTAATTTCTGTTTTTCTACATGCTAGTGAGGCTGAGCTCTTTTCATATGTTCATTGGCTGTTTGTATTTCTTTTTCTGTGAAATACAAGTCTTTCTGCCTAATTTAAAGAGGCCTGTTTTTCTTTTACTTAATGATTTGCAGGAATTCTCAATGTATTCTGGATTCTATCCTTTGGGTTTTTTATTCTCTTTAGCATCTTTTGAAGAGCATTTTTAATTTTAAGTTAAACATTTTTTTCATTATTGTTTGTGTTTTTTAAGCGTTGTCTAAAGTACCTTTCCTACCCATGATCTTCAAAATATCATCCTATACTTTTTTACTTATGCATGTTAACCTGCTGTCTTTCACTTTCAAGTTCTTGATTTGAAAAAAAAAATTAATGGTGGGGGTTGGAATCTATTTTCATTTTTTTGCTCTGGATGATCAGTTTTTCTAGCAGCATTTTAAAATAATCCACACTTTCCCTACAGCTCTGCAATGCCAGTTCTGTATCAGGTTTTCATATATGAACCTGTTTATGGGATCTCTAATGTTTTCCATTGGTCAATTTTTCTGTCTCTATACTTAAATATAAAATTACATAATGACTAAGTCTTGTTATTTGATAGAGTAAGTCCTCCAGCCTAGTTCTTCTTTAAGCCTTCTTGGCCTCTCTTTCTTAGCTGTTTGCTCATCAATATACATTTTGGAATAAGCTCATCAAGTTCCTTGAAAAATCCTATTGAGATTTTATTAAAATCTTACTGAACATGTAGCTCAATTATGGAATCATTGACATGTTTACAATAGTGAATCTTTATATATATATGAAGGTGTGAATATATATATACACACATACTCACACCTTGTATCTTTATTTATATATTATTTAAGTTCTTCCAACAAAGTTTTATACTTTTTAATCTAAAAATCTCACACTACTCTTATTAATGCACCTGCATGGAATGTTGTATATTTTTGTTGTTACTTTCATAATTTTTTAAAATTTACATTTTAAATTCTTATTTGCTGGTGCATCTGAATGCAGCCTTCCTAAAAAAGCACTCCAGCCCGGCCGGCATGACTCAGTGGTTGAGCGTCAACCTATAAACCAGGAAGACACAGTTCAATTCCCAGTCAGCGCACATGCCCAGGTTGCAGGCTCAGTCCCCAGTAGGGGGTGTGCAGGAGGCAGCTGATCAATGATTTTCTCTCATCATTGATGTTTCTATCTCTCTCTCCCTCTCCCGGAGAGTCTAGAAGGACAAGCATCATTCATTGGAGTGATGATGCAAAATGCTGGGGAATTTCATGATATCCAGCAAACCTACATATTTATTTATCCTTTGACCTAACAGTCCCACTTCTAAAAATTTACCTTCCGTCATCATTTATCCCCTTTACCCTCTTCTACCTCTCTCCACCCCTCTTTCCCTCTGCTAATCACCATAGCGTTGTCTTTGTCTGTGAGTTTTTTTGTGCAGCCTTGGGAATGCAGCCTTCCTCACCCAGCCTCCCAACCCTTCTCCCCTCTAACAGCTGTCAGTCTGTTTTCTCTATCTATAAGTCTGTTCTATCTTGTTTGTTTATTTTGTTCATTAGATTCCACATATAAGTGAGATCAGATGGTAATTGTCTTTCTCTGGCTAGCTTATTTTACTTAGTATAATACTCTCCAGCTCAGTCCATACTGTCAAAAAGGTATGGTCAAGTAGTATTCCATTATATAAATGTACCACAGATTTTTTTATCCACGCATCTACTGATGGGCCCTTTATCAAGAGCCAAGACGTCTTTGCCTATTGTCTCATATCCCCACCTCCAGTTTATTTGTTGACTGTGTTGCCATGAGTGGGTCTCTCTCTCTCTCTCTCTCTCTCTCTCTCTCTCTCTCTCTCTCTCTCTCTGTCTCTCTCTCTCTCTCTCTCTCTCTCTCTCTCTCTCTCTCTCACAACTCAAATCCAAATCTGGACTCATGCTCTCCCCCCTCCCCAGACACACAAACGCCAAGCCAAGATCTAGGGTGTGAGGATTAGTAGAATATCCCCAGCTCATAGTTACTCTTGCTTGCTGGGTGTTTTTATTTGTTCGTGTGTTTCTGGTTTCTAAAGCATTCACTTACTCTTTTGCCAGGTCAGGCATTCAGTACAATTAAAAAATTGATTCTTTAAAAAATTTTAACCAACATTTTTACGTGTGCTGCAACAGAAGTGAATTCTCTAAACAGCTTATTTGTTGTATTTCTATGGAAGTAAATAGGAAATCTGTTTTGATATTTTAGGACAATAACATAGATGGAAGTATTGAGCATAGGCAGACATCAGGGAGAAGCTAGAGGAAAATAGACAGTTTTTGGTTCTGATTATTTATTCGCACTATAATGCACAAATTCTGTGTAAATACTTAGATCTCACTGTACAGGCAAAGTGTGTATAACGAATCAGAATGAAGATATGTAATGCTCATTAGTTATTGAAATCGTTGTCTACCCCTTGTGGTATTTTAAACTAGGTTTGTGAGTCAGAGTATATTTTCAGTCTGACCTTAAGGAATATGTATACTTGCCAAGTCTTGAGTGAAAAAAATGAATCCCCAGGTGTTGGTGTCAAAATTGCAGTCTCTCCTGCCAGCATTAATTATTTGCCAAACATTTTTTCAACATAAAAGGGGCACTTGAGCCAGGCCATGGATTGTGCTGTGAAATGGCAATTGAAGCAGCTTTTATTTCTTGATGGGAGAGTAAAAAATGAGACCATGAGCAGAAACCATTTGCTGCATTCCATCCAGCAGGTGCTCTTGTAGAACAGTGTTTCTCAAAGTGTGGTCCAGACCATAGAACTTGTCAGAAATGCAGATTATCAGGTCCAACCCAAGATCTTTTCAATCAGAAATTTGGGGGGAGGGCAGAATGTGGAGGGGGAGTGTCCAGGAATCTTCTGAAAAGCCTTCTGGATGATTCTTTTGCATGCTAGAATTTGAAAACGACTGTTCCTGAGAAGGCTGAGTTGAAACATAAAGGAAGTGATTGTTAAGTAAAAATAAGCCAGCATTTATGTTGTCAAAATACTTTTCAAATGTGGCAAAGCATATTATAACAGACAAAAAAAAAATGGCAGCAATCTAAGTGTCCAGCAGTCTGGGACTAGTATTATTAATTATGGTGTAACCATTTGATGAAATTATGCATCCACCCAAGGCCCTGACCAGTGTTGTTCAGTGGTTATAGTGTTGGCCGGTGCAACAGAGGGTCAAGGGTTTAATTCCTGATCAAGGGTACATATCTGGGTTGCAGGTTTGATCCCTGGCCCCAATTGGTCAGGGCACGTGCGGAAGACAACTAATTGATTTGTCTCTCTCACATCCATGTTTCCCTCTCTCTCTCTCCCTCCCTCCGTCCCTTCCCCTTTCTCTAAAAATCAATGGAAAAAATATCCTCAAGTGAGGATTTAAAAAAAGACTATTTAATAGTGAGGAAGGTGCTTATAATAGAACTAGAGGCCCGATGCATGAAAATTCGTGCAAGAGTAGGACTTATTCCCTCACTGGCTTCCCTCCGCCCACCGCTGGCAGGCACCTGAGGCATGGGCTGGCTTCCCTCAGACCTCGGCTTCGTCAGGAAGGACGTCTGGAATGAAGTCCAATCTAATTAGCATATTACCCTTTTATTATTATAGAATGTTTGAATATTTGCAGACATACAAACATACATGCTTATGATTGCATATATAGACATTGATTGGGATCACAGGTAATTTCTTACTTGTCCTTGGAAATACATGAAAATGATGTCTGTTCTCCATGGATAGTGAAATAATAAGATATTTTTACATATGCCTGTAATATACATATACATTTATTTATGTGTTTCTAAATTGTGATAGAACAATATTAATTTAATAAAATATACTTTTTAAAATTGTAGCAAAATTGCATTGGATTTCAGGTTTCAAAGATGAAAGATTACACCTGCCTTACTGCCATACTGCAGAACAGTTGAAGGAGGAAGCAGTCCTAACAAATCCCCATGTGACAGATGGTATGAAGCCATGGCAGAGTGAGGCGCATTGTCAATGGGTTTTACTCTGGGGATATTTTCAGGCCAGTTCATGACACTGTTGACTGACCATAAATCTTGAAGGTTGAGAGCTGGAGTGAGAACACAGGAAATGCAAAAACCTTCTTTGCCATGATCCTGTTGCTCAGAAAATCCCCAACATCTGGCTCACGTGTGAAGCCAGGAAAGATGCGATTTACACTGGCAGCCAGCCTTACAGCGAGCCTTAACCCGCTGGCTCCGTGTCACACAGGCAAACACTCTACAAGGATTTGCTGAGGATTTTATTCCCAAGTGGAAATTCTTCATACACATCAAACTAAACTAAAGACAATTTTGTCTGGCACTTCCTAGGGAATAAAAGTGTTTGACCTTATCAGAATTGGTGAATGTAGAAATTATTGGATATCACCCTCTCTGCTCTTTTGATTTACATCGGCTGAATTAAACCTGGAATAATATTTAGAGAGTGGGGGATACATTTACAAAGAATGTAAATCCACTTTTAACTTTTTTTTTTACTTTTATGAAAATCCACAAAAATTGTCAACGAATCAAAAGAAGTTATGAATGTGCTCATCACTGAGCTTTAATATTATTTACTCCTTAATAATTAAAACATCTGTTCATATTGAGTCTAGGTAAATATTCTTACCAGCTCTATTCCATAAATGAGCATCTCTCCCTTAACTTTGAGATGGGCTTGGCTTAGAACATGTGTACGTTCATCACTTTACCCATGGGAAGGACAGAGGGCAGTGCAGTTTCCTTGACCATGTCTCAGCGGAACCTTTAACAAGGAAAAGCATTTCTTTGTAGTCACTTTTCTCAACAAAGCAACCAACATTAAGATACACAAATACACAAATGGCTGTGACTAATGCTTTTTCTTTTGTTTGTACTTTTACATTTTGAAGAACTAAAAACAAAAATGACTCCCTCCCCCCATTGAAAACTACTTTTGGAAAACATGGTTTTTACACTAAGCATTAGTCTAGGCACCGTATAAGATTAAAGTGAATACCACTATTCTTGTCCTCATCTAACATTATTAGTTGTGTCTGTGACATGAACAGACAAAGCTGCCCTGAAGCAAGGATTTCAAAGGGGAGTCCTATTTTCTCATTGACTTTACCCTATAAAATCTGGTTTCAGTTCCTCTCAAGTAATTGGCCTTAAGATACAATAAAATTTCATTTAAAAATTTAACCCCTTAAAGTAATGACAAACTACCTAATAATAACAGATTGCCACTTCCAGGTTAAGCCACAGTTAAAATACAAAAATAAAGTGAAATTTAAAACAAAAATACAAGTATCAGTCATTCCATACATCAACATGTAAAGTATGGCATATGAAGATATGGTAGGTGGAGTTAACAGACTCTAGGACATGTATAATTTTCTTAAGTGTCCCTAGCATATTAAACCTTCAAATAAAATTATAGCTTCAGCTGTTATATTCAGGTTTCTAAATTACCTGATTCACATTATTTTACTTCTGCTATCGCTTGCGGTTGTGAGCAGAAATTAAATGCAATCTTACTGCAGATTTGAGCCCAGTGGCATCTGCAGACACTCTTTTGCATCTTCACTCAAGAGACTTGGGAAAGGTCAAAGTAAAAATTAGAATGGAGGCACGTTGTAAAATGGCTACTGATGTACCAATTGGTACACTGATCTCCAAGGCATCTCAATAAAATGCCCTCCAATGTTAAAAACTGATACAACTTCCTTTTGCAAGGTGTCAGATATGCCACTCCTTGTTGCCATTAACACCTTCGCCATGCAAGTGGTTGCAAGAACTGGGTGCTTCTGCTGAGATGTGGGGAGCTACTTCTGCTTGACAACTCCTTGGGGCAAAGGCACTTTCAGACTCTTCTCAAGTTCCATTGCCCTCATTTTCTACATCAATACACATCAATGTGGTTCTCTGCTAAATGTACTGTTTCAAATTTTGATATTCCACACTTCGAAGATTTAACGGGTGAGGTCTATTTTTAAAATTTGGGGGCATGCTTACTGCCCAATATGAACCATTTTTTAAAAATGGGTGGGAGGGAAGTTCAGTTCTCTCATTTGATTATTTGAAATTTAATTTGTATAAAAATTTAACCTATTTTTAAATATTAAAACAAACATGGATAGTTTGGAGATTTGAAAATTAATTTTGATCTTCTGCCTGGACAGCTTCAGGTTAGTTACATTCTGGGCTCTCTGAGAATCAAGTATTCCTTCACTCTTCTGTGCAGTAAAAAGCAATGGCTAGTTTGGATGCAGCCTTTAAGAAGTTCAGGCTTAGGCAATAGCCAGTGTGGCAGGAAGTTCCTACCTGACCTACAGAACCAAAACAGTGTAAATTCCTAGTTGGCAGGAACTTCTTTTGAGCCACAGTTTTAGGTGTGCATTTGTTTCTCAGTCATTGATCACCTCCATTGAGTGCTCATCGTGAGTCAGGGACTATGCCAGGTGCCCATCAACCTTTGGTGACTAAAGCAGTTATGTCATTCCCGTCTGGAACTTAAGCCCAATGGGTGTCAGTAATTGATAATTGCTAAATGGTTGATAGAATGTTGCCAGAATCTGCCTTTCTCCTGAGGGATTTTAGTACTTTGTGGATGTAACATCCTTTCCCCTTTCTTTTATAGCTTTTCAATAATTAACTGAATGATGAAAAACTACACACAACATAGTTTGCTGAGGGCCCTTTCCATGCTGTACACCCAGCCTTGGTTGACACACATCATGTTTGAAAATTGACTTCATAGTGGAATTATTACCTGATTTCATGATTCACATTGTGACAGTATTCAGTTTTTTTACATGGAAATGTTTATTGAGATTAATGCAGATTCACATGCACTTGTAAGAAATAATACAGAAATGTACTTGTGTATGTGTGTATGAAGTTTTATACAATTATAACAGCTATGCAGGCTCTTATTATAGTCACCACAACACTTGAGATATTTCTAACATCAGAAGGATCTCTCCAGTTTCCTTTTCATAATCATTACCCACTTGTCCCCCCATGCCCTTAATCCTTACTTTTCTGATAACCATTAATCTGTCCTCTATTGCTAATTGTTTTTCTGTTCAAAATTTTACATACATGAAATCATACAGTGTATAACCTCTTTGGAGTGGCTTTTTCAATTCTACATAATTCACTGGAAATGCATCCAAGTTGTTGAATGTATCAACATTTCTTTTTATTGCTAACTAATATTGCGTGGTATATTTATTATACCACAGTACTTCAAATTTTATTTAACCATTTGCCAGATGAAGGATATCTGGGCTGATTCCAATTTTGGGCTATTACAAATAAAGCCGCTATTAACATTTGTGTACAAGTTTTTGTATAAACGTAAGTTTTCATTGGGGGGAGGGTAAATATCCAATAGTACAATTGCTGGGTCATATGATAATTTTATGTTTAGTTTTATAAGAAACTACAAAACTATTTTCCATAGTGGCAGTAGCATTTTACATTCCTACCAATAATGCACAAGTGATCTAATTTCTCCATATCCTTGCCAGCATTTGGTATTGTCACTATTTTTTTATTTTAACCTTTCTTAATAAGCATGCAATGATATTTCATTGTGGTTTTGGTTTGCATATTCCTGATGGCTAATGATATTGAAATCTTTCCATGTACTTCTTTGCCACCTATATATTCTCTTCCATGAAATGTCTTTTTCATTTTCTAATTGGTTTATTTGTTTTGTTATGTTGTATTTTGAGAGTTTTTTTTAAATATATAATCTGTACACCAGTCCTTTGTTGGCTATGTGGTTTGCAAATATTTTCTCCCAGTCTATAGCTTGTCTTTTTATCCTCTTCCCAAGAGGTTTTATAGAACAAAAATTTTTAATTTTAATGACAACAAATTTATCAAGATTTTTAAAAATGGATTATGCTTTTGTTAAGGCTGTGAAATCTTTGCCTAATTCTAGATACCAAATATTTTTCCTATTTTTTTAAAGTTTTATGTTTTACACTTAGGTGAATGGTTTGGTTTGAGTTAATTTTATGTAAATTATGAAGTTAGATTGAGATTCATTTTTTGTCTGTGGGTGCTCATTTGTCTCTGGTGTTCCAGCACCTTTTGTTGGGAAGGTTATCCTTCCTTAACTGAATTGCTTTTGCATCTTTGTCAGATATCAGTTGAACATATTTATGGCCTGGTTTCTGGGTTCTCTAGTCCATACCATTGAAATATATATATTTTTTTCTTTCCCTTCATCAGTATCACACTGTCTTGATTATGATATCTATACAATAAACCTTAATATCAAATAGAGTGGCTTGCTCTTCCAACTTTATTATTCTTTGTTATGACTGTTTTAGCTATTCTAGGGCCTATGCCTTTCTTATCAATGTTGGGTGCATTATGGAAACCTCACTTCCATTTAGGTCCCTTTTCCTCACTTTTATTTTATTTTTTAAAGAGTAACTTTATTGATTTTAGAGAGAAGAAAGGAGATAGGTAGAGAAAGTTCAATGAGAAACATCAATTGGTTGCCTCTCATATGCACCCCAGACTGGGGGGTTGAACCTGAAACCTCGGTATGTGCCCTGACCCGGTTGAACCTGCCACATTCTGGTGTACAAGATGATGCTACAACCAACTGAGTCACCTGGCCAGAGCACCTTCCCCACTGAGTGTCAGATGGTGTTACAATTTTTGCTTCAATCATCAAATGTGATTTGTAAAACTTGTGAAGAAATGAAAATTTATTGTGTGTAGTGATATTTCTACTTTTCCCATTGCATCTTCCTGACACCCCAGGATTCCTTCTTTTATTTTTTTCTTTCTGTTTGAAGAACTTTCTTTAGGTCTGATATCATCAAAATCTTTGTTTCTCTTTATCTGAGAATGTTTTCATTTTCCCTTCATTCTTAAAGGATACTTTCTCTGGATATAGAATTCATAGTTGACAGTTCTTTCAGTTCAGCTTGAAATTACTTTGTTCTACTGTCTATGGTTACACATAAAAAATCCACCATCATTTGAATTATTGTTCCCTTGTAAGTAGTATATGCTTTCTCTCCCAGCTGCTTTCAAGATTTTTCCCTTTATCTTTGGTTTGCAAAATTTAAGTTGTGTATGATGTGTCCTAGTGCAGATTTTTCTGTTTAAAACCACTTAAGTTTCTTGAATTTGTGGGTTTATATCTTTTGCCAAAATTTGAAGTTCTTAGCTATTATTTTTTCACATGCTCTTTCAGCCCCACTTTCTTTCTTCTCTCCTCCTGAAACTCTGATGATAGGAATGTTGGCTCTTTTGTTATTTTCCCACAGGTCCCTGAGGCACTGTTAATTTTTTTTTCAGTATGTTTTCTCTTTTTTTGTTGAAATTGAATGAATTCTCTTGTTTTGTCCTGAAGTTCACTGATTCTGTCCTCTGTTGTCTTTACTATTGAGCTCATCCAGTGAATTTTAACATTTCTCTTACTTTATTTTTCAGTTTTATAATTTTCATTTGATTCTTTTCTATAGCTTCTTTTCTGATTTTTTCTATTTTCCTTTTTTAAAAATAAAATTTGTAATCGACTGTGGAAGCATTTTTATAATAGCTGCTTTAAAATTCTTTTCAGATAATTCCAACATCTGATTCATCATATTCATTTTGGTGTTGACATTAGTTGATTGTCTTTTTTTTATTCAAGTTGTGATTTAAAAAATTTTTTTTTTTTTTAGTTCTTGGTTGATGTGTGATCTTCGAGTATATTCTGGACATTTGGTCTATTTTGCTTGGGAAATCTGGGTCTATATCAGTCTTTTAGTTTAGCAGCAGTCACCCCATTTAGGTTTGGCCATGTGGGGTTTTGCCTACTTTAATGGGATGTGGTTGCAATGACAGTTTAATCTTCAGAGCTGTTGTGCTGCTGGTTTAGTTAGCTGAGTTTATCTGGTGCCACCAGGCTCCCACTGGTCTTGTTGGTGACAGAAGGGGTTTTACCACTGGATGTCTTTCAGTGGGAAGGAGGATTTCCCCGATCAGTGTCCCAAGGTTGGGGAGGAGCATGTTCATGGGAATAAAGAATTCTCAGATTGGATCACTTGCAACATTTGAATTGTTCTTGCTGGTTCTACTTGCTCACCCTGAGAATCCAGTTGAAGTGTACAATCAGTTTCTTAGAGATTTTTACTCTTTCCCCCTTTAGTATAAGTGCTTGTATTACAATTCTTTATGCTTTTCTGGCTCTCATTCCAGCCTCCCTTATTGGAGCAGTGTTATGTTGGGATGAGTAAGTGATATTAGACCTACAGGACCTTACCCAGGTTGACTTATAATAATTGCTTACTCAGTCCCCTGTGCTTTTGATTGTGTGTGAGTTATTGGGTCTTACCTGTGTGCTCACCTCCACAACCTTCCATCTCCTCTGTTCGCCCCTCTCCTAGGCCACGGTGTGGCTGGGGTGAGAAACATGGCCTGTCCACTTAGATGGCCTCATGTGAGCAAGTAACCAATCGATTTGAAGCTCCTTCCTAGTCTATGCAAGGGACCCGACCTTGTTGACCAGTTATCACATTATTGAACATTGGCCTTGATCTCAAGACTTACTTAATATCTCACTGGGAGACCAGTGCCGTGTCTCAAAATACAGCTAGCTCCGAAGAGTAGCTTAGGGTAATTGGAAACTCAGTGGCACATATGGCACTAGGGAAGATCAGATGGTGGGATTAATAGTGATATATTTCCTAATTACATAGTTTCCAGTAAATCTGCTTGAGAGATCAGAATGAGGGGGATGGAATTCTGTGAATAGTTTATGATCACACAAGGAAGTTGAGTAATTATCAAAGCCCCAGAGCAAATTATCTGAAGCAGCCTTCACAGGTTCCATTTCCCAGTCTTCCTGGGTTCCTCACATGCTGAGCAAACCCCTTTAGCTCTGCTTTGCTCACATGAAGTGTTAGCAAAAGACAGAGGGTCTCTTCTCAGGTAGAGCAGAAACCTGAACATGGAAATGCAGAACACCCCTGCTCATTGACCCCAGTGGCTCCGAGGTATTGAGAATATGTTTGGTCATTTTTAATTTCTATAAATTATTCAATAAGTAAAGAAAACATTCTATTTTTCTTTAGGGGAGTCGTTCCTGACAGTTTGTCACTTAAAATTTTTTAAATTAGCATGACTGATTTATTTCGTGTGTTTTTTCCCATCCACAAAATGAATTTATAATTGATGTATATAGAACAAATTATGCAGTTTATAGTTTAATAACATTATAAAGTTTTAATGTTAAATTGGGAATGCCAAAAACTAGAAGGAAACATTAAGAAAAAATTTTTATAGAACTAGACTGTTGCATCATTTTCATTTGGGTTTGTACATAATTCCTCCACCATAGATGACATCTGCTTCTATTGATTGTTGCATATCAATAAACCCTTTGAATTCTAGAGTAGTTTTAGATTTCTTACGTGAAATCAAATCTTACTTCTTTTTGCTAAAACATTTTATTATTTGAAAAATTTCTGCCTATTACTTGTTGCTATGCTTTATTAAAAAAATAAGCGGTGTTCTCAGTGGTTAGAGCACTGATCCTCGCACGGAAGGGTCATGGGTTTGATTCCAAGTCTATGGCACATATCTGGGTTATAGGTTCGATCCCAACCCCTGGTTGGAACATTTGTAGGAGGCAACCAATCGATGTGTCTATCTCACATCAATGTTTCTCTCTCTCTCTCTCTCCTCCCCTTCTTCCCTCCTTCTTCCCTCCTTCCCTCCCTCCCTTCTACTCTCTTTGATAAGCAATGGAAAAAATAGCCTCTGGTGAGTACTAACAAAAAATACCACAATAAAATAAGTGAACTTAGTATTGGCTGGTGTGTATCCATACAGTCTGTGGGAGAAGATGATATTCTAGGGAAGAATTTACATCTATCTTCTGGCTCCAAATATCCATGTTCCAAGAACCAGTGATCCCTTATTTGTGGGTTTTCCTTTTTGACAGAAGAATTATGTCTAATTTGACTGGAATGGTGAAAAAGAGCTTTGTTTGTGAATTAAGTTCTGTGTGTGGGAAATATGCCAAGGATAGGAGAATGTTGTTTACTAGCCAAGAGAGCCTCAATTATAGCCCTACACCTTGATTTTGACTCTATTTCTTCTAATTCAGAAAAATTTGGGATCTGTGTTATTCCTGTGAGTATTTAAGAACCAGTGACCCTATGATGACTTGGGCCTTGATTGCCCTACCTTCCTTCTGGCTAGCTGCCTGCAGGCTTCTATAGATAACAGAAAACATTCAGGAAGTTCAAATGCAAGCCAATTTCCTTTCTGTTTCTTAGTAAAGTCGTGGTGAAGAAAAGAGTTTGAAACTATCCATGGCTTAATATGTTACTGGATATATATTATCTTTGCTAGGCGTGGCCCTTCTGATTGACCAGAAACTGAAAGGACCTTCTATATTTATTAGTTTGTGCTTCTTTAGATATTAAATTTATGGAGTATCTTTTTCCTGCATTCATAAAGGGCCCCAGCTGTTATCAACAAGAAAAAAAAAAAAGAAAGAAACTTCTTTGTTTTCCTTCATGAGTCACTTGTTAAAAATGAATGCAGGCAGACATATAAACATTGTAGTATGTAGCAGAACATTTGATCTTTACAAGTCAGAATGACTATGTAACAAGCCATGCGGAGCCTGGCTGGCACCAGTAAGCATGCCTTTTTTAGGGGAGGGATCTAGGGGAGAGATGACTCTCCATTCCCAGATCACCCTGGATAGGAGATGTATTTAATATGAAAGAGGGGGAAAGGAGGCAAAAAGAGGTAGTATAGTTAGATGATTTCTCTTTTAATTTATGCAACTGTGTAGGAAAAAGAAAGATGAAGGTACCCCATGCTGGTAGAGGAAGGGCAAATCATGGGGAAGATTACATTTTGGAATGTCATGTTCTTTTCTGTTCTCTGCATTAGCAAGTAAGTACAATAGCACTACATGGAAACAACAAAGGAATTAAAATGTGCTATTCTGTAAAGACATGATAAATTCAAACAGGCCAATCCAGGATTTTTTTTAAGTGTAAGCAATTACTTTGCAGATGGAATAAGATTAAAGCTGTTCTATAATTCCCTCCATCCCTCTGTGGCAGATATGCAGAACTTGGAGCCTGGCAAAGCTCTCTAAAAACTTTTGAAATATCTTTCAGGTTTTTGAATGTTCTGTGAAATAAATTTGCCAGAAAGTAGCTAGGCATCCATCTAGGAAGGCTACAGTCTTCTGGATCTGCCTGGTAAGGTGATATGATAGAAGATGTTCCATGACAAGTACTAGCTATGTGTGATCCCTTTCACAGCCCCAGAAAACCTGACAGCCACATTACAGTCCCAAGCAAGTCAGTATTTGGGGATTGAACCTAGGTTTGTCATAAACTGTGGATAGCACAATTCTTGTATGGAGTCTCTTTTTTGGAAACCTTCCCAGAGTGAGCCCAGCCGGCATGGTTTGATTCCAGTTTCCATTCCCGGTCAGGGCATATGCCTGGGTTGTGGCCTCTATCCTGAGTAGGGGGTATTCAGGAGGCAACTGATCAATGATCCTCTCATCATTGATGTTTCTAGTTCTCTCTTCCTCTCCCTTCCTCTCTGAAATCAATAAAAATATATATTTTTAAAAACTTCCCAAGTGTGAATATGCTAGCATTCATCCATCTGTCCATCTGCAGGTCCGCTCAACCAGTCATCCCATGGGCTTTGAGTTCCTTATTTGTTCAGAGAGTTGGGGAGTTGCTCCAACTCTAAGAAGCCATCAAGGGGCTGCATGCAGCCTTGAGCTTTAGTGTTGTGTCACTTCTGTCACAGTGCTGTGTTAATGACCCAGTAAAGAGTTCAACCCTTCCCCTGAAAGTGCTCCACATCTACCTAATAAAAGAGTAACATGATAATTGACTGTACCTTCATGACACCCACCAGCCAATCAGGAGTGAGTATGCAAATTAGCCCAACAAAGATGGCGGGTTAATTTGCATACACAGGCACCAAGCAGCTGGGGGCAGGACAGGACCCTTGTGTCATCACCATGGTGACGACGCAGGCTTTCCGCACCACCCCCTGCCACTCCGGGCCTCTGAGCAGCATGGGAAGGCGGAAAGGTAGCTCCAGCCAGAACTAAGGTGGTGCCGGCAGCCAGGGAAAGGAAGGCCCATTCTGGCACAAATCTTCGTGCATCAGGCTTCTAGTAACTATTATATCTGTCAATAAGAAACATTTTCAAAACAGCATGTAAGGTGAGTTTTACATACCTCCTGATTTCCAGAATAATAAACTTTATGGGAAATTGACAAAATGATAAGTCATCTGACTTCAGGCCAGCCCTAAAATGAACACATAGCTCTTTGAGTATCTTGGGAAGCAGAGCTACATCTAGGCAAAATGACAAAGTCTCCTGGCTTCATTCTGCTTTGTCTCGGCCACTTGAAGGTGAGCCTGGGCAAGATATCAATTCTCAGGAGTTTGCTTGCTGATTTCTTGACCCTCCTTTTCATTGCATTTTACCTCAGGTATTCAATGCTACGCCTGGCCTGCTGCTCCTTCCTCCCTTTAGTTACCTCGAGCCATTCCTCTCATTTGCCCCTTCCCAGTTCCCTTTTGGCCTTCTTGACTGAGTAATATTTACTATGCATAAGTTTCCATGTGGCCCCTCCTACTAACATTTTAATCTCTTTCTTTCAAGTGTGAATGAAAGTCAAGGCCTGAAGTACATTGGAAGGAAAGAGGCTTCTTTCTAGAAATAATTCCTCAGTAATTTCATACTCCCTGTTGAAGATCCCAAAAGTGGATTTGACTTCCTACTCCATAGGTTTCACTTATGTCCCCTATTCCTCCTCTGCAGCTAGGCCACTTCTCATCTCCCCCAGCCCAGGGGCACTCCAAATGCCTGCCCAGCCTTCACTTTGCCTAGGGGTGATCTCGATGGTGAACTGTCTCCTTTATTCCCTACCCTAACAAACTATTCAAGGCCTCCTCAATCCTAACCCCTCTGTGACCCTTCTGATGTCCAATCATTTCCATTCTCCCCACTTACACTGCCTTAACCTTAATCTCTCCAAATTCTTAACCTTTTGCACTCGGATGTCGAGTGTGACTCAACACGGTTAGCATCGGTAGCAGGAATCGAGAAAAAAGCAAGTGAGTGCAAAGGGTTAACATTTAATTATTCTGTCCATGTGTCATATGATCTAATTTTGTGTCCCCAACAACATTGTAAGCTGTTTGAAGGTAGGAAAGAGGTTCTTTTCTGAGACCACTTAAGTGGTGGCACGGCTGTGCCTGGTAGCAGGCTCTCAGTCGGTACTAATTGACTGGAATGCTGACTCCATGGCTGTGAGACCCAGTTAAAGCCTGCAAAGAGCCTACATTAAAAAGGAAGAATAACCATAATGTTAATTTGGCCCCATATTCCTAATCTCTCTGGTGGCTCTGTGGAGAAATAAGGAAAGTTGGTTTTAAAAAGTAATGAAGAGATAAAAATTCTTGGACCCCACTTGAAATTTAAAAGATTTAGGATTAGCAGTGGGATTGTGCCTCACTCATCAGAATTGATTTTGATCCCTTTAAAGCATAAAATTTTCTAATGTAAAATAGCCTTAAGTTCGACAACTTTTAACAAGATACACCTGGAACAATAATTTTGATACATCTTATATCCATTTTCTTGAGATAGTCCTTCTTTCTGCATCATTTAAGTGCTTTCTCTATGTGGCCATAGCTACTGATTGTAATTTTTCAGATTCATCTTTCCTCCCAAATTATGTGAGAGTAATGACCGTGCCTTTCTATTGTATGTCTTCCCTAACACTGCACTGGTCTTCTGTGATGGCAGGAATTCAGAGTACGGAAGTCTGCAGTACGCAAGCAAGAAAATTGTTCAAATAGCATTTCTCAACCTTGGGAGCAAGAGTAGGTGCCTGGAGCTAATGATGTTCCATCCATGGGGCAGGATAGAGAGAAGGTGAGGACAGCAATAGTAGAAGGAGTTTGAAGAATGGAAAACAAGAGTATATTACAGATTTTTTTTATCCCATAGTTATTGAGTACCTACTATGTGTTAGGATCTCTGCTAGGAACTGGGAGTACTACAACTACAACCAACTGACACAAGATCTCTGCCCCCATGGAGCTTGCTGCCCTGTGAGAGAGACTAATAATTTAGAATTAGTTACTTAAAATGGGTTAAGTCCCAAAATAAAAGTAACAGGGAGCTTTGAGGGTATTTAATGGGTGTGGGGCTTCTACCCAAGAGTTTCACTGAGAGATTCATCAAGATTAAGCTGGCCTGAAACTAATCTGAAATGCTTTTACTCAGCGTCAGTGAGAAACAGCATTTTCATGTCAGGAAGATTTTTCCAGCACCAGGAACCAATGGCATATTTATAGCCTCCTTTACGTCAACTTGTCAAGCAGCATCTTTAACACAGTCTGCTCCTTAGAAGCATCTCACGCTTGTTGCAGGCTGTGGCAGCATTGAAGCCAGACGTTCTGTGGTCTCCATTTCAGCATAGCAGGGATGCTGGGAGTTAGTCTACTCATAGCATACTGTTAGCACAAGTGTCCCAAGTGAGCCAGAAGACAGTAGCAGCTCTGATTACCTGCAGTCATCTTTCGTGAGTGGAACACTCTCCTCCACCCAGGATTAGCCTGGGGAATGCAATAGCTCTACCCTCTGGACTCCCTGGGGCCCCACCTTGCAGAGGTTGTGCCCTGCTGAGGAGTCAGCTGCCTGGCCAGGTTGTAGAGGTCTGGGCAGACTCAGGAGGTGTCAGTGACTGAGTGATATGGCTCAGGGGTGGGAGCCATTCCCCACACTTTCCCATAAATCTGACTGCATCTCCTCCTCACAGGAGATCCCCTAGCCCCACTCTCTGAGCTCTTGGTAGCTCTGTCCTGCTGTAGTCTGGGCAGGATCCAGGACAGACTGAGTTGTGTGGCTCTGGAATGGTGGTTACTCCTCCCACCTTTCCCCAAGCCTGGCTGGCTCTTCCCCTCTCATGGGAGATCCAGTAGCCCCATCATTCTGATTCCTGGTGTCCCAGCCCTGCTGAGATCGTGCTCTGGCAGAATTTGGGACAGACTGAGTTATGTGGCTCTAGTACAGGGGCCATTTTTCCTTCACACGCCTGCCTGCTGCAGAGCCCTCCCTTCACATGACCAAATCCAATAGCAGCTCTGATTCCCTGGAATCTTGAGATGCTTCTCTGCCAGACCGTGGAACTAGATGTTAGTAACTCATTTAGAGGCTTAATTCTATGGTTTCATTTGTGTTTTTCGAATGGTGACAGTGACATGTACTTTTTTAGACTCAATATACTTCCTAAAGTAGATTGTTAGAATTTTTGTTGAATAGCACATCAGATATAACCCACAGGAGTGCAGTGATGTTTAATGTTATTGGGACGCTGCATGTTACACAAATGTGTGCATAAAAAAGAGTTAAGATGTATTGTTCTGCAGAAGAATGACATTATTCACAAATGAAACCTCAAACAGAATATTAAGATGAAGATTATGAAGAAAAGATCAACAAAAAGTGAGCCTTGGTTATGCAGCTAACTGGGCTTAGGAATCCAGCCAGACAACATTCAACCATTGAGTAGCTTGAATGAGCTCCCAGCAGCAATCAAGGCGATTTGATTGTGTGCACAATTCCACATAGGAAAGCTCAGGGTAAAAAATGATATCATGCTTTTTATGAAGAATCACAATAGCCATTAGCCTGTTCGTTAGCCTGATCCCAGTTTTCTCTGTGCAGATAGGGAACTGTACTCATGCAGCAGTGTTTTAGCTATCTCAGACTTGTGTTCAGAGGAATGGGCTTTCCTCAATGGGTATCTGAAACCTGGATCCAGCATTATTGCTTTTCAGTGGACTAGCACTCTAAATCATGACCTAGGTGAGACCTGGAGTTAGGAGAGAGTACCTTCTCAATGAGTTGGAAAGGCTCTGCTGAGGAGGTGATATTTGATCTGTATCTTTGAGGATGTGCAGGTTAGGCCCAGAGCACAGAGGTGGACGCAGTATTTCCTTTGCAGAGGGAGCATATGTGCTAAAGCACAAAGGTGCATCATATGTAGGAAGCAGCTAATACTTAGGGGTGCCTCCAGGTAAGGTCATAGTGGGGAGGGATGGACCAGGGGATGTGACAATTTTGAGGTCTTACCTCAGGACTTTCTCATGAAAGTAATGAAGATTAAAAAGTAGTTTTTTAAAGTAGTTAGATGATAGAATTACATTTGTTTTTAAGGAATTCTGGTGGCAAGGAAGAAACCAAAGAAATCAAGAGATGTGATGAACCCAATGTGGCAGGTGCTAAAAACCCAAGTCCTTGTATAGTGGTGGGGAATAGAGGTGGGAACTGAATGAAGAGGTACTTAGGAGACCTGTTGGTCAGAACTATCATTAGCAGAGGAACCAAAGATTCAGGGAGATAGAGCATGTCCATTGCAGGAGCCAGAATCTCAGAGTGATTGCAAGAGGTGTAGTCAGCAGTCATTTGCATGCCCTTCCAGGCCTTGGGACTTGTAATCTACAGGTCCAGAGCTGATGGTGAGAGGACTGATTTACGGTTTATTATGCCATTGGCACTATAAGCATTCTATTGTTGCTCTCTCATTGAATCCTGATTGCAGTGCAATCATGTAATGTAAGTATTAATATTATCTCCATTTTGCAAATGAGGAAATTAAGGCCTAAGAAGATAGATAATTTGCCCAGGATTTCAAGCTTGGATGTCAGACCTAGAGTTTTTCTTGATTATCCCTACACCCACTGTCCAAGAGAAAGATTGCTTGGTTTCCCCATCCTATATAATAAAAGCATAATATGCAAATCAACCGAACAGCAGAACAACCAGTCGCTGTGATGCGCACTGACCACTAGGGGGCAGACGCTCAATGCAGGATCTTACCCCTGGTGGTCAGGGGGAGTGCCACTCAGCCAAAAGCCAGGCTTATGGCTGGCAAGCCCAGCGGTGGTGGCGGGAGGTAAGGAGCAAGGGGTCCCGGACTGTGAGAGCTCCAGACTGTGAGAGGGATGTCTGACTGCTGGCTTAGGCCTGATCCCCCTGGGAGGCAGACATCCCCCAAGGGGTCCTGGGCTGTGAGAGGGCGCAGGCTGGGCTGAGGGACTCCCCTCCCCCCCAGTGCATGAAGTTCGTGCACCAGGCCTCTAGTAGGTACATAAAAAGGAGAACTGTCTGGTTGCATCTCTCCCTTCTCCTTTATTCCTCTATCTTATTAATGACAATACCCTTTTTTTAGTTACTAAAACTAGAAAATGTGAAAGTTCCTGACTCCTTCTCCCTCTCCCTGTAGAGCATCATGCTAGTCACTACCCCAGAACTGTTCTTCCTCCTAAATACTACCCTACTCTGAGCTGTTTTTTCACTGTGAACCAGCCCTGCCTCTCAAGCCCCCTATTCCTTATAAGTGCTCTGCAAATTCTATGAATTACTGTTTCTCTTACCTTCTCCATTGGATTGTAAATTCCTTAAAGATAGGGGCTGTGTTTCATGCATTTTTTGTATGCCTTTATGGCCTCTAGTAGTCATTGTGTCTTAGCAATAATAGAAGCATAAAATTATTTACTAATTGAGTCAGTCAAGAGAGCCTTTAACTATATAATGAAACATTAATTGTGTTTTACTATTCACTTATTTTTGCATTAACCCAAATTGGGAATGTAGTTAGGGATGTGTATGCTGCAGAATAGCTGGCAGATTTTATCTGAGTTCTAACTAGAGAACAGCAGATGAAATCAATGGGTTGGACAGAGTCAAGGATTGGTTTCCAGATCTCTTCAAAAGGGCAGATTTCTGCAGGAAGGTCTTGAAGAAGACACTCAGATTTCATACATGAGTTAGGTCTTAGGAAGTTTCAAGGCCCAGTGGGCAGTATGAAGTGGTGCTAACTCCAAAGCCAACCAACTACCTCCCCCATAGACAGGAATGCAAAGAACCAACTTCATGGGACATAGGTGGGATTACCAGACATTCCTCAGGAAGAGGATCTGGTCTCTTTTTTTCCTCTTACATTTTCCCTCCACTTTGCCTACGTATCACATGAAGCCAATGTGACAGTCTGGGTTTTTAATTAAGAGGGGAAGTGAATATCCTATTAAATGTCTTTAAAATTTGTAGACATTTTAATAATGAAATAGCCCCATTTTATTTACAAATGAGATTTTAATTTTCTCAGCTATTCTCTCCTATATTTAGTGATCATTTTAAATCTGCCAGCATATGATCTCCATTTTGCCTTCCCTGTCATTTTTGAAAACTACTACTTTAGTATTTGTTGGTGGGACTAATGATCTGTTCAGTCATTAGAACTGTGACCAGGGTATGAGCCTACCCTGGAGATTTTTCATGCTGAAAACTCATTAATTTGGATTCTGCTGCTTTAGTGATAATTTAGGTGGCTATGCCTACATTGAATAAAATGTTTGGCTTTTTATATATAAGATTGTCCTTTTCCCACTAATTTCCAGAATGATAGAGCTGAAGGAAATGGAAGAGTTTGTCACCGATGCCTTATTGACAGATGAGGAAACCGAGGTATAGAGGGTAAAATAATACTTGAGAGTGGCAAAACCCTGCTCCTCTGCCTTTAAATTCTCATGATACCATGTGCAAAATAGATAACTTCAAAAAACTCCTAAATAGTTCTTTCTTCAAACCCCATAGTGATGCAAGCAAGGCTTTCTTATTCATCATCTTACCTCCTACCTCATTTCACATTGTTCTAACAGTGAAGTTCTCCTTACATTCTTACAAGCCAGCAGGGCTTGAAATCAATCCAGAAATCATTTTTGGAACCTTCACTCTACTAGAAATGCATCCTCTCACACTACTTTTCTTCATAGACAACCCTGAAGTGGCCACTTGCACTAGAATGGAAAGAGAGGAGAAATCTGGGTAGTCCCCTCTCTTCACAGATGATGGTGCAGCCTATAATGAGAGCTGGCTGCCTCCTTCTGCCAATAAGCTCTTAGTTGAGCCACCAAGCCCTTACGGTGGCCCCCAGGTTGACCTTGGGAACTTGCAAGTTCTTGAAATGTTGAGCAAGCTCAAGGAATTGGCTGTGAACAGTGTTGCCCTGGATGCTTCTGGTGTAGGTTCTGTCCCAGAATTTTGAATGAGTACTAGTAAGGTTAAAAGGGACTTTATGTTTTCCTTCAGTTGCTCTAAAACAGGGGTCCTCAAACTTTTTAAACAGGGGGCCAGTTCACTGTCCCTCAGACCGTTGGAGGGCCGGACTATAGTTTAAAAAAAAAAAACACTATGAACAAATTCCTATGCACACTGCACATATCTTATTTTGAAGTAAAAAAACAAAACGGCAAAAACACCCGCATGTGGCCCATGGGCCGTAGTTTGAGGACGCCTGCTCTAAAACAACAGTGTGCATTGTTTGGGAGTATAGATGCCTTTAGGACTCTGATGAAGGCTGTGGACCACTCCTCTCACCTCAGCTTCAGATATAGAGATGCATGTGCACACACACACATTTACACAGCTTTGCATGCTATTTTTGGGGATTTATGGACCTGTGGATTCTCTGTGTAAGAATCAGTCTCTCTAACTAGAAAGTTCAACTTACAGTGAGTACTGCCTACATTTGTGTAGCACTAAATGATTAATGACACTTTTGAAATAGCATTTGATCCTGAATAAACTCATGTGGTAGGTAATTTCCCCCACTACATAGATATAAAATAACAGAAAATAATAATAGCAATAACATTTTTTTAGTGCTAACATTTATTGTTCGTTGGGTGCCAGGTGCTGTTTTAAATAGCTTACATGTGTTGACTCCCCTTTAAAATGTCTTTTTGAGGTAGGACATTTAACTCTATTATTAACTCTAGTTCAAAGGTGCGCAAACTAAGGCAGGATATTGGGGGCTCACAGAATCAAAGGGGGCTTGAGAACCATGCATGGGATTGAGTGGAATCCAAGGCATCATTCCTAGTTTGCAAATGAGTCTTCACTTTGATCAGCACACTTTCTCTATGAGGAAAAATCTAACCAATTTAACATTTGAATCGCTAACACAAAATGCAGAGCCCAAGGGAGACTGTCCAATATTGGCCCAGCTTTTAATAGATAACATGCCCAACCCCTGGCAGAACTGGTCTCTGTGGTTTCTATAGAGAGTGGCCAACTCCTGGGTTTATCATTGTACTCATACAATACTTCATGAAGAACTAATTTTCCCAAAGAAATTGGGGTGAATTAGGAAGGAAGATTAAATAATCAACAGCTAAACATGATAAATGGACTGATGATGTGTTAATATCTCTTCCAATCCTGGGATTTTGTGACTCAGTGATTCTGTGCCATCCCTCGGTTGAGTAATTGAATGGATTAATGGTGATTAACCATTGCCATTAGTCCATGCCAAAGGTTCGGTGCCAGTAACTGGAGCTGATCTGCTGGGTCCACACCCTGGGCCCCAGGAGCCCACCACATGCTCTGGGAAAGGAGACAGGAAGCAAAGCCTGTTTTCCCTTTAAAAAATGGTTAACTGCCATATTAATGTAAGCTATTTTCATGGGAAAAGAATTTTATGTGTGGGGTGGTGGGCCATAGTAAAAACTTAATTTTATTTTTAATTAGCTGTTGGCTTTCCAGATGCCTATGGGCCACACTAATATGTAAAGAGAAAATTCGGAACTTGTTGCGTTTTTACGGGGAGTTTCTGTGTAAAATCAGCTCTTTGCTCTACTGTAGTTTTTCCTAGTACCGGTACTTTATCTATAGCCACACACACAAGGACTGAGTTTTCACTCAGGACACACCTCCTTATACATGTTTTCATTCCAGATCTGATGCTTGTCCAGGGAGAGTCATGAAGACAGAATGCCCCACAAACATACACACTCCCAAACACTTTTTCCCCTTTTAGGGTTTCACAGTCAACACCATCCTGAGTAGCCACCTCAGCTAGGCAGCCAGATAGCAGCAGTTAGGGTGTCCCTAAGCATGTGGGACTAGAAGTAGCATGACAGGGAAGCAAGAACACGGCTCTGAAGCCAGACATGTCTGGCATCCAGTCAAAACCTCTGTTCATTTCTTAGAAATTCTCTTTTCTCTGTGTTTTATTTTGGGTATTTTCTATCGCTCTGACTTCAACCTCACTGATCTCTGTTTCTGCAATGTCAGATCTGCAATTTATCCCTTCCAGTCTAATTTTCTTACCAGACATTACAGTTTTCATCTCTAGAAGTTTGATTTTTTTTATATCTTCCAGGTCTCTCAACTATTTTTTAATATAAGAAATACAGTTACAACAACTGTTTTAATGACGTTGATTGCTAACTCTAAAAACAGTGTCAGTTATCAGCCCATCAAAGCCAGTGGGTTTTTCTCCACATTGCAGATCACATTCTCCTGCTCCTTTGCAAGCATGGTAGCTTTGATTAGATATAAGACAATGTGAATTTTTTTAGTGTCAGTTGCTTGATATTTTTATGTTCCTGTAAATATTCTCAGCTCTTCTCTGGGATGTAGTTTGATCCTTTCAGTTCCTGCCTTTATGTTGTTTTTTTTTTGTTTTTTTTAAGCAGCTCTGGAGCAGTGCTCAGTTAATTGGGTTAATTATGCCCCCATACTGAGGCACGCCTGTCCTGACACTCTACCCAGTATCCTGGGATCTAGGAGTTTCCACAGTCTGGCTACTGGGAGTACCAGGGATCTTGTGTGCGTGCCAGCACTGTTCCCTACGCCTTTAGTACTTTCTTCACACTCAGATTGTTTACCCACATGCATTTACTTGACTCATCAGTCCTTTGCTGAGTACTTGAGGGGGGCCCTCTGCAAATCTCTTCCTGGGATTTCCTTTTCTCTTTATGCTTCTCTGCTCTGTCCTATGAAGTTAGCTGTCTTGGTATCCCCCTGGTTCTATTTCCTCACTTTAGGGCGTCAACTGCATTCTGCCCGGGGCCCCCTTGTCTGGGCTGCTGGCTGGGAATTCTCTCCAGGCAGTAAGTGGGGGGGGACCTCACCTCATCTGTTATTTCTCTTAGGGATCTCTGTCTTTCATTGCCTGATGCTCAGTGTCTTAAAAAGTGTTGTGTTGTTTTATGTATTTTGTGTGGTGTGTGTGTGTGTGTGTGTGTGTGTGTGTGTGTGTGTGTAAGAGAGAGAGAGAGAGAGAGAGAGAGAGAGAGAGAGAGAGAGAGAGTGAGTTTCAGATCAGAGAGTAAATCTGGTTCCTGTTTTTCTATCTTGACCTAGAAGCAGAAGTATAATAATGGTAAATGAGGCATATGTTGAGGGTGGTACCACTCAAGGATTTTTATTCTCCTTGCATATTAGTTACTGATTTCACTCAAAAATAAAATTCCCAGAGTAAATTATTTTCATGTAGGTTAGTGCCCCTTCCCTCTTTCCTTCCCTTCCTCCCTTCCTTCCTTCTTTCCTTCCTTCCTTCCTTATTCCCTTTCCCTCCTTTTTAATGCAGTAATGGCCAGCATGTTTGGGAATGCTCATTTATTCACTTTTCCACAAATAATTGCTTAGCATCTACTAAATGCCATATACTTGGCAAGGCACTAGTGATATAAAGGGTGATGTGATGGTTCCTTCCTTACACTCACCATAATGTGGTTATTGACTAAAAATTACCCCCAAAGCACTCATGAGCCAATTTCTTGCATGTAGCCCATGAGTTGCTTCTTGAATGGGAAAAACAGATAAGAGAACATTTGAATAGCAATTCTTTTGAGCAATGTGTGGAAAAATAGTAGGTTCTCAATAAATATGTATTATTTGAATGGATGAATGAATGAATAACAGTTACTGCAAATTTAATAATTATATTGATGATTTTAGGACCATATTTAGCTCAATGTGGCTTGAAAGGATTGAAAATACTTTACCATCTAACTTGCAAAGCAGTTTATTTGGAACTGTATATTGTACCATCTATATGCTCCAGATACTATGTTTGGCATTGGGGCCATGGCAGTGAGTGAGACATGATTTCTAGCCTCTAAGCTTATGATCTAGAACTGTGCAAAGTGCTGGCTGTGTCAGAGCAGCTAGAAGGGTACTTTACTCAACACATTGGGTCAGGGAGGGCTTCCAAGAGAAGGTGATGGCTAGGTGCAGCCTGAGCACATGATACCTTTGGTGAAGAGGCAGATTTTGAATGTATCTAGTTCTCCCAAGGCCTAAACTACAGTTTAGAAAGGTAGCGTCACTTTCATTTTCAGTGTCTACTGTTCTGACAGCTTCCATATAAAACTGAGTGAGCTGTAAATGTGAAATCACCTTCCAATTAAGTGCAGTGCAATATTCTGGCAGTACCTGGTTGAAATGAAAACACCTAAAGTTCTGTTCCCTTTAATACCGAATCCATTAAAAAGGTATCCCAGCAGAGGGCTGAGCACCAAGGGCTAAGGTCTTAACAAATGCTTGTTTAATTGAATTGAGGACATCAACTTCAAGAGGTGGCCAGGAGAGACATTGGGGAATCTGCTGCCTCCCTCCTCTCAGTTCTGGGCTGCTGCCCGAGTTCATCTTTCTTCAGTTCGTCCAGCTCTGCAACAAAGAAGTGCTTCAGTTCAGCCGAGCAGCATCTTGCACGCATGCTGAGCAGGAGGGCTGTCGAGAGAGACCGTGTAGTAAATACAGAGCGCTCATTGAAATGCCAAGTGTCACTGCTTTGGCATTTAATTATCTGACTTGCTGGCAGCTGGAAGTAGGGAAGCAAGCAGGAAAAAAGAAGAAAGGCAGTGAAGAGCAGAAGGCAGAACTGGACAGTGATCTGATGTAGACAGCCGGCCAGGAGCAATACTTTCTAGGCACATCCTTAAGAAAAACACTCACTTTGTATTGACCTAGAATTACCTACAGTTTTTGAGAAGAAATTTCAATTAAAATGCCTTCTGATATTTAGAAAAAAATCATCACTCAGGCCACATAGAGCACAATCAATGAACTCTTAAAATGAAGATAATTTTAGGTTATGTTCAATGTGGGCTGTCAAAGGTGTCGAAACACATAGTGAGGTCAGAAGGGAAATTAGAACAAAACAATGCTGGTCCTGTGGGAGCTCCGGCAGATTTGAATTAAAACGACTTGGCAGCCTGCTGGTTGGGTGGAGTAGAGAGACGTGGGCTCTCAAGGTAGCAAAGATTTTAATCCCAACTCTGCCACTTTGGGCATGAACTTGGGCGTCTCTGCCTATCAACACGTAAGTCCTCGCAGAAGCTTTCATTGAGTGAGATACTATGCTGGCCTAAAAGTCACTTTATTTCATGCCTAGCACACAGCTATGTACAGTAGGGGATATGTTTGAAAAATGTTTTGTTTTTTAAAGCAGCAGATCCCTTTTATTAAACTATTATACAGGGCACTTGTGTCTGAAACCAACAGGAAGGAGCTGGCTGCTCCAAGGAGTGCAGTTGGCCTCTCCCAACTCTAGACGCCTGCAGGTCCATCTTCACATGCCACTTTTTCCGGGAGACCTCCTCTGATCCACCCAACCTAAGCAGCAAGCCCTCCCCACCCCAGCCCCAACCTCTGGCATCCCTATCCCCTTGTACTCTGTCCTGTTTTTCTCCATAGTAGTCACTGTTATCTGCCACTCCGTATGTTGATCTATTTGGTATTGGTCTGCCCTTTCCCCCCACCCTCACTGGAATATATGCCACATGAAAGCAAGGACTTGATCTGTTGTTCTTCACTCTGCCCCTAGCAGAGAGGTATACTTAGTACCTGGAGCAAAGTAGGCACTCAATAATTACCTTTTTCAACGAATGACGCGTAAGTAATGACCAGTGTTGACATTACTGGTCATTGCTTACATATGGTTCCTGCTTTGATAGTCTAGTCTTGCCAAAAAGACAGGAAATCAGGGAACTGCTGAACTTTGTGGTAAGTGTTTTGCTGGGTGAAGTATGGAATGTTCGGGAACACAAAGGAAGGCCTGTAACCCAGGCATGGTAGATCGAGGAAGGCTTCCTGGGATAGGAAACCCGAGCACTTAATAAACGGAGGCACATAGAGGTTAAGTCACTGTCCCAGAGTCAGAAACACTGGAAAGTGTATTCAGAGCAATAAAATGGCCCTGACACAAAGGCCTTGATCTCTGTTCTAAACAGGTGATATTTGGCTATTGCAGAAATCAGTGTCAGTCATGCCAGTGGGGAGTCAGTACAATGGCAGCTACATCACTGAGCACTGACCAGAACAGGGCTTCCAGGGATTAGGTCCAGGGAATGTTCACATTATGCTGGAGAGTGATAGACTGTAGAGGAAGTGGAGATGAAATTATGGATCTGTAGGATGCTGGGAAAGTGATAGCAGCAGGTTTGGTTTTTTTTCAGGATCTGATCCAAGAGAAGGTGCTTCTAAAAGAAATATTCCCTGCTCAGATATTAACACAGTGGCTGTCCTATATGCAAAAATACTTTAAAATACAGATACTTTGATCTAGGAGTTTCAGTTCTAATAATTTATTCTAAGATAATTTATTTATTTATTAAAATATATTTTATTGATTTTTAACAGAGAGGAAGGGAGAAGGGATAGAGAGCTAGAAACATCGATGAGAGAGAAACATCGACCAGCTGCCTCCTGCACACCCCCCACCGGGGATGTGCCCGCAACCAACGTACATGCCCTTGCCCGGAATTGAACCTGGGACCCTTCAGTCCGCAGACCGATGCTCTATACACTGAGCCAAACCGGTTTCGGCATAAAATAATTTATTTTTAATTATTTATTTTTATCCTGGAGAGAGAGAGAGAGAGAGAGAGAGAGAGAGAGAGAGAGAGAAAGAGAAATTGATCGCCTTGACTGGGAATTGAACCCACAATGTTTTGGTGTACTGGATGATGCTTCAACCAACTGAGCCACCCAGCCAGGGCTAAGATAATTTATCCTATATAATACAGGCAATCTGCGGGTTACGTCGGACTCGATGTACGTCGTTTCATGGTTACGTCGCCATCTCCCATTTATTTATAAAAAAAAAGAAAAATTCCATCATTTCGACATATGTACATATGTGCTTTATGTTTTTTATTATTTATTTACCACAAGTAAAGGTCAGGAATTGTTATCTTTCTTATAATTTTTTTTTACTGTTTCACTTCATTACTGCTGTGTATGTGCTCCATGTGAGTGATGTAGGTGCTTAGGTAGGTGGGTTCCGACTTATGGCGAAAATCGTGTTACATCGCGGCATAGGAACAGATCTCCAATGTAACCCAAGGACCTACTGTAAAAGCATAATATGCAAATTGACCAAACGGCAGAATGGTTGGCGGGGGGCAGGGCCAGTGAGCAGGCAGTGCCGGGCCAGCCAAGGCACATGCCAGAGGGCAGAGGGAGGGGGACAGTGATGTGGGGGTGGGGTGGTGGTGACCAGTGGTGGCAGAAGGGCTATGGGGGGTGGGGGCGGCTGCTTGCCAGCCTGTGCCATCCCCTGATTGGCCCACCCAGTTGCCTCCCGCAGAGGGAGGCCAAACTGCAGCTTAGGCCCACTCCCCGGATGTTAGTCGGACATCCCCTGAGGGCTCCCAGACTGCGAGAGGGTTCAGGCTGGCTGATGGGACACCCCTCCCCCCCCGCCCCCCAGTGCACGAATTTTCATGTACCGGGCCTCTAGTTTTAACATAATAATTATTTTGTGTGTGTGTAGTACATGTTTATGGATAGAGAGTACATATACTCTATATTAGGATTAATATGTATAGAAACATACACATGTCATAGCAAAATAACTGGACTAAATGTACAACAAGAGGGTTGAGTAAATAATATGGATAATCCATCCAGTGGAATATTATGCAGTTATTAAAAACAATGATTTTGAGATATATAGTATATGCTGCTTAATGTTGGGGATATGTTCTGAGAAATGCATCCTTATTGTGTTGTGTGAACACCACAGGTTGTACTTACACAAACCTGGATGATATAACTACTACACAAGTAAGCTATATGGTATAGTCTGTAGCTCTGAATCTATAAACCTGTACAGCATGTACAGCACAAATTAAGTCAAGCACAAGAGGAAATGATGCAATCAAGAGAAAGATAAACATGAGATATGGGGCTGCTGCTGGCATAACATGGCCTACCATTTTCCAGCAAATTGTCATTAATAAGTAGAAAAGGCACACTTTAAAATAATGATAAAAAGTATACATAATAAATACATAAACCAGTAGCATACTCATTTATTATCATCATCAAGTATTATGTATTACACATAAATGCATGTGCTATACTTTCATACAACTAGGGGCACAGTAGGTTTGTTTACACCAGCATCACCACAAACACATGAGTAATGTGTTAGATGGCTGTGATATCACTAGGCAATAGGAATTTAAGCTCCATTATAATCTTATGGGACCACTGCAGTGTATGTGTCCATTGTTCACGAAGATAACAACCATAAATTATTAAGCCAAAAACCTTACAACATATATAGCATGATTTTATTTTTTTAAGTAATGTGTGTATATGTTACAAAATATTTTATAATGTTTTTATGCAGTCAATACATTTTTATTCATGTAATAAAAATCAGTGGAAACTGCTCTGGCTGGTGTTTCCAGTGGTTAGAGCGTCAGCCCACAGACTGAAGGGTCTTGGGTTCAATTCCTGGTCAAGAGCTTGTACCTGGGGTGAGTATGGGAGGCAACCGATCCATGTGTCTCTCACATTGATGTTTCTCTCTCTCTCTCTCTCTCTCTCTCTCTCTATATATATATATATATATATATATATATACTCCCTCTTCCTACTCTCCTACTCCCTCTCTTCCTTCCCCTCTCTCTAAAAACCAATGGAAAAAATATCCCCGGGTGAGGGATTAACAACAAAATTCAGTGGAAAGAAATACAATGATAAATATAGACACTGTCCCCCTCTCCGCCCCCCCCCCCCCCCCCCCAAGAAACATCTAGACCTTTGGCAACAGTTTTCCCTGAGTGTTCGCAGCTGAGAGTGAACTTCTCCAGAAGGCGTTTACCTCCCCTCCTGCCCAGGTCAAGTCTTCCCTCCACTCCCCTGTGAGCTTTTTACAAGAAAAGCCTGTCTGTCAGCACTCAACCCAGACTGCCATTTGTCTTCTCAGGTTTAGAGCAGTGGAGGGTGCACCCAGCAGCGTGAACTGGCCTTTGCTGTCATGAAATATTACTGTTTTACACTCACAAATAAAAGTTAGCAGCATTTCATTGCTGTGCGGTGTGAAATCAGACCTCCTAACCAGCTGGATGCAACAGCCCGGCATAGAAACGGCGATGACTGCTAGTGTTCGTGGTTCAATTCAATTAGGAATATGTTTTCCTCCTCTTTAGTGAAAGGGGTAGTCGAGATGAAATGCCTCACAAACTTCTGAAATATGTACTTGTATAAAAGAACTATTAAAGTAGAGTAACATCTCTATGATCTTTGAACTAAGCCGCCATTCTGCCATTATTGATGTAGCTGCTTTAAGCCGTCTAATTAAAATCGGAGTGACAGATTTGTTATTGAAAATCTGAAACCCAGCTCACATCCCGCACAGCACATCTGAGCAGGGTATATATCTGCTGTTTTGATGGGCTCTCAGAATTGCTAAGCTGTGCCGGGTGCCAACAGGAATTCAATAAATCTTTTCTTTTCTTACCGAGCAGCCCTCATTAGTCTTTTTAATAATAGCACTAGTGAATATCAACTTCAGTTCTTCAAAATAAATTAAGTGTGTCCATTAGGGTTGTAATTATAGCATCAGATATGAGTTTATTCTGCTACAAAGAGATGGCAAGGCAGATAAGAGCCAAGAGCACTCCTCTCGGCCCTTACATTGCAGACATTGCTTTGTGCATAAATGTGGATCTAATACCTGGGCTGGGGAGGGGTGGCCTATCAGGGTCTTTGGTCCTCTGAACCGACAGCATTTCCCCCCACTTGGAGCTCTGAGCATACGGTATCAAGTGGTGTGAATTCTACAGATATGAACGAACTGAAAGCTGGTCACCAATGAGCAGCCCGCAGTTCAGAGCCTGCTAAACTAACTCGGTAAACCTCGGAGTAGGAGAACATGACAGAAGGCTGTGTTATCTGAAAATTTAGCTATTTTTTTTTAACTAGCTGGAGCCATCTGTCATGGTTATTCAGATTCAAGGGCTAACTTGAACGGAAGGCATTGCTAGGCAATTAAACACGTTCTCTCAAAATATTTTCATACCTTTCTTTTCCTCTTGTCAGAGTTTTATTTTGTTTTTCCCCCCAAAGATGTCACCTAAGTTTTGTTTTTTTAAGTTTCTGTCTTCCTTGCCATGGGGAAACTTTGTTATTTTGTTGGTACTGAAGAATGGAGTGGGATGCAGCAGACGAGTGTGTAGTGTATGAAGTTTATTCTGGACTTCTGGGGCTCACAGCCTTATACTGTAGTTCTCAGTCCTCATTGAGCTGTCTCGATATTCTAAATAGATCCTTAAGAGATTTCTGCAAAGTTGGCAGAGGGTGACATTTAAACAGAGACTTTATCCTCTCATGCCCAGGAAGGGGGAGGAATTATTGAGCAGAAAAACTGAGCAAGGGGGCAGAAGACTGCATTTCATAGAAAGACTCTCCCATCACTTTTGTGTCATTTGTTACTTTTTCACTTTCCTTCTCCAATTCGGAAGAAACGTTCCTGTTACTTCCTGTGTCATGAACAATAACAGATTTTGGAAGCTCTATCCTTTTGGGCAAGAATGGAAATGAAAAGTTTGAAAATATATTTATCTTTTAAAAAATATGTGTGGAAGGTAACCTCCATCCCTTTCCATCTTCTAACTTCATTATTAAAAGGAAAAATTTACGTGTTGATGTGAAGGCAACTGGATGTCATTTCCCTATAAATAGTACAAAGCATATGGGGGCAGAATTGCATTTGTCACAAATTGTCAAAATATTTTTTAAGAAACCAAAATCTTCTAAGGATGGTTCCAAATGTGCCTGATTTCCCTGAGTAGTGAGCAGCACAACCTTTACATTAACAGCTATATTTATAAATACACATATGGCCCACCAGGGTCTGATTGGCTACTGATGAGCCAGAGACAGAATTATGATGTATCACCTACATGGAATGTAGTCATTGTGTGAGTGTTTTTTAAGTTACTGATTTACCTTAGCAGTTTTCACCTAATTTATCTGTGCTTATCGACAGGTGCAATTTGTTAATGCAGGCTGTGGAAGCAAAATGGGGTCATTACGTGTCTTGATGTTGTTTGTGAGGTCATCACATGATGACAGCATTTTCCTGATGAATCTGTGAGACTTGTCAAGACGAACAACAACCAGAAACATAAGAGATACAAATGTGTTGATTTGGAAGAGTGCAGGTGAAACCTTAATTGTTACTGCTTTCTAATCTATTTTAGGCACTTGGAGAAGTTTAAAAAATAAGCACCTATAAGGTGCTTTGAGTTTCTCAAAAAAGAGATGCCATGAAAATACAAAAACAAAATAGCATGTCCATCCAGAGGGCAGCTATGTTCCAGAAAGTACCAGAAGTCCACTGTATTCCAGAAAGTCAAGTGCCCCCAAGGGTGATCATCCCAAGGTTATCTTGACACTGCAGTAGGTTCTTGCTAAATAGCGTTCTAAAAGTATTAGTAATATTTTTCACTTAACTTAGGGACCATGCTTTTCAATTTCTTAAAAGAGAATGCCCTCTTTTAAAAAAGTTAAACACAACCCCAGCCCTCCCCTCCCTTTCTGTGCTCTTGGGTTGGGTGTCCCTGTCTTGCACTTCCCTCCTCTGACTTCTCACTTCCTCTAGTGTTGAGAATCTTCTTGGCTGCTGGGTTAGAACCGGCTTATCTCCACCAGCCAAGAAGATTTTACAGAGCTGGACTCGCCAAGGTTTGTGTTACAGAAATGAAAGTTATATTTCTGTGTTCAGAATATGAGATTATAATATTGAATGCCCTTTTTCAAATTACACCGCAACCCCAGGAAATTGTCATCTTCTGCCACCCTAGCTGAGAATCACTAATTTAGGAGGCTTCTCTCCCCTCTCCTGCTTCTTTCTCATCCTCCATGTGCATTATTATGTTTCCTAAGCCCATCACCTTTTCTTTCTGGTTCATATTAGCATTTCTGGTTGCTTTTTGAAGCACTGCTGGCTGCTTTTTGATTCCTGAATATTCACCTTTCTCCAGCTGATGACATTAAAGGACATTTTCCCATACACTAAGACAATGGAATTGCCTGAGCAAACTGCATACCTTTGCAAGTGAGTTCATTTCTTTTTCAACTTCACAGGCACAGTGAAATGTGTAAATAGGGACTTTAATTTTCCCTCAGCTGCAATCTATAGTCTTTAACACTTCCAAGGTGGCAAAAACATATGAATGCTGCTCTTTTTAAACTCCTAATAGTTTCACTGTAAATTCCCCATGTACTCTGCCCTCTGTAATAGTGAGTGATTGCTTTCTCTCAAGGTACAAATGGAGCTGATTGACTTTTAAAGAACAGGAGAGGCCACATGTGTCTGTCCGTAGGGGAGTTTTCCATCCCTACTCAGCGCCTTAACGACATCAAAATCACCAAGGAACAAAAATTTCAAATTAGACTCTTTATGGAACTACTTCTTATATGTGTGGACAAGGTAATCCAGAAGCTTTCCTTGAATAGAAACACAACTCCACAGTTAGCTGTGCATCAGAGGGAGGTTCCAGATCCAGAAATTAATTAATGAAGAAGAAAAATGGTGAAATTAATCATGGTCCTTTTATATTCATTTATTTGTCGAGAGCAGTAGAAACCATTCATTAATTTACTCAAACCTACTTCCTGACCTGCCACTGTACGTAATTCATAAAATTTCATATTGAGAAAGAAAAAAAAAAGGTGCAAATCCAGAACTCTTTACTCTGTTTTCATGTATGGTGGGGAAGGTCTTGAAGAGCTTTACACTTCTCACTTGCAAAATAAAGTAGAAATGAGTGAGAATTTGTACCATATGTCTACTTAATTTTTCACACTGACAGGAATCACAAGGGATCTGAGCTTATAAAAATCTCAATTTTTATAAGAAGTTTCTTTTCTGTTAAGAAATCCCATCCAGGTCTGTGAGGCTTGAGATGGATTACAATAGAAAAGATGTTTGGCTTTCAACAGCAAAGTAAACATGTAAAAGCTTACAAAAATAAAATAGTGAAGACTTTCATGTTTTCCCTTTCTTAATTATGTACTTGGAAATGGTGTATATTTTTCAAGCTGTTCTTCCATGACTGTCATTTTATTTTTAACTATTATACGGCAGTTGCATTCTTGTTTTGATATTCTTGGTTTTATGTTATCAGAGATATTTATTTCTTGGGTCTAATTTGCTTCTCACCAAGATTCAACGATTATTAACATTTCCTACAGATGCTTCACCCATCCCTTTTTCTTTTATTTCTAATATATTTTAAAGTAAATCCCATCTAGAATGCCATTTCATTCCTACATAATTCAATGTGCATCTTAACAGTATATAGGTATTTTGTTACATAACCACAATGCTATTATCAGATTTAGAAAAATTGCCCTTGGGTTTTCTAAAACACACTCAGATTTTTAAAATTAAATTTTCAAAATTAAATGTTCTCAATTGTCTCAAAATCAATGCAGGAGGGGAATGTATTCTGAGGACAAGGAAGTTTTCCCATTTGGAACCTTCTCAGATTCTTTCCTATATGTCTTTCCCTTGATTGATTTTTTAAAAATAATTTTTAATTTTTAACTACAGTTAACATACAATATTATGCTAGTTTCAGGTATACAACATAGTGATATGATACAATCTGCATGAAATATCACCATCCAGGGAAGGTTACTTGAGCTTTGGTGCCCCATTTGAAATAACTTTTTTTACAGGCTTAAGTCTGAATACAAAAAATAGAATAGTTACAGTGTTCCCATTAGATAACCTCTTGCCTGTCATGCTACTGTGTGTACTGCAGATTAATTCATTGTGTTTAGACTCAGATTTGCATCTTGGTGGTCCTGGTTCCAGTAGGGCCTGAGCGTATCAGTTGCTTCAGTGTCTTAATTGTGTAAAAGATCTCTTTCATTTCCCTTTCTCTCTGCTTCTCACAAACCTATTATTAGTTGCCCAAAATCACTTATGTAGAATTTTCTCATTTCTGAAAAGTGCTATGTTTAGGTGTAAATGATAACTGCACAGACATCAGATAATGACTCCTTTTCTTATGCTGGGCCAGTTTTACCACGACCCAATCTTGCTTTGTGTCAGTGGCCCCATTAAAACATAAAATAGAATTCAGCTTCAAACTCCTTATGTAGCTGACATCAGACCTCACCATGGCTTTCTTTTTTGGTGACAAAGTCCCTTCCCCTCCCCTCTGCTTACTGTCCCTTCCCTCCCTGCCCCTCCCCTCTCTTTCTTATTTCTTTCTTTCCATTCTTTTTAAAAATGTTATTCCAGAAGACCAAGGTCATATTGCAGAGCAAATATAGCCAACTTTGAATCTCTGAACTTACTTTGACTTGGGAGATATTTATCTTCTCATCCTTCTCTCTTTAATTGCCAGCTTTGTACTAGGATGGTTACTTGGTAAAAGTTCTCAGAAGTTTAGAAGAAGTTGAACTGGGGTGAGGATGGTATATATTTCAGTGATCAAAGCAATCTCAGTTTCTGCCCCCACAAATAATTTTGTATCACCATGTTCTATGATATTTTGGGTCAGATAATCCTTTATTGGTGGCTGTCCTGTGCATTGAAGGGTGTTTAGCAGCATCCCTGGCCTCTACGACTAAATGCTAGTATTGCCCCCCCACCTCAGCCCCCACACACAGCTGTGACAAGTTAAAAATGTCTCCAGGTGTTTAAAAATGTTCCTGGGGAGGCAAAATTGCCCCTAGTTGAGAATCACTGGATGTAGCAGTGGTGGTCTCTTATTTCTATACTTTTTTAGAAGATGGCTATGGCAAACTTTCAGATTGATAAAAGTATGATTTCCCCATTTCCAAATAATGTATTTGTTTTTCCAAGTTGACTAGAAATGAGGAAAATTTGCATTTTGGACTCTGTGTTCCATAAATTATCAGAATTTTCTGTCAAAGAAAAATCAGAACTATTTATCGTCTTATAATATAAGAACTGTAAGATCAAATTACTTTTGCCTTTTTTCACCATTAGAATATCTTATTTATGACCACTTTATTCCCCAGGCTTTACCAGCATCCATGAAACAGTCAGGGCCTTGTTGACTGTCCGCTTTAGGAAGAAGGAGAGCTTATGCAGAGGATCTGTGCCAGATATTTGGTGGTTATATATGTATACCAGCTCAAAAAACCACCCTTACTAATTGTTTTCAAATTACTTATTGCCAGCTTTTTGCACTTAAGCGCAGACGAAAGCTAAAACAAAATCACTGACTTCCTGGTTAAGAGTGAGGGTGTGTGAATGAAGTGCGTGTTATTCATTTGGAATACAAAATAACTGTATAATTCTAAATATGATCTTTTATCTTAGGTAGCATTTATCCACCAATTTGCAAGACATATCCCCAAACAGGAAATGGCAGGATCAATTTTAAGCCCCTCATCTTACTTCCTTTCCTGAAAGTATACTCTGAAAACACCCCTTTTTGAACTTGGCTCAATTTCTGGACAGAGGTGCTGATTGCCTAGGTTTCCAGTCGTCAGGAGTGACTATGAAAGCCACCATTTGGGCTTCTAACAAAGCAGGCATGCAACTTAGAAAGGGAGGGCCCAAGTGATTTTGGTTAATTCACACAGCAAGCTGAGTCCTTCACAGGCGTTCTGTTTGGTTGGGAAGAACGAAAGAGTTATTCTAGGCTTTCAGAAGCTTTGGCACAGAAAACACACACACACACACACACACACCACTATTAGGTATAAGCAACAATCAGACTGGTCCATAGTTCTTGAGGCCCCTGCCTTGATGGAATTGATTCTGATGACCTTATCTCATTTCTGATCAAGTCAATAAATGGCTGTGCATTTGGTATGTCAAAGACCTAAAGAGGATTTCTTTTGGGTGGGAACATTGGGCATCAATAAATTCTTTCCTTGGACCTTCTCTTCTTTGGAGATATTTTCTGTCACATACAGGGAATATGCAGGACTTACTCCCTTTGAACTTCTGCATTTCTAACCTGAATGTGGATTCTCAGTAACCTTTTTTTTTTTTTTTTCAAAGAAAGAATAACATTGGAAGTGAGATTGATGTTCCAGCCTTCTGTGCCTTCACTTTGTGCTGACAAATTAATTGTCTGTTTTACCTTCTTTGAACAGTGAGGCTCTGTTCGGTGTGCCGGGTCACATGCATTTCATTATACTACACCTTGGAAACAAAAGGAAGCTTTGGGGTAAAAATGAACTCAAAGATGAGTCAAGGGTTTGGCTTGAGTTCTGTGACTCAAACACGGACAAGTCATTGGTCCTGACAGTCTGTCCTGTGACACAATGGAAAAGACCTGTGGCAAGCCATGTGGATGAAGCCCAACACATTTTCCAAGGGGTATTTCATCTTTAGACTCTGTGGAGTCATATTTAAGTTTGCTCACTCACTCATATTTAAATTTTACCCAGACAGCCCAGTCAAAATCCCAGTGGATGGAATAACTGCCTAAATATACCAAATGTATTTGGTATTTCAGCCATTCTTATCTGGGATTAAAGGTTGAATTTTTTTTATTTTTTTTAGGAATAATGATGAAATATTCTATTTCTTGATCCATGTGATGATTACACAAATATGTTCAATTTGCAATAATTAATTGAGCTAAATGCATATCACTTGTATGGTTTCCTGGATGTAATGCTTAAATTAAAAGGTTGATTTAAAAAAGAATAATGATGAAATCAACAAGAGTAACAAAAGTTCATGAAAGGGGGGAAATCTTACCCATGGGAAGAAAAGGACACAAGAAACTTAGCACCTTAGTGAGCCTCCAGATAGGCGTCTGTGTAGTTGAATCAAACATCTTTGCAAATGTACCTCCTTTAAGCATTTTTTATAGGAGGCTTATCACAAAATATGTGTTTTTTATATATGCATATAGTCACCATTTCATTTTATGATGCTGAAATACTGTTGTTTTTTAAGTTTTTTATTGTTGCTTTTCTGTTAAGTCTTCTGTCATATTTAATTAGACTACACTGGGTATTGAGAATAATGGTGTTGGACTCTGTATCATTTTCTCAGCACCACCATAAGTCTGAGCATTTACCGTATCTCCACTATTCCTTTCAGTCAGGAAAACTTTAAGAGCCAATGAAAGATGGGGTTTTGTCCTGAATATCCTGCTACTCCTACTGCATGATAAAAGCACATTGTCAAGGTCTTCATTCCTTACACCTGCACTGTAACTTTGGAATCCAATTTTAAAACCCCTTAAGTTAAAACCTTGAGAACTCCACAATCCACAATATTTTAGCCCACACATTTGGTAAAACCATATGAATTTAGACTTATGGTGAAGAGGGAGGAATAAGAAAGCTAACCTGAGTTAATGGAAAACGTAATTATACTTTTAAAGATATAATTTATGGGATTTTCTTTTCAAACAGCAAAGCAATATTTGCTCACAACAATGTCCAAAGTATTTTCCTCACCTCCTACCCCCAGTTATCCTCCCTTTAAAAATAATAAGTCTGCACAGTTTGGTGCATGCCTGTCTGTACATTCTTGATGGGTATAGAAACATACAAACATATGTGTGTTTTTCCTTACAAAAATTGGATCATGCCAGGCATATTTCTTAGCCCATTGCTTTTCCCTTTCAGCGACATAATAGGACATGTCTCTAAGCCTGTTTATGTAGCCCTAATACATTCTTCTTAATAGCCACATCACAGCCTATAGTATTGATGTATTATAACTGAGGATTCAGGCTGCGTCTGTTTTTTCTGCAATAAATACACTGCAACATTAATTCTCATATGCTAATACTGGTATTTCAGTAGGATAGAAAACTTTGAAAGAAAAGTGGGTTTTAAAAACTATTATGTAAATATAATAATTGAAAATGAGTTAGCCAGGGGCTGGCAGACAGGGATCCTGACTGGGCTTCTTTACTAAATGCCCAAGAAGGATAACTGTACTGTATCAAATCCTGTACCTGGCTGAGGGGTCTTTAAATGTCAGTTCTTCGCAGAAAATAGATTACAGGTTGCCAGGGGCTGTTGTGGGAACAAAGATTAACTGTAAATGGGCATCTGGAATCTCCTTGGAATTATGAGAATGCTCTGATTAGATTATGGTGAGAGTTGCACAACTCAGTAATTTTACTAAAAGTCATTGAATTATACTTTTAAATTGGGTGAGTTTTTATGGTATGTAAATTATACCTCAATAAAGCTGTTTAAGAGGTACAATTTTAAAGCACTTCATGGGGCATCTTTTTTTATATCATCAATTAGTGTTAACTGAGAAAGCGCTTTGCTTCAATAAAGTCAATTTCAGCCCACCAACATCTGTTTGATTTATTAAAGTCAGAATTCTTGGAATTTGCTCAATAAATATTTTCTGCATTTAATTGAGTAAACTTTTTTGTTCCTGCAATAGTCATTTTCCAAGATGACATTGAAGAAAGCCATAATCTTATTTAGACATTGATGATAAATTTTATCAATCCTGTTTAGTCATTATTCCATAGTTATATAGTGAGCACAGAGTGTGTGCCAGGCACTGTTCTGGTAATTTGGGATATACTAGTGTTTAAGAAAGTTGAAGATCCCTGCCCTCTTAGAGCTTATACTCTAGTTTAAAGTCAAAGAAAGGAGAGAAGCCAACTCTTCATGTTGTAAAGAAGGGTTTTCCCAAACCAGTTGCCTGGGTTTCTTTTTAAAATTTAGATTCTGGTTCAGTAGGGATGGAGTCTGGAATTCTGGGTTTATATCAAGGTGTCAGGTAATGCTGATGCTGCTGGTCTAAAGACCATACTTTGTTGGTGTTTTTAAAAAATATATATTTTTGTTGATTTCAGAGAGGAAGGGAGAGGAAGAGAGAAATAGAAACATCAGTGATGAGAGGGAATCATTGCTTGGCTGCCTCCTGCACGTTGGACCGAGCCCGAAACCCATGCATGTGCCCTTGACTGGAATCGAACCTGGGGCCCTTCTGTCAGCAGGCCAATGCTCTATCCACTGAGCCAAACCGGCTAGGGCTGAAGACCATACTTTGAAGAGCAAGGTTGTAACATACAATGACATGCCATGTGCACAGTGATCATGGTAACATGGTTGTGTATTTCATGCCCTGTGTTCTCTCCATATCCATCCATTTACTGGGATCCAAATAAACAGCACAGATGGGAGTGGGAGGGTTGGTGCCCAATAGTTCTTGGTCATCACCTGGTACCTCTTCAGCATGTCTTTGTTGGATGAGAGATGTGCTGTCCACTGCAAAGAGTAGGAACATGGCTGGCTCCTCCTTCCACTGTGCTGGCCTTCCCATCCACACGTTTGATCCAGAGGTTAAGTAGCTTGAATTTTTCTTCAGAGTTTTATAACTCTTCTATAGACTCTTGATGATTAAAAACACAGGATGTGACTAAAAGTTACTAACCAGTGGATTATAGTGATTGAGTTAAGAAACAAAACTAATATTTCTTGAGTGTGTACATGTAAGCATCCTGTGATGCTTAAACCTTAGGAGGGGTTTATTATTTTTTTTCATTTTCAAGAATGAAAACTGTGGTCCTCAGCATCTTTTGATGATTCCCCCCTCCCCTCCAGTTTGTCCAAGATTACACAATGGGTAGTTAGCAGAACTAAGATAAGAATAGATGTTTTTGTATCCTACTTCTAAGAGGCAATGACACCCTAAGCCTCATACCCTGCTGGAGCATTCTTAGTTAAAGAAAATTTCCTGTCTCTTAAGATCTCCCTCAATTTTCCCAACTTTTGAAGTTGAAGCTCCATAATTTCCTTTAAAATATTACTTCACCCTCATGCCTCACTACTACCTAGAAATTCTGAAAATACATGGGCCTTGACCTTGTCTGTTATAAATCATTTCACCCAATAACCTTTTGTGAAGACAAAATATGAAAAGATTCTTTTCCTGTCTCTTGTTCTTTTCAAATATTCCAGCATGACAGGCAAGGTATGTCCTGAACACAGGCGACTTTAGAAATATGGAAACATCATCTGATGGGGAATAATTGATTCTTGTTATATGCCAGATAATATTTTTTGGCTAGTCATCTTCAGAACATCAGATTTAATTAAATGTAGTTGCTAATTAAAGTACAGATGTGTGATTGAATTCCTGGGAAATTAAAAAAAGAAAATTTCAAATAATAAGTAAAATTCTCTTCATATGCTTCCCCCTTTTGGTAATGTCTTGACCTTCTGTCAAATGCAGTGCAAAGAAAATGTAATTAATGCAAGGGTGTTTTGCACGCCCAGTAATAGATTTTCCCATTGAAACATAACCTTTCTATGATGCTTCTGTTATTACTGGCTGTCAGATGAAAATTAAATGAGCCCGCTCTGAGCTTCAGATTTATCTTTCTGTCTACAAAAGGCTATGTGAGAGTCTGAGGAGATACATAGTTCTCACTGATGATTCTATAAATTAGTCCCATCCATCTTCAGTAAACACAACACATCCTCTCCTTGAAGCTAATGGCTGGGGCCAGCAGTGACTCCGCAGCCCAGTACTCTCTTCGTCCTCTGCTTGAAAACACCTCCAGCTACCAGAACTCCTCCCAGCTAGTGCACCAGTGCAGTAGTTTATTAAAACATGGATGGCAGCCCTGGATGGCATTGTTCAGTGGTTAGAACATTGGCTCCTGCACTGAAGGGTCTCTAGTTTGAGTACCCATCAAAGGCACATATTTGGGTTGCATGTTTGCTACCCAGCCCCAGTCAGGATGCATGCAGGAGGTAGTCAGTAGATGTTTCTCTTTCACATAGATGTTTCTACTCCTAAAAGTCTTCCATTCTCTCTAAAAGTCTCAGGTGAGGATTAACAAAACAAAGCAAAAACATGAATGGCATCCTGAAGCAGTTCATGGACCCTCACAGATTGGAAAACAGCACCCAGTTTACAGTGGGATATTGTGTTTGGTGCATCCAGCTTCATCGCAGTCAGATTCAGAAATAAAACTGACAGCTGACTTAAGGGCCTTTCATGCACTACCTCTGAGGGGCTTGTCTTTCTGTACTGCAAACATTGACCTTGGTTGTCTCCCCAAGGGACAGACCCCCACCCCACCCACTGAGGCCCCACAATAATATTATCCATCTGGGTTGGTAAAGATGTCACCCTCTCTTTTACTTGCCTTTCTGAAGCTGAGCCACAAAGCAGACTCTTAAACGTCCCTCTGCTTTATGACTATGAAACCTAGGATTAAGGAGAAAGCCTCCTTTAGTCAGCAGTGTTGATGTCTGTGCTAAAGGATAGTCCCGAGGAGAACACAGCTGACTTGAATGCTGGCTGAGTCACCAAGGACTAAGAGATGGGATCCTACTTAGCCAAGCACCCAAAAGTCTCCATTTCCAGTGATAAGTCAGGCTTCACAGGGGTGAGGAGTTTGACCTCACGTCTTATGGGAACAAGCACATCCCCAGCAGGGCCAGAAATACTGCGGGAGCAGTCCTTGCCTCAAGCTCCCAGCACTTTCGCTGCCAGTTTTGTTCAGAGCTCCAGAAGTGCAGGGGATGTGCGAACATGTCACATTAATGAAAAACACAGCTAAACATTTCAGAACCTGCAAAAGGGTTCCATCCCAGAAATGAGCAAAGGTTTGGGAAGAGCCTTATTTATTTATTTAGTTATTTAGCGAGGTTTCTTCCTCCTCCATAGATGCAAAAATAAGTCTTTCAAAGAACATGAATATTTGAGGCATTTGGCAACACGCAGACTCTGGCAACCTCTCCGTATTTATAGCATGTAATTATACTTGCCTTTATATGTGTGTCCTTTTCATTACAGAGCCTAACATGGTCTTTTGTGAAATTCCAGTTATTGATTAGCACTGGCAACTCTGAAATGTGGCTTTTTATGCATCATAAATCTTTCTTTTTCCCCTTCTTAAATCACAGCAGATCTTGTTGGACATTTGGGGAGAAAACAACTTAAAATTCACATCCCAGATCTTGGCTGCCAATTCAGAACTTTGTTACTTTGAGATTTGCCAAGTTTCTAGCTCACTCCTTGCTTAAGTGCAGCTTGGGGGTGGGGGATTCCTGTAGTTAGAGTAAAACCTGAGTGACATCACTCAGACTCAGCTAAATTGGTGGCTCCCATGGAATCTTGGCCTTCACATCCCCCCTACCCCTCTTTTGGTTTCTCCTCTCCTCACTGCCCCTCAACCCAACCTACAAGTAAGTTCTTAAACTAAAAGCAAACAAAAAACTGCTCAGAGGCATGACATCAGTGACCAACTATGAGCCTATCAGATTTGTTTGAATAAATGTAAGTAAACAACCAAGAACTTGGCCTTTTTCAGGAGATTTAATCCTTTTGCCAGTTGTATACTTAATGGTGTTAATTTTCATTAGGGAACTGGTGCCCCTTTTAAAGGGAGACAATCAGTATTTCTGGGGAAGAAACTAATGAGGCCTGAGCACAAGCACCAACTATTTCCAGCTTTCCTTTTTTTTATTTATGAAAGCTATTGTGTCTAATCCATAGTGCAACCAGGAAAATTTAGTAGCAGCCCCTTACTTTAAACACAGTTATATTTAGGGTTGAATGTCTTTAGGAAGAAAAGAACAGAAATTCTTTTTTTTTTAAAATTACTTAAGGTATCACATATTTGTCATCAACCCCACCCCCTATTCCCATCCCAAACCCCCCTCACACGCATGCCCCCATCCCCCTGTTGTCCGTGATCACTGGTTAGGCTCATATGCAAGCACACAAGTCCTTTGGTTGATCTATCTCCCTTGTCCCCACCCTCCCCTACCTTCCCTCTGAGGTCTGACAGTCTGATCAATGCTGTTCTTGTTCTTCAGTCTATGTTGTTCATCATTTCCCCTAGATGAGTGAGCTCATGTGATACTAGGAATACACTTATAGGAACCGAAAATGAGACAAGCAATAATGGTTATGCTGAGAGGCAAATGAATCAGTCTATAGTGAGTTTCTTTCTGGGCCAACAGTTCTTTTGAGTCCCAATTTCTATGTCCAACAGTTGTTTATGTGTACATAACAGCAATGATATTTCAGTTCTGGATGGTGGACAAATGGTGGTAATGCAGGTCCGACCCTCTCTGGTTTGGTCCTGGGCAATCTGCAGTGACACACATCTGCTGACTGCTAGTATGGCAAGGCATGGTCAGCGTCTTCCATCTCTGGACTGTTTCTCTTCTGTCTTCATGGCTGGAGCACTCCTGTCAATTCCTCTCTGTTGCAGGAATCCACATGGTCTCGGAGTTGTTTTCTGAAAATATACAAACATATTCTTGACCAAAAGTTAATAAAGGAATATTTTCTATAAATTTTTTATATCATTTTTTTGCCCAAATGATTTTCCTTTGGCTTGTTTTGACACCATGTATGTTTTACCTGGGTGTCTTGCTGTTAGCATTACAAATGAAGTTAATTTTCTAAAGTAAAAATTTTCTAGATGTAATTTATTTACAGGATATTTTTCCTTACATGATATTCTTCTACTATCCCCCCTTTTTTGGTTTAAATATTGGGAGGCTTTTGGAAATTTTATGCTGTAAACTTGATAGCTTTTAAATTTTACTTTTTTGCACTAAAATGTGACTGCTTTAGGTTCATTATATGTTATGCAATTTTACCATGAGATGAACTACCAATAAAAATTTTAGTTAGCACTTTAGGAACAGCTTTTTTGTCCAGTACAATTGATTTTTCTAGAGTATTTGCTTATTTTGATTGGCCAATTTAAATTAGTCTGAAAACTTGACTACTATTTTACTGTCAAATTTAATACTCTAACAACCATCTTGTTTTACCCTGTAAATATTAGTGGAGAGGATTATTTGCCTTTTTGAGTAGGCCCTGAGCATTCCTGGTGCTAGGCTGGATTTAGATATCATAGACACCAGTTCCCCGGATCATGGGTGCAAGACATCTCCATCAAGTCTTGTTGCAGTGAGAGGGCATCTGCTGTCAGCCAAGTCTCTGTTACCTGGGTCCCGATTTGAGCTGGGCATGTGAAGCTGAGCAGCCATGGGGGCAGGAGATCTCCCTCAGCTGGGGTGAAGGTTCAGGCCCCTGCAAACTTGGGAGGGGGGGTGAAGGTCTGTGCCCCACCAGAACAGAAGTTCTTTGATAATGCTATTTTCATATTATATGTTTATATCAAGCTACATTGAGGTCCTAATTTATTTGAGAAGGTTTTACTAGTTTATGAATTAAATGGTATCCCCTAAAACCCAAAAGGGTTAATGCAACTTTTCATGCTGCCTGCTTTGCAGTCTCCAGAGATCTCCTCATTTGTTTGAAATTAATGGACTGTTCTTACCTTTGTCTGTGCAGAGATTTGCATGTAGACCCACTAAACCTGTCAACTCTAGCAAATGGTTGGTAACTGCTCTCAATATGGGTGAGCCCACCTAGAACTGCTTCAGAATGGAATGCTATTTCCTCACAGCAAGTTTCCTTCTTCCTATTCAATGTTGGCAACTTTGATTTTGGAATATTTTTGCATTTACCATTAAGAAACTTTCAAAGAATGTTATTCTGACTGGCTTATTAGGGACCTGTGATTTATGGCATGTTTAATTCCACCAGACTTCCATTGGGTTGTGTGGAGAGAACCTGAAATATATTCAGATTTTGTCAAAGCCCAAGAATAGCATATTTTTATCACATATCAGATTCAAGCTGCATTCCAAGCATTTACCCGTTTTACTTGTTTATTTATATGTATTTTTTAACATCAGTGTGATTAGTACGTAGGTTTGGAGACCTGTGTAGCTGCCGGGATACTGTTTCCACATTTTCTGGGGTCAGAAGGCCAGTACCAGCCATACAGCAGAGCCCAGTGGGTTCTGACCGACCATTTACTTTCCTATAATGCAAGAGCCTATATAGGGTGATCCTTGTGCTGCTGTCAGAGCAATGAGGGTCAGCAGTTGTGGTGACAAATTAGTTTTGACAAGCTTAATGACCCCAAAGAAGAGAAGTCTGTGGCTCTGATAGCAACTGGGGAATAATTGGTGAGCTTGGCCAAATGGGGAATGTGTTAAAATTCCCCAATTCTCTATGGCAGGCCAGTTACACCATTCAACATAGGGGTGGAAGGTTGCCATCCACTTCTTTAGCCTCACAAAAGCATCAGCAGGCCATATTTCAATCAATTGAATTTGGTTTGGCAGGACATCAGGACACTGAAAGAAACAACTGGATCTTTCAAACTATGTGCGTACGAAAAACTTGGGCAAAGAGCAAAACAAGAATGTTTGTAAGGCACCAGTGGATAATGCTGATCTCACTGTTGGCAGGTTCTGCTGGTGCACTGTGGGCTAGTTCTCCCTTCTCTGCCTGGGGTGGGGCGGGGGAAGGGGGAGGGAAAGGGGGGGCCCTGTGAACAAGCATAGCTTCATTAGGATGCATGGTAAATAAATGATGATCAATTATCAGACTACCCAAACACAATCTTTTCATTATTCTTATTCAACAAGAATTTATTGTGAATCTAATATGTGCCAGGGTCATTCTGGGAGTCAGGGAATAAGGGGAACAAAGCAAGAAAAGACCACTGCCTCCATGGAGACAGTTAATATAGAAATAAGAAATAAACCAGATGATTCCAGATGGTGGTAAGTGCCATAGAGGAAAACACACAGGGTATGTCACAGATGTATTAGTTTGCTGGAGCTGCTGTAACAAAGAACCGCACACCGGGTGGCTTCAGTGACAGAAATTTGTTGTCTCACACTTATGGGAACTATAAGCCTGAAATCAAGGCATCAGCAGGGTTGCTTACTTCTGAGGGCTGTGATTACTTCTGAGATTTGTACCAGGCTTCTCGCCGTGACTTGTAGATGGCTGTTTTCATAGTCACACGGTGATCTCCCTTTTTCTTCACGTTGTCTTCCTTCTGTGTGAGTCTGTGTTCAGATTTCCTCTTTCAGTAAAGACTCCAGTCATATGATATTAGCTCCCTCCCCCAGTGACCTCATGTTACCCTTATTAGGTCTGTAAAGACCCTGTCTTCAAATAAGGTCACATTCTGAGGTACTGGGGGTTAGGACTCAAACATATAAATTTTGAGGAAACACAATTCAACCAATAAGAGCAGCTAAGCCACCTAAGAGAAAGTGGTTAAAGAACACATTGTGGAGGGGATGATAATGCCATTGAGCCCTGAGAAGAAATCACAGGCAGAGGCAGGGCACTTGTGCAGTAGAAATAGCTTGTAAAAGACCCTGAGGTGGGAAGGGCTTTGTGTGTGTTAGAAGAATAGCTGGAGTGCTTGTGAGGACAAGGGAGGGCATTAGGTCAGAGATGTGGCAGGGAGTAGATCACATGGGTCTTGTTGGCCAACTGCAAAGGGGACCAGGTCTTATTGTGAATACAGTAGGAAGCCAACAGAGCATTTTAGTCAGAGGAGCTGTGTGTTCTGCTTTTCATTTTTCGGCTTCTATTTATAGAGTGCCTGCTAAAAACAATGTGATGTGTCCCGTGCAGAATGGGGCTCAAGGCTTTTCTAATCTGTGCCACAGCCAAACCCTGACCTCTTACCCTGCCTTTAACCACCAGGTGTTTTTTGCTGTTCTCTTGTGGCCTGCTCCACAGCATGCTATCTGTTTTCCCACCTCTAGGACTTTGCCAGTGATATTTCTTCTGCCTGGGTTTCCCTAAGTGCCTGCTCTGCACATTGAACTCGTATTCATACTTTGACACCCTCTCTAAAGTTACTTCCTATATGGTATCATCCCATATTTACACAGTTCATCAAGTTTGCTTATGTCTTTTATGATATCACATTGTATTGCATTGTTTGTTTGCATGCCCACCTAACCAAATGCTCCCTGAGGGCAAGGACCCCAACCCTGTTTATCTTTGTGTGCTGGGAGCCTAGCACAGCATCCAGCCTAGAGTCAGAGCCCAACAGCTGTTTATGAAATGAATGTCTCAGTGATGTATAGGACAGGACACGGCCCTTGAAAAGAGAAGCCATCAGGAACTCTTGGTTGAGCACGGTAGGGTGGGAAGAACGAGGAGCTTTCAGCATGCAAACTTGTTAAAGCATTTGCCATCAGTCTGACTCCAGTTCCCAACAAGAGTTCCTTCTGGGCATTGTTGCTTAACTTCTTGGAGTCTCTGTTCCTTCGCTAATACACTGAGTCTAATGATTCATAACTTAAAAAAATAGAATTAATTTAGGAAACTTTGGTGTGTGCAGCTGACCCATGGCCTGGCACAAATTAGGTGCTCAATAAAATGGTGCTTTCTTTCTCTTCTCCTCATATTCAAGCAGCCTTATGTTTATTACACGTGGGGAAAAGCCCATGAAGATTCATGAAAACTCTGAATTGGGCAATTCCTAAATTAAGGGTTACATAGTTGTATATGGTAGACATTTACCTCCAAAAGATGTTTTCAGGGAACTTAGAGAGTGGAAGGCAATGTTACAACATTCTGGTGGAAATGGGTGATTTGAAGGAGTGGAAGAATCACATAGATTTACTACCACAGAATTCCAGCACTGAAGGTCTGATTCATTAACCATGATAATCCCTTTGTTTGGAGCCTTATTTCTCATTCCCGAGAGGCTGCCTGATTTGCAACATGGGCATTTCAGGCAGAACATTTTGCCCAGTCTTGCAACATCTTAGTGTGAGTCTTTGTTGGACCTGAGCAGATGATGTAAATGCTTAATTTTTAAGACAAAAGGGAAAACATTAAGAAGTTCTTTCCTTTATGCACCCGAGCCAGACTGGGAATGAGAATTAAAGAAACCTCAGCAAGAAGTTTGTCAGTGCTAAAATTTCTTTGTCTGATTTTCAGAGCAGTGATATATGGATGTGCCTAAGAACAAGGTTTTAAATATGGCTTCTGTTTAAAATCAGTGTTCTCTTGTGTTGCCTCTGGTGTGAAGACCTAATTTTCTATGTCAGGACTGCCCTGGTGGTATATCCTTAAGGCTGCTCAGTAAGTCCCTTAGTTGACATATTCGCAGTATGCAAATTCCATCTCCTGGTTCATCTTGAACTTCCTGTATTTTAGGTCTTTGTTCCTTATGCACACCCAGTCTCAATGCCTTCTCCTCACTGCCACCCCGATAGCAACTTTTGTACAGTCTTCTTTTAAATGTGCTAATTATAAAAGTGAAAGCAGACATTAATTGGCGAGGCAGGCAAACTGGAGGAGTGTTATTCAATCCAAATACATTGATTACTGCATAAACAGGAGCAGGTTTGATGTGTAGGCTGTGTAAAACACTCTCAGGCAGGGACTCCAAACCCACGGCTTGATGATGATTTTATCCTGCTTTTCCATACTTGCGACCCTTAGGCCATAGCTTCAAAGAAAGAACAGATATATAGATATGAAGCCACTTGGAGATTTTCTTCCCCTTCCATGACACTGTGGGAGGCAGGAGGCTTCGAGGCCTGGTGAAGGTATTTCAGGTTTTAGCTCCAGCTGCTTATACCATGCTGTGAGTTGCAGGGCAAGTTCTCAAGGATGGAGTTCTGAGACATCTGCCAGGAAAGATTTGAGGGCTTAATCAGCGTGTGACTGCAGGTATAGATTGTTCTTTTTATTGATGCACCTGAGAGTTGCGGCAGAAACCTGCCCTGTTGGGGGCGCTCTCATTGTCATCTAAGCTGCAGAAGAAAAAGTTAGAGACTCAGCATGCAAACTTGTTAAAGCATGGTCAGCCCTCTCATGTACAAAGCTGTTTCTGTAATGGAATTACTGTTTGCGCGTTATTCAAAGTTGGCTCAAGGAAGAAGCCACTTTAGTAATGAAAGCAGAAAAAAATATAACTGATCCATGAGATCAAAAGAAAAAAACTCCAACTAATGTATGTTTGTGCACTCTAAAACTAGAGGTTAGACCCAGTGTGTTGCGTTACTTAAGAGTGGGCCAGGATTCAGTACGGTGTCTCCAAGCCCTTTGGCCTTCTGGGAAAGGCCTTTATTTAACAGGCCAGAAATTCTGCTTGAGGGTTGCGTCTCTACAGAATTAGACAAAGGGCATCAAAACCTATTCCATGGTGATCTGAAAGCTTCTGTTCAGGACATTTCTGTTGATTTGGATACCAGGGCACTGGGTTGTAACATTTTTATAGTCAGCCTAGATTTTTGGCAGTCTTTTGTTTAGTTTAGTTTTCTCTAAGCTTGAGACTTAAGCAATTGAAATTTGAGAGCATTTGCTTTGTCTTGAAATTTAAAATTTTTTTTAAAAACTGTGGAAGGTAGGTTTTTTTCTTTCAACTGCCACATTGAGGAAGAGAATTTAACTTTTATAAATGACCATTGGTAACTTTACCACAACAGTTAGTGTGTGTGTATTTAAATATATTTTTATTGATTTCAGAAAGGAAGGGAGAGGGAGAGAGATAGAAACATCAATGATGAGAGAGACTCATTGATCAGCTGCCTCCTGCACGCCCCCTACTGGGGATTGAGCCCACAACCCGGGCAGATGCCCTTGTTCAGAATCAAACCCAGGACCCTATCCACTGAGCCAAGCCAGCCAGGCTTTGTGTTTTTTTAATGCACAGTGTAAGCAGTTGATTTGAGAAAAATTGAAGAAATCTTTTGTTGTTGTTTTATTTCTTCTTTTTCTTTTGCTAAATCCAGAGAATGTAGTAAAATAAATTTTCGAAGAAAGCAGGCTGGTATCATCCTAGCCACTGGCTTGTGCATTTACATTACTCACTCATGTTCCTTCCTCTGTCCATACTGACATTAAAGGGAAACTCTTCCCTGTTGATATATTGACATCCTGCTTTCCCTAGATTTTGCTTCTTTCTGCTCTATCTCTGAGACAACCATGCTCAATAGGGGAATTTCTGAAGAACCCAATATATTATTCAGTCACCAGGTGAACATTCTGCTCTTAAATGTAATTTACCAATGGTTTTGCCCTATGACTTGTGAGTCTGTAAATGCTGGGAGAGAAAATTAATCTGACATTTTGGTATTTTTTCATGCTTAACCCTTCACAACCCTATTTAGTCAGAATGCATTCTGAGATCCTAGAAGCATCTTGGATATTTCCTGTTCTTTAATCTTTTGCCAACTATAACCACTGCTCATGACTCTTCTTTCATTGGTCTGATGATTTAAATTTTGTAAAATATTATGTATGTATAAAATCTTTGAACTTCACAACAGCCTTTTGAAGTAGGCCATTCTCAGTGGTAGAAATTCCTTCTCAGGCATCCTGACACCTTTGTCTCTATGTCTTCCATGGAATTCAAGTGTGGGGGAGGGAGGGATTGTTGAGAAACCTGGATTGAACTGCATTCCTTTAAAAAAGAAAAAGAAAAAGCACAAAATGACATGACCTTCACATTTCCATTTAAATCCTAAAAGAGACAGACAGAGCACTACATATCTTCATGGATGTAGTGATTGAAGATGGAAAGACTTGACTCTCACTCATGATCTTCCCTCCATTCTCCCCTGAGAGGCCATGATTTTGAGACATCTCTCTGATTTCAGCTTTGCTTCCTGGGTCATCCTCACTTGATGCAGATGCTATCTACAGCCATTTATGCTTTCTCTCCGCCCCTCCCCCCCCCACCTCCCGCTGCCCCAGCCTGTCCGTCCCCTTGTCCCCTCCACGATATGAATTCTCTAGCTTTTTCAGAACCTCTGCTCACCACGTGGGTCCTTTTGAGCTTTCACATTTCTTTCTTATTTATTTATTTTTACCCACAGGCTTATTCCGTGTGCACCATTGTCTGAATTATCATGAATTTCGGATTTAGTTCCAAAATGTCAAAAGCATGTTTTCAGCTGAACAAACCAAATGAAGTAAAAAGCTTCATTCTCTCCCCCCCCCCTCTTTACTTTATTCTCATTACTCATCCCAGTGGGGAGGATGAGTAAAAAATGCATCCTCTAGATCCTGAAAGAATTTCTAATATTCGTTCTTTCTCTATAAGATACAGAGCTTAATCCTTTCTTTAGACATTTTTTTTTTTTCTAAATAAACAGGGCCTAATTGGAAAAAGCTGAGAGAGCTAAGCAGCAAAGAATAGAAAACATTTACTGAGCTTGGAAGTGCATATTGAATACTGCAGGAAATTTGCATATGGATTACTTCATGAAAAAAATAGAAACATTCTCAGCCCATTAGTTAGTGTGATGGACTCCCACTGACTAAAATCCAAGTACTTTTGCTTGTTTTCTCCAACTGTTCTTTTCTGTAATCATTTCTCTTTAACTACAGGGCAGCTATTCTGTTAGTGCACTTTGTACTAGGGAAAGAAAATACTGAGCATAGCTGTGCCTAGAATATGAGCAGGGTATCTCTGATTTAATCCCCGGAACACTGTACCATTATTTCTGAGCCTGGGCAGAGGGGTGCCTCTTTATCAGACTGAGCCTCTAAGTCACATTTTTCAGCTCTACCATTGTATTAAGTGTCAACACTTAGATTCCTTCTTGGTGCCTCAGTTTCTCCAAATGCAAAATGGAGAGAATGTTTAGCATTAACGGAGATGGGGGGAGAATCAATGAATATTTATGAAAGTAAATTGAGTCCCTGTAACAGAAATTTAAAGCATAATTAAGGTAAGGAGAACAGATTAGTGTTAAATGTATGTGTGAAACACATTTTACATTTCATTCCAAAAAAGACTGAATTTAATTTACTCCAAGTGAAGAGGAGAAAAAAAGGAAAGAAGTGGTATTGTGAATTAGGATTCTAAATTTGGATTTTGATATGTTGTTTGGTGTACAAGAGACACAAAGCCACATGTTGACTTTTTAAAGAAATGTGTGTGTGTGTGTTGGGGGTGGAAGAGGGATTTACATGATAAGCAAATCTAATTACCATTGGCAAGACTTCTCTGGCATAGCTGCATCAAGTACTAGCAAAAGGATTGTTATCAAAAAGATATTGAAAACTCTTTACCTTTAGTCCATAGAAAAATCATTAAACATGGATCCACTCTTTGCATTGTGGTGTGAGGCAAGACCTTGTGTACAAAGAGACATTCAGCTATTGCCCACAAGAAACATCTGTATTATTGTGTCATCTGTTTAAGGAGACAATCTGAACCCTGTCACTTCACAAAGGAATAATTGAATATTAATAGATGTGGAAGTTGGTGTAAAAGATCAAAATGTCAGTACCCGTCTGCATTACCAACAGCAATGCACGAGGGGAGGACACGTATGTAATACTTTAATTAATAAAGAAATTAAAATGCAAAAAAATTATATTTAAAAAAAAAATGTCAGTACCCATCAGCCTGTTTCAGGCTTACCAAAATGGCTTGGAAACTGCTGGAAAGAAAGATTTATGCAGCATCGATCACAGAAATGGAATGATACCCTAATGAAGAGGAGCTTCTATGTGCTATAAACAGCTGAGTGCTGCATATACACTGATTTTTCCAAAGAACTAAAAAAAAAAGACAAATATTCTCAAAAGATTTTAATGTAAAAAGGATGTCCTATAGAAAAAATCCAAGATCTTTTTTTTTTCTGACGAAATTCTCTTGATGTAAGTAAATCTTTCATTGGGATAATGTAAGGAAATGGCTAAATTTCCTGGCAACATGCAGAGTTTACCAGAAAGAATGTATGTAGAGCAGACCCCAAGTTCCAAAGAAAACCAAGAAATGGTGACTCTTCATCCCCCAACTAGACACCTGTGTGAATATGTAAACCAGGAACCACCTACATAATAATTGCCCTATGATTAAAAAAAAATGCAAAATAAGTAACATCACAAGGGAGAAAAGCTGTTTGGGTTGTCAATTTGTCCTCTAGGACCCTACAATATAAAGTGTGGCCTGGGTCCATCAACATCTCTCGTGAGTATTTTTAGAAATACAGATTCTCGGGCGTCACTCCAGACCTGCTGGATCAGAGTTGGCCCTTAATGACTTCCTCAGGAGATTTGTGCGCACATTGAACTCTGAGAAGCACTGTCCTAGGATGCTGCTTGGTCTATGATTGTTTCAGGTCTCCATACAAATAATCCTTGATAAACTTTTGGTAATTGGTTTTTGATCACTGAATAAATGATGATTGATATTTGAATGATCTGACCTAATATTACCCATCATCCCCAGATTTGTCATTTTTATTCATTGAGCACCTGACAGGTTCCAGGCACTGTGCTAGGTTTTGGAAACAGAGGAATGGACAAGACAGATGCAGACCTTAGGCAGACAATGGCTGAAAATTTTATTTAATGGCAGAGAAGTAAAGAATTGTGCAGGAAAAATAAAATGTGCAAAGAAAGTAGAAATTGAGTGAGCCTGGTCATGTCCAAAAGATCAGAGCGTGCTCTGGCATCCCCCGTGGCTCTAATGGGCCTTGAGTGGGTGGATCTCAAACAGGCAGAAGGTAGATCACCACTTCTAGTAGTAAGATTGCTGAGTCAAGAAGGAAACCAATGCCCTTCAGCTAACTTTTTCCCTTAAGTAAACATTTTTACTGGCCATATGATTTTATTTTTTGAGGTGCCAAAAACTTACATGGTTTGCTCAAATTAGAAAAATAATAAACACCACAAATCCAGAGAGCATGCAAACAAGAGCTCTAAATAGGGCGGTAGTTCCAGATCTGCCTTGTTGATCGTCAGTCTCCAAGTTCTCTTGGTCTGGGTGGACCTGTGGCTAGGCAGCTTCAGGTTTCCCTCACCCACAGCGTGGATGTCGCGAAGTGATCAGCAGTGTCCCCATCTATCTCCCTGCAGTGCTCAGCCACACTAGAGCTGACCCCCGTCATCCAGAAGGGCCAAGGTCGATTTTTCCTGCTTCTCTTTCTCCTTCTCTTTTTCCTCTTCACCTCAGTCATTTTAAGTTTGAATTTGATTTGCATATCTGAACTGGTAATTATACCAATTACTTGCAGTGCTTCTGCGTTCTAAAAAGAAGTCTGAAACTGACCCCTTTCATTAAAGTCCCTGTCAGTTTGCCCTGAAATTTGGAGCTATGGAGACAGGTTCTTTTTTACAAATATTTTCCTTATAAATATATTTTTTAAAGGCCAGCTGCCAGCAACTGTATTTTCCAGGTCCCAAATACTCATGTTTCTGGTCATGTTTTTCTGTAGTCCAGCATACATTCTTTAACTAAATACTACCCTTGAAAGATCAAAAGGAGTACTCCCTGCTTTCATTTTGTTCTTGGCTGTAGCTCATGGATGTCTATTTTTTTTTCTTTTCTTAATTTACAAAAAGCTTTCTTTCAGAAGAAAAAGAAGTGGCTCTGTAGATCATAAAGAGATCATTAACATTTACTAATACAGTCTGTTCTTAAGTTGCTTTACCATCACATCCTTTCAGTATTATTTACTGAGCTGCTGAAATAATTGAGCTTTGAATTTTTAGATTACTATAAAGCAAGACCTATTGTCACTTACTGCTGGGTATAATTGCACCATATGTATTTAGTGAAGCTATTTATTCATCTCCCTGGTGGATAACTTTGTCAAAATGAGTTGAGATATTTCTGTGTGTGCAGTTGGAATCTAGAAAACATTTGCATTTCATATAGCACTTAGAGAGTTTCACAAGTGTTTTTTTTTTTCTCCAGACCTGAGGGTCTGTTTTTTAAGTTCTACTCATCTTTCATTATTCTCCATTGTTTGTTAGAACAAGCACTGTTCCTATGAGTATACAGTTGTTCTGAGTGGATCTTAAGCCCTAGAAACAAAGTTTTAAAAAGAGAAAGAGAGGGAGGGAGAAAAGAAAGCATTTTAAAATAAGTAACTTGCATTTTAATATATAATACCTCATTTTTCAATTATTTAACAAAGCTGCATTGGGACTAACACTGTGCATCATGAAAAAGAGCAGCCTGGTTCTTGTCCTAAAGGAGCTCACATTCCTCGGGGATGTTATGAGAGCACATTCATGAGAGATTAAACCTAAGCGTGGGGACAGAGAATGGTTTCCTGAAAAAGGGATATTTCAGCTAAGCTCTAAATGATGAGTAGGATTTAACCAGGCAAATAGGAGGAAAACATTTTTCCAGACAAAGGAAATAGCATGTACAAATGCCCTGAGGTGAGAAAGGCATGGCACCTTTGAGGAACTAAAAGACCAGTGTAGCTTAATAAGATAAGGGAAGGGAGCAAGAGGGAATAGGGGTGAGGTGAGGAGGAGGTTGAAGAGTGGGCAGGAACCAGATCACACAAGAGCTTCTAAGCCATGAGTAGGCTTTGGTCTTCATTCAAAACAAATGGGAAACCTTTGAAGAATTTGACACAGGAGAGTGATACAGTCAGATTTCTAGTTTTCAAAAGAGAACTCTGGCAGCAGTGTGGAGACTTGGTGGTAGGTGGAGGCAAGTGTGGATGGGGGAGACCTGTTAGGCGATTATTGAAATAGACCAGTTAAGACAGTGGCTTAGATAGAGTAGGGGAGGTTAAATTTGATGGAGAGAAGTGAACATTTTGGGAAGTACTTTTGAGGACTTGAAAATTAGGAATGGATGTATGGGAGAGGGAGATGTCAAGGATTACTTCCAGATTGGGTTTCCACTGGTGGGTGAATAGAGAGCAGGGAGTGAAGACTCCGTTTTGGGGAAAATGTCATTGTTACATGTTGGAATATTTACTTGAAGGTGCCTGTGAACCATCAGTATAGAGATATTAAATACGTAGTAGGGTCTGGGGCTTAGAGGAGAGGTGTAGGCCAAGTTTAACAAATTGTAATCACATGCCTTTGATGTGATGCAGATTGGATTCTTATATCCAACAAAGGAAAATAGTGAAATGAACTGTTTTTTTCTTTCTTGGGGGAATTTTGCTTCTCATGGAATTAGAAGTGCTACAACAAATATTTAGGCAAACATTCAGTCAATTAAACACTTTTAAAAACATGTATTGAATACCTAATATATATTAGGAACTTATTAGATTATGGGAACTTCTAAGACATCTCTTTTCTCTATAAGAAAGGCTTAGCCAAGTACACATCTAAGAAGGACCAAGTTTTGTCACCATTGGTAAATTGGTAGTAAATTCAGGAACCTCTTTATTTAATGCAATGAGTAAGGTATTTCGTTCGCTGAATATGCAGCCTTGAGGTCCTTCTAAAATACTCAGGTTGACTGTTACATTCCAGGTCACACTTTTCATTTGATTCTAAGCATCCCAAGCCTTTGAGAGTCTTACAGATGCATACCACATTTTTAAAAATATTTTTGAGAATTACAGTTAGGAAGATTGTGCCAAGAATATAAGGCTCACAATAGTCATTATTAATGACTTCTTTCTAAGCTCAGACTTAGTAAGAATGATTTATGTAATTTAGAACATTGACCCTATTGGCTACAGTGAATTTAAACTACTAATATTTTTCACTTTATAAAGAACAGAAGAAAAAGTACATTTGGATTCCTTCCATTACAAGTTTCTTTCTTTATCTGTTTGAACGCTTGAGAAATAGTATTCCCTTGGAGTTGTGTGGAGGAAATACTTGGTTAAATAATTGAGCCAGAAGGCCATGATTCTCATTACTGCTCTGCCACTTGGGTGACTTTGGCAGGTTGTTTCACCTCTCTAGGCCTCAATCCCCTTCACTGTAAAAATGGGGACAATAATACTAGATAATTTGAATACATAAAAGATGATAATAATGGCTAACTTTCATTGAGAATTTACTGTGTGCTAAGTACTTTGGAAAAACCAAGATGGCAGCATAGGTAAACACCTAAACTGCTGCCTCGCACAACAATTTCAAAACTACAACTAAAAGACAAAACCGACATCATCCAGAACCACAGGAAGGCTGGCTGAGTGGAAATTGTACAACTAGAAGGAAAGAGAAAAGCACACTGAGACTCAGAGGAGCTGCAAGAGGCAGAGGTACCGAGGCGCGTGCAGAAAGAGGGCTGGCAACTAAATGCGCGGCTGGCTTTCTCAAGCGGGAGGGAGACAAAAGCTCCCGATTGCACTGAACTCCAGTTCTGGGTAAGACTTATTCGGGGAGAAACTGGACTGTCTGGCAGCAGGCAGAACTCGAGGGCAGCTTTCTCTCAGAGGTGCTTGCAGCGATTACCACAGGACACTGAGACACAGGGGCCTATTAGGGCAGGGCTGATGGGAAACCAATGCTGTCTGCTCCACCCTGAGACTCCGCCCCATCCAAGCTGAGCACAGAAGCTTTTGCAAGTCTTATCTCATAAGGGTGTCTCCAGCACAGAAGTTCTCCCAGCATAGACACAGCTGATCCTCACAGCCAGTTGGCCTGGAGGTCAATTCCTCCCAGTGATACCAACAACAATCAAGGCTTAACTACAACAAGAGTGTGCACACAGCCCACAAAGGGGTGCACCAAGAGTGTCCACCTCAGGTAACTGGTGAGGCTGAGCCACTGGGCCCTATAGGATACCTACCACACAAAGCTACTCTATCAACTCAGGGAAGCAGCCAAAATGCGGAGACAAAGAAACAGATCACAAATGAAAGAAATGGAGAAAAGCAAATGACTGGATATAGAGTTCAAAACCATGGTTATAAGGTTTTTCAAGAATTTTCTAGAAAAGGCCGATAAATTTAGCGAGACCCTCGAGGATATGAAAAAGGGCCAACTAGAAATTAAGCATACACTGACTGAAATAAAAAATATTATACAGAGATTTAACAGCAGACTAGAGGATTGCAAGAATCAAGTCAAAGATTTGAAATACAAAGAAGCAAAAAACACCCAACCGGAAAAGCAAAAAGAAAACAGAATCCAAAAATATTAAGATAGTGTAAGGAGCCCCTGGGACATCTTCAAGCGTACCAACATCAGAATTATGGGGGTGCCAGAAGAAGAGAGAGAGCAAGATACTGAAAACCTATTTGAAGAAATAATGACAGAAAACTTCCCCCACCTGGTGAAAGAAATAGACTTACAAGTCCAGGAAGCGCAGAGAACCCCAAACAAAAGGAATCCAAAGAGGACCACACCAAGACACATCATAATTAAAATGCCAAGAGCAAAAGACAAAGAGAGAATATTAAAAGCAGCAAGAGAAAAAAAGTTACCTACAAGGGAGCACCCATACGACTGTCAGCTGATTTCTCAACAGAAACTATGCAGGCCAGAAGGGAGTGGCAAGAAATATTCAAAGTGATGAATAGCAAGAACCTACAATCAAGATTACTCTACCCAGCAAAGCTATCATTCAGAATTGAAGGGCAGATAAAGAGCTTCACAGATAAGAAAAAGCTAAAGGAGTTCATCACCACCAAACCAGTATTATATGAAATGCTGAAAGGTATTCTTTAAGAAGAGGAAGAAAAAGAAATGGTAAAGATAAAAATTATGAACAACAAATACATATCTATCAACAAGTGAATCTAAAAATCAAGTGAATAAAAAAATCTGATGAACAGAATAAACTGGTGAATATAATAGAATCAGGGGCATAGAAAGGGTGTGGACTGACAATTCTCAGGGGGGAAGGAGTGTGGGGGATGCGGGAAGAGACTGGACAAAAAACATACACCTATGGATGAGGACGGGGTGGGGGGTAAGGGCAGAGGGTGGGCTGGGAACTGGGTGGAGGGGAGCTATGGGGGAAAAAAGAGGAACAACTGTAATAATCTGAACAATAAAGATTTATTAAATTAAAAAAAAAAAGTACTTTCATTTCATGATTATTGGCTCTGTAGTATGACCAAGGGGATAAAATAAAATAACATAGCTTAGAAAAAACACATTTTACTCATTTTTTATTTCTTTGAAGAATAAGAAACAATAGTTTAAACTCAATGAAAAAGCCAAGTACTCTAAATAATAGAGCAATATTCTTATCAAATTAAAACATCTGAGGTGATCTACTGGTTGGACCTTGACATTGGTAGGTAGAATTTCATGTACACCTATCATTCTTTTTTTTTTTTTTTAAATATTTTTATTGTTTTATTACAGAGAGGAAGGGAGAGGGATAGAGAGCTAGAAACATCGATGAGAGAGAAACATCGACCAGCTGCCTCCTGCACACCTCCTATCAGGGATGTGCCCGCAACCAATGTACATGCCTTGACCGGAATCGAACCTGGGACCTTTCAGTCCGCAGGCCGACGCTCTATCCACTGAGCCAAACCGGTTTCGGCACCTATCATTCTTGGGATGAGTGGAATTAAGCTGCAGAGAAAGAGGTTGGAGTAGCGTTAAGTAGAACAGTCAAGAGGATTGAGATTATAATTCTTAGCCAAGGTTTTTTCCTAATAATTTTGGGAGTCGAACTCAATGCATGCACACGGTGATTGAATATCCTGTTGATCTCAAAACCTAAAAGGCCACTACTGGAAAGGGTCAATGAATTTAATGACAGTTTCTTGCCCAGGAGGGGGGACCATGGGCATATAGGAAGGAGAGGCAAAGGTGTAGGAGCAATTCTCTCAAGAATCAGGAAGGAGAAGGGCTCAGAGATAGGATAGGGTAGGGGGTAGGGCGTGGGGGGAGGGAGTTAAAATCAGAACAGGGAAGAAGAATAAGTGGAAGAAATGGAAGGCTTTCTGAGAATCTGCTGTGTGCCTGTCAGGCATGTGACAGGAAAGCCATGTGGAAAAGCTCAGCTGTGAAAGGAAGGAAACTGGAAGTGATGCCTTCTGGAAGCAAGTGAGTGAGTGGTTTTGATGCACCAGAGTGGGTTGTCAGAAAAGATTGTCAATCCTGGGACTGTGGGGCTGCCGGGGGGCATCACTCTGAGCTCACACCTTTGCTATGGCTGCCAGAGCTAATGCAAGGTCTGAGTTCCATTATTTTCATATCTGTTGCTTTTTTTAAGCAGCCAGTTGCAGATGACTTTTAGCAAGTACAGAATTCATATTTAAGCGATGCATAATGAAAATCGATGGCTTTTTGTTGAGAAAAGCACAGTGTCAGGAAAATATCCCTGCCATCCTCTTTCCTCCTGTCACGGTAGTGGAAATTTTACATTTGAAAGTGAAAAGGCTTAAGATATAATTTTTTAATCCCATCTTTCCTGCCCACTTGCATCTCTTCCAACGCTTGTCAGGGCCAAATTTGGAATAGTAAGAGCCATTAAAAGTTTGGCATCTTGCACTCTGTTTTTTGGAATAAACTCAGTGTGGGCCAATTTATGGTAAATTATTCTCTTCATGTGTGAATTTCCTTTTCTCTCTTGGCAAATTCATGTTTGCCTCTACACCCCTGCACACAGATCTCAAACACATACTTTTATTACAGAATCTGTGTGGGATATGTGTGCGAGTGTTAAAGTGTGTGCCTGTGGCTGTACCCACAAGTGCATATGCACATATTTGCACCTATGTGCCTGTATGATAGCAAATTGACTTAAACAGTTTGTCTCAGAGGTTTGTGTTGCTGTACGTATGTTAGCATACATTCTGTTGTAACCAGCAAACAGTTTTTCAGTCAAGAGATGACAGAATTCAGCAATCATTTTGGGAAACACCACAGTAAATAAATATATTGCTTACTTCTGTTAAACCAAGCATGCCAATCCTTAATAAAACTGAAGGCAGGCAGTGGAATTTCTCATCTTTGCCATCAAAGACAATTACAGGGCAGCTAATCCACTGCCAACAGGAAAGGTGGGGCCCAGGTCTTGCTGCACCCCCTGTATTCTCAACACAGAAAGCGCTGGAGCTAGGCATAATGATAACTTGGGATTATATGGAACTGTGGTATCTGCCTCCCATTCAGAGAGCTTGGCTATAGGATGAACAGAGGCATGGCATCATGGGAAATTTCTTGACCTGCTCTTTGGGGTTGACTCAGGGCAATTAAGGGCAAGATCCCAAAGGTGTTTTGTTTTTTCTTTTCTTTGCATGAGACGCTCTTTCCTGGCATATTTGAGAGCATATTAACTCAGCTTTTACAGGGCAATTTAAAAGTTTCTTTTCCTTTATGCATGAAGAAGGCACACATTTATGTGCTTTGAATTATTGCTAATAACATAACATGTTCCTAATGGGCCTGTGTATGTTTAGCTCAAGTTTGGAAAAGGGTGTGGTATGAAAACAGTTCACTCACTTCAGCAGCATCACTACAAATTTCTCAGCACGCAGCACGTCAATGAAGAATTTCATGCATCTCATCCACACGCAAAATATACAACCATATGTTATTATTAGTATTGTTTCCTCACATAATTAGATTTAAGGTAATTAAATCATGTTTTACAGTAGTTCCATAGAACATTAAACTCCAGCAAAACCCATAAATGCGTTTTATAGCTTTTGCGATGTTGACCATTTGATGTCATCATGAGCGGCAACTGGCCCTACCTAATTAAAAGGCCTTAATGAGCTTACTACACAAGGAAGTCTGGGAAATCAATATGCTATTTTACAAAGAGTTCATTCTGGCTATTCTGTTTAGCATTTATTTAGCAAATGCTCTGTGGTCACTTGAATATATGCCAAGCACTGTACCCAGTGCCGGCAATAAAAAGATTAATAAGACTCAGTCCCTTGTCCTCATAAATCTCAAAGCCTAGTGGTGGAGACAAACAATCCAATTAGTGTAGCTCCATGTTTTAGCAAGTCAGTGGGCAAGGTGTAGCGGGTAAGTGAGGAGTGATCCCTTGTGCCCTGGTGAAAGCACAAAGGAAGGCATCACAGAGGCGATGACACCCAGCTAAAGAAGGGGCCGGTAGGATGTCACCAGGCACAGGGAGTGGCACGTGCAGTGGCACAAGGGCTGAAGGGAGCACACTACTTAATTAAGGAGCCGCAGCTGGACTGGCCCTGAGCCAGCGTGGGAGAGGTGGGAGGGCAGGGGGAGGACAGGCCTGACCACATACATGGCACACCGTCTCTGTTTCCCCACTTCTCCTTTCATTTTGCTTACTTAGTTCTCTTACGTCATCTATCTCTACTTGTCTTCTGAAATTTGAGAGATCTTTTAGAAAAACCAAGTTTTAGAGAATGTTTCTGACATTTTTTAATGCCCCAAATAATGCCCCAAATCCAAAGGACATTCCCTCCATTTTCTGTTTCTTCACCTTTAGTAGATAGCAAATAATTTGGGGGTGTTGGAACAGGCTGGGTCAGATTCCAAACTTATTCTGGGTATATATCTATCTCCTGGAATGTTCTAGGAATGCAGAAAATGTAAGTTTGAGTGTGATGTTTCCTTTGTACATCCACAGAGCCCAATAAAGTGCTGAATGTGTAAGAAACTCAATACCTGGTATATAGACTTGACTTAAAGAGTTTGAAGAAGTGTTCTCATTAATACAGAGTATTAATGAGCGTCTATATGTATGTGTATAGATACTTCCTAGACATATTGTGCTTGTGTGGATATATGCATGTGGAAATATATGTGGTGGTCAGAAACACAGGTGTAGGGATGAAATGATTTGGTTGCTTTTATACATTTATGCAGGGCCAGTCACATAGCCTTAAATATATTTGTTCTACTGACAAACAATCCAAGTGCATTTATAGAGGTGTGACTGTGAACCTCTGAAATGTACACCCTTTGGTGGATATATACTAGTATTTGGAGTTGCAGGAAATCAATGTTAATAAACAGCAACAGCAAAATATCAGGCAACTAACTTATTGTTATGTTTAAACAATCCCAGACAACCAGTTTTCTTATTTATCACAGAAATAATTATTTGCTCGAAATTGTAGCTATCTGGCGTTGTATTGACACAACATGAATAGTATATGGCACTTTATATTTGTTGAGTAACTGGAGAAGGCCGTACAGTCTGTCTTAAATACCATTGTTGCTCTGTGGAGTATTCTTTTTCCAGCTGTGAATAGAATGCCCATGATGAGGTTCCATTTGTCCCCAGCCCTTTGCAATTGTTATAAACCAGACACTTCATAATTTCCATGAACATTTAATATGGTTCAAATGTTGGCACAGAAATAATCTATTTTGCTCTACATTGTGGCTTCTCGAAAACAATTTTCCCATTTTCATTTTTTAAGTTCACCCTCACTTATTTTGTCACCTCATTTAGCGCACCCTTTTAAGGAACAATTGCTACTCATGACCCAAAATGCTAAAAAGCAACAAATTGCCATAAATGAGTAAGAACACAAGCATAATACCCATTCAGGTAACCTTTGTTTTTACAGATTTCTTTTTTTAAAAAAAAATATATTTTATTGATTTTATTACAGAGAGGAAGAGAGAGGGACAGAGAGTTAGAAACATCGATGATAGAGAAACATCGATCAGCTGCCTCCTGCACACCCCCCACTGGGGATGTGCCCGCAACCAAGGTACATGCCCTTGACCGGAATCAAACCTGGGACCCTTCAGTCCGCAGGCCGACGCTCTATCCACTGAGCCAAACCGGTTTCGGCTGTTTTTACAGATTTCTTAATAAAAAACAAGAAGCACAGTAGGCCAAGGAGTTGTATTTATGAGCTAGTTAATAGATTCATTTTGTATACCAAAATAAGGAAAAACATAGTAACTGGGATCTCCTTATTATGGCTTAGGAAAACATCACAGAAAGGGTTTTATATTAATTTTACAAAATTTTTAATAGTTCCAGAAAATCTGGATAAATGAGTCCTGTAGGTCACTTCAGAATACCAGATGAGTGGCAGGCCCTGAAGTGGTTGACTGACTCATTGAGGCCAAAGTGTCAGAGTCTCTCTTCCCCCTACAGCGACCCCAGCCAAACTGAAGGGCTGGACAACTTTGAAGGCTGTCATCAGAAATGCAACTGCAAGTCTATTTAGATACTTGGAACCTTTGGAAAATCAGTTTGGGGTGCACCGATTTCCTTGATGTTAAGAGAACTCTCAAATTAACCGGGGTTAACCCTGCCTTGATGTTAAATAATTTTCCAACAAGGCCACTATTCTTCTGGGTAGAAACTTTGAAATATTAAAAAATCAGATATTACCTTTTAGCAAGCAAAAAGAAACATAAAAACTCCTTTTCTGTGGGTATGTTGTTCGGTTATGGACCTGGCATTGGGGGTGGGGGCGGGGCGCAGATTGAAAACATGAGTAAGGTCAAAAAGCGAGAAGACTGTGGCATCTCCATCCTGTTGCAGAGCTGGTATTGTGAATGAGACAGGGTGAGGAAGGAATTCCGCATTCCTCAGTGTAATCAATCCATGAACCAGATACTTTTTGAAAGCTTCAAAACATTTGAATTATTTTCTTTCTCTCCTTTTATGTGTAACACTTTCTACAGACTGATGTGGTAAATATTAAGATTTGCTGGAGCATCTAATAAGGATGCACTGGGAACAGAAACCACAGGGTGGCACAAGGCGAACCATATGTCCAAATGCGAATGAGACTGAAGAAGAAACAAAATCAGATGGCCCCATGTGCTTCTGCAGTCTTTCTGTTTTGATGCTTTGTCTCTTTTTTCCCCCTGATTTTTTTCTGCTTCCTCCCCCCCGCCTCCCAGACAACACTTTCTGTTATCTTCCCAACTTAAATTTTAAAATTAGATTTTACTCTTCCACATTTTTAAGAACAAAGCTGCCATAGTTTGGCTCATCAAAAGCAAGCCCTTTCTCTATTCTTTTATTCTTGCTCTAGTTCTTCTTCTTCTTCTTCTTCTTCTTCTTCTTCTTTTTTTATCGCTTTCTTAACAAAAAAGAACCACACAACTAATTAAACTGCCCAGCTGGCTTGGCTTAGTGGTTGAGCATCAACCTATGAACCAGGAAATCACAGTTCAATTCCTGATCAGGGTATATACCTAGGTTTCGGGCTCGATCCCCAGCGGGGGCGTGCAGGAGGCAGCCAATCTATCTCATCATTGATGTTTCTATCTCTCTCTCCCTCTCCCTTCCTCTCTGAAATCAATAAAAACATATTTTTAAAACACCTCATTAAACTGTACATTTTCAGCCTGAGGAGAGTTATTGACCACTAGAACCTTACTTCTCAAAGTGTAACTTCAAACATTCAACATTTAGAGAATTACCTCCTAGGAGATTGTTAGAAACGCAGAATTTCAGGCCCTAGGGGACACTTATGAATCAGAATCTGCGTTATAACAAGATGCCAGCGTACTCATGAGTATATAATGCTGGGAGGCGCTGTCCCAGGAGGACACTTCTGAATCTCAGCTGAATACGTGAGTCAGATTTCTCACCTCTTTTCAGGTGTGTGAGGTGGCCCTTGGTCCTCGGCTATTTCTTTGGTCTCTCTGAGTCACAGGAGAGGCGATCATTTGTTTTCACCTTTTGCAGGCACATCCATGATTCAAGTGGACTTGAATTCTTGGGCTTATTGTGGAAGTCACCTTGGCTCTATCCACTGCATTAGAAATATTTGCTGACCTTTCCACCAGTGCCTGTCATCTCTGTTGTCTTTGGGCTATAAATGGAAGATGTAAATTAGCATATAATTCATCACCCACTTCCTGGCGCTGCCCAGCATGTCATGGTATCAACCATCACTAATGGGATTAATTGGTCTTGACTGATTAAATTGTAAAACTTATACTTCCAAGGGTCATAAACACTGAGCCTTCATTGAAATCAAATGTATATTTTTAAAAGCATGTCCAGCATCATAGACTCCTTTCTGTTTGGATTTTGTTGACTTTAGTGGTATAAAAACCTGATCAGGAAACGTTTGCCGTTATTACTACTTTGAATATGAACTTGTGCTCCTCAGCACTCTAAGTAGCTGATTAAGGGAGGGAGTAATATTCTCCTTGATTATTGGTTACACATATGGACTAAATCCTATTTTAATGGTGTCTAATGAGCCTTTCATTTTCAGAATTTTACACAAAAGCATCTAATAGAAAGGGAAAGTAATATTTCAAAGGTCATAGTAATGTCACCTAATGTCAACAATCTGTAATCAAGCCAATATATAGAGATGGTGATTACAGTTCCGTTGTGATCCTTTAAATATGAAATAATCTCCTGAATTAGCAAAGTGATGCAAGCTAGGGTTCTCTGGGTTTAAGGCAACTTATACTTATTAATTAAAGTTGGTTACTTGAAAACAGCCACAGACTTAAAGAGATACCGTATTTCTTAGAGCGAGGCTTCATGCAACGCAGTATTTTCAGACCCAGTGAGATTTAAAGTTCTGTCACTTCCAGTCTTATGTTTGATTCTCTTATGTGTCTGTAGGGCCACTGAAATGTGCAAATGGAAAATGATGACTCCCTCAGTGCTTTTTCTCAATAAGGGACTGCAATGGGCGCTGGAAATGTGGGATGTTCTGTGGTAAGGATGCCACAGAGGGAACTTATAGCCCTACCTATTTCAGAACCCGACATCTGCCTGGCAGCAGATTAAAGAGTGTGGAGAGTTCAAAGAATTCCTAGTATGAGACTGGCATTCTGAGATTTTGTCCCATTGGCTGTGCAGGAGGAGATAACCTTGCCCAGCCCTGGACTGGAGAGGTTCCTTTCCAGTCTAGCGCTGCTGCTAGTCCATGGACTCTTGTCCCAATTAGAAATGCGTAAATCCCGAGAGATACTCACGGCTGTCAGGAGGTTTTCATAAGAAAACCGACAGTGATTACAATAAATGGCATTCCTGAACTCATTGGCACACTGTCACATCAGAATCTTTTGGAGGGCTTGTTAACACTCAGATATTGGGCCCCAGAACCGGGGTTTTGTTCTATAAATCTGGGGCAGGGCAAGAGAATTTGTATTTCAGACCAATGCTGATGAGGCAGACCAAGGTACACCAGCTTGGAGAATTGCTGCTCAAGGTTCACCAGTATGTGTCCTGCCCAGGCTTTGCTTCCTTCTTCCTATGAGCGACGTTTGCATTGTATTCATCTTGATCCCCCCAATACCTAACACATAGTGCCATACTCATAGGGCTTACTCAGTATTTGTTGGGGGCGGGGGGGGGGCGAGTAATGCTATTTAGATGAAATTACTAATGTATACCAGATACTTTCCCATCACTCCCCTCCCATGTTACCTCCTTCTGCTATCTTGCTGGATGCTGAGAGTCTGTTTGTTGTTTTTCTGCTGTCTTCTCATATTGGGTCTGTGTTTGAACTACAGGCAACCTCAGGCCTGTTCATCTAGTTGTGAGTCACTGGGCCCTCGGTTCTGGGTTCCATAGCCAGTCCAGTAGGAGAGGACCTAATACCAGGATATTGGTCGATTTTTGTGTCAGTGTTGGTTGGTGACAGTAACGTGAGCAGTCAGGTGATGATTTTAACCTTAAATCTCAGGAGGGACTTTGCACTTTAGGAACCTTGATAAGAAAACCTTTGGCTGAACCAAGGAAACACTCCTCCTGTGGTCCTTGCTTTCTTTCCTAGGTTTAGATATTCACTAAAGATTTGGAAAAAATAAGGAAAAAAGGTGTCCATTTCCCCAAACATCCAAAGCATTCAGTTTTGTTATTTTGTAACAATCTTTTGTAGTTCTACCTAAATGTTAGTTTATTTTTAATGCATTTGCACTTAATTAAACTTATAGCTCTAGGGGTAAAATTGCCTGAAGGAAACGAAAATCTTGTGTTGAATTACAGGGTTATTCCCATAATGAATGATAATGATTCATTACAGAATTGTTTGCTTTCCAGTTTTATCCAGACACCATTAGAGAGATGAATAGCACCTTCTTCCTCTTGCAGAATTGTTAGTGTGGCAAGTTCATTCAGGTGTGCTGCCCTGCATACACCTGATAGGCTGGGTGTTAGGCCTCCCCCCTGCGACATTTGTCAGTTCTTCAATGCCTGCTTTTACTGGTCTTGGGTTCATGGTTGGTTTTTTTGTTTTGTTTTGTTTAGTGAATTTCTTCAATAAGAGTGAGCATGTGGTGTATATTGAGCCCGAGTACATGAAATTATCTTTCTTTTGCCTTTCTTTATACAAGCCCTTCACTCTTAATCATTTCCCCTGAAAATACTATGATGCTAGTACAAATAATACAAATACTTTTGTCTCCTGACTTTTGTTATAGAGGAAACATCTGAAATCAGCTGGATTTTCATGACTTTATAGATAATTTTTTGTTGTCATTTTTTAGGTGTTCATATTTTCCTCCATCTTTGCTATTTAAAAATGGTCAGGATATTCTGATATGTAGTTCACTTTTCACTGACTTGCTTGGAATGTAGCAAGCCCCTTGATCTTTGATCATTGCTTCTGTGAACAGCAATAGTAGCAATTAGTTGACTTTTAATTGGACATTCAATTGGACATTTACTTGGACATTTAACTAGAGAGACCTTGGAAATGCTAGTCTATATCCAGTTTGTGTCTGATCTAGGGGACAGATTGAATTAGTTCTAGGACATGTCTGAGATCCCTCTAATCACTTCATGGTAGATCCAGGGGTCTTGTTTGTCCAATACTCACAAAAACCTCATTAATCTATTCTCAAGTGGTTCTCTACTCCCATGTTGGTGCTGAAACAATACAGCCTGTTCTTTTACCAAGATCTGGGGACTGCAGAAGGGAGTGGATGCTGGGGCCTACCCACGTCTGGGTATGCACCCCGGAACTGGCCTCAGAATGGTGTCCACTTACAAAAGAGCCTTGGTATGAAATAGGCTACAGGCTTGATGTGTTCAAAACCACAGGCTCATTTTAGACCTAAGTGTGGTCCACCAAGTGATTCCAAGTAAAATAATCTGAGCTCCAAGAGGTTGCTGTAAGTTGTCATTCAGAGAGAACCTTAAAAACAGAGGTTTGGTCAACAGAGGCCTCTTAGCCATGAATTGGGGGTTAACTTTGAGCACCTTTATTCTCAAACTTGTGACCCAGTTGAAAATCTGTGGAAATAAACCATTTAACTCCTCCTTTCCCCTAGCGACATAGCATTCTATCTTTCACTCAGTTGCAAAAGTAGTTGGCTTTTTCAGCAATCATTTTCTGTTCAGGCTAAAGTTATAAAAATCAGGAAAACACCAAAATTATTTTAAGCAAAATATAAAAATTGAAATAAACCAACATATGTCTATGAAACATGTATAACTCTCAATCAAAAAATTAGTGCAACTTTCATATATTTCTTAAAATACTTCAGCATACAAAATCTGGACAACTTAAAAAGATGGGGTTATGACATGTTTGAATATCCTTCCTCATTAGTTCGTCCTTTACTTAAAAATGAAAATTCAAATAACTAAAACCTGGCCAGCTCTGGATCATCCCTTCATGAACAGTGTACTCCATCATCTAATATAATAAGCAAGAGAACCAAATAGTTTCATGAAAGATCTTGAAATAAGGTTAGATAATACCTGCTAATTTTGAATGGAAACCATCTAGTATTTACCTTTGATTAGATTCTGTGTTCCCTACACCCCTCCTCACACATGCATTCCTCTGTAAGAAGTGTGGTTTCTTAATTGCTGTAAATATATTATGCTTTGTTCTTATTAATTTTCCCCATATTCATAAGTTTCTCTTTCATGGAAATTCCAATGCTATTAAAACTGTCAAAGTGACAAATATTTTGGGGCTTAGCACCAATAAGAGAGTTAAAGGATAAAAATGCCCATCTCACCTTTATGCTTCCTTTATAGGCTTGCTCTAACACATTTTCTTTATTAGATTGTCATTTCAAGGATTGGAATTTCTTTGACCAGCTAATGGTGGCTGATATTTTGCCCACAGAAGGCATTATATAAAAATTACCATCAGTAAATATTATTGATAAATCAATGAAGCATTTCTTGAACTTGCCAGTCTTTCATTTTCAATTCTTTTCTTCTGGAACTAGGTAACCAAATTTCTTTTTAAAAACAAGAAAGAAAATAAATAAAACCATTACTTTATTAGGAAAATTATTTAGCATTAAATGAATTGTCTTTTAGTACCCTTTTGAAAGCATGTTTAAAAACTGTGTCTCATTAGGCTTGGCATTACCCTTAACAAGTTCAACCTTTTGGGATTTGGAAAACCCCTTAAAATAGAGTTAAGCAAGTTTATGATAATAATAATTCAATGACACATACCTTTTTCATCTTGAACTCTTGGATCTTCAATTCACTTTTTTTCTCATACATCACTCTAATTTTTCTTGTTAGTTTATTTTGTAAAAAGTTTCTTCCTTCCTGGTTCCTTCAATTTAGACCAATTTGGAAATGGAAAAGTATGTTAATTTTTTAATAAATCTTTAAGACACGCATTACTGTATTTTTATTAACTGAGCCAGATGGCTCACAGTGAATTCTCTCTGACATAAGTCATCACAGGATTCAGTTTGGGACCCAAGTCTGATACAGAAAGTGGCATATATATTTAGTGGAAAAGTGCAGTTCGCATAAACTTATAGATATATTTAGAAGTAATATTTGTTACTATTGGGATTTCATTTTTATTTTTTGTTTTATGCTAAGTACAAACTAAGAACACTATTTTCTGTCCCTCAAACTCAAGCTCTCAAGGTCCTTTTCAACAACCCCAAATTGTGTTCTCTCTACAGTTTGAAGGTTGCAAGAAGGCCTTTTCAAGGCTCGAAAATCTCAAGATTCACTTGCGGAGTCACACGGGCGAGAAGCCTTACTTGTGCCAGCATCCGGGCTGTCAGAAGGCCTTCAGTAACTCCAGCGACCGCGCCAAGCACCAGAGGACGCATCTGGACACTGTAAGAATGGCAGGAGCTTTCCAACTTTCAGCCCGAAGCCCGGTGTGAGGAAGTGCCCTTTTGATAGTGGGATGGTGAAGGTGTTTGCTTTATGGCCTGCAGGTTATAGGGGTAATGCCAAGGGCAGCAACGGAACCTGGTAAAGAGCCAGAGGGGCCTTGTTTGGCTCTTTCCTCATTTTTCTGTAGTCATGAGTATCCTAAATATTTCAGCTGCCTGGGACTAAGGGGTTTTTTGGTGACCTCTGTGTCCTAAGCAGAGGCTGTTTAGGGACTGTCATATAGTATATTTTAGTACAGAGAATGACCACTACAGATTGGGCATTAAATTAAGTGTTCAAATATCAAAATGTACTAAGACACACAATATACAGGGTGTGGCAAAAGTAGGTTTACAGTCGTGAGCACGCAAAACAATTTATTCTTGTATTATTACTTACTAATTATTGTATTGTTTTCTATACCAACAACTGTACCTTTTTTTCCTTATTATTCTGTTTCTTTTCTTCTTGACATAAACAAGTGGAGGCTGGCATGGGTTTTAAGAGTGAATGTGGCCTTTTGCTTTAGAAACCCCCTGGTATTTTCACCTTTAAGTAATCTAAAAAGAATCAGCAACTCTTTCCCCAGGGCTCAGTTTTATGATTTTCATTATCACACCTTCTATTTCATTTACAAATGTCTTTTCTAGACTCCACACTCGCTTTTATATTCTCAATTATGTTGAATGTCCTTCTTTGCATTTCTCAGGTTTTGATGCCATTTTCCTTATATGAGGCCAGGTAGACTGTATGTAATTTCACTTCACTTAAAACCATCAGGATAAGTGCATTATACACATCACAGATCTCTTATCCCACATTCTTGCAAATAATGTATTCATGACAGTACTTTTTCAGTGTTAACATTCTGATGTCTATTATTAAACTACACCAGAATTTGAATTTTGAAAAGATACTGTGATTTCTACATACCTTCTCATACATATTTAATATTCTTCTGATGTTATAGTTGACATATTTATTAAATTTTATATTAGCCTCTATTAGTCATATTGATAAAAGTCATTTTAACTATGTCACGTAACCTTTCTAAACAGAATTATCTCCTGCTATACATAAATGTGATGGTTTGCCTAGTAAATATCTGAAATATAATTAGAGTAATATGGATATAAGATTGACCCTTCCTGCTCCAGCTGAATTGAATTAAGTGATTTTAGGACCAACAGAATAGAATATTAAATGAATAAATTTGGTGAATAGCAGTATTTTTTAAAGGTAGAAATAGGAAAAAAGATATATTATGTTAAAAAATGCCCTATTTTATATGTCTAAAATGGTCTGGGTAGAATCCAATAAACTTTTCAATTTATCATTAAACATTATCATGGAAGAATGAACATTCATGAGACAAGATTGTCTTGAGAAATTGCTTCTACTCTAGCTAGTTATCTGTAGTTTGAAAGAACTATTGTGAAGCTAAGTGTTAGGGTTCTGCTATACCCTTCTTTGCTTGGAGCTAATTTTAGCTAATCAAACTTAAGAGCATTTTCTAAAATCATTTTGGAATTTTAAAAAATATCCCTTTTTAAAACTTTTGAGGAAAACTACCTAAGATAATGATTTTATGATTCAGTTCAATGCAGTAGCTTTTTTTAAAAAAATATATTTTATTGATTTTTTTACAGAGAGGAAGAGAGAGGGATAGAGAGTTAGAAACATCGGTGAGAGAGAAACATCGATCAGCTGCCTCTTGCACATCCCCTACTGGGGATGTGCCTGCAACCAAGGTACTACATGCCCTTGACCGGAATCGAACCTGGGACCCTTGAGTCCGCAGGCCGACGCTCTATCAACTGAGCCAAACCGGTTTCGGCATCAATGCAGTAGCTTTTAAAACTCATCTATTTTTATTTTTTAGAAATCACTTCTTTATTAAATGTTTTTAAATATATTTTTATTGTTGATAGTATTACAGATATCTCCCTTTTTCCCTCCCTCCTCCTAGCCCTTACCCACTCCCCTAGGTCTTCACTACTCTATTGCCCTTGTCCATAGGCTATGCATTTAAGTATATAAGTTCTTTGGTTTATCTCTTCTCATCCCCCTAACCCCACATCGAGGTATGTCAGTCTGTTCCATACCTCCATGCTTTGGGTCTTATTTGGTTGAAGTCATCATTTTTACTTTGAAGATCCAAACTACCTATGGTTTAAATTTTTATTGTGTTTAACAAATTGATGTGCTTTCTTAAAATCATATAGAAATGAAACATTTGTTTTAAAGAGCAAACTATAGTTGCTGAAAGAATTTGTTATTTTAATTTAGGTGATCATTCTCTTTCAGTAAGTACTCCTTATGCTAAATGCTGTCAGAATTTTGGATAAAATATCTTTCTTCACTAAGTGGATTCTTTACTTACAGGAAAATGGTTTTTCCATAAAGATGACTGAGTTCATAATTCTAATCCTGAATAGTTTTAATTCAGTTTTCTGTTAGCATATTAATACCCAAACGGAAATAATTTTACAGTACAAAAATAAAAAGGATTCCAGACTCAGCCTTAAGCTCCACACTTCACATTGCTCAGGAGCAGCAAGGAATTGGAGTAGCAAAACTTCTGTTCTCATCACACTCAGCCAAGGGCTTATTCACATACCCCAGGCTTAATATCATGACTTCTCTACAACTAATACCATTAATGTCCCTCTGGCTGATTTTTTCATGTGTCTGTTGTTTGAAACCTGTTTCCTACTCATTTTCTACTAATTTTCCCTTTTAATTCTCTCCCTGTCTTTTTCTGAATCAGGTTTCTTCTGAAACATTCCCAGTCTTTTCTGGACTTTTCTACAGCTTCTTTATACCTGAACTCTTAAAGAATGTGTGTTTCCTAGTTTCTGACAGTCCCAATGACTGTTTTCAGGGGAACATAACTGTAAGTATGACCAGAGATGTTTACTAATAATTTCCATGTTTAAAAAATGCCACAAGAGATTCCGGTAAAAGTACACTCTATGGCAATTTCTTAAAAATCATCAAAGATAGGCAATCTCTTTGTTTCTTGAAAGTTTACTCTCCTTTCTGCCTTGATGCAAACTTACTGGGTTTTCTTATTAAAATGTCCAAGTATTACCCAACATTTCATATCAGTTGGTAATCGCTCGTGCTCTGAAGCCAATAAATAGTCTTTAAGTAGACCTTCTCCAGTTAGTTTTAGGATTTAACCACAGCCATTTCTTTCTGTCTTTCTTATTTAGAAACCTTATGCTTGTCAGATTCCAGGATGCACCAAACGCTACACAGACCCAAGTTCCCTAAGAAAGCATGTGAAGGCTCATTCTTCCAAAGAACAACAAGCGAGGAAAAAGGTAATTCTTTAAAAAAGAAGTTACTCAGTCAGAAAAAGCAGTTAAATTCTTGAATACTGGGAGCTTCTGCAGGACATTGGAAATTCGTATACTTCACAAGGTCTGATATGTGTTAGACTCTTTGCAGAGAGAAGTCTTCCATGAAATAACAGGCATCCTTCATTTTATTGGGTTCTGTTTATTGCTCTTCCCAGGTATTGTTTTTCATAAGACCATCTACCAGCCAAAAGATTGACTCCCTGAAGGCTCAAATGATGGTTAGCATTTGTTAGCAATAAAGTATTTTTAAATTAAAGTATGTACATTGTTTTTTTAGACATAATGCTACTGCACACTTATAAGACTATACTTATTATATGTATTGGGAAACCAAAAATACCTGTGGCTTGCTTTATTGCAGGGTTCTGGAACCAAACCTGAAATGTCTCTTAAGGATGCCTGTAATAGCAAGGTTGTGATATGTATCGCTGATATAGCCAGATATGAATAGGAATCAGAGAAAATTAAGTGTAAGTCTCCTAAGTTGGAAAGTAATAAAAGGCTTTTATGGAAATTAAGTCCAAATAACAAGAATATTGAATTGGAAAAAACAGCACAACAGAAATCCTGTCTGGAGATAAGTGCTTTTTCACAAAATATAGATAGGCTAAAATAATTTTAACTCCAATGAAGAAGATAGGTTAGTCTCTAGGATGATTAAGAATAGAAGCATTCCTCCCTTTAAGCTTAGAAAAAAAAATTTATTGTCCTGGACAATTTAGCTCTGTGGTTAGAGCATCAGGCATTGGACTAAAGGGTCCATTGGGTTTGATTCTGGGGTCAAGGGCATGTATCTGGGTTGCAGGTTTCCCGCCCTCAGTCAGGGTGTATATGGGAGGCAACCAATTGATGTGTCTCTCTTGCATCCATGTTTCTCTCTCCCCCTACTCCCTTCCACTCTTTCTAAAAATCAATGAAAAAAAATATCCTCAGGTGAGGATTTAAAAGAAATGTTTCTTAATAGGTACAGTGAATGAAAATATGGGAAAGGAATTGAGCCTAAAATTACTTTGACATCAATGAGGGATCAATATATCTTTCAAAGCTTATAGAAATCATAGTATTTTAGGTTTAGAAGCAATGCTAAAGATCAACCAGCCAGTCCACCTGACTTGCTCTCCTGACCTCATAAGACCTCCAGCAAGTGGTTGGCTGTGCTATGCTTAAATGCCTCAAGAGATGAGGAGCTTACCACCTCACAAGGCATCCTATATAATAAAAGCCTAATATGCTAAGTGTCCGGTCGTCCAGTGACCGGTCGACTGTTCAACCAATCAAAGCATAATATGCTAATGATATGCTAAGGCTGCACAACCACTTGCTATGATGTGCACTGACCACCAGGGGGAAGATGCTCCAACTGGTAGGTTAGCTTGCTGCTGGGGTCCAGCTGATCGGGACTGAGCAAGATGGGCCGGGCACACCATGGAGCCCTCCTGCAGTCCCTCTTCAGTCCTGATCATGCATCGGTGGGGTCCCTTGGCCTGGCCGGCACCCTCTCGCAATCTGGGATCCCTTGGGCAATGTCAGAGAGCCAATTTCAGCCTGATCCTGCAGGCCACTCCCCTCAGGAGGACGCCAGTTGCAGGGCTCACGGCTGGCGAGCATAGCTGTGGTGGCTCGAGCCTCTCCCGATTGGGACTGATTGGGCACAAGCCCCTGGTAAGCACAGTGGGGCCAGGATGAGCGGGAGTGGCTGGTAGGAGCTGCAGGCGGCGTTGGACTGAAGGTTTCGGCCTGATGCCCACAGGCCACCCCGAGGGACCCCACCTGTGCACGAATTCGTGCACCAGGCCTCTAATTTCCTAATAATTGAGTTTGTAAACTTTTGGACAAACACGTATCCTCTGACTATGGCAGAAAATATGTTGACTTGACTGTGGTTTTTTGAATATTTCATTTGTGTTCAGGTGGGTACCTGATTCATTTAAGGGCCCTTCATAACCAACTTAAGGGAAGTTTAAGACTCAACTTATTTTAAGCGATTGAACCTCTTGGCCATGGTTTTAAAGCAACCATGACTTCTAGCTACTTAGAGTCTTGTATTCTTTCATGGTTTTTAGGGATATAACCTTTTTATGTTGGGAAATACTCTGTAGTCTTATTGTTACTCTTCCTTGAGAGGTATTAGCACAAAGCCAGTTAGTTGAGGGCTTATATATGGAAATAATTTGACCTCTTCCCTGTTAGAAAAATGCCTGTTAAAAGGATGTGATAGATATTATTATTTTTTAAAAATATTTATTGTTGAAAGTCTTATATATGTCCCTCCCCCCTCCCATTAACCTCTTCTAGCTTGTCCCCACCCCCCACCCCAGGCCTTCACCACCCTATTATCTATGTTCATGGGTTATGTTTATATGCATAGAAGTTCTTTGGTTGATCTCTTCCCACCCACCCACTCTTCCCAACCTTCCCTCTGAGGGTCAACAGTGTGCTCCATGCTTCTGTGTATCTGAATCTATTTTGTTCATCCGTTTATTTTATTCATTAGATTCCACATATGAGTGAGATCATGTATACTTATCTTCCTCTGACTGGCTTATTTTGGTTAGCATAAAACTCTTCAGGATATTCTTAATTGTATGCAAACCCACTCTAGTAAGCCAATTGTTGAAATCATTTTTTTTCTCTATAAATATAGTTAGGTCTCTTTAATTAGAATCCCAGTAAGTTGATAATAGATGATTATTATCAACATATAATAGTATCAACAATAATAGATGATCATTTGTGTGGATTAGATATGTTCTTTTATTTTAAAAGAGCAAAGGAGCTAAATAAGTAATATTATAATATAAATAAAGTTGTAAGGAGATGTTTAATATTCTTTTTTTTTAAATCCTCACCAAGGATATATTTTTTCCACTGATTTCTGGAGAGAATGGAAGGGAGGGAGAAGGAGAGGAGAGTTAGAGAGAAACATCTACTGGTTGCCTCCCATACATGCCCCTACCGGGGCTGTGGAACCTGCAACTGAGGTATGATGCCCTTGTTCAGGAATCAAATCCTTGACCCTTGGGTCTACAGGTGGATGCTCTAACTACTGAGCAAAACTAGCCAGGGCAATATTGTTAAAATAATACATCATTGTTACATACCGTTAACGTTCAGCAGGACTACTGCCTACTGGTTTTTTCTTTGTCTGTGTATATCTTATAAACTTGAAGTGATAAGTTGTGTTTGTTAAAAACAAACAAAAACCTCTTGATTAGAGTTTTTCCCCCTAAATATGACCATTCTCCAGATCATAATTAGGTTTTACTGTAATGGCAAATCTGACCTGAGATTGGAGAACACCTTCATAGATAGTAACAATTGTCATGGACATGACAGAATAAAATTCCCATATTGAGACAAATAAGCTACAATATGTAGTGACAGTGAGTATGGAAACATAATGTACATTTTCAGGAATTGTTAATGGTTTCTATTGTTCAAACAGGGTACATTTCAGCCTCTATAAAGGAAGAGTAGTTTATGTGAAAGATGCTCAAAGCACTATTTTAAAAAAGAAAGTCAGACTTTAAGATTACAAATTATAAATTTATAGACAATTTGCAGACAAACCTTCAACAGGCAATCTAGCTAACAAGGAACAGTACTATAATCTAATGTCAAGTATTTCAGTATTGTCATAATTTTTTTCTTAAGTAAAATAACTTTTTGTCTCTGATGATTTAGCTTTTGATGCTCGCTCAGTTTTGTGCAGATGGTTGAGTAGGATTTGGCTGACTTTCATTGCCTGGTCTTTAGTGACAAATTTACTGTGTTTACTTCCTGAATTCTAACCTGTCTTTTTAATATAAAGATTTAAAAATCCTTTATAGATCTTTGATGGATTAATTTATGGAAATTAAAATGAAAAAAGTTGTTCCACCCAATAAAAAGAGGAAATGTCCCTCCCAGGAGAAACAGTGCTAATAAACCTGAAATCAGTCAATCCGCATGTTCAAACCTTGTGCTGGTATACTGGTGTATAATATTTACATGGTACAATGTTGTTACTAGACCTTGGAGAGAGTCTAATTGCTAACTCACATCAGGGCTTGGTATTTGAAATATTTCCTGGCAGTAATAATAAAAAAAAAAGTAAGAAACAATAAACCTTTTAAGGCAGAATTAAGATTATTTACGACTTTAATTAAAATTGAAAACTGGCATTATTTCAAAAAAGCCTTTACAAAAATGTGAATTCATCAAAAATAACCATAAAAATTCCAAGGTGATAAAGGCACAGTGGAGTAATGGTCCCAGCCCTAGGGAATTGTTTTGTTGAAAAGAATAAAACCCTTTCTGTCACACCCTGTTAGTCATGGACTCATTTAATATCCCTGGCCTGCCTGCCTCTAATCCTTTTTTTAACCCCTCTCCCCCCCAGACACTAAATGACATTATTTTGGTCTTAACGTTGCTGGCTTTATGAGGCCCGACTCTGAAATCAGGGCCATGACAAGGCACCTTGAGCTTTAAAACCAATGTTTATAAGGAGGAGCAGAGATCTTTTAAGCTATGCCCTGGCCATTGGCATGTGGCCCTTTCCCACACCTGTTGGGTCCTACTAAAAAAACCAAGAACCTGAAATCTCAGCTAAATATTATTTATACAGAAAAAAGAAAGAAGCAGAAGGGGGAAAAACACTTCTCTACAAAGGAATTGGGATAATTTGGCTCATTGCATGCAGAGAGTAACTTTTCTCTTTGTCTAATGTGTGCACACCCACACATCCCATCAGCTATGTGCAGACTTCTTCCGTGGAATGTGCTTTGCAGATCTCGAGTTTATTAAATAGAGAGCTACACAGATAAATAAGTAGCGAAATACTCAAGTCACCAGTGAAGGACTCTAGTGAGAGTAGAATCTAGCCTGCTGAGCTGAAGGTAGAGTCTATCCTCCAGCCCTGGCTGACAATGGGTGGTGAAATGAGAGAAAATTAAGGCAATGAGCCACTTGGAATTTTCCTCAAGGCTGTGAGCTTTATCAGAATTTTTTCATTTTCACCTTGGAAGTGCCATAAGCAGGCGAGTTTCCTTCAACTCTGGCCCATTATCAAAATGCACTTTCTTTAAAGTGAAATTTTTAAAAAGAATGCTGGGCCAACAGTTAGAGATGACATGACTCTTCCGTCCATTTCACACTTCCTCCATTCCAAACTTTTGGTGTGATCTGTTAAATGTTTGTTACACGTTCACCTTTGGCCCACCGTGGTTGACGACTTTCACTTTGGGGACCTCAGTGCAAGCTGTTCTAAACCAAGCACAGCTTTTGAAACGTGTGTGAACGCAGCATGTATTATATTTCCTACTTAGAGAACAGCTCTATATAGCTTTCTGGCTAGAATAGAGCAGCTTATTTAATGCCACTCTGTTCATATGGAACTGACAATTCTTTGGAATCTGTTCAGAGCCGTATACATTCAGAACTGTAAACAATTTCATTAAGCACCATGTAGGTTAGCTTTGCTCTGTGCAGTTGTTGGAATCTTAAAAACTAATGTGAAAAAATATAGTTTTCCCTAAATGGAAGCTTGGGTTAGAAGAGCCACACGGCTCACTTTTCTGTCAGTTGTTTACTGTTACCGTCTACATGGGGGATGGCATGCACAGTGACCCATAATCAGAGGCCTTCACACATTGTGACAGTCCCCTCCCTCCCTCCTTTCCTTCCTTCTCTGCTCAGGAATAAACAATCACTCCAACTTCCAATGGAATGTCAAAAATGGGCACATATCATGGACATACAATTTCAAGATGAGCTAGCTCCCTTCCTTTCCTCTCACATTTAAGAAATCATATTGGAATTGGAGTGAGAGAGATATTACAGGACGGATGTTAAAACAGCACTAATATGTTTGTTTTTTATTAAGCAAGTCACTTACTAACTTCTGTACTTGTTAACAAGTGCTGGTAACAAATTATTGGTATCACACCTCAAAACAATGGTAAGAGATACTGCCTGCCTGAATGTCTTGGTGCCTCAGTGAAGGGTAACCGATTTCAAGAAAGGCTGTGGGTATGCTTTTGTAAAACAAATATTTTTGGTTCAAAATAGAGATGCTAACTAATAATTAAATTTAAATGAGAAAAAAAAAAAGTCAAGTTAATTCTAGGCCTATAGTACTGATTTGGATTTTAAACCAGTTGTCTGGAGGCTTCTGTTTTAAGCAGATCCAATGTATAACCAGCTCTGCTTTCGAGAGCATTTTGGTGGTACATGGTGATTGGAGTTGTTTAAAAGGAATTGAGAACTCACATTGGGGGTGGGAAAGTGGGTGCAGGAACAATTGTCCCTGAGTACGTAGTGAGAAAAGGCTCATGTTCTTTTCTGGAGAGATCGGAGGAGCTGGCCTTATAAATACAGAAAAATAAACGCCATTATCCCTGGGCCTAGCGGCCCAGCGTATTTTTTAGCTCTTAAATCAATGTTTCCCAAAGTGTGTTCTTTGGAACACATTCCACAGGATGTTATTCAATATTTACCTTTAAAAAGTGTTTGCTGTCCTATTAATCTGAGAAATGCTGAGTTAAATAATATTTAATGGTTTCCTTCTTGCAAGAGTTCTCAGACCCTTGGATATATCAATATTCCAGAGGGAAGATAACATTAAGCATTGCTCAAAATTACTTGGCCAACAAACAATCTTCCTTTTCCTCTCGAGCTTCTCATCAAGTTGCTCTTCTAGTAAATTACTTGAGAAATACAGTCTCAAGTACTTTTATTTATTCCATTCAACAAATATATGTTAAGTAGGCACTGTGTGTCAGGCACTGCATTAGACCCATAAATGCAAGTGTATATAAGACAGACACATACATTCTCTGTCCTCATAAAGCCACTTTGCCTTGGCGAAGTCCAACAACAATAGAAAGGTAAACAGAAAATAGTAACATAAGTGCAAGCAAGGCAACATGAGGGAATTGAAATGGAGATTACAGAGGGGGACTTACTGAGGTGAGATGGTCAGGAACTCATTGAAATGACCACTTTAGAAATGAGAAAAATGTACTAGTTGCAAAATTTTTAAAAGCACTACTTAAGTCAAAATACTATACCTTACTGTTTGAGCTTCTTTTAAAAGAACCTGGTACTGCCCAGCCCATGTGGATCAGTGGTTGAGTGTCGACCAGGAGGTCATAGTTCAATTCCTGATCAAGGCACATACCTGGATTGTGGGCTTGATCCCCAGTAGGGGGCATGCAGGAGGCAGCCAATCAGTGATTCTCTCTCATCATTGATGTTTCTATCTCTCCCTCTCCCTTCCTCTCTGAGATCAATGAAAATATATTTTTAAAATTATTAATAAAATATAATTTTTAAAAACCTGAGCACAGCATTATTCAGGATCACTGTAGCTTGTTATAATCACAATTTTCTGCAGCCTGTCCTCAACAATGGTTCTGTCAAAGGGACTGGATGCTAGAGAGCGAAATGGGTAGCTTACATCTCCCACCTAAGAAAAGGGCTCAGATGGTTAGCATTTGTGGTTCACAAGCGAGGCCCTGCACCAGCTCTGAGGATTTAGAAACAAGTAAGACCTGAACTTGCCCTCCTGAAGATTTCATTTCAACAGGAGCCACGTGGAGACACTGGCTTTCAGTGCAGTAGAAGAAATGCTGTGATTCATTTGCATAGAAAATGCTTAGGAACATGATTTCTGAGAGTTCCTTTGGAAATGATGGAGAGCCTTAAGTCTTAGGCTCTGTTGTTTGAAAGCAAGGGGGATATCTTTGGGTTTTTACATTGTTCTCGATTACATTATAATACTATGTCTTGAGTGGTAAAGTAGTTTTATTTCTCTTCCCCCTCAAAATTCTTAATTGGGACAAAAAAAGTAGGGGTGTTTGACACAGCTCTGGCCAACTATGCAAGGAATGAGGACCCTGTGACAAGTGCTTTAATGAGCAGTTGAGGCTGTACAGTGCCTAGCACAGCTACCTTATGGAAATAGTTCCTACATAATTGCTTTTTTGATTGATTGACAGTCGGACAGAAGCCTTCTAAGCTTCTCATTCCCTTTCTCTTATTAGATTTTGTGGATTCTCCATGAAAATGATTTTGGAATAAAAGCATTTCACTCAGACTCTGCTGCCTAAATATAATGTCCTGAAATGTCATGACATAGCTCGCCGTTGCCTTCTGTGGCATTCACTCCTCATCTCCACGTCTGAAATGCTGTTTCCCGAGTGCAGCTATGCTGGTTCTGCGAGTTCTCTTTTGTCTTTCCCTTTCAGCTTTAGTTGCATTTTGTCTCTGATATCCATGGGCACTCTTTTCCCATTTGTTAGCATCTTGGCTCTCGGAGCTGTGAAGATTTATTTTCAGGGTGACTTCACACACGGGCTTGGATAAGCCTAATGTAAAAACTTCTCATGGTGGATACTAGGCAGGTGGCTGTGTCTTGAATTGGATGTCAGGAGGTATGGGCTTCTTTTAAGCTTTGCCATGAATTGCTTCGTGATTGAGCTTAAGTTACATTCCCCTGGTTTTTCCGTTTCCCCATCGTTACAGCTAGCTTGAAAGGCAAACACAGGGCCTCAGAGGTAAAAGGGTAGCTATTTCAGTAGAACGCATTGTTGTATCACATACCTGCAACCCAGGGCAGTGTATTGTGACTGACAACAGAACAACAGTGTCCTTGAAAATATTTTCCTTCCTGAGAACTAAGTATTCTTTGAGATGGAATCATCTTTCAGTGAGTACTATAGCCAGTCTTTCTGGGTTATACAGATGCTCGATAGCAATGGGTGGAAAAAAGATGCAAACAAGGGAAATGAAGCTGAGACCCAAACCGGAGGGAATTAAAATCAAATTTGAACCAGTGATATTTGGTTCTATTCTGGGATCATTAATTTGAGGCCTATGGACCGTAATGGGGGGGTCCACGGATGGATGGATAGGTTTTAGGAAGCTCATGAAATCCCAGAAATTATGAGGAAAATGTCGTCGTCCCCCTCTAGGGAAAGGCTCCATAGAGTTCACTGACTTTCCAAAATTAAAGCAATCTGGTGACCCACCCCCGCCCCCCCAAAAAAAGACAAAAGAACTCCCACAAAGGGACACAGGGAAATTCTGGGAGGTGGTGAATATGTCTGTCACCTTGATTGTAGTGATGGTATCACAGGTGTTAACATTATATCCGAAGTCATCAAATTGTGCACTAAATATATGGAGTCTTTTTATATATGAGTTATACCTCACTAGAGCTGTTTAAAACAAACATAAAGACGATGTGAGCCCAGTGCAATGCAGGACTCCTAGTGATTTTTCCCATAGTTCTCACACTCAGAAAGACTGCCCAGCTAAGAAGAATCTAGCTTCTCATGCCCCAGAGGATTTACTGGTGCTTACCCAGCATTTATCCTCAGTTTGATATTTTGCTAAGCCCTTGGGTGTACAAAAATGGTAAGATGCAGTAAGATGCACCCTTTTTCCTTGAGGCAATCTGAGGTATTAAAATTGGATTTTGACAAGGGGTGGGCTGATTTATAGATAGTGTGTTGAAGTGTGGAGTAGAGATAGACCAGAAGTAATTGAGCTGGTTAGGACAGTAAGCACTTTTGTAAGGTTTAATGGAGGTCTGAAAGAGATTAGTGGCATTTGGGGTGAATATGAGTGGAAAGGGAGTGTTGATGAATTGAAATCCAGGGGTGAGGGGAAGGGAAGATTCAAGATGGTGCCCAAGTTTCTAGCTCCCAGGATTGGATGAGCAGTCCACATGTGGAATTCTTCCTCCAGGAAACCTCACGTCTGTTCTTAAAGCCTTTCAACTGATTGGATTAAAAATCAACTGATTGTAGATGTTAATCACATCTAAAAAAAATACCTTTACAGCAAACCTAGATTAGTGGTTTATTGTGTAACTGGGGACTAGAAGCTAGCCAAGTGGACACATAAAACTGACCATCACACCCATAAACTCAAATCCATTATGTTAAAATTTAACTGAGGTTACTTTATTTGAAGGTGACACTAGCCAAATGAAAATGGAGCATGGTGAACATCAGAATATAATTTATATTAGTGCAAATTGATTATTCACTAGGAAAACAGAAGGAAATTAATTATTGGATATACCTGGTCCCACTCCCTTTCACTTTACCATTGACAGTTCAAAGCAAATTTGTTTATGCCAATTAATTTCCCCCAATATATTTTTCCCTTTTATTGAGTTTATTAGGGTGACACTGGTTAACAAAATTGTACAGGTTTCAGGTATATAATTCTATAATACATCATCTGTAGATTTTATTGTGTGTTCACCACCCCAAGTCAAGTCTCCTTCCATCACCATTTATCATCCGCTATACCCCTCTCCACCTCTCCCCACTCCCCCTCCCCCACAGCAATCACCATGTGGTTTTTTGTGTCCATAAGTTTTTTTCTCTTTGTTTTTTGTGTTCAATCCTTCTACCCCTCCCAGCCGCCCTCCCCCCCGCCCCACCACCACCATTGCCCAGACAGCTGTCAGCCTGTTCTCTATCTATGAGTCTGTCACTATTCTGCTTGTTACTTCATTAGATTCCATATATGAGTGAAGTAATATGATACTTGTCTTTCTCTGACTGGATTATTTCACTTAGCATAATGCTGTGCAGGTTTATCCATGCTGTCGACAACAAAAGGTAAGATTTCCTTCTTTTTTTCAGCCAAGCAGTATTCCATTGTGTAAATGTACCCATGACAATTAATTTAAAGACACTGTGTAAAGAGAGTAAACGAAGCTTATACTTAATACATTTTGTGTTGTATATCAGAGAATTTATAGAATCATACAAGTTCATCATAATGTTAACTTTTAAATCAGTCATTTTTGTCATAAGTTTATATCATATGTTTGTTAATACAGTGTTTATATCATATTAAATGAAATAATGACAGTAAAACACTTATCATGGTAACTGACACATTATACATGCCCAATAAAGGTTAGCAATTATGGCTAGAATTAACTCATGTTGTCTATTAAGTGTTTCTAAGAGAGAAGACAAGTGGTTGTTGAAAATTTAGTAAGTTGTTTTTCTCTCCTCCAGATTCTTCCATTAATTTATTTTGCTCTAAAAAATATTTTAGCTGATTGAAAACAATTAATGGAAACTGAAATTGTGGCATAATTATGACTTGTTCGTATATCCACTTTGTGTTTTTGTAAATATAAGAAACACATTTGTAGTCACGTGTATGGGTTTTAACATCTCAACCCGACAAACTGACCCCCTGATGCCTATGTTCATCCAGAGAATCCATGTGGCTGGGTTGAAAACCACTGCCATTTGTCATTTCTCCCCTAGATACTGTTTTGTGAATGAGAGATGGGTGGATATTGATTTCATACTGAAGAGTTTATTTCTGTGCCCATTTTAGACGTTGGTTGTTTCCTGATTTTGCCTTTTCTAGATTGGCAGAAGACCTCTCCTTATTTCTTTGTTATTTTAATTATTTGGTATTTTATTTCTTCTGCATATGGCCTTCTGAGTCATGCACCTGGATTCAAATCCCTACACCACCAGTTTTAATGATATAACCTTGGATGAGTTACTTAATATCTCTGAACTTCAGGCTCTCATTTGTGAAATCTGGAGAGTCAGCAATCCCATAGGTTTGCTGTAGCTTCTAGAGAGAAACCGTGCACAGTGCTCATTACAGTCCTGCCTTAGACAGAAGGCAGTCCTTGGAGAGGAAGTGGCTGTGCCCACAGGGGTGGGAGTTATGAGAAGGTGTTATGATGTAGAGGAAAATGGCTTGCTGTCCTCCATTTCTGCTGAGGAAACTGGCTTTAATTAGTGGTTTAAAGAGGTAGTGAGATAACAGCAAGAATTTTCTATGGGAAGAAGAGAATTTTTTCCTGCCCCAGCTGGTTTATTTGGATTCTTGCTTGAGGAGAACTTGGCAAATAGATCTTTGAGGCTGCACTGGAGTTGTACAAGTGGAATCCTATCTCTGTCATTCAGATGTTTCAATAGTGACCATGGTAATAGAGATAAAGAAAGGGTCCTATTTCGCCTCTGTTTCATGCTTTAACATTTCAGAGCCATTTTGTATACATTATCTTATTTTATTCTTTTGGCCTTTAGAATCAGGATGGATTTTTTATGACTAATTCTACTCTCTGTAGATTGTTTCTGAGAAATGAGAAAAGTTCGTAAATGGAAAGGGAGCTAAGTATGATGCCAAAGGTGGTATGCTGTTTTCCTACAAGCCGAAAGACCTAACAGAATGTGTGCCAGAATTAGTTAATACTGCCTAATGAATAGCCGTCCATTAAATCTTGACATACTGTTTGCAATCTTGGCATTCCACAGAACGTTTTGGCAAAAGATTATCCTCCCACTTAACAGATCCAGAGCCCTCTTTATAAACTGTAGCAAAGTGTCATATGACATCTTAAATACTCACTGTTTCCTCTGTTTGTTGAGTATAGACTAACTCTTTTGAGTTAACTGTTAAAGGACCAGAGATAGTTGTCGCCTCTCTCAGTAGGGCTGCTTTTTAAACTGGAATAGAAAGATTTTTTTTCCTGAGTGACTTTTTGGGGTGGGTGCCTGCTGCACGGCCACTCACAGGGCCAGCTGTGGGCACAGCTGTAGCCCATCAGAATTATAAGAATCCTTCCATCAGAATTATAGGAATCTTTAAATGTAATCTCATCCTCCCTGCAGACCAGAATGTGGAATCACATTTAGGAAGTCCCAAAAGATATTCATAAAGCCTCTTGGTGAACTCTTAAGCTTTCTGACTTTTAAGAAAATCTTTTGTTGTTGTTGTTATTTAGCAAGTCTAATATGTGCAAACATTCTTTATATTATGAGGTCCAAAAACTACCTTCTGGAATACTGGCAGGCACGTGGACTCTAGTCCTGTCTTCCATGATTGCTTATTCTTTGGCATTAATGAACTTGCTGTTGTATGTAGAAATCCTGCATTAATACCCCCAGTTCCCTGCAATTTTTTTTCTTATTACCAAGCTTCCATTTTTTTAGCATATGGATTGCATTCCTTTCTATTCTCTCTATTTCCTTTATTCCATAGCACAATTTCAACTAGGGTCATGTGAGACCTACAATGTCATTTATTGGCTATTGAGGCAAGCATTGAGACAAGGGAACCAAAGCTAAAGGGCCTTACATATCATGCTAAGATGTTTAAACACAGACAATTGTCAGATCTATGATTTAGAAAGATAATTAAGGTGGTAACATGGGGGATGAATTGGGAATTTTAGGTGAAAGGAGATAAGAGAATTAGGTGGAAAATTTCTATTTATCCATGTTCTTTAGATAGAGTGGCACATCCAAATATGACTATATCCGTCTAGAGTCTAGATTCTAGATTGTCATCGATTTCAGGTTTCTCAGTCTTGTCCAGGATGCTATCATGAGAGTCTTTGCTAAATATCTTGATGAATTGAAGGCTCATTATATGTGCAGCTTTCACTTAATGGTATTTAAAAAGGAAATGAGGATTCTCTGGTTGTTCTCAACAATCCCATCCTAACTCCTGTTGACTTTCTTCATTCTGAACTGCTCACTAGCATATTTCCAAACATGAAGTTAAGCCTTCGGGCGATAGAAGCATTTCTAGGTTTTATCTTTTTTGCCTTGTTGAAATTTGAGGTATGGATTTCCCTTTCTCCGTTTTCTGGGCCTTATTTTCTTTGTACTTTCTCAAAACATATCTTTATAATCATATTTACATGTGTGTATTTTTGTAGCAGAGTTTGTGTACCCTTAGAACCTTGCTAGTTTTTCTCCAATGCTAGGTATTACTCCTCTCTCCCACCCTACTTTCAGTGATTATTTTTCTCACATTTCCCACTCAGCACAGTCACCTGTGGGAAATATAGAAGCCAGGTAGAAGCAGATTTGTGATATACTTTATCACAGTTGCTTAACACTGGGTGCATATCTTGCCATATATTTTTCTACCATATGTAAACATACAATGGGGCTCCTCTGTTTTGATTCTTTTTAAAAGTTTTAATTTATTGATTTTAGAGAGAGAGGAAGATGGAGGGAGGGGAGAGACAGAGAGCGAGAGCGAGAGAGCGAGAGAGAGAGAGAGCGAGAGAGAGAGAGAGAGAGAGAGAGAGAGAGAGAGAGATCCATCATTTTGTTATTCCACTTGTGCACTCATTGGCTGATTCTTGTATATGCCCTGACTGGGGATCAAACCTGCAACCTTATTATATGCGGATGGTGTGTTAACCAACTGAGCTACCCAGTCAGGGCTGCTTTGATTCTTTATACTCTGTAGAATATAGTAAAAATCACTGTCATGATTAGTTTTCCTCACTCAGTATTTGCAAGGACATTGCTGGTCTCTGAAAAAGGAGTTTTAAAGGGGGGTAACAGATAAAGAGGTGGCAGAGAACAACAAACAAGAAGCTATAGTTCACTGTATTGCTTTGGGCCAGCCTAGCCTACAAGCACCAGCTATAGGAATTTGGGTAATATCTACTCCCTGTGGACTTTGAATACAAATTGTATTTTGAGATGACAGTGCAAAGGACATCCTTAACATGTCTTCATTTGTACATAAGCAAGTACAGAACTCAGTTTCATTTCTGTGTACTCAAAATAGCAGCCAAGGATGATCCATCCCCTCCTCCTTTGTAAAAAAAATAAAATAAAAAAAAATGTATTCGTCTGTCTGGAAAAAATATGTCTAGAACAAGTTCTCCAGTTTTCAGATCTTAAAAACTCAAACACATCAGGGTGCACTAAATCATGGCCTAAAGGAGCAGAGGACCCTAATTCTTCATAATGTTTTCCTCACCTTCCTCCCCACCCCAGATGGTAAGCTTGAAGTCAATCAGAGGCTGCAACACAGCAGAGCATTCACACAGTACCACCTATATATCTTCCACCATCGGTGATTGCAGGAAGGGGTGAATTGGCATTTAAAACATCCTGAAATAACATTATGCATGCAATTACCCATTTTATTCTCATCCCTCATGAAATAGGAGGTTAAAGGAAATGGGAAGAAGAACAATAATAACCACTAAATACCTGTGTAGAGCACAGTGTACCAGGCAGTTTCATGTCTGTTTACCTCTTTCACCTTCCCAATCATTCTGCAAGGTTAGCATTACAATTATTATTATAATTCCATTTTAAAGATGGAAAGCCTAAGGTTCAGAGAATCTAAATGAGTTTACAAGACACTCAGTCAGTAGTAGAACTGAACTCCAGCTGAGTTTTTCTGACTCTACATTTGGTCCTCCTTTGATTCTACCATTCTTGCTATGGGGCTGATTTTCCAATGTGGGATATTTTGTAACTTGTCAAGTTCTTGATGTGAGAGTCATTCCCAGAAGCTCTGCAGTGGCCCTCTGTTAGAAGATGGTGGCAGGACCCTCATGCTCTAGAGCAAGCGTCTTTAAACTACGGCCCGCGGGCCACATGCGGGTGTTTTTGCCGTTTAGTTTTTTTACTTCAAAATAAGATATGTGCACTGTGCATAGGAATTTGTTCATAGTTTTTTTTAAACTATAGTCCGGCCCTCCAACGGTCTGAGGGACAGTGAACTGGCCCCCTGTTTAAAAAGTTTGAGGACCCCTGCTCTAGAGTTTCTTCCTTAAAATTCTCTAAAGCCCCTTTTTGGTGGTTGAGCCAATAGTACCCCATCCAAGTCAAGAACCCTGAACCCAAGCTAGTACCAGCAAGGGTACAGGCCCCCATTTCTCTCCTTTGAGGCACTCTCTCACCTTCTATGTTGGGTCACTAGGGGCCCTAACAATCTCTGGGATGAGGCATGTCATGGGCTTATCCTAGAGCCTGGTATGTAGGTAATTCCAAGAATGTGGCCTGGGAGCTGACCACTCCTGCTGGCCAGTGTGGCATTTCTTTAGCTGGATCACTTGGGACTGGACCTCTGGTATGATGTGACATACTGATTTTGGTGACTCAAATTAGTCATATAGACAGGAACCCTGCACAAAGAAACTTTTGCCCAGTGTTCTGTATATCCTAGGGATGATCCTAAAGGTGGCAGGAATTGCAAAGGGTCTAAGGTCTCTACCCTAGGTGCAGACTATGTCAGTTTGCCACAGTTTCAAAAATGCGGGCAGAAGACATGAAACTCCTGGGTTGGAGTCAGCTCTAGCTCTAGCTCGAGTATCATCATTTTCTTCTGCCAGCTTCATAAGTCCCTATTCCCACAAGGTGATGCAAAAAGGGCCAGGTGACACTTGCATACTCAGTGGATTGTGTTACAAGAGGGAAATCCTGAGCTTAGGGAACCTGGATTCATAATGGACGTAAGCATACCTTCCCTTTGCTTAGGAGGAAGACACTATGCAGTCAGTTTTCTAAAGCTGTTTGTTATAAAACATTCTTTAAAAAATAGTCCAGAAAGTCAGTCAGCACCTCTGCTCCCAAGACATGGAGAAATCTGAGACCCATGAAGAGCGCCTTTCAACAGTAGGTCCCTTTTGCTCCCCTTGATGGCAAATGTGCAAGAACAGCCCAACAGTAAACCCAGCCTGCCCTGGAATGGCCCTAAATTGTCCCCCGGAAATAAAAGAGGCTTCTCAGTGAAAAGACTGAAGCCAGGAAGAAGGACCCTGGATGTTTGGAAAACATGGTTGTGTGCCTTGTGGGTCTGTATATAATTCTGACCATGCCATGCCTGTTTGTTTCAGATTCTACAGTCCTGCCCATGGACTGTGCCAGTTATCTAATGATTTGATTTGGGAATTCCACTCCTGTACCTACAATTATCTATTCCACTAGCCGGTTATATGCTTAGAACCACCACCATTACAATCATTCCCAGTTATGGGATTGTCTCCAGAAGAGCCTTGCATAATTGTGTTTTGTTTCAGGCAAAGACAATGCAGCAGTCCTTTCACACCCATCAATATATCAATATAGCATCTGTGTCTGTTCTCTGTGGATTTATGCAGGGAAGGTCATTTTAATGGAAATATGGGTTCAGAAGAAGTGAGAAGTGATGAGTATACTTGGACCTGGGGAAGGTAGTTTCAATAGAGTTGCTGAGGGATAAAAGAATAGTTTAAAACCATTGGATGACAAGGCTGAGAAAAACACAGCATCAGGGAGCAATGAGAAAAATGGATGAGATGGTACTTTAGAAGTCACTGCACAATTTATTCTGGAGCCCATCCTGGTATTGGACTTTTAAGAATAGATTTTAAAATGGAGCTTTACTATTCAATTTCCTTGGCTTTTTAAAGGAATGTAGGCAGTATATTTTAAAATGGATGTCAGGGGAATGATTTTAAAGGAACTACTCAAACACAGTTGTGTTTGCTCACTTGTCAGTGCCACTTTCCCTTCTCAACGCCCAACTCAGCATCAGCTGTGTGCACTGTGCATGCAGAATCTTGAGCCCTAACAGTACATGCTGTCCATGGCTATTGCCTCTTTGGCCACACTCCTGTGCAGATGCGGACACCACAAAACGCCGATTACTTGCATACAAAGCAGTGATATTTACATTGATATGGTTAAGTTAACTTTGTGGTGGTGAAAGCCTCAGTTTTTCATTTCCTGCCTGGTATTTGCAATGTGGAATTGCAACACTGCATTTACGTGCATTTTTGCCTTTAAAATGTTCTGTGGTGTTGCAACATTTGAGAAATTCCCAGGGACCCTTAATCTTCCTGCAAACACGGGTTTATAAGCTAATGACCCACTCACTATCTCAGAGTAATCTCCTCCTGCCTCTGAGTTTGCATTGTATATCTTTAGATTGTTCCTGTACTGTCTTTTAGTTTAAATTTTGCCCTTGAGGATACCAATAAAAGGATGAGGGGGAAAAAAAGATGTTTGAAAATAATTCTAGCTCCTTTCAGGAGCAATTGTTGAACTTAAAGCTACTTTGTCTATTGTTTTCCATGAAATCTCATTTAAAATATTTTATTAAGGCAAAAAGGCTTACATTCAAGGCTAAGGACCAGTGAACAGTAGGCATGGCAACCAAGAAGCCATTTGGGAAGGGGAAAAAAATGCAGTAAAGAGTGTTTTAATCTTTAACTTTAATCCCTTTACTTCCGGTTCTCAAAATGAAATATAAATCAGGGACCGTGGAGCGCTGCAATTTTTGCCTGAATGGGATGTTGGCAAAAGAGGATTAGTAATGGACAGACGTGTTTAAAGAATTTATTCACACAATTTGTTGTAAAACTTTTGAGACCACAAGTGACGAGTTCCTTTGAGTGGCGTCAATGAGAACCAACAAAACATACTTTGAAACTGATTAGAGAGTTGATGCAGGGGGTACACCCCTCTTTGCTGTTATTGTTACATCATTTCAGCCTGTGGTAATGACATGAGAAACCAAGGAATTTGCTTCATTCCCCAGTAGGGAGGTAGGAGACTAGGGGGTGGGAGTGTCTGGTTGGTAGAATAGAGATATTCCTTTGATCTTCAAAATACAGGGGTAAAATCAAGTCACCTGTGTTTCACATGCTACCTTTCCTTGATGTTTGATTACTATGGGAGTCTCACACAGACGTGTGCTTTCCACTTCAACAGATCTTGGGTTTCTGCTAAGAAGCACAGGCTTTAGTGTCTGTGGATAATAAAGCAGAATTTTCAGAAGGATAGATTATTATTATTCCTTAGTGTCTCTACTTTTTGTTTCTAAGATTTTCTTTTACATGAAATATTGCTGACTTGTTAATTTCTAATTAAAAATAAAATCTCTAATTTTCTTTCTTTAAAGTCATGCCAAAAATATGCAACACCCCCCCCCCCACACACACACACACACACACTGGCTTAAAATGTTGGTTGTTTGATTATACACATCTATTTTCTCTATTTCTATTTTGGAGAATTATTGGGGATGAAAGGGAGACATCTTTGTATGACACTTTCCTTTCCCTCAGTGTGTACATATATAGAGAGAGTATTTCTTTGATAAGTTTATTTCTAGTGGACGGGGGTCTTTATAGAGATCTGGAGTGGCTACAACTGGTACTGGTTTCCTCTAGTGTCAGAATATGAAACTACTTCCAAAATAGCATCTTCCCAAGGGAGCTAATAATGATGACAGAGAAAGCAACATGAGGCCCTAGAGAGCATTTGAACGTGGAGTCAGACACAGCAGAACAATGTGTTTGGAGTTCCTTGTAGACTTGAGAATAAAAGCATTTGTGGCAGGACACAAGGAAGAAAAATAGCACCATGTTCTCCAGCATAGAGGACAGTGTGCTGCACTGACAACACCTGTTTCTGCTTCCACATCTTGGCCTGGTCTCCGTTCTCTTCATTCTGTCAGAGCCAGCAAGACCGGGTAGTCTAGGCAGAGCTTCTGAGATGCAATCCTGTCATCAAGAGTGACTGCCAGCAGTCCTCCTCATCCTTCCACACTGCCCTTGGGTTTCTGGCGTTCTAGTCTAGATTTCTGGGGTGGGGTTTATAATTATTATTATTTTGAGATGAGATTTTGTTCATTGCAGGGGGTGGATGATAATAAGAAAGACAAAATGAAGTCAGTGTCCAGAGGAGGAATAGCAGAGTCTAAACATGAAACTGGCTTTGGCAGAGGCTGCATAGCCTGCAGGAATCCATAGACTAGAAGAGTCCAGGTCCTGTCTTGGTCTTCACCCCACAGAGATTCTCTGAACCAGGCCTTCTTGCCAGTGCCCTAAGAGAAGAGCTCCATTGCACCAAAGCATCGAAAGCACATGTGGTTCATGCATCACTCTAAGATGTACTGTTCTCGGATGAGAGAGTGGACATACCTTCAGTAAAATGCTTCTGTGCATTGACAAAAATAACGCCACAGGGTAGCTCTTACATTGGTGGCATTACCCGAGGGCTTGGGAAATGGCTCTGGAGTGGTATTGAAGGCTGTATGTGAGGTAGTGACCAGAGAGACCGGGGCCACAGCTGCTCATTTATTCAGAGGATGGAGGTTCTCATCTTAGGTAGGTAGATTGCCAAAAAGAGGGCATGCGTGTTTTATTCCGGGCCCACTCAGCTTGGTATTTCTGTGCTCTGCTTATCAAAAATATATGCTAGACATTGAATCTTTAAAAGCATGGTAGAAAATTGGATTTTTTCCCAGCCCTTCCAGATGAATGAGAGATACGAAGTATAAATGTAATGAATTAGCATTTCCTATTGGAAGATTGCTCATTTGCACATTCCAAGCGGCGATATATAATTGTGAATAGTATTATCTAGTAAAACTTGGCATCAATGGGGACTGAGTATTATAAGGAAATAAACTTCCCAAATGTCTTCTCTCTTTTTTTTTTTTTAACTTCTGTTAAGGTTTCACTTGGCTAATTCCAATTTTATTCTTAGTTGATAAATTTGGCATGCTTAAATTACCTCTCTTTTTCCCCCCATCATACTGCATGAAGACATGGTTTTATCTGCCTTTAGGGGCTACCCTAGAGAATAAGCATGGATTAATGAATTCTTAGCAGCTATTGAGTCATTTGTTATTCATGTATTTGTTCACACATTTCCCCAAACATTTATAGAGTACCTTTGGTGGGGGAAAGAAGTGTTGTTTTAGCTTGCATGGTCAAACAGACATGGTTTCTATTTATAAGGAGCTTTTTTTTGTCTTCTGTGACACACATACTCACACATAATTTATAAATAAGTGTAATACAAATTAATATAAATAAGTAGAAAACCAGAAATAGCATCAGAATGATACAAAGAAGTTGCTGTTGGAATGTTCAAAAAGCAAGAAATGACTTTGGAATGGAAGGACCTGGGAAAACTTCAATACAGCGGTGAAATTGAATTGGTGCCTGGAGAAGGTGCAGAATGTGTGGCAGATACACAGGCTGGAGCAAAGGGGACGCCAAATGAGGGAGGCTTGTGGCCAGAAGGATGGCATGAGATGTGAATGACATGGGACATGAAGTCACACAGCTAGGTGAGAGCCAACCTGTTAAAGCCCATGAGTTTGGGCTGTAGGTAATGCTTGGTATAGAGTCACTAAAGGGGAGTGATGTTGTCATCCATGTACTTGAGGAACATTAAACTGACTGTAGGATGGATGGGAGAGCCGAGAGCAAGTGCTCTTCATTGGATGACAGCCTTCAACTTTTAGAAGTAGGCATTTAAAAAATTGTCCAAACACTCAGGCACACTAAAATCAGCCTTAAATCTTTTTGCAGACAATTCATTTCAATTAAGTAATAGGAAGGAAAAAATGACTTCTGCAGTTAGTCTCTCCCCACTCTTCCTAAACTATAGCATAGGCAGGGCTGCAGTCAGAAATCAATTCAAAGGCAAACTATAAGGAGCTGGTAAAATACAGGGGGGGAGGGGGAGTGATTACTGGACAGCTGGCTGCTTTAATTAAACCTTGGGATACTTGAATAAAAAGGAAATGCACACTTGACTGGATGAGATGGAATGTGTGTGGTCACATTAGTGCAATGAGCCAGTGTCAGGAGGAATTTATGAAGTTATGATAGAGGTAAACCCTCTTCTTGCTTTGGGAACTCACAACCCCTTCACCAGGCCCCAAAGGGTGAAGCGAGGATGTTTCTCATAGCCCTGTGAAATTCCATATTAATAATTCTCCACTTGTCTAAAAACATCATCCTTTATTTTAATATTCTGCTTTTGAGATGTTCCTCCAGATGAAGTTTGAATCTGCCTCTGACTATGTCCATTTATGTATCATGTTCCAGTCAGAAGAAAAAAAATAAGTAAAGATGCTTAGTGTCAGTTTTAGAGTAATATTGACTTAGGAGGAAACGGTGTTTTCACAGACATAACAATACAAAGAGTCCATGCTGAATGCCTCTCTGATTTCAACATGCTTGTGAATCTCAGCTCCCCAGCTCTGTCCAGGATAGCTAGATAGTAGTACAGATTTTGGTAAGTAGGACATCTAGAGATATCCTCAGAGTGTTCTGAAAATGTTTTATTGTTGGTATTGATTTCCAATATATTTGGACTTTTCCGAAGTCCAAAGCTAGCTATAGTCTTTTTTAAGGTAATATTTATCTTCAGAAACTCTGCTAATATCTTGATTAGGATACTGTTTGGCCCCAGACTCTGTTTATGAAGCTATGCATAAGAACCCAGAGGGTTCTGATAGACTCTTTAGGCTGCATCAGTAGAGGTAGAAAGTCTGGAACAAGGGATGTGTTTGCTCTGTTATAATTTGTCCTGGTCAGACAGCTGGTTCACTGCATTAGGATTGAGATATCTTTGTTCATTGGCCATTGAGGTCCAGTGCTGAGAGAAACTGGGGTGGTGAATGGAATAATAAACTACATGGGAGAGAAGGGACTGACACATTAGTGTCTTCTGTGTGCCAACTGCTTTGTGAATCTTCTCATTTAGTTCTGAAAGTGACCAAGATAGCACAATGGCGTTATCCTCATTTTACAGAAGGGAAACTAGATTCAGGCGGGTGACTATATCTCCAGGACCGCACAGTAGTTGAATCACAGTTTATCAAACTAAAAAGCCCAAGCTCCTTCTACTAAAGTACCTCTTAGATATAAAAAACTAAAGGTGTTCAACCTATAGAGGAAAAACTGCTGAAGGAGGGCTGACAAAGAAACTAATTCATGGACCCTTTCAGGGCTGAAATTCTGTAATATTTTGAGGCTTCTCAAATTAAAAACAACAACAACAACAAACTATAAAGTACAGTGTGAGCAAAATTACTCTGTGTGGTCTAGTAAAAGAGGGGAGGAATACACCCCAGTGGATGGAAATGATGGGGCAGCAGATTACTATTCAATTTAAAGCAAACTTTCTAATGATTAGACCTATTTAGCAATGGAGGGAACTGAGTTGTAAGGGAGTGAATTCCCTGCCATCAAAGGGATTTGGACAAAGGCTAAGCTGCCAACATGTTATGTGGTAATGTTGCGCAGTTCAATACCATACATTTAAGTTTAAATTAATTGAAATTAGGTAAAATAATTTTTAATTTTATCTAATTGCACTACCCACATTTCAAGCTTTCATTAGTGGCTACCAATAGTACATCACGGCCTTTTTCCGTCATTGAAGGAAGCTCTGTTGGATAGCACTGCTGTAGAGTTGGCACATGAGATTATTAGACTCTAGTTCCTTTCTACTTTGAAATTGTTTCTGTAAACATTTCCCATAAATAAACACTAGTTTTGTAGTATCTACACTAGTACTGATATTTTATGTCTCTTATTTAGATATACCCCAGCATATGTACCAATTCAATTATTTTGGTAGGTTCATTAATCAGCTCTGGATAAAAATTTTGGCCTATGGAGTCATTGCTAACCATATAGGCATCTCCTAGATAGAATTTCAGGGTGCCTGATTGGACAGTATCTCCAATTCCCAAAGAGGTTTCTCCTAATGCTGTTTTTCACCCTCGTATTTTTTCCTCTTTGCAAATTGGTCATTCACAAAGGAAGTTAATTTGATAGCAGATTGTGGGAAATTAATTACCTATTATAGGCCAACGCCACTTCATAAATGTCAGTGCTAAAGAATCTCCTACAGGGAGAATTTTTAGATTCAACTGGAAATTAGTTGCAATTAATATAATAGGTTAACTTGTTGTAATTATTTTTAAGCCTTTGGGCAATGAGTTAATTCTCAGAGCTGCATTGCTCTAAGTGTCATAGAGAATGCTTGATGAGAATGTTCTGGTGCTAACCCTAACCCTCTGGGGGAAAAGCCTACTAGTCTCTCCTTCTGGCTGAGTTTCTCCAGAAATATATTTTGGTGGCATTTGATTTCTGGAGAACAAAGGAAAATCCCTACAAGATGATGCATAAACATTTATGTCCAGTTAGACTATACTCATTGGAGAAAGGGAAAACAAAAGGCCTTTGATTGTGCCTCGTTTTCTTTGGAAGTGTGTCTCACGGCAGGCTCGCAGAGTGCCTTTGCTCTTGGAGTAGAATGTAATAGTACTGAACATGGAAGAATCTGGGCCTCTTTCCCTCTCCTAATTATTTCCACTTGACTCACTTAGTCTTGGACGATTATTCAGTCATATCTGAAATGAGAAAATGATGGGAGTAGAATTTCCGTCTCTTGTTTCAAGAGCTTATAAACATTAACAGAATAGTCTTGAACAAAACAACAAATAAAAATCACAATTGACTGTGCCTTGTTTTTACGTATTAGGAAAAATCCCTGCATTGTTAGGGAAACAGCTCAAATTTCCAAATGGAGGAGCCTTGTCAAGCCCTGATGGGTGATTTCATTATCAACGTTGAAAAACTATCATTTGGAACAAATATTCCATAATGGGAGATTGTACAGAAGCTCGGGAGCCAATTTGTCCTCTTGCACCTGGATAGAAATTAAGTCCTATAATGGGTCATTGAAAATCAGGATCATTAACAGTCAAAGACTCAGCTTGGTTTCTGGGACTCAGAGCTGTCCCATTTCTTCCCAGTATGTCCATGAGCCTTAATGCAGGTTTATGCTTAGACAGATGCATAGAGTTCTCATAGTTGCTGAGAGCTAGATCAAGACTCCACATGCATAAAAACTTCCTGACAACTAGAACTGTATAAAATTAAAGTTAACTGCTAAGATGAAGAAGTCGTCCATGACTGTAGGGAATCAAGCAAAGTCTGAGAGCTACTGACTGGGGTTGCTGTTGGAAAGTCTTACATAACTTAAAGGTTTGGCCCGATGATATCTGAAGCCCCTTTGAATGCTGATTATTCTTGTAAATGATGGTTTTGTTTTTTTATGTATCCCTCCACAGTTATGCTTTTAGTGTTATGCATAATATGTCAGAACACCCCACTTTCATCAAATACCTGATTACTGTACCCCTCGCATGTGGGCACATCAGGGACTGAAAAGCAGGGGGTGGGAGTGTGCATTTGAGCATCATGGAAGAGCTGCTGATTGGCTCTCTGCGTTCCTGAACCAAATCAAAATGTGGGGGTGTTTACAACTAGTAAGTCGGGTGCTCCTGGAGCAGACTGTGAACCAAAGATTCAGGTGTGTGTGTTATTAAAGAAGTGCTCCCTGGAGAATCTGATAAAGAATGAGGGAAAGGGAAGACGTTAGGCAGGAGTGGGAGCTCTGGAGCATAACTTAAAGCTCCGAGTTTATTGCACTTCAAGGCAAAGGAGCACTGGGTAGTTACTTGTGTGTGTGTGTGTGTGTGTGTGTGTGTGTGTGTGTGTGTGTACGCGTGCTTGTGGGGAGGAGGTGCTAGCTGTGGCTAAGTACACAGAGCTGGGGATAGGCACACCAAAGCTGGGGAGGGGCTGGCACTGAGCTATTCCAAGTGGCCAGAGGGGGTCTGGGCGGAGCATCAGCAGCCTCTCTGCTGTAGTTACTATTCTTTAAAAATTCTCCATTCCGAGGGTAATTCAGAAAGGACCTTATTGTATTTCTTATACACATCTGTATAACACTAGCGATTGTCACCTCCTTCAGATAAAGACATGTGTCTCATTCTTACAAATCCAATTGGCACTGAACAGTTTGCCAGGACACTAATCCCATCCTGCCAGGTGCTTCAGACTTAAGTCAGTCAGTCAGGTCCTGTGGACTTTACAACACCGCTGTGCAGAAGAAAATCCTAACAGGAAATAAAACCAATATACGTGTCCAGATGCAGAATTGTTGAATATAGACTGCAGCTCTCCCTGGACCCGGTGTGGGCTGGCCTGGTCGGAAGGGGCTTCATTCAGGATGTGAGCAGGAGGTCCACTGAGAGGAGGAAGCCACTCCAGGCAGGAGGGGTGAAGCACATAATAAAAGCAATGCTTGCAAACAGCAGGGCAGTGATCTTGAAAGGAGCAGGGGCCTTTGTGGAGGCCTGGAGGAAATGTCTGTCCCTGGCGTGTGGGAGAATCACATCACAGAGGCTTCTTGTCCTAGTCTTTTGGGACTGATGTGCCAAACAGAAGGAGAGAATATTTGTATCTTGAGTATGACATAATAAACTCTATTTTAGGAGAGACCTTCTGAAATCCCAAGATGGATTGGTGAGGGTAGATAGCCTGTATAGTATACAGGTTACTATTAGTGGTTCAGTCCCATTCTTGTCCCTGACCCCGCCCTCTGATCGCCAGCTGCCCACCTGGATGTCCTTGGATCATCCGAAACTTAACACACCCCAGACCAACCTGCTGATATACCTCCAACCTACTCCTCTCTTTTCTTTTGCTGTTCCTCTTGTTAAAAGCAGGGACCATCCTTGATTCCCCAGTTTCTCTCAGATTCCACATTTCTCTCAGCTCCACCTTCAAAACACAGACTGATGGCCTCTCACCACCTCTGACTTTAAGCCATTGGTATGTGTCATCTGGATTATTGAAATAACCCCTTACTGGGCCTTTCTGACCTCCTCCCACCTGTTTTCCACACAATAATCAGAACTATTTTATTTTTATTTACAATATAAGACAAAACAGTAGCTTTCTGCTCACACCCTCCCATTGGCTTGCTGCTGCAATGAAATCAAATACTAAATCTTCCTGTGTTGGAGGCTGGACATGACTTGCCTTCTGGCTATTGCTCTGATCCCATCTCCACCCTCTTCCCTTTGCTGCCTTGCTCACCCTCTCAGGTAACTGTTCTTAGAGCCACCAGCTTGTTCCTGCCTTAGATTTCCCCTTTTGTGTTCCATCTGCATAAAATGCTCTGGCTGCATGGTTTGTTCTCTCTCTTCATTCAGGTCTCAGCCCATAATATCCTCTCCTCACAGAGGCCCTTGCTGACCCCCGGTCTAAACCCATGGGAGAGTACAGAGAAGTGTGCCATCCTACACAGTCTGGCTCAGCTTCCCAGAGATGGAAGGAGGAGGAAGATCCAAGGGAGGAGCAGGGAGTTAGAGAATCAGGAGAGATAAAGTGGCGTGTCCCCTCTTGGGGAGGGGTGCTGTGGTCAGGGATGCCCCTGGGTCAAGATCATATCATGTCAGGTGTCCTGGGGCCACTGTTTGTGGTTATATGTAGCTGTTAAGGAACAACATGTGCCATGCTTTATTTTTCTCAACTGCAGGTATTCATGTTATTGGCCCAGGACCAAACCAGCTGACAAAGCCCTGGGAGTGGGGAGCGGAGGAACAGTGGCTACCAAACAGCAGTGGTCCATTCTGTTTTTCCCTCTCTACTCCTACAGAGACCCCTGCCCCTAGAGGACATGGTGTCAAGGTCTGCACAGTGGTGATGAGATATACTGGGAACTTTTCCAGAGGATGTGGGGGCCCTTTGCTCTTTTTCCAACTAGACCAAGATCAACCAATGCGTTTATGGCTAAAATACAAAAACGTCCTAAGAGGAAAGGGTGTGTGTGTGTGTGTGTGTGTGTGTGTGTGTGTGTGTGTGTGTTATGGGAAAGGAGAATATTGGGATGGGTTTTTTCTTTAGCCAGTTTAACACACTCAGGGAGTGTGACTTTGGGTTGACGCAAATCCAGGCCTGACCTTGACCCAAATCTAAGCCTGACCTTTGCTGGCTGCATCATTCTAGCTTTTCATCTCTACATTGGAAACTACAACAGTATGCACCTCCTAGGGTTGCTGTTGTGAGACACCTGGTATTGAGCACACAGTAGGGATTTCGTATGTAGTTACTGAATTGAAATGCAGTCTTGAAGTGTGTGTCATGGTGAGTGTGCACATCCAGCGCTTTGCTAAGGGATTTGTGTGCATGATGCTCTTTTCTTCCTGACCTGAAATACTCATCCTATGATAGTGGCTTTCAAAGCACATCCTATATCAGGATTTCCCAAAGAACCAGCTGGGGGGAGAGGGAAAGAGAGAAAGAAAGATAAATTAATTGATTTCAAAGATAAATTAATTGAAATTGGCTTATGTGATTGTGGGGGACAGCGTGTAAGAAATCTGTATGGAGGGAACTCTGGCAAGAGCTGATGCTGCAATCCAGAGGAGCAATTTCACTTTGAGGGAAACCTTAGGTTTTTTGGCTCTTGAGACCTTTCACAGATTGGATGAGTCCCTCCCAGGTTCTAGAAGATAATCTCCTTTACTCAAAGTCAACTGGCTCTGGATGTCAACTCCATCTACAGAATTCCTTCACAACAACACTTAGTGTTTGATTGGATAATTGGGTAATGCAGTCAAGCCAAGTTGACACAGGACTAACCTCATTGTGTCCATACCTCATTGCTCATGTGGGCTCTCAGAGAAGGGGAGGCAAAGTGCCTCTATGGCTATGGATAGTAATAGGGGATGAGATGAGTCTCCCAAGAAGCAAATGGTGGAGACCTTACAAGAAAGAGTTCCCTGCTTACTAACACTAAAGCCAAAGTGCTAATTGAAGGCTGTGGGGTCCTGCATGACCCCCCACCTCACCTTTCAGACCTCATTTCCTGTGTTTCTCTTTCTCATACCCCACTTCAGCCACACGGGCCTCCTTGCAGTTCCTCCTTGATATGTACTTAGTTAATTTTCTCAACTCCTTCAAGTCTTTGCTTGAATATATTTTCTCAACCAGGCCTCCACTTTCCCCAACATTTCCAATCCCACCTAATTCTCTCTTTTTTCTTTTTTTCCATAGCACTTACCAACTTCTATACAATTTACTTGTTTAGTTAATTGTTACTGTTTACTCCGTCCTTCAGAACATATACTCAGTGAATATCTTTGTTTTGATTGCTGATATATTTGAACCCTCTGGAACAGTGCCCGGCATATGCCAGGCATATGGTTGAGGCCCAAGAAAGATTTGTTCGATGAATGAATGAGAAAGATAAGGAAGGACAGTGCTACTCTGGAATGAATGGGGTATGGTTAGGACAGCTGAGTTCGAACTCCAGGGGTGCCATTCATATAGATTACAATGCAAATAAAGGTCCCTGGTGTTGTCCAACACAGCAGCCCTTTAAACTAGATAATCAGTGGGCTCCAATTTCACTTCTTTCCATAAAGAGCAGTAAAGGTTCCATAAAAAGCAAGTCTCTCTCCTTAGAGCAGGTATTAAACTGTATTGAATTTTTAACCCTTCTTATCCCTGTGAAAGAAAATATCCAAATTGATTTTAAGACATGAATCTCATGGAACCATTTATTATTTTGAGGTCTGAAGAGAGACATAATAAGAAATGGTTACATAAAGTTCATGTGTTAAAGACAGTTTGGTTTTTATAAGTTCCTATTTTCATAATTTGTTTTCTCTCTTCATAACCAAAAAACATTTAGCTGTCCTCAGGATTCTTAGAGCCTGATGCTTCTGCAAGTGTGATCCCCAGACAAGCATCATCATCATGGCCTGAGAACTTGTTTGAAGTCCACCCAGGCCCACTGAGTCAGCAACTCCGGGGGCCTGCAGGTGCATGCCCAGGTCTGAGAACCGCAGTGAGAAACCATCTCCCATTGAAAAATTTTCCTCTGTCTTTTTTTAATATTCCTAGCAGCTAAGAAGATGTCTTTGAAATACACATTTTATAATTTGTTTCATATTCATAGTTGAGTTTCTTACTCCAAAGATGAAACCATATTTTATTGAAAGACATCCCTCCCAGAAGATTCTGCTGTGTGCCTCCTGCCTCACCCATTAGGCATTCCTGGAATGTTTAAGAGCCTGAAATGATCTGGAAGGCCCTTTGCTGGTCTAATCTGGGAGGGAGGGCAAGAGGAACAGTAAACTTACATATCATTTCATTACTGCATTACTATGCATAGTGCTCTCCGTTGGCAATTTTGCACAAAGTCCTCAAGGCTTGTTCAATTTAAGAAGCAGTTTCTAGAACCATGCCTAATCTCAGAGAAAACCAAATTAGCTCTCACCACAGAGTCAGATGGAATCCCACTCTTAGAGAACAAGAATACTTGTTGAAGCTGAGGAAGAAGTGCCTGCCTTTGACTCCAGGAGTAACCCTGGCCATGAAATTCCTTGGAAAGACCTCATCCATACTGATAACTGCAAAACCCTAGAGTAACTGGTAATAGAAAGCAGAGAGACATCACGTCTGTGCTTAACAGACCATGTGGGCCCCAGATCACATTTTAACAAAGGAAGATAAATTAAAAGTGATCACCAGAACTCATTCTTAGCCTTGATTTTTTCCCCCCAGTTTTCCTTAGGCAGCATGTGTTAGGTTAGTACCAAAATAACAAACATACTTTCCAAAGGCCCTGAGCGGGCTAGGCATAAACTCAGACAGTCTTGGTCAGAGATTCCAGTGAGGCAAAGCTGAGGAAATGATAATAGAATTATGTCTCATTCACCCCATGTGTTAAATGCTTCTCCCCTATACTTAGGGTCATATTCTTGGACTAAGACCTGAACATATGTTTGTCTCTTTAAGAAGCTTTTTGAGATCTGAGAAATATTGCTCTCTAAACAGTAACTTTTCTAATGTTGTGTGTGTTTGTGTGTGTTTCTGATCAGAGTGTGGATAAGAGTAATTGTTGCTGGCATGCTGGAAGTGTTTAACCAGCTCTCTATATAAAAAAGGCCTCAGTTTCTAGCATTTGCTAGGGTCGATGGTGTATATATTCTTATCATGATTGATTTCAAACTATCAATCTGACATCATTGCATGGAAAGTTTGGAAAAGATACAGCCTGTTGACACTCTTGGATTGGTTTAAAACCAGCCTCCAACAAGTCGTTGGAATGCAGAGAATTTGGAAGCAGAGGAAAGTATTAAACACACACACACACACACACACACACACACACACACACACACACACACACACAACAGAGGAAATAAATTCATGATAATGACAGTAGGAGCAAAAATCAGTTTTAATATTGGATTACATTTTCTTACAGTGTTTTGTCTGTGTTTTTATGTCATTGTTTCTATATAATTTTGTGTTTTGCTTTTATCATCATGAGCATTATTTTAGTGGTTGCATAATATTCCATCAAATTGATATGAGTTTATTTATTGGCCCTAATTGTGGACATTTAGTAACATTTTCTGATTTTTGATATTGCTTTAAATAATACTCTATATCAATGGAATATTGGGTATAAATCTTCCTTCACCTTTCTTCTGGGTATATCCTTAAGCCAAATTTTATGATCAAATGGTTTAAATTATGGGTTTTGAAAAAATATTGTGAGATACCACTAGAAAGTTTGTACCAATGTACACTTCTACATTGTTTAAGATGGAGGAGGTCAATGGGGGGGGGGGTGGTGGAGGAGGGACATCTGAAATACTTTTAATAATAGACAAATTTTTAAGAAAAGAATGCCTCTCTCGCTGTACCTTAGCTACCACTACTTTTTTTTTTAAGGTTTTATTAACTTGATAAGTTAAAAAACATTCACATTGCATTTCTTTATAAGTGTGCTGTATTTTTTAATGTTTATTGTCATTCTGTTTTGCCTTTTTAAAGTCTTATGTTTATGCCAAGGCTGCGTGGTGAGGCAATCCCCACCCAGGAGATTCTGCTGTGTGCCTCCCACCTTAATCATTAGATAATTCCTAGACCAGAGATGATTTAAGAGCTTTAACTGATCTGGAAGGACCTTTCCTGGTTGTCTAATCTGGGAGGGAGGGTGAGAGGGACACTAAACATACTCCCTCTCTCCACTACATCTCTGGTTCATCTTCTGTTTCTCTTCTCTGGGCCCCAGGCTCACACCACTCCAGCCTTACTGTTCCTCAGATAATCCAGGCACACCACAAGGCAGACAGGTTCTTCCTCCCTTTATGTCTGTAAGGCTCACTCCCTCACTTCTTTCAAAGCTTTTTGCAAGTGTCATGTCCAAGAGGTTTTCCCTGACCTCCTTTCTAAAATTGCCATCCCTCCCCCATTCTCACTGTCTTTCTTCTCTGCACTATTATTCCACTCTGGAGTATACTTTCCCTAACATGGGATTCCTAGAGTCTAGAGGTGTATCTGACAATAAATATTTGTTGGATGAATAAGTATCCTCCAGCCCTGGGTCTAAAGGTTTACTTTTGTCTTACTAAAGACAATATTAACTTAAGTATTTCCTTTAAACACTGGAGATGGTAACTACTTGCAATAACTGTAACAAATACATTGCTAGATTTTTAAGGTATTGTATTTTTATAAAAGCAGAAGATATTTTTATGTAACAATCTCATGTTGTGATTTTTTCCGATTTGAATTATACTTACAGAATTCTTTTTCATAAAGAGATCAGGTAACTTTTCACCTAGACTTTATTCTAACATTTTTATGATTTGATTTTTTTGGTAACTCTAATAAATAAAGACTTTATTTTGTTATTGTGATAAAATGACCATCTAAATGGTTTTTTGTTATGTAACTTACTGTTGGGGTTCTATTTCTGTTAATGACATTGGTGGTTTTTTTTAATCGTGCTCCATAATATTTTAAAATTTAACTTGTGTATTTTCCTGTCATGTAATATCTATAGGCACCAAATCTCAATGGACATTTCTGAATTATCTCCAAGATATTTTCATAGTGGTATCTCTGTATTTTAAAAGCACTTTCCAATCTGGGCTAAATATACTTGAGTTTGTTTTGTTATCGCTACAAGTTCTGATAAGATACAGAGCAAATACAAGGAAATATAATAGGAAGTTGGGTTCTCAAAAGTCAAAATATCAGGACTAAAGTCAAATCTGCCTCTAGCCACATTTTTTTTTTTCCTGAAGCACCTGCCAGGTGTTATGAGGATTGGAAAACTGACCCTTTTATTGACTCTCTTAAGCCTATAGTTATTGCTTGATAAATATTTGTGGATTGAATTGCATTGAACCTTAGGGCATGATGCCATTCCAGGAAGGTATTCCAAGGAACAGCTTTCCTTTCCATCTGTCTCTGTTTTCTCCTTTTCGTAGTTGCGGTCCAGTGCAGAGCTCCATCCTGACTTGCTCACGGATTGCCTCACCGTGCAACCCCTGCAGCCGGCCACATCCCCACAAGATGCTGCCACAGATGGGGCAGTGGGATGCTCCCCAGGGCCTGGGCCTGATCTCTATCCAGGTAATGACAGCAAAGGCAGGCCCAACCACATCAACTGATTTTCTCTAGGCACCTTCACTCTGGTTAAAGGGAATGCTCACATGAGAGAAATTCTTCTAATATCATCTGTATTTTGCTTTATCAGTGGACTGCAAATTATCACCCTCCGTACCGTCCCATCTGAATTCTGAGCTGAGTTTGGCAGCAGACTTTTTTTCTCATTAGAAACAAAGTAAAATAATGCATTAACTCTTTTAGTTCTGGGCTTTGTCAAAAGTTCAATGCACCCAACCTCCCCAAGTATCTTAAATTTATTAACTGATATAGACTCAAAGGAAATGCTTCCCCCTTAAGCAGGTAACAGGTTCCATGTGGATTTCTTAATGGAACAATCATTGTCTTTGCATTTTAAAAGGAAGTCCCAGGTCTAAGAAAAATAGCATACCAGTAAACCAACTTGTAAGAATGTCCATTATTGTTTGTTAACCATTGCAGGGGTGGGGGAAGATAGAATGGCATTCCCAGACCCCTAGACCCACTTCCTTCTGCCTGGGTTTGAATAAATAGATGACTCTATATTTGAAAAATTTCACATGTGTAGTGAAAAATAAGAAAGGATTAATTTGCAACAAGGAAGTTATTTTTTTCATTTATTTTCTTAGCCTGGATTTTTGTACATCTTTCACCCTCATAGTGATGATGTACCTCTGCAAACATAATTGATTAGCGTCCTCATGTTTGAAAAACCCTTACTGTCATGCTATGACTCTGATAGCAAATGTCCCACCAGCTTCACATTTCAGACAATGAGAGTTGTCTGTGGATTGCAAATCCCACTCCCACCCCCATCTGATTCCAGAGCCAGGTTTTGGCAGCAGACTGTTTTGTTTCTTTTTCTTCTTTTTAAATGTACTAATAAGCCATAAAGAATTAAGAATTTACTGATGCATAACAGTGGAATAGGGGAAAGACATGCTTGTGTAACTTTATAAACTCGACAGTTCTCAGTTGGTCCAAAGGCAGGGGAAAGGGCATTAAGCAAATACAGTGTTTCAAGAAGGTCAGTCATCAAGACACCAAGAGTCAGTGGCCCTTTATCAGTTGCTTTGGCTACTTACTCCTGGAGACCAACGCAGCTTCTGCTTTTTGAGAACCTGGGACGTGAGATTAAAACTTACCTGAAGGGCTGAACAAATCTTACAGAGGTTTGTGGTACAGGTGCATACATACACATGAAATATGTCAATGTACAATGTTTTCAGCACACATAAATATTTTGTAGTAGATATATACATGAAAAAGTTTGATTAGCTTTTGTTTGTACATATGTCTGTTGGATTTGCCACATATTTGATATATGAACATTTATTTTAGCACATTAAGTTAACAATCAGTTTAAAGCAGCCAATATAGCACTCTCTACTTTTTTTTTAATCCTCACCCAAATATATGTTTTTATTGATTTTTTTTAGAGAGAGCGGGAAAGAGAGAGAGAGAAACATTGATCAGTTGCCTCCCATATGAGCCAAGACCGGAAATCAAACCACAACCTAGGTATATGCCGTGACTGGGAATCAAACCCTTAACCTTTTGGTGTATGGAGCTATGCTCTAATTCTATAGTCTATAAATCCATGATTTTACTAAAGACCTGGAAAACAACAGTTAAGAGTCAAATCTAACCAAAACCAATTGCAAAATGGCCCAACATGTAATATATTTTCTGTTGATGGGATAGTCTTGTTCATTTAAATCTCTTGGAAATGGATTTGGAAAGCAATGCTATCTCTATCTTTGCTGTGTGTAGCATACATCTGTGTGGCTCGTTTTCAAAACTTACGAGTCACCTTTCTCTTGGTGTTGATTTTTATATTTCTGGTAGTGTTTTCAAAGTTTTTAAGTGATTTAGTTTGAAATGGGTTTGTAATTCCAAATAGTTCCTCTCTTTGCACATGATACGTTTTAAAAAATTATTATAGTTGTTTTACAATTGCAGTTTACTTTCAATATTGCTTTGTATTGGGTTCAGGTATACAGCATAGTAGTTAGACAATCATATACTTTGCAAAAACGGTCCCCTGATATTTCCAGTACTCAACCTGCACTAAACATAGGTATCACAATATTATTGACTATATTCCCTACTAGAGGCCCAGTGCATGAAATTCGTGTACAGGGGTGTGGGGTGTGTGTGTGGGGGGGGGGATTCCTCAGCCCGGTCTGCACCCTCTCCAATCTGGGACATCCCTCTTGCAATCCAGGACTGCTGGCTCCTAACCCCTCTGCCTGCCTGCCTGCCTGATCGTCCCTAACCCCTCTGCCTGCCTGCCGGTCTGATGGCCCCTACCTTGCCCCCCTGCCGGCCTGATGGACCCTAACTGCCTTGGCCTAAGCCGCAGTCTGGCCTCCCTATGCAGGAGGCGACCTGGCAGATCAGGAGAAGGTGCTGCCCGCATTACCTCACTGCTGCTGCTGCCACTGCTGCCACTGCTGGCCTGGGCCTGGGCCCTTTGCAGCTGCTGCAGCTTTGTCCAGAAGAACATCCGGAAGGTCGTCAGGAAGATGTCCACCCTAATTAGCATATTACCCTTTTACTAGTATAGATGCTGTACTTTACATCCCTGTGACGCTTTTGTAACTGCTAATTTGTACTTCTTAATCCCTTCACCTCTTTCTCCCAGTCCCCTCTCCCTACCAACCTCCCCAGCAACCACCAGTCTCCTCTGTGTACATGAGTCTGTTTCTCCTTTGGGCCTCCAAAAAGATTTTGAGCTCTTAGTTTTGAGGCTCCAGCTCATGCAGGCGAGCTGCTATAATGGCAAAGAGCCTAAGTTACCACAGTATCAACAGAGTATCTTCAGATTGATTTGAATTTTCTGCAACTATGGCAACATTTGAAACAGGCATGTGGCCATCTTCCTTTATCCTGGAATTTTACTCCTTGAGTTAACTTATAACTGTGAAAGTTTATCTTCCCTACTTCTTTTTTTATTTCTGCTTCCCTCGGGTTCTATTTTACTTTCTTTGTTCTTGCCTTTTCTTTTAAAAAAAATGGTTATGCCTTCTGTTTTGCTATGTAGACAACAAACAGAACAAAACAAGGCAGAAAGAAAAACTAAAAAAACACAAAAATGTTAAGCCTTTCTTCTTCTTTTTAAAGTTCTAAAAATCCATTTGCCAGGAGCGCGTGTTCACACGTTTCAAACCTGTGCTAAAGATCTGTGGAAAGAAGCCAAACAGTGAGAGATGCCAAAGGAAAAGGAAACTGTTTATCAATTAGTTACATGTAAAATCTGAAGTGTTAGGGCAATTTGACAAAGATTAAGACTTGGCTTAGTGGCAAAAGTACTTGGAGTCATTCCATTTACATTCTGTTATACAAAATTGAGAAAATATTTGTTTAATGATTGTCAAGCACTTAGACTTTTAAGTGCTAGCAAATTGATTTACAATATTTTTTTTTGATGGACACCTGTTCAGTATATATGGGCATAAGATCAGAAGTAGTTTAGCAAGGAACACCATGATTTTTTTAGAAGCTACCATTGAGGACTCATGTTTTGAAGAAGTCCTGGTTTTGAAATGGAAACTTTTAGTGGGTAGCAGACGAGGATTTGTGAGATTCTGGGAGAGGGATAGTTGGCAGAGCATTAAGATGGACAGGGAAGATGGCAGTTCTGACACGAAAAGCTCTTGCGAGTCTCCTAACATGTTGGCTTCCCTTATTGAAACAAACCTTTCAGTTGATAAGTTGGAGTTTGACTGGAAAGGAATGCCTGAAAAGACTTTTATTTCTGTGGGAGAAAATAGTACCCCAGATTAATGCAGCCAAATATCACTTGAGGCCTTACTGAAGATGATTTTAAAAGTGAGGTGTTTATTGATCTACTTGGAAATCCCGGGGCGCCCCAGGCTGGCTCCTCAGCTAACCTGAGAGCGATTTAGTGATCTAACAGGAAGCCTGGACAGGGATGAGCAGTTCTCAACTATGGCTCACTTACATTGTCTGTCTTTTTGTTCAAAAGTGCTGTACCCCAGATAGTACTGTCTTGGCCAGCCTGTAAATTCAGGTGATTTGTCTGATCATCTGAGGGAGAAATATTTCACAGCCAGTAGATCGAGGTGTGAATGCCACTTTTAAGGCTTAATGCCTGCGTAGATGTTCTCATCAGCTCCCCGGATGAAGGGATGAAGCAGATAAGCCTACAGTTAGTCTGCAGTATCATGGACAGCCTGGACCAGTGCCTGGTCCTGACCGAGAGTCCATTCACTATCAAAGAACGCTAGAGGATCTGTCTGGTGACTGATCACAAAAATTACAGTTCCCTCCAAATCAAAACTGTACTAGAGGCTCAATAAAACATGAGCTTTGCAAATGGTCTTGGTCGTGAATACATCGTAGAGACCAGTGTGGTTGAGGTGTTTGAGACTCACAGAACCCCATCATCAAGTGAGGAGCTAGTGCAGCTGGAACAAGAATATCTGCAAGAATGAGGGAATTTTATTGGTACCACTTCTATTGGGTTTTTAAATAATTACCATGTTTTTAGAGCTATTGAATTATCCCAATTCTGAATGTAACTTTAGATCTTTCGGGGGGGGGGGAAGTGTTATATTCATATATTATAGGGAATTGTAGATGGAAAATAAATATATTTTTAGAGCAGGAACTTTGGAAGTCATATATTGTCATTCCCTTCGCTCCCCCTCATTACTGGGAAATGAAGGCTTCTCTCTTACAATAGCATCATTTTTTGTAATAAATAGCACCATATTAAATTTATACAGGATTTAACATACTTTGTGAAATGTTAATGTTTCATTTTAATGTAATTTTATGGGATGTTTTAAAACATTTTCTACATTCTTAAGTTAATTATTTGCTATCTTGGGACAACTTGCAGAGTTGTAGGGGTTAGAAATAATTTTCTATAAAACTGCCTTATATAATCTACTTTCAAAAAGTGGTTATTAATTTAGGGGCTTCATTAGAATGTTTTTAATTGGCACACAAATTTCCCAATAGGTTAAACTTTATAGGAGAATTGTTGAAGATCAAATAACATAATCTATATAAATGTCCTTAAAAGGTCATAGAACATTATAAAACATGCATTAGTTATTACTTTCATTGCCTTCAAAACCTTGGCTTTGCTTGGAATTTACCAGGGGTGAAAAAGGGAAAGAACAGCTTGAAATTGGTGGTGGACAGAAGGTGGTAGAATGGGGCAACAGAAATGATTTATAGGGAAACATTTGGCAACAACATGTTTGTCATCTTTTGATGTTGCCTTGAACTGCTGTCAGAATCCTGTATTGTTCATGCATCTGTGGTTTATCCACCTACTGTAATTGGATTGCAGAATCAATGAGCATAGGAACAAGCCTCATTTTTCTCTTTTGTAGAAACTGATAGTTAAATCTACAGATTTAGCCCTCCCTGATCCTGAGCCAGTCCTTTAGTGTGCATTAACTCACCTGGCAAACCCGTGAAAATACAGATTGCTATTCCTCATCCCCAGAATTTCTGATTCAGTAGGTCTGAGTGAGTCTCAATAATTTGAATTACTGCCACGTGTTTCTAGCAAGTTCTCAGATGTCACAGGGTGCTGCAGATCAAGGGACCACACTTTGAAAACCATTGCTCTGGATCATAAAATGTGGGAATGTGACTTCTAGCAAAACACAATCTTAATTTTGACTGATAGGAGTTACAATAAGAATTACCCCTAATTAACCAGATTTTGGAGGGGGGGAAGGGTCCTTTCACAGTGGATATGTATGTCACATCACCACGATGTACACTTTAAATGTCTCACAATTTTATAGTTCAAATGTCTTTCATACTTCAATAAAATTAAAATTGTAAAGAATTTACAAATTGAATCAAAATATTTATCTAAAAACAATGTGATGGAAATCTGTCCACAAGACAATTTAAGGCTGTAGTTGGTCTGCTCTATGTATATACAGTGATAAATGGAATAACACCATTCTGGTACTTATAATAAATAAAATAATAACGATATTATCTATACATATTACAAAGATAATAAAACTAAATCAAATCGTGAAAAAGCAAAGAAGAGTTTCCTGTAGAATATATTTCTACTCCATACTACAGAAAACCTATAGATGGATATTAAGCATGTCTTCCCACCAGTGATACAAAGGCACTGCACATATTTTGATTAAGAGTAAAATCTTATAACCACCCAACTGAAGAAAATTAAAATTCCTATTCCCAGCCAGCACGGGGCACATTTGAATGTATGCTGCTAATATTAATGACTTTTTATGTTTGAAAGCTGCTTAATTTGGTGGTTCAATTTTCTACATATTCCTTTATATTCATGTTAGTTTTCATACAAGATTAAGCTGAGTTATTCAGTTTTACAATATGTACAAGTTTTTGCTGTAAAAATATTTTTGTGAGTGAGTAAAACCAATTCCACAACTTCTGAGGAGGAGAGGAAAATAGTGACTCTGGGCGACTGTAGTTTTATTTCCTTAGGGCAAAGTTAGGGTTGTCTTTATACTATTATTTCTCCTTTCCCTCATTTTATGTTATTCTACAGGCACTAAAATGGGGTGTGAAAAGGAAAGGTTGGATCTACCTTGTTGTGTATGGACCCCAAGCAGGTTTTAGGGAGCAGGTGAGTGGCAAGAATCAGGACAGAATTTCTCAAATGAGGAACTAAAAACTTTTGTGATTATGAAGTCATGGACCAAACTTCTGGGTCCAAAGTTCTGATTTTCTGCTTCAACTGAATTACCTTCCAAGGAAAGAGAGATAAGTAGTTATGTCTCTTTCAGGTGAAGAGTAAAGAACATAGAAAGTGGTTATTTCCAGGTTGTTTGTAATCACAGCAAACATTTTTTATACATGTGTGAGCACTGAAAATAAATGTGAAGAAGATTATAAGACACTAAAATGAAGATTATTGAATTAGCTTAGATATTACTTTTTATGTTTTACTATTAACGGTAATAAGAGAGCACGTGGCAGGCGCTGAATAGGGAGGGTTATTGTGGGATTGACTCATTCCAGGTGACCAGAGCACTGTTTCTGATCACTGGCTCTTACAGTATCTTCCTCACATTGTCAAGGAATGACCGTCCCATTCCGGTGCCCTGAGATCCTGGAACAATTAAGGCTGCTTGGACACCAGGCACTGATTCATCAGCAGTTACAGCTGCCTCCTTGGTGTTTTATCTGAGTTTTCCTGCCTGAGTTTCAAGGCTGCTCTGGCATCACTTTTGTGCCACCATTTCTAGTTGCCACCTGGGCTTTGCTTCTGGGCTCCAGTCCTGTTCTCCCAGGGAAGGTAGCTGCTCAGATCTGGCCTAAGCTCTGACTACCCACCAGCTCACCCTAGAGGTCTGTTGACACCTAACTATGTGCTAAGAAGTCAGTGATTTAGCATGACTTTTTCCAATCTCCCTTGGAACCTTTCCCTGGGGATTTAGTAAACGTCCTATTTGTATCTTGTAGGAGAGATGGCAGAAAGGGAACCTATTCACTATTGAAAAGAAAAGGGGATAAATGCTTATCAGCATGCATAGGAAAAGGCACAGTGTGCTTAGCAAGTTTTGTGAGAGGTGGATGCACTTCAGGAACAATGCAATGCAGCAGCTGCCTCTGTGGTTGGTAAAGGAACAATCTAGCGTCCATAGTTTTGAAGTGTACTAAGGTACTATATAAAAAAGTAAGGGTGGGCAGCATTTAGTGTCTCTGTTCTTTTTTTTTTTAATATATTTTATTGATTTTTTACAGAGAGAAAGAGAGAGGGATAGAGAGCTAGAAACATCGATGAGAGATAATCATCGATCAGCTGCCTCCTGCACACCCCCTACTGGGGATGTGCCCGCAACCAAGGCACATGCCCTTGACTGGAATCGAACCTGGGACCTCTCAGTCCGCAGGCCGACGCTCTATCCACTGAGCCAAACCGGTTTTGGCTAGTGTCTCTGTTCTTAAGTTATATTATTGGCCATGCTCTATGCCATCCCTCTGACCATCTGCAAAGCCAACCTGTATTTAAATGGAATGTTTACAAATAGAAATGGTACTTCTTCCTTTAACTCAAATTTAATTTCCTCTCAATAAGATTGGTTGCCTGATTAAATGACACACAGAATGCTTAGAACACTGCTTAGCACATAGTAACTGTTCAGCACATATTAGCTATTATCATTGTTGCTTTTATCCAAACTCTAGAAAAATACATATTATAGTTCTATAAAGCAGATAGGGAACAGTAGCTGTCCTGAGATACAGCAGTCCTTTCCATAAGAATTCAAGTCAAGATGAGGGCTCAGAACTCCCATATTCAAGACTTATCTTCAGATCTATAAATTCGACAGTTTTTCTGTTGCCAGGAAGAGTTGAAATATACTCAGGCTGGTCATACAGAGTACCAGCAGGCCAGGTTGAAAAATGAACTTAATCAACAGTGATGAATCCATGAGGGTGAGGTAGATGGAGGAATGAAGAAATAGGGTGAATGGCCTTGACCAATATGGTTAGTTGTACAGTCATTGTCCTGACCTTGCTGAGGCCTTAGTGTCCCTCCTGATGTCATTGACTCTTCCAGGTCATGTCATTTACCTCAAAGTATATGCTAAGGTGTCAAGAAAACTATTCTTGACTATTTATTTACCTCAAATTTAGTTGCCAAATTTTAGAAACAGTCCCCTAGTCTTTTCATGATGGTTAATACACAGCAGACAATTTATTGCCCTTTGAGCCTGCCTGCCTCCTGTTTTTGCATGGCCTGAGAGGATGGTTTTAAGATTTTTTTTTATGTAAAAAAGACTACTAGCCTTTAGATGAGAACAGTTGGTCAAAGAATTGAGGACATTGCCTCTTGCCTGCAAAGCCTAAAATATTTGTTTCCCGATCACTGTTTTATGCTTACATCTGGGACATTTGTCAGTGACTGAGTGAAATCAAGGAAGCTTGTGGCTCCCATGTTTTTGATCAAATTTTGTTTTAAAAGTCTATCAATACATAGAGGTTTGTTTATTCCCTTAATAGTTTAGATTTAGCAGATACTGTAGTAGTCTACTAGCCCTGGGGGTTTTAGAGATTTTTCTATAAGGCCCAGTATTTAAAGCAGGTGAATTTGGAAGGATCAAGACCATTATCTAGCACTCCTACTCCTCTCTGAGGCCTTCTATGGAACCCCAAATGTAGTGGTTCTGAAATGGAATTACAGGTAAAATTGTCACACTGCAAGCAGATATCTACAGAAGCAGCCCGGGCCATGGTAGGATGGGTGTATGTCCTGATAATGTGCTTCCCTCATAGGAAGAAGCTGCCTGAAGACTGGCATGACTTGGTTCAGTTATGATGAAGCCAGGGCTTGCAGAGATATCAGAGGGAGCAGACCTTGTTTTATTCTACCCAGGTCTATTTTTCCTAAGAAGAGGAGTTTCAAACCCTTAAATATCAACAAATATGTTTTCTAAAAGCCAGGCCTTTTGTTGACATATAGATTGATGCCCAGGAGAAATGCAAAAAGTTGAAATATCAAACTGTAGGAACCCATCTGGTCACATTCCAGCCAGAAAGATGCTTACTTCCTCAAAATACACGTTCTGCCAGCAACAAGGATGCTTGAAATTTACATAACTGAAGATTGAACCTTCCATTCCAAGCTAGAGAAAGTCTTCAAATAAGAATTCCTTGAGAAAAGCTATGTAGGGGCATGAATTCTTGATAACACACGAATGATTTATTAGAGTTAATCTTGAGAATAAACTAGGAGGTAACTAACACAGAGCATCTAAAGGCAAAATGGAAAGAGTGTCCACTTTGTGGGCAAAGTGTGAAAAAAGAGAAAAGGGGGTTCTCTGGAGTCACAACAAAACCAACTTCATCAGCTATCCAATTTTGCACAGGGCTCGTGGTCATTGCAGACTTTGGTTCCCCAGAAGGGCTACAAAGCTAGGAAAGGCAGAGGTTTCCTCAGCAGAGTTCGGTGTTGATACATGAGCCTTTGAGTTGGCTACAGGAATATTGCATTGAAAATTGGAGTGGCTGGCTGTGCTGAAATTCTGTTTCCAAGGAGCCTTCCCGGTGAAATGTTTTCAGAAGTCACGTAGAAGTGGTGTGGGTGGGGTTACCTCCATAGTATCTGCAAGGGAGGAAACAACTTTTTCAGTCAACATGGCACAGGTGGGAGATAGCAAAGGGACGAATACTAAGGCATCAGAGAACTGAATACTTTTTACTAAAATTTTTGGTTTTGTAACCAAATTGGACTTTATTTCTAAAGAAGGAGATGAGAATGATTCATATAAGAGCTTCCAGGAGTTGTTGGCCCTGCCTGCTTCATCTTCATTATGTTCTCCTACTCTGCCCCATATGGAAGATAAGGTAACAGACAGAGGCAATACTGACTTTCTCACAGGGTAGTCTGTTTGCCTGTTCAAATTATTTCATTAACATTCTGTGTTACTAACTCTCTGGGAGTGATTAGGTTGAGAGGCAAAGGGAAGAAAGATAGGTGTGAGATTTGAGGTTAGATTGGCATGCATTGTCTGGAAAAAGACCCATGAGGGCTGCATGAAATGTTGTTCCCAGAGAAGCAGAGAGAGCTGCCAGAAGAAGCCATTCGAATTGTAACAAAATGTCTTTGTTCTGAAATGCAGATGTTTCAGGAGCTTTTCTCAACACGAAGTTAATTACACTTGGTATTTCAGAATGTTTGATGGTAACCTTTGGCATCTATGCGAATATCATCAGCCATTATCTTCTAGTTGTATGGAGGTGTATTCCAGAAAGGCATATAAGCATGTATCCCCCCTAAAACACTAGTAACTTCCTCCCTGGCTATAAATCCAGGTGCCCGATGTGGAAATGTAATTGGGCAGACGACAGAGAAGTTTGGAGCTCATGTGGGAATATCTATTTGTAAGAGAACCTGAATATTCATGTAACTGTGCAGACATCAATACATTCTCATTTTACCTTACTTACTTCTGTTCCCCAGTGAACAGCACAGCTCTTAAGCTCAAAGTTAATAGGCATGTTCTTCAGAGACGTACCCTCTCTTACCTTAAGAGAACATCTCCCTGACAGATTTGTTTATCAGTTGCTAGGTAGCTCTCCCATCAGGTGACACAAGTATGTTTTCTTTGTCTTAGGGCAGTGGTGACAGTTGCCATTGTTTGCCATCAATTAGCTTGGGGTAGCATGTCAAGGATGTATGGGTGGTGTCATTTTAGTCTGACAGCCACACGATCTGGTTGAGAAGGGATTGTTTCATTATCCTCTTATCAGGGCTGCTGGATAATGATACTCTACACTGCAAAGTAGGAGGGGGGGAAAGACAGGCAGAAAGAATAGATTTTTAGGGATTGGCAGTATTAAAATTATTCATGCCTCAAGGAGAAGGGAAAGATTAGAGAAATGACTGTGCGAACCCTTAAGAAGCTACTTTTTCCTAATACAGGTGGAATGTGGAATGATGCCCTTCCTGATGGAGAGAGGAAGAGGGGAAATGCCCAGGCATAAGGAAGGAAGAAAGAGGGAAACTAGCCCCTTTTTGCTGATAGGCAACAAGGCAAGGATTAGCGGTGGCATCCCTCCATTCTCCAATTAACCCCAATATCAAATGCAGCCTTCCCAGTGACTCAGGCCCTTTCCTTGTTAGAAAACTCCCTCTGGTTTGCGAATTTAGGTCCTGAGAGCATTTTCCACTGAAAGGCAGTGCAATTAAAGTGCTCCAGGGTGAAATGCAAAGAACTGCAGAAGGCATTGGGGCCCAAATTTTCACTCTTAGGGAGCAAAACTGCAGTCACCCCCAATACTTGTCATTTTCTTCAGAATGACTGAAGGGAAGTCTCTTTTGAATTCGGAAAATTAACCGTGGCTGGACTTTTATGCTCTTGGAGAAACAAACAAAAAGAAGTGCTGAAAATGTGAAACTACTTCAAGATAAACTAAGCTTCAAGAGTGACAATTGTGTTGACATTTTAGTAACAGCCCATTTTCACTCCTTAACGAAGTGCAGCCATGCATGAAAATGACTTGCTATCTTTTAAACTGAAGCGCATTATGAATTGTAACTCAAGGTGTGTATTACTCATGTAAAATGAAGTACAACATTTTAACCCTGTGAGGATTCTTTCTCAGGCTCTGAACACTTTATAGCAACTTGCATTAGAAAAATTGAACAAAAAATTATTATTATTCAAGAATATGGTTTATATACTGGTTTGTATTTTAAAATGACCCTAGTCCACAGTTTATGTGTACACGCATCTTCAAGAGACCATACCCCAGCAATTTTCAACCTTTTTCATCTCATGGCACATATACTATACTAATTACTAAAATTCTGTGGCACACACAAAATATATATTTTTGCCAATCTGACAAAAAAAATTCATTTTGATTGAAAAAATACTAATTACTTACCCTTTTTGCTCCAAAGTGACTTTTTAAAAAATCAGGTGCCTATGCTTGTATATAAGGGTTCTAGTACCAAGAATTAACCAATCAGACACAACCTTCTTATGTCATGTGACCAATAAGGTACAACTCTATTATATGACCTATATATTTATGGTTTCAGACAGGGCACTCACATCCTACAGCTATTGGGGTGTTGGCTATTGTCATATTTTTATTTGACAATCTAAGGAAAAAGATGTCAGTGCCCCTGACTAAATAATCAGGTATTGCATGTTTTAAAAATTCTTGAAGCACACTGGTTGAAAATCACTGCCATACACTAAATTAACCATTTTGGAGCAACTATGTCTTTCTCTTCCCTATCCTATTAGTAATAGTAATTATTATAATAACATATATGACCAAAGAATAGCAACAGTGGTTTATTGAGCACTTAACCATGGCCCAGGCATTGTACTAAGTGTTTTGTATATCTATACTAATAAAAGGGTAATATGCTAATTAGGGCAGACGTCCATCCGGACATCCATCCAGATAAAGCCACAGCGGCTTTGGCTGCGAGGGCCTAGGGCTGGCGCCATGCGGAGAGGTAGGTGGGTCCGGCGCTTGCAAGGGAGGAGCGGGCCAGTCCGGTGCTGCTGGTCCAGCACCATGGCTCCTTTTGCAGAGGCGGCGAGAAGGCAGCGCTGCGCCCCCTTCCGCAAAGGCGGTGTGGGACAGCCACGCGGTGGCCTGGTCCCAGTGCTGCCCCTTCTGCAGAGGCAGCCACAGGGGCAGCAGTGTGGGCCCGGTCCAGACGCCACGCCTCCACAGAGGCTGGACGGGATGCAACCTGCTGTTCCTCAACCTCCCACAGCACCTCACCCAACCGGCCTGGTTCCAGATTTCCCCCCACCCACCAGTAGGCAGGGCCAGCGCTAAGAAGCGAGGGCTGAGGGCCTGCAGCTGTGGTGGCTGACAGCAGCAGTGGGGGATGGGGCAGTGCCTTCCCCTGATCAGCCCAGTCACCTCCCGCAGAGGAAGACATCCCCTGAGGGCTCCTGGACTGTGAAAGGGGGCAGGCCGGGTTGAGGGGCCCCCTCCCTCCCTTGCACGAATTTCGTGCACCAGGCCTCTAATATTATATAATCCTCCTCACCATCCTGGGAGGCATTGTCCTTATTTAAGATGCTGAAACTGAGCTTCGGTTATGTGACTTGCCTGAGACACATTGCTAGTAACTAGTAAAGCTCAGATTCAAGCCCAAGTCCATTTGACTGCCATTGGGTGCGTTTTGTTCTCTTAATAACAACCCTGACACATGATCTCCTTCTAGTACCCAATTTCTGGTGAGGCCAAAGGAGCCAAAGTTTTCATTGCAGTTCATCTCCTTCCTGAGTCCTTCCCAGGTTCACATTTCTCCGGGGAGAATGGGGGCAAGAGACAGAGAGGCAAGATTTGAATGGGGCCTTTAATTATTTTTAATATATCTATGAAAGCCAACTAGCCTGGTGTCATGGATTAGCTTACTCTTCTGTGCCCTGACCCTGGAAATATTGCCCAGGAAATGAATGGTGAGCCCATACCCCTCCCTGTGTACTAGCCACCAAGCATTAAATGTCATTTCTCAAGGTCCCAGCGTTAGAGCAGCACCATGGCTTTTACGTAATTACGAATGACTCCAAATGCATATTTACTGTAGCAGCTCAGTAGCAGCAGACCTGCCCAGCAAATCTCCTCTTCATGCATTATTGACAGAGGTGGTGGCCTTGCAGGCAACAACATTGTACTCACTTGTGGTAACAAGAACATATATCTGATTGCTCACAAATTACCCCTCTTTGCCTGCCATCTTTCCTACCAGTGGATCGATAGCCCTCTGACAAGCATCTGAAATCTTTATTTGGGAAAAAATACACATTTCCTACCAGCTGTTTGTTTTCCAAACCCAATAATTCATTTAATTTCTTGCCTGAATGCATTTCCAACACTGGCAAATATCTCATCCAGCTGAGGTCACTGAGGTCCTTAAGGATCTGTAAAACAGAAATGGGAATATACTTCTTGCATCCGAACCAGCACTTTGGTGGAGAAAGCTATCCATGGTGGGGGAAGAGTGCCAAGTGACTCCAAGCAGCCTTGGCAAATGGAGCATCTAGGGGTTCTGATACAATAGCAATGCTCTTATGCCTTTTCTTGAATTCATCCTGAGTTTGAGAGGCATTCTGGTATGGCAATGAGGGGCCTGTGATCTGAAATCAGGCTTCCCGGGTTTGAATTCTAGCCCACTAACTTAGGTAACCTAATCAGGTGACCTACTCAGTAACCCAGTTAGGTCTCATGTTCCTTGTCAGTAAACTGGGGAAAGGTTTGCAAAGTACTCAATAAATGTTCACTGTTGATTCTGAGGCATGGGACGACAGTAAGAAGGTGAAACCCAGCTCATATGTGGTCCAGCACTCACTGTTCAACATTGCTAGGAACTTGGGGAGTTTGATACAAACTCAGAATCTCAGCATCCCTGCCTCTAAGACCCAGTGAACAACAATCAGTGTTTTACCCTGATGATTTGTTGGCACATTAAAGCTTGAGAAGCAGAATTGTAGCTATTTATACATTTTTCAACAGCAATATGCCCTCCAATTGGCTGTTCTTTAATATATTTCAACCTGGCCAGGGAGGTCTTCCCTGCCTCTAAATGAGGCAGTGTCTATGGTGGCCTTTCCTGGCTCTGGGGTTAGGCCTGAGAGAAGTAGGTTTCATTTAGAGAAGCAACTAACACCCCTTTTCTCCCTCTATACACACAGTGAATACGTGACAGCTAAAGTGTCCACAAGGGCATCCTGTCTGTACTCAACAGAAATAGAGATTGCTTTCATTTGGATAGAGAGAGAGCTGCCTATTAACTCAAATTATCCTGAATTAGTTAAAGGCACCAGCCTAGAATACCCTGGACCCCATCACCAGCCACATGGAATCTGGGTACCCCATAGATCAACAGATGCTGCTTTGTTAACATTATAAAGCCCCACTGGGTCTCCTCTACCTACCTCTGCAGGAGACAGTGTGGGGTTGGGGAGGGCAGTAAGCCAAGCCCTAGAGAGAGAGAAAGCCCCAAACAGCAGGGAGGCTAGCTCATGATCCTCCGCTAGCCTATGCATTCATCTCAAGACCAGGCTTTTATTTCCTTGGGGAGTTCACCATCTCTTAATCACAAAAGCAATAAGACTTTCCAGTATGTTCCTCTGCCATGCCTAATCCATTGTTCCAGCTGCCAGTCACCAGCCCTGTCTGGAAGGTCACCTAAACGCCCTCTTCCACCCCTGAATGCAGCGCTGACCCCTGAGGTGACTCGGACAATGAAGGCCGCCCTGTGGGCAGCCTGTGTGTGCCGGTTGATTTGATCACAGGAGTTTTGTTAATATTGCCCTGGATTCTGGAGGAATCTGTTTTCTTCTTTATGCTTGGATCAGTAGGCCTCAGATGCGCTATTGTTGAGGTTGGAAATCATTTTGAGTGTGTATGGAAGGAAATTTTTCCTTTTGTGAATGACCTTAGAATACTCTAACATGGAGATTTTCTTCCTGGGGTTAAAAAATCACTTAAAAAAGCCAGAGCATTTGTCTGGAAGTGTGTGTTGTGTTGGGCAGGTCTAGGTAGAGTTGGCAGGTTTTCAGACTCTGGACATTAAGAGAGACTAGCCCCTGCCTGGTACAGAGTAGGGGATGGAAGATTGTGTTTGAATGAATGAATGAATGAATGAATATTCTTAGACTGCATCAAGTATGTTGGAATCCTGGATGTATGACTGTGATTTGGTTGAAAATTCCTAGAAGTCGGTGTTAGTAAGAGAGGCGTTTTGTGTGTGTGCCCTCGTGAAAATCTCTGAGAAATATAGGTCTTTGGGTAGAGGCCCAGGGCGAACCTCCTGATGCTACAGCTCTCTGACTCCAGAGTTTTGTTCATTTTATTGGAAAAGTAAGTGAAATGGAGGTGGAGTATACATTGGGAAGACACGCTGTGTCTCCTGTTACTTCTCTGGTCATTATGTTGGTCACAGGCAATATCCACAACCAGCAGTCTTGCCCTGGGCCCTGCATGGAAACTACTCTGTGCAGACACTGAATTATAAGCTTCTGCTAAGTCATCTCACCAGAAGAGAGTTTGTTCTAGACTTCTCATCCTATCTGGTAGAAAATAGAAGCAGGTCATGGGCCTCATTTTGCCAAGATATCATTACTTAACGCCCTATGTAAGAAACTGCCTGGTATACTAGTACTTGCCAAATACAGACTTTAGACTTTAAATTGAACCCTAAAGCCTTCCCTTTCTCTTTCTTCTGCATTCAAAGGGCCACTGCCTGCCCCAGTACCACTCCTTGGCTATAGCAGGGGATGGAAGAGCTGTTGTTGTGTGTTTGTTGCTCAGTCAACACTTGACCTCAGCACAATTGGAGGGCATGTTTCAAAGCCTTTGACCCTATTCCAGATACCTCTTATGTCCACCCTTATATCCTCTCCACCATCCTACCTATTCTGTTGCTATGGCAACCATCTGCACCAGTATTACTTGGTAGCTCATCTCCTCAACTACACCATGTACCTCTGGCTTTCTGCCCTCTAGCTTCTCTGATGCCCAGGTATTGAGCATCTCTGAGAAGGTTTAGCCACTCTGGTTCATGTGCCTACTTGGAAGTGTGAGAGAAGTGCAACCTGGGGAATCCCTTAACTAGTGGGGAATAGGTAACTGTTTCTTTCTGTCCTTGTCCTACAGGCTGAATCCCAAGATGGACTGCATTGTCTGGTATTTAGATGGTGTTCATTTTTGCTTGTCCAACAAACCAACATGAATGATGCTGTTAGAGATACTAGACACCAAGGATACCTTGTTCCAAGACCTAGCTCAGTGTCTGCCACACAGTAGTTACTTCATAAATTGGCTGTTGAGAGAGGAATGAAAAGAACACAAGTAACTCTGCACACAGAACAAAAGTATTAAGACAAGTAGACAAAGTTAGAGAACATTCTAGGCAAACACAAGTAGCATAAATTGTCATGACATATTTGAGGTGTGGTCAGTTTTCTTGTTTGACCAGAGCTTGGGGCACATATGGGGCCACAAATAAGATAATGTGTTAAGTGCTTTGAACACTGTTTGATGCTGTACACTAGTAAGTCTTGTATTTCGGTAGAATTGATGTATAGAAGTCTCCTTCCCTCACTAAACGGCAACCTCTGCAAGGACAGGGACCCACATCTAGTAGAGTAGCTAGCATGTAGAACTTAATGCATATTGAGTTTAAAATAATGTTTGGACCCTGTCTTGGTGGTTCAGTTGTTTGGAGCATTATTCCATGCACCAAAAGGTTGCAGGTTTGATTCCAGGTCAGGGCACATATCTAGATTGCATGTTTGATCACCAGTCAGGGTGCATACAGGAGGCAACTGATACATGTTTCTCTCTCCCTCCCTCCCTCCCTCCCTCCCTCCCTCCCTCCCTCCCTCCCTCCCTCCCTCCCTCCCTCCCTCCTTCTCTCTCTCTCTCTCTCTCTCTCTCTCTCTCTCGCTTTCTCTCTCTCTCTCTCTCTCTCTCTCTCTCTCCTTCTCTCTGTTTCTCCCCCATCCCTCTCACCCTTCCTTCCTCTCTTTATCTAAAAATAAATAACAACATATCTTTGGTGAGGATTTAAATAAATAAATTGTAAACACAATGTTTGGTGGATAGATGGATGAATGGATGATGGATAGATGGATAATGGACGGTTGGTCCTAGCTATTAAGTGGGATGAAGGAAAGGTACTTAACCAGTCCTAGCTTACAGTGTACAGCAAGCTGCAAAACAAACAAACAAACAAAAAAACAAAACAAAACAAAAAAAAACACACCAAATTTCCCAGCCTATTTCATTGCAGCTAAAGCAAAAACATAGCTAATATGCTAAAGTAGGCCTCTGGGAAGCAACCCATTTTCTATCGAACCATGGAGTAGAGCATAAAGTGTGCACACCAAGCTTCCCTGTTGCCCATCGAGTTACAAGCAGCAGAGGCAGTGCTTCCCTGTGACAAACACACACGCACATACAGAAACACCTCCAGAGGATAGTTAGTGATGGATGCATTCAGCAATTGCAGCAAAACCAATAGGAGCCGCTCACATTACTACACTAAGGCTCAAAAAAAATTAGCTGTGTTTCCACAGTGTCTCTGCGACCTCTTATTATTCCATTAGTTTTTGGAATAGTATATAAAACACCACACTGTATGCTGACAAACACCAGTCCTAAAAGTATTGCCACAGTGAATCCAAACAACAGCCTTCTCTCTTGGGTAAAATTACTATTTGGAATACAAGCAGAACTGTGGTCGCCTGAGCGAGATGAGCATAAACGAGGGCAGTGATTCATAAGGTGGCTGCAGCGTGTTTGCAAATGTGCAACTTTTCTGGAGGCGGATGCACCGCAGACACTCCGCATGGCCTTTTTGAGCCAGTAAGCATTTTCTGGTCACACCACCTCCTGAAGACGTAGAGGGCTGTGCAGGATGCAGGTTTCTGAGGACAAGAGTTAACCTGACACAATGCTGACTTACCAGAAATAAACCCTTCAAATCAGATCACACCCCTGTCAGTCGCTTTTTAAGCGGGAAGATGGTAATTCTGCCTTTTGACATGTTCCTTTAAGTCCTTGAACTCTTATCCCATTGGATTAAGCTTTTGGGGGCTGGGTCATCTGAGGTATTAATTCTATCCAGAAGAGGTTGGAGAAATGTGGTGCTGGTCTAAAAATACAGCTCCCTGAACTTTTAAACCTTCCAATCGCTTTGATTATGTGGCTTCTTTGTCTTGATCCTTAGCCTGATTTATTTTTTTTTATCCATTTATTCTTTGATATCAGTATAGTAAGTTCAAAAAAGAGCAGGGTCGGGCATAAAGCTCAGCATAGCTCTGTACAGAGAAGGAAGTTAAAGAGAGTCCGTGTAGGGATGCTCTTGTGATGGCACTCTAATGAGATGTCTGCTGAGTATGTTCCACACACTGCCAGAGCCTCTCTGCTAGTGACAGACTCTGCAAGTGACAAGCCCAGCTTCTCCTGTGACATCCTACCAATTAGCCCATCTAAATGGGCGCACATTTAAATTTGAGGTCATATACCATTCTCAGAGGTGGGGCTGCCCCCACGAATGAGGCTGTAACTCACTCTCTGTGTCATAATAGGCAACAACGGGGATGATCCCAGAGGTGCCTGTGAGACCACCTTTTCATACCCTACAGTGTTAGGATGAGACTCATCCTCCATGAAGTCCAAGTGTATGCATCCATCACACCGTCGGGGAAATGCCTGGGGTCAGTTAGACTCTGAAGTTAAAAGAGTGCAGGATCCTGCATGGGTGCTAGGATGGGGGAAGCTCCGTTCTCATTATATTGACTTAACAGTGACAGAGAGAGACCCCAGCCTGACCCACAGTGCTGGCAGCAGTGATGAGGAGTGGACGAAGGCCCCTGTTGTAACCTTATAGGTCAGCAGAGCAGATCTTCTGCTACCTGACTCCCGTCCCTCCTGACGGAAGGATGCTAATGTAGAGACCTTCGCCCAGATGCAGACATTAGAAGATTGACTAATTATACTGTGTCAGACAGGAGGCTGGTGGGGCACGGCGCTGCTATGGGAAACCATGACCATCAGCCTGGAGTCAGCCGCGCATGAGCTCCTTAGGCAGCCCTACAGGCGCATCAGCTGGGGAACCTGTTTCACCATGAAAACAATGCTGTGTATTTCCAATAAGAGAAGTGTTCCCTGAAAACCACCAAGAGGAAAACAAGCCCCTAAAATATGCTTGCTGTCCGCCTTTGGTGTTTAAAAAATGTGGGCTTCACTTGGGGTACAGTCTGATGCTTGTTCTCCCTTGATTTCAGCTTCCATTTTCTCCAGCAATCATTCAAGCCGAAGCGGAACAGCTGCTGGGGCTGTGCCACCCCCACATCCTGTCAGTCACCCTTCTCCAGGACATAATGTACAGGGGAGCCCCCACAACCCCTCCTCGCAGTTACCTCCACTCACAGCTGTGGACGCGGGAGCTGAGAGGTAAGGCCATCTGTCTCTCTCTTCTAATAGGTGTTGCGGCCAAACCTCCTTCCACACGGAGAAGGGCTTTGACAGTTGCTGAATTTTATTAATAATCCATTGGTGGGTTGAGTTACCCAAAGATGACATTTAAAAAGTACATACACAAAACATGTGGATCAAATATCTCGTCTGTTTTATTTTCCGTGGGAAAAAATGAAAAGATATTGGCTGCCAACTGAAGTGTCTGATGCTGGGAAAACACATCAGAATGTCTCTGTCCTTCCCACCTTTCCTTCGCTTGTTTCAGGGACTCAATTTTAAGGTAATGTCCCTACCAGTGGAAATGCTTTTCAAATGTAAGGTGGTGCCTTTCAGCACACAGGTCAGCAGTGTTAGGCTGAGAGTATAGCATAAAAGGGCACAGGATTCTGTATGGGTGACAAGGAAGGCGCTATTCGCTGAATACTTTATGTTGATACCACCCTCTTAAAGAGTTTCTGGGAGAAAATTTTGAAACCTTGACACTTTGGACTGACCCTCCAATGATGTGGACTGCATGCCACTCTTCTTGGTTCCTCTCCACTTATCATCTGGCTTGATTTGAGTTACCTAGAGGTTCCTCTCAGACATCCACGGGGTGGAGGGGGTAAGGTTTTGAATGATATTAGCCATGGGCTCTCCATCATCTCATTGCATTCTGCCTGGCTGAGAATCATGCTCCACAAGGTAGTGTTGATCTTAAACAAATAGACAGCCACTACGTCTGCAGAAAAATGGGTTTATTCCAGAAGAAGAAATAATTGTAATTCAGGACATTCAGGCTAATGGCAAACCATGTGCAAGTCCAAAGAAAAAAGGAGAGGGATACTCTTAATGGACTTGGGAGGGGCTCTTGTAAAGAAGAGTCCATTGGAGGAAAGTGATGGTTCAAAGTATAGTGACTTTTCATTGGTTGAGTTATGGCAGTCTCCCCATTGGCTGACCTGTTACTGGGCAAGAAGGGATCTTTTCTTCATCCAGCTAAGGTAGTAAAGTAATATTACTTCCTGCTGGAGATGCAAAGTACATCTCTTCTGTTGGGGTCAGTAGTGTGGATTAAGTGACATGTGCATGAGAGTTCTCTCTTCTAGTCTCCTGACTCGATTTTAAATGAGGTTTCTGTTTATTAATTTTTCACAGTGGCAAAACTAAGAAACTATCCAATGAAATCTTCTCTTATTCATCTCATCTTATTTGTAGTCACAACAACTCTTTACATGAATATGAGAAAAACAATCCATGTAGCTTCTTTTTGTACACAGCAATTAAAAGAATAAATGTAGAAAAAGATTTTAGCTATTGGTGGAGGCAAGAACAACAGTAACAAATCAAAAACCTGATATCTGAATGCAGCTTCCACCGTTACCTATGGTTTGAATGTGTTCCTTAGATACTCCAGATGCTTGGGTTGGTTTTTTAAAAAACATTTTATTTTATATTGTTTCTTTTTTTCAATTTTGAAAATTTATAACATATTAAAAAACTGGAATAGTACAATGAACCCATAACACCCTATACCCATATTCACCCACTGTTAATATTTTGCTACCTTCTCTCTCTCTATCTCTTTTTGTCTTTGCTTTTCTAACTTGGTAGATCCTTTGTTTGTTTATTCATTTGTTTGCCTTTTATTTCTGCATGATCTGTGAGGTTGTTGCAAACATCATTGAGCTAATTTAACCCTAATTACTTCAGAAGAGATCCCCTAAGAAGAACATTCTCCCACATAATCACAATATAATTATCACACTCAGGAAACTTAGCATTGATATAGTATTATTATCTAATATACAATCATTATTCAAATTTCCCCAATTATGGGAATAATGTTTTCTATAGGTAGGGGTTTTTTTTTCTTCCTTTTTATGATCCAGGATCTAACAAGGATCACAATGCTCATTTCTTCTTGGTCTTCTTGAATCTAATGAAGTTCCCCAGCTTTTAAAAATTATTATTATTATTATTATTATTATTATTATCTTTCATAACATTGACAGTTTTTTTTAAGAACTTGTAATATTTCTTTTGCAGGATGTTTTACAGTCTGGATTTGTATGATAGTTTCCTACTAAACAGATGTACACATTTTTGGCAGTAATATATATAGGTGATGTAGTGTCCCTTAACTCTTCTGAACCTCAGTTTGCACCTCATAGGGATTAGGAATAAATGAACCAAAGCAGGTAAAGCACGTAGCATGTTACATGGCATGAAGCAGACACGAGTAGCTGTTGCTGCTAACAGAGACCAGCAACCTTGACTTGGCTGAAAGATTCAGATTTAGAAGCCAGAGGATGTGAACTGATTACAGCGGTTGCTAATGTAACTAATCTAGGAAGGAAAAATGAAGAGGAAGGGGAAGGTGGTGGTTCTTTATATATATGGCTGGGTAAATGAAGTGGATGTGTCTTTTTGTGGCTTTGCCTTGCTGCTCTGCTCTTCCCACAAGATGTATGCCCCATCCCTGTGCCAGCCTGCCTAGAATGGGCAAGTGTGTGGAAGGAAGGTTATCTCTCCGGATCAGGTTCGGAGAGGAGGATGACATGAAACAGCCCTGAATCATTCACTGTGTTTGCATTAGTGTCCAGCCTAAAAACACTAAGAGGAAATGTGCTTACCTTCCGCTTTTGGTTTATGTATCTTTGCTTCTGTTTGCCTGGGAAATCCCCCAGTAAAAACTCCAGAAGTTTGCTTAACGGAAATAGGTTTATCACACTTTGCGATTTTTAGTAGGAAACAGGCATTTTTTCCTGCTTTGTGGGCATTGATTCATGATTTACTTAGCTTTTACTTGTTAATAAAACGAGCTGACTCACTGTCAGAAGTCAGGAAAGGTCCACCACATCCAGCCAGTTAACGTCAGGTTCTTTGATTCTTCAACCATCATAAAATAAAATAAAAGCAAGTCCTGCCAGTTTGGCCAGGTTTCATTTTTATCTTGAAATATTACCTGAATGACATCATCTCAGTGATTGAAGCAGTATCACACCACATCACCTAATGTTGGTTTAAGCTTATTATGGGAAGTGGTGTTTTACTACGTCATCCTGAATAAGCCAGTGGTACTGTATAACAGGGGCTTCCCATAAGAGGAACCCAGTGTCGTAGGTAATGTTAATTCGTTGGATTTCATAGTATATCTTTTAGACCAGAAAACACACACACACACACACACACACACACACACACACACACACACACATTGATGGGAATCCCTTCTTGAGATGGAGAAACCTTGCAATCCCAATAATGAGTTGGCTGAATTTGTGTCATTCATCTTTTCCGCATGCCAGCTGCATCTCTCCGTTCTGACGAAGGCCACAGACATGGTGTGCTCTGCAGTACAAGCAGCAGAGAGTAAGAGGCTTGGTGGATTGACCCCAGTGGAGTGACTTTCTATGAGCTCCACCTCTGAGCCAGAGAGGACTGAAAGCAAGGCTGTGGTCTCCTTGAGGAGTATACAATCCAGTACAGGAATCGACAGCAGAGAATGTTAGGGATGGGTGTTTTTGAGAAAGTAATCAAAACACCTTAACCAAATAAGGCATGCCTATTTATTGAGTCTAAATCAAGTCTTGGGAAGCCTTACTGTTTTTCATTCATATCAGATGTGAAGTTGCTAGAATTCTTGGTACTTCGATATATGTACGCTCTTTCTGTGCTTTTGAATAACCAGGGCTGGTCTTCAGAGATGTCATGTTCTGATTCAGCATTGAGAACGTAGTGCAGCTTTCCTGGAGGCTAAGGGGTCAAGGATAACAATTGTTTTCTATTTAACATCTTTGCAGTTCTGGCAGGTTCTTCTGCTCTAGTTAGATCAACCCACTCACTGTTTCTACATCTTAATTCTGAGTCTTTCTCTACTTAAGACTTCCCTTATTGTCATGATCTTGACTTAATGTTACTTATCCTTTGGAGCTTGGGTTAGTTCTCAGCCCAGAAAGGCTTCTTGTCTCTTGCAGGTCACAGAGACAAGTCACCCTGTTAACTCCCTGGGATCTTTTGATCTGTTTAATTTGTTTACCATTTCCCAGATGTCACTTTGCTAGCTGGATTATTAGTTATTAAGTTTCCTTATACCCTCCAAAGTTCCATGGACTGCACTACTCAGTGGTAGGTGCTGAGGAGAGTTTCACAAGGGAAACAGCTCAGTGAGGGGAATGCCTAGGAAACAGGAGGTTATTGCCAATTCCCACTGTCCAAGTGGGAGGTTCCCAGAAAGGATTGTTTTCCTTTATTCATTGGTCTTGATGGTGGTGATCCTAATTCTCAAAGTTCCTACCATCTCGTGTAATCTGCATATATTGACACAATAAGTAGTTGCTCTAATAAAATACATACATTCATGCACACATACACACTGCCTAGAGTCCTTTGCCATCATCCACTGCTGGGGTTCCCTACCTTACTCTCCTGTGGTCTTCAATATTAGAAGCATTACATGCATCCTTCTCTCTTACTTGCATGTGTAGCATCTGAACAGCTCAAAACTAGGTGCTGCTTTGCTGTCCTTCCCTCCCCTTGGACTTTCTGAGAAAACAGGGACATTGGTGTCTTCACACACTCAGCTTGTTCACAGCCTTACACACACAAACACATATTCCACATAATCTTTCTCTTCTTAATCCCCTTGTAAATATGCAAAAATGACTAAAAATCAAAAGCATCATATAAAATATTAAAGCTTATTAAAATCTATCTCAGCATTGGGTTCATTCATTTATTGAGCATTCACTCAGCTGGTGTTTGTGTACCAGGCAGTATGCTGGACACTGAGGACATAGTGGTCATAAGACTAAGAGAACTCTGTCCTCAAAAAGTGTCCAGTCTAATGAGGGACAACCAGATAAATAGGCAACTATGATTTAGGATGTTATGAAAGGGTGCTGCAGGGGGCTGTGGAGACACACAGAAAGATCACCTAACCCAGGATTAAGGAGGGAGGAATAGAGGAAGCAATGTCTCCCTGAAAGCTGACCATCTATAGGACCTGGCCAGGCAACCTGCGTGTGTACAGAAGCTCAGAGGAGGGAGAGAGCAGGGATGGGGCTTCAGGTATAACTTGGGAGGAGCCTCACTTACTGCATTAAGGAGTCTTACCTTTCTTTTGAGGACAAAGATTTGTGTATTTGGCCAATAGGGTACCCTGGTGACTCTGGCACATATTCAGAACACCTCCCTGTCATGTTATCCTACTATCAAGAGTTCAGAACATAATCTCTGCCCAACAGAAGAAGAAATGACCAAGAATGGACAAATGGTTCTAGTACTCAAGCGGACAGGCTGTTCTTTGTGTATCCTAGACCGATGAGGCAGCACAGTAAGGCTGATGTTATTTTTTTTTTAATATAGTTTAAAAAGACAGTTTTGTCTTTTGCAACTCAAAGCTTGTATTTTACATAGTCATGACATATCAGTGTTTTAAAGAGTCACTGAGTGTCAAAAAAGCACACAAACCCTCTATGTTAGAGAACATCTGAATGTTAGAGTTCTAATGCCAGCAATAACTTGGCCTCACTTGTCTCACTGTGTCAGAGAAGACTTGGATATTGTTAAGAGGTCTACATGTTGCTCGGTGTCATACTTTAGTTGCCATTTACACAGTGAGCATTGCTCTGAGAGGCTCCCTAACATGTGTGACAGACACTTTCCCACATGTGTAGTAAGATATCAAACTCACTGGGTGACAAAAAAACAAACAAACAAAAACACTGCTTGTCAGTCTTAAAAATAAAGCTTGTCCATCTTGATTGTTGAAATAATTGAAAAAAGCCATAGCTGAAAAACAAACATAAGCCTCCAATAGCCATTTTTATCAGCCTGTACGTTGGTATCTACTTCATCCCCTATTAGAGTCTGTGGATATGGTCGTCACCTAATGCCAGGTGATCATGAGCACCATTCTTTCTTTGGGTTACAGTACCTTCTATTCAGAAAACAGGTATCCTCATTGGGCATCCCTTAAAGGGATCAGCTTCATATATATTCAAGATTAAGAGAGGTGGGGTCCACAATCCAACCCCCCAAAACAAAACTCTCTCTCTCTCTCTCTCTCTCTCTCTCTCTCTCTCTCTCTCTCTCTCCTTGAGAATCATTGAATGCACTGAATGTAGTGAATGTTTCTTCTGATGTCAATGCTGAGAGCAGTGGAAAGGCAAAAAATTCCAATATCCTAGCCTTGAAAATGGAGATTAGATCTTTGTTCTTTTCCTTTTATTTTCTTTAAACCTATCAGAAGTTCCTGGTACTTTTTCATGTTTATTCCAGGGCAGAATAGCCCACCAGTCATTAACTTCTTAAATTTTGATCCATGAACACAGCCATGCTTCATTCTCTATGGCAAACATCAGTTGGAGTATTTGCCTTTGGAATGAACTTTCTCCTCAGAGAAATATTCACCTTACCAATAGCTTCTTAAATATGTCACGCTGATTTACTCCTAGTAGTCACACATATGGGGAAATTGGTGATGCCATTACTTTCTTCTTATCTACCTAGTGATTGTGAGTGGCTCCAATGGGGAAAAAAACACACACATAAATTAAAACCCAAAAAGCCTAGTAGTCAACTTTGATTGCTCTTTTTCCCCCAATACTCTCACATCTGATTAATGTATGTGTCCTATTAGCTCAAATACATTTAAGCCGAATCAGCCTCACTACTCCAAGGGTAGTTCATCACCATCTCCTCCCATTTCACATACAACATCCCCTTAACTGGTTTCCCACATCCAATCTTACCTACCCACAGCCTTCCACTCTTAACCCATCAGGGCACACAGGCCTTTGCTCCACCACAAGACATGCCCTTTAAAATGTAAATGGGGTCATTGAGGATTTCCTGCTCACACCCCTACCCCCAGCCATACTTGGAATAAAGTCCAGGTCCTTTTGAAGTCTGCATGACCCTCTATGGTCTGTTTTTCATCACAGTCATTTACCACTGCCCGTCTTGCCCAATATGCACCAGCCACACTGTCCTTACTGCTCCTGGAACACGACTCATCTAGCCTCAGGGCCCTAATACTTGCTGTTCCTGAAACCTGAAAATCACAACCTTCACCACATGACTGTGTCTTCATTTCTGGTGGCTGCTCAAATGTTACCCCTTCAGAAAGGCTTTCTTGACCACGCCATCTAAAACTCCCCCTCCAACCTCATTCTACTCCTTAACTCTGCTCTATTTTTCTTCATAGATTTAACACTCCCTGAAATGACACTGTCTGTTTAATGATCTGCTTGTGTTCCACTGGAATGGTTGTTCTCTGAGAAATGGACTGTGTTGTACTTACAACAACCTTGTTCACAATCCTTCCCCCTAAGGCTTAGAGGGTAGCGTCTAAAAATTGTGTGGAATGAATGACTGTTGATGGAAGGCAGAATGATGACAGTGATTCCTTCATTATTTCTGGGAAAGGTATAGTCACCCTGAGCAGATGATTGTTGTTTTTCCATCTCCACACTCTCCTCTGGGTCACTTCATGGCAAAGAAAGAGACTCTGATGTGTGCATACGTGTGGCAGTATACCAGACAAACGTGGTTCAAATATTCATTCACATTGGGCTGTTTCCCATGTATTTTTAATTGCAAAGTACACTGGTTCTTCGTTTTAGATTAATTACAAGCACACATCACAAAGCAACCATTAGAATGTCTGTAACAGGAACTATATTTTTTAAGTGCCAGGAAAGTTGTTTCACCTCTGAATGCCAAATCAGCCATCTTTATTTTGTTCCCACATTCCAAACAAATCTACGTCATGTGAAGCCCAGGATGATGTTTGTTTAGTCCCCTTGGATTTTCAGTCAGGAAAGTGAGTCATGACAGTAACAAGGAAGGCTTGAGGTAAAATAGAATTCCTTTTCTTGCAACGTCTACTTTAGGGCATTAGCATGAAGCAACATAGAGTTCAAACTAAGCCATTACATTATTCAAATGTGTCAGGGTGTTCTGCTCATATGCTTTCTCTGAAATAGCAAGTCCTATGGAGCCAGAATTCCCCAAGCGAAAGCCCTCAAGTTATTGTAGCCTGAGTCAAGGCATCCACATATTACCAAGCGCCTCTTGTCTCTGACGTAGAAATAGCTGTTCAAAGGAAAGCCTCTGCTTAATGTTTTAATAGTGTGATCTGGAAATTAACTTTGTCTTTTCTCCTCTTGAGTGGGGACAGTGGGGGACTTGGCTGCTAAAAGACTATATATCTTTTTGCAAGTAAAGGACTATGTGTTTAGTTATGATGAGGAAGACTATTGAGGTAAGCAGAAATCAAAAGACAAAGTTCTTTGGATTAGTCTTTTTGCTTAATTTTCTGAGAAATTGTCTTTGGTTGTTGTTTTGTTGTTGTTATTGTTTAATTGAAAGGATTAAAAACCTTTCTCTGTTTTAATCATCTTTTTAGAGTAAAGGAAGTTGTTTTCTTGAATAAAATGCTCTCCCCTTAGAAACAGAAACGGTGGTGTTTGGGAAAAACAATATTCAGCCGGATGTTTGGACCAATTGGGCAAGGTACCACCTACCTGGACACAGGAACTGGCACCGATTCGGGAGCCAAGTCTGTGGAACCAGTGGTCTGTTCAACATAGTAGTTCTTCACCAGCAACAACCAACATTTCTCAAATACTTACCTTTGCATAATCCTGGATGAGGTGCTGGAGAGACAGGATGGTAGTAAACATCTGAGGATCTGATGCTCTTTCCTTCTATAGCAGCCAAGAGCCCATCTCTAATTGTGAAGTTGTTAATATATGCTTTCCTCTAATGCATTTCTCTAGCCAAATAGCAGCACATATTAGTACTGACCAAACCACCACCCACTAGTTTACTTTCAAATTTATGGATTATATTGACTTTTGAGGTCTCATCTTGCAGTGGCTTCTAAAGAACCCTGGCCATATTGGGCAGGAGTGCTGCATTTTGATGTTAGTTCTAAAAGTTCTTCGGATATCGTCAAGAAACTGGTGTATGCAGTTTGAGATTATGAGAAAGGCATGGAAGATACCATTTTTTAAATCTACCTATACCTCCCTTTCTTGTGTTTAGTTGAAAATAACAGTTCTCATGTGGCATTCTCACACTCCCTTCTGAATGTTTTTTTTCTAATCTAATGTATTCTACTGCAAGTCCAACTGAACTTTATGCCTCACACCATGCTGGACAGAGAGTCTTCCCTTTGCCACCTGGTGGGCCGTAGTCAATCCCCCTTGCTTTGACCTATTCAGAACTGCTGAAGGGATGCTATCATTGCAGAATTTTTTTCATAGCGTTATTTTTGACATCAAATGTCTCAGACCACTCTGGTAAATTTTCCTTTGGCTGGTGCTTTTCTGTAGAGAGGATTTGGCAGAATCTGACTTTTCCTCCCTCCCTCCTTATCACATAGATTCTGAAATAGACAAACAACTAAGTTATGGCCAATTCTGCAGGCAAGATATTCCAAAAATACCGCAGGTGTTGGTTCAGTGTGTCCTGTTCATAGTTCGATTCTCTAACATATCGTGGATGTCCTCTCCTCCTCCCTTTTTATTTCCACAGGGGAGGGGGAAATTTCAGTATTTATCAGAAAAAAATACACTTCCCTGCCTTGGACATTGTAAATTTTTTGTTGTTTTCTTTTACTTACAGCTGACTCTCTGTACCCACATGGAGAAAAATTTCTCCAGAACACGCTATCCTTTCTATTTCTCACAAACATTCACTAAGTATATACGTGAATCTTCTTTTAAAAGCCTTGGTGATCCTTTCGCCCACCGCCAGCTTCACAGCCCTCAATTTGTCATGCTCTGCGGAGGTTCCAGCTGTTATTTTTGAGTCTTGGTCTGGTCCGATGTGATAAATTATTTGCAGTTAATATTGACCCAGCCTCTTGTAAGAAGGAAACACTGAACCCTTCCAGGGGACGGATTCCGCTCTTTGACTAGAGTCCTCAGATGGATGTATACAGCTCCCGGCCTGCTTTGGTTCTGCCCAGATGAACACTGTTGCAATTACCCACACTTCCCAGCGGCCATTTCTTCATTTCTGAAAGCTGGTCTTGATTGTCTCAGAAGCAGAATTCAATTTGCAGTTCCCCCAGTAACGTGCTGTGATTCATTCGGGGACAAATCTGGATTGAACTGAGTCCAACTGCCTCTTTTGTGAGACAGACGGGAAGTATAAGTAGATACTATAGTCACCCAGATGAGTCAGCCAGGAATTCATGAAGTGATTCATAAATCGTTATAAAGACCACTAAAATCTACTAAAACGAAGTGCTGTCTGGCTATACAAAGTGGGGTATTATCATTGGGGGGTTTTTTTAGATGTTAAATCAGATGTGAAATCCTTAAAACTGTGCTTTTCTTTTTAGGTTTTGAAAAGGATTCCTTTTTTCCCCTCCACAGTTGGCCCAACTGCTAAAGCCATTTTTCATTGATTAGTTTTCACAGATGAATTTTAAACCACCACAGATGATAACCCCACAATTCTTTGGAGGAATAAAAAAATACCTCCCCAAATCCACCATAGACCAGTTTGTATCCATTATTTCTACTTCCTGGCAGCAAATCAATAATATTTTTAATGCGAATACAATGAAATAATCTGTTCTGATGCATTCTCTCTTTTCTGGGAGGTCTGTAACCCCCATGGAAGGGAGGTGGGGAGGACAATAAAGTATATATCAACCAACATTTAATCTAGTGTATCATGTAAGTACCTTTTTTTCAAAGTGTTATCCCTCGAAGCAGCACTAAAGCACACAGTCCCACATGGCTTGCCAGAACTGCTCACTTATACAGCACAAATAAACAAAGTAAGGCATAGTTAGTTATGGCATGTGCTTGACTTGTAACACCATTTTTAGTGAATTATGTTTGAAGAAATACAATCCTTAGTTGACATAGGAATACTTTGGACTTACAGACAGGGAAAGAGTGCTGCTGGAAAGGAGTTACCCATTGGGAAGGCTAAAGGTATAAGTCCAGCTTGGGCATGAACCCCAGTTGAACATTGAGCAGGCTCCCCAAAGCAAACTGAGAAACCTATCTCCATTGTCACATTTCTTACAGGCAGCAGGTTGCTGATACGTCCCCATCAGCTGGTGATCAGCATTGAAATCTCAAATGCCCACAGGAGTCCTCTTTCGTCCTTCCTCACCCCACTCCTTGGCCTTGCTTCCCATTTCCACTAGAGAGTATCTTGCCTTATTGCAGTCAAGTGGTATCTGAGAACTAGGGTGGGACTGGGCAAATCATTTCATGGCTGTGGGCCTACTTTATCTCATTCAAATAGGGTGGTGCTCTAGAGCCTTCAGAACATTCTATGATCCTATGAATTTGTGAACTCAGGACACTCCTTTGGAAAATCCTGTACCATGAAATGAAACTCATATTTATATAAGTCCACGACTAACTGCTCCTAGAACCAGAAAATTAGACAAGTAAATGCCTCACTTTCTCTGAGCCTTAGATTCCATATATGAATAGTTAGGAGAAAAGAGCCCTAATATTTCTTATTGAAGAACTCCATAGATACTCAAATACAATGCTTGAACCTCAGTCTAATATAGCTCTCAAGCACTGGGTACTTGTTAATGTCTGGATTCCTTCAAGTTATAGTCTGTTCAGAGCAGCCATGCATTGATCATCTGAAAGGAGTCAGGCAATCATTGCCTAAAGTACTTTGACTAAAGTACTTCCCAATGTAAATTTGTTCATAATCCACCCCATCCCTCACTTTCTTCACAGTAATCATTTCCTTTAGCTCAGAACATAGTTCATTTCATGCCTCCCCTCACCTAAATATAAGTTTCACAAAGACAAAGATATGTCATGTGTTGCTTTATTCCTGGTGCTTAAAACAGTTCCACACACTTGGTCAGTGCTCAGTAACCATCTCTTGAATGAACAAATAAAAATGTTATCTCAGACTTCACATTCCCCAGTGAGAGTTGATTTTATCTTTATTTTATACTTGAAACTGAGGCTGGGAGAAATCATGTAATTTTCAAGATTGCCCAACTAGTAAGGGACAGCGGCGGGATTCAAGCCCAGGGCTTCTAGTACATCTGCCTTCGGCGACATCCATCTGCTTCTCCTGCCGTTTGCAGTGCTTTTGAATGTGATCCTCACCAGTTCTGTGTGTCTTGATCATGACACAGATTGGGTACTACATCTGCAGGAGAGATGACCCCTGTGTTTCTGGCCCATCTCTCTGCAAGGTTGGGAGCAGGCCACCATAACCAAGTGAATACCCCTAAGTATCAGACGTTTGTGAAGGTGTGTTTAGATATATATTCAGTGGTTTGTTGTTTGTTGTTTTTTCTTCAGAAAATCTTTTATGAGCCCTTTAAAACCTGTTTCCTCTCATCCTTTTTTTTTTTTTTTGGCAAGCCAGTGAACCATGGCTCATGTTAAGGTTGTATAAACTCCTCCACTAAATGAGTGGAAGTGGTTGACTCAATTCTGTGATTTGCTTTTGTGTGATCTGTTTCTGGTAAGCAGTGCTTTTTTTTCTTTTAATTCTAGTCTGTTGTGTGCATATTTACATAACAGTCTTCTTTTGTTTTCTAAAAGTACAAAAGGCCAGAGAAGAGACTGGAAAGCCATGAGGAATAAAACCTTTGAAATGTCAAGTACACATCAGCAGCTGGGGGACAGGGTTGGACCCAGAGACATTTCAGACAGTCCGCGGTAGCTCTTGGACACTGCTGTCATTGAGGATGAATGGGAGTGACATCATCTCTCCTGATGCAGTGAGGGGAATGAGATATTCCATAGAAGAAACGTTGTAAATCCTTGCAATTTATATTCAGCATCAATATGTTCGTTTATTTATTTTAGCAATATTTTTAAAAATTTAGCTTCTTTGAATTAAAAAAAAAATCTGGTTGGGGCAGAATATTCTGACCATATTCATTTTGATAGGTGTGTGTGTATGTTAACAATTTTGGAAAATAGTCGAGTACACTGAGAAAACAGGATCCATCCTTCCTTCAGTAACAATAGGAACATTTTATGTGTCCCTCTGTAAGCGTCTAAGTGTGCACGATTTTTGTTTGCTTGCTTCTGGGGTTAAATGGCCTCAAACTAGTCAAGTTTCTTGCGTCCTTTTGGCTTTTGAAATAATGTTTCTGGCAACTCTCTTACTGTGAGTTGTCAGTGGTTGGTTTTGGATGCTGCTGGGCATTGACTGTAATAGTAGGCTTCTCTTCCACTGTATTTACTCCTCTCCTGCCCTGCACCCTGACTTAATTAGCTATTTCTACTTTACTATGAGCTGGTTAACAAGTAACTACGTTTATAAACATATTAAATTAATTAATGGAGGGATTGTGAAAGATTTTTTCAATAAAATACTATGTAGTGTTTTAAAACAGTAACAAAATTGATTCTATGTACTGTACTTGAAAATCAGTCACATTTACACACTCACTTCTTATGCTGGGTTTTCTAGTACTAAATTCTTATTTATTTCCTTGTTCCTGGCAATTGTCCAGATAATCGAGATCACATCTTTTCATTTTTTCTTTATACATATAAAAGTTAAAATTTTTATACCAATTCTTTTATTTTCAAATCAAATACTACCTTAGGCATACATTTATTTACTTAAAATGGTTTATATTTACATTTTTATTAATAATTTATATGGAATGACATAATTCTAAAATTATGTTAACTTTATGCCATATAATCTTATTTATTTGAATAACATGGAGAAAAATCCAATCTGAATTAGCAAAAAGCAAAATATAGAGTTATTTGAAGAGCAGGTAGATATTTTATTCCCCTTGGGTCTCTGAGATAAACAATGCTAAAACCTTGGTGTTTTTACTACCACATTTTTTTTCCTCATCAGTATTATTACATTAAGTAATATGTGGTAGCCAAGACAGCATAGTCTGGTTTTGGAGCTTGTGTGAATGAATAAGATAAAAATGACTTATAATTAGCATATAATTATATATGCTATAGATAGATAAATAAATCTATAATTTATATGTAGACTAGAAGCCCGGTGCATGACATTTGTGCACTGGGGAGGGGTGTCCCTCAGCCTGCCTGCACCCTTTCACAGTCCAGGACCCCTTGGGGGATGTCCGCCTGCCAGCTTAGGCCCGCTCCTGCCATGGGAAGCGGGCCTAAGCCAGCAGTCAGCCATCCCCCGAGGGGTCCTTAGCGCTGCTGCAGAGGCAGGAGAGGCTCCTGCCACCGCCGCTGCACTCGCCAGCCATGAGCCCAGCTTCTGGCTGAGTGGCACTCCCCCTGTGGGAGCGCACTGACCACCAGGGGGCAGCTCCTGCATTGAGTGTCTGCCCCCTGGTGGTCAGTGCACATCATAGTGACTGGTCATTTCGCCATTTGGTCAATTTGCATATTAGCCTTTTATTATATAGGACTAGAGGCCCAGTGCACGAAATTCGTGAATGGAGGTGTGTGTCCCTCAGCCCAGCCTGTACCCTCTCCAATCTGGGACCCCTCAAGGGATGTCCAACTGCCTGTTTAGGCCCGATCCAGGTAGGATCGGGCCTAAACGGACAGTCAGACATCCCTCTCACAATTTAGGACTGCTGGCTCCCAACTGCTTGCCTGCTTGCCTTCCTGATTGCCCCTAACCACTTCTGCCTGCCAGCCTGATCACCCCCTAATCACTCCCCTGCCAGCCTGATTGATGCCTAACTGCTCCCCTGCCAGCCTGATTGCCCCTAACTGCCCTCCCCTGCAGGCCTGGTCACCCCTAACTGCCCTCCCTTGAAGGCCTGGTCACCCCTAACTGCCCTCCCCTGCAGGCCTGGTCCCCCCCAACTGCTCTTCCCTGCAGGCCTGGGTCCCCCCCAACTGCCCTTCCCTGCAGGCCTGGTTGCCCCCAACTTCCCTCCTCTGCCAGCCTGGTCACCCCTAACTGCCCTCCCCTGCAGGCTTGATCACCCCCAACTTCCCTCCCTTGCAGGCCTGGTCCCTCCCAACTGCCCTCCCCTGCTTGCCATCTTGTGGCGGCCATCTTGTGTCCACATGGGGGCAGACATCTTTGACCACATGGGGGCAGCAATCTTGTGTGTTAGAGTAGTGGTCAATTTGCATATTACTCTTTTATTAGATAGGATAGAGGCCTGGTGCATGGGTGGGGGCCAGCTGGTTTGCCCTGAAGGGTGTCCTGGATCAGGGTGGGGGTTCCCTTGGGGCACTGGGCAGCCTGGGCGAGGGGCCTGTGGTGGTTTGCAGGCCAGCCACGCCCCCCGGAGACCCAAGCAGAGGCCCTGGTATCTGGGGTTTATTTATCTTCTCTAATTGAAATTTTGTAGCCTGGAGCGGAGCCAAGCCTCCTACTCACTCTGTGGCCGCAGCCATTTTTGTTGGGATTTATTTATCTTCTATAATTGAAACTTTGTAGCCTTGAGTGTAGGCCTGGGCCAGCCAGGGCAGCAAGGAAGCTTGGCTTCCTCCATTATCGGGGAAACCCAAGCCTCCTGCTTGCTGCAGCTCTGTGGCTGCAGCCATCTTGGTTGGATTAATTTGCATACTCGCTCCTGATTGGCTGGTGGGTGTGGCTTGAGGGTGTAGCAGAAGTGCGGTCAATTTGCATATTACTCTTTTATTAGATAAGATATGCAATCTGTATATAGGTATAGAGTCCATTATATAGAATTTACCTCCTTGATGACTCATAAAATGCTCAACTGAATTCTATTCTTTTAGTTGGTTGAAAACTCCCCATTTTTCATAGTTAATAATCATAATTTACCCTATGTCCACCTCATCCCAAATTATAAAAATATAAAGTGTTTTATTGCTGACAATTTTTGCTTCTTTCCCCTTCCCCATCCACCTTTTCTATTCTTTATTAATCAAACCCTTGTTTATGAGTTGGACTTACTCTGCTGTGGGGAGCTGTGAAACAGAATGGGTCTCCTCCATCAAGTCCATGACATCAGGGTCATACTTCTAAATATGGCAACTCACCCCAAGCATACATTTCTTTCACATCAGTCCTCAAAATAAAGGTGGCAGAAGTACCAGAAGAAAAATTGCAAAATCTTCTAGAACATATCACATCCCCAATTGAAGAAATATCATTAAGAAACCAATCAAATGATCTTGCCATTTTGCCCAAAACACAAAATTGAGTTGCCCAGTGACGGCTCTTTTGCAGTGACATAGGTTGCCTTCCTATTCACATGCGCCCCCAGGCTATGCTCTCTGTCTTGGGGGATCTCCTGTCCACAGGACTCCAGTGTTTGTGGTAGTGTGGATTCCTTCTATCCCTAAAGGCCATGATCCCATAATTCCTCATCCCTATCCCACAATCTCACAGTAGCTTTCGAGACACTTTTAGGACATGTTCTCCAAGGAAATAACCTCCACACGAGGAGTCCTGGCTCTGTGTTTTCATTAGATGTTCTTGGGGCAGTGCCAGAGTTCTTCTGCTTGTTTTCTGTAAAGGCCACTCAGACATCTTCTTAGGCTAATTCCCACTAAGATGATGTATTTCCCACATTTACTCAGTGTCCATTCTCTTTCAGCAGAGCAAAACTGTACATTATTGATTAAGCAGGCATCCTAACCCAGCTGTTTCATTAAGTGTTCTCTAGAGGGTAACTGGTCCAGATCCTCCCTTCTTTTTAAAATAATTTAATTTAATTTTTATTGCTTCTGAGAGAGAAAAAAAACACCAATTTGTTGTTCCACTTACTTATGCATTCATTGGTTGATTCTTGTCTGTGTCCTGACCGGGGTTTTACCCGTAATCTTGGTGTATTGGGATGATGCTCTAACCAACTGAGCTACCCGGCCAGGGTTTCTACATCACGTTCTTACATAGCCCTTTCATATCTCCACAAGGGGAATGCAAAAGAAAACATGGGGTTTCATCTCATGGTTTATTACAGCTATAATACAAATGTAGAAGCTCTGCCTTATTAAATATTCTTGTTCAGAACATTGCAAATTACTTTACAAACATGACTGGTTCGTCCCTTTTTTATCATCTATGGCCTTACACAAAAGCCCAACAGAGTGAAGTGGTTTGTTCCTGTGAAATAAAGGGTGTACACACATGGCAACCGTCCACGTTAGTGTAAAACAAAGCCTATCTTTCTACACAATGTAAGAAACAGGCAACTGAAAGTTTTTAACTTCCTGGGCCTTTGGGAGGGAACTAAACAATTCATTGCTAACCTAGTTTTCCCAAGATGTTGCTTCTTCCTTTCACTGACTGACAGATTCCTTGTGTACCAGACTGTGCCAGCCCCTGCTGAACTGGGAAATCCAGTACCATTTTCATGGACATTATTGAACTTTAACATTGTCTTACAAGTACGCCCTCCCTTCAGTGTTGGAAAGTATACCCTATCATTTTACACCTAGTGAATTAGAACCTGCCAGTTCTTCCTTACAGTTAGAAAGTCGGTGGTCAGTTATCTATTTTAACTCGGGTTAGTTGTTGATGTTACTATATTTAAACACCTGTATTTCTCTCCTCAGAAACTACCAATAGTCTTATTGTGATTGGTAGACTGCAAAATACGTCCCACATCGTGTTTCTGTCACACCCTGGGCATGCACAGAACCCACACCAATCTCTTGGGGCTCTGGATTTCAAACCATATTTGACCTTTGAGATCTAAGTTAATGTATTATTGGCAAAAGAAAATGTATTATTAAAAAGAATAGGATTAGAGAGGCTTATAATAAAGACTTGTAACACTTCTTGGACCTCAGATATGTCTTATAGAACAAAATGTTTATGAGCTAAGTGTAAATGAATCAGAAACATACGCATCAAATTTCCCTTAAAATGCAAAAGGACTGAAAAATTAGCAGAAAAGTGGTCTGACAAAAGGTGTGCTTTGAATTTCACTGAACCCAGAGTATTTGAAATGCATTTTAAGAAACTTGACAAACCCAAACTGTGACTAGATTTCCCCTTTGCTGATCTCTTATTCCCTCAATATCTCAATTGAGAGGTCAGTGGTTAAAAATGGGAGACAAAAGTCCTAAGGTTTATTTTTTAAAAGGGCTTTGTGTCATGCTGTTATGTAACCAGAATGGGGAATTAGAATTTGGCTTTGAAGAGTGCCTCTGCCCCTGTGATTTTACGTCTCTCATGCTTCCCTTTATAATTGTTTTCTCAGGTTCGCACCTTCTGCTCCATCTCCTCACCACATCAGTCCCCGGCGAGTTCCAGCTCCTTCTATAATGCAGAGGACACAGCCTCCCCATACCCAGCAGTCCTCAGGATCACACCTGAAGTCTTACCAGCCGGAAACAAACTCTTCTTTTCAACCAAATGGAATCCACGTCCATGGTAAGCGAGGAACAGTCAGTCCCTTGAGTTTTGAAAAAGATGTTGCTTTTAATCAAGTCTTAGTTACCAGTTGTGGGTTTTAAATGTTCTGTTCTACACCAGGCTTTGGCTTTTAGGAATGTCCTCTAAAATTTCACACTTAATCAGCTTGAAATCTTATAGGATTTTCTTGGCTTTGGCCCTAAGAAGGTATGACTTACGACACCCCGGAGTGGTCAGCCTAAGGTGATGGTCCATTTATTGACCCAGCACTTTAACACCTCATGGATGGGCCTTAACAGTGACATCTTTTTTTTCTAAACAATAAACAGTCATGTAAAATGGAGTCCTTTTGCCCCTATTCCCATATGCCTAGATCCTCTCCATCCTGCAGGACCCAGGTGAAATGACACCTCCTCTCTGAAGCCTTCCCTGATCTCCTAGCTGGACTTTATGTCTCCTGGTTCTAAACCCTGTTTTCATATCACCTGTATCTCAAACAGTACTTAGGCTCTCTCTCCCTTGTGATTTACTTCTCTGTGAGTAGAAGATGTCTTCACTATTACTGTGGAAACTTCCTTCTGAGGTCAGAATTTTCTGGCCCATTGTTATTTCTCTTAGCGAACTTAGCACATGTCCTAAACACACACAGATACTTGATAGGTGGATGAAGGAAGAAGAGGGAAGGAAGGCAAGAGAAATCACGATGGTTTTCAAAATGTGCAGGTCTTATGGTTAACTCAGAACATACATGGAGAACTAAGTCTTGCTGAACTTCTTTTCTCTATTTAAACCCATTTTGCTGACTCAAACAGATATCTTAAGTGAACATCCATAGAAATGTGAATTGTCAAATCATTTAAACTCACACTATCCATAGCTATTTACTTCCTGTGGACATTTGGACCTTCTTATATAAGCAGAAGAGACATTGTCCATTTAGATAGAGTGTTTTAGCTTCTGAAAACTACGGTCTTCTTCATCTGCCTCTTGCTGATTCCTGAATTTGCTTCATATGAATTTTTACTTGAAATTAACGGGTGGTGTCCCTAAGCAAACCTAAAGCAATATTCAGATTTAATGTGATTAAGTGTGAGTGATTTCCGAAGATAGCAGAATAAAGCAGCACTAAGAAGCTAGGGTTGGGCAAGAACTTCAATGTAAGGGGAGGGACAGCTGAAGAGGAGTCAATGTGGAGACAGTGGCAGGCTGGACAGAGGGAATGACCTTGAAAAGCCTCTGGCTCAGCACTCCATCCATTTCTTCTCCCCTCTTCCCGAGTATAGTCACACAAATCCACTATTCACCAACAAAACTTGGGCTTCCATCATTCTTTGGGTCTGTGGTAATTTTTTCCTTCTTCTGTTGGTAAATTTCTTCTAAAGCCTATTTATTCAACAAGAAATATTTCTTTTTAAAAAATACATTTTTTATCGATTTCAGAGAGGAAGGGAGAGGGAGAGAGAGATAGAAACATTAATGATGAGAGAGAATCATTGATCGGGTGCCTCCTGCATACCCCACTGGGGATTGAGCCTTGACTGGGAATCTAATTGTGACCTCCTGATTCATAGGTTGATACTCAACCACTGAGCCACACTGTCCGGGCAAGAAATATTCCTTGAGTGCTTACTAGGTGCAAAGCAATGTGTGTGTCAGAAATACAGAGCACTCTCCTTCCTTTTGGAAGGGGCCTCCCAGCTCAGATGAGGAGCTTATCTAATAGGGGAGATCCAGGTCCCCTGTGCTGTGAAGCCACCCTCACCTGCAGGCAGGAGGTGAACAGCATGAGTGGGCTTTGTGGGACACAGAATAAGTCATTTTTCCTAAGACACACAATTTTTACCTTCACTTTAACATCACTGAAATCTGAACAGATCTCAGTCAGTGGCATAATATAGTAGGCCATGATTTTTCTTTCTTGTGCTCTGTAGAATTATGGAGCCTTTCACAGTCAATGGTGTCAGGGTTCCAGTGACATGCAGCAAAACACACTTTGATTACAACTGTGAAACACATTTTAAAATTTCAAAATTTAACCTATGTGTAGATTCGCAACCCACAGGTTGAGAACCGCTAGCAGGGTCACCTAAGACCATTGGAAAACACAGATATTTGCATTGTGATTCATAACAGAAGCAAAATTACAGTTATGAAGTAGCAATGAAAATAATTTTATGGTTGGGGGTCACAACATGAGGATCTGTATTAAAGGGTCATGGCATTAAAAAGGTTGGGAACCACTGGTGTAGAAGAAAAATTGGAAGGAAATTCTCCAAAACATTAACAGTTCCTTTCATCACAGTGGTAGGATAATAGGTGATTTTTTTCCTCTTTTTTTTTTTCTTCTTTTTTGCTTTCTACAGCAATTTTAAAAGGGATTTGGGGATTAAACAATTTGAATTCAAATACCAGTCTACTCGACTGTGTGACTCTGGACAAATTATTGAGCCTCAGTTTACATTCATTAGATGAGGAGAGCCTTATCTACCTTCTCTTATCAGTTGTTATGAGGATTCAACAAGAAGAGAAATTTAATCTTCTTCCTTTTAATCTTTTATTTTCTTTATTAGACTCTTTAAGGATAGGGATAATTTTGTAGCCCTGGGGCAAGCATAATACTTGGTGCAAAGTAGGCACTTAGTAAATATTTACTGAATAAGTGAATAACACAAATGAATAATGAAACAAGGGACACAGAGAATGGATCTACCTTATTATTTTGCCCTGCAGCTTGGCAAAAGGCTCTTACCTCACATTTCTCTTTTTTAGTTGTCAACTTGAATGTTTTTTAACTTTAACTTTTTCATTGTTAAAATTCCCGTGGTCAATGAGAAACTGCTCACAGCAGCCCTAAAAGGAAACACATATGACAAGCCTTTCTAGAAAAGATCAGAATCTAGTTATGCAAATTGGGAAATCTTGACTTCCTCTCAGAAGACCAGCAAGTGGCTGAGTTTGCAAAGGGAGTATCCATGCATTATCTCCTGGGCCACTGCTAGGAATTTAAGGGATAAGGATTCAGATGCACATGTACTTCCTCCTTAAAGTATTTTTCTGGAAATGTTTTTTTGGAACTTCCTAGGCACAGGTATTTCTCATCTACTCCTCCTTAGGGTAAAGACCAAATTGATCAAATAATTTTCAAGTGGGTGAATCAGTGCTGGGAATAAGAGAAGAGAGACTTCTAAATGAGTTGCCTTTTTTGGCCACGCCTTTCAGCTTTGGCTGGACTAGTGGGCTGGATAGCATTATACAGCATCTTAATAACAAGGAACTTCAGCCCCTTATATAACTAGATTTTTAAAGCCCAAGCAGTGCCAGGGTTGTTAACATGATAGCTATAGTGAGTTTTTATTGTCTCTTTTACGAAATGCATGGCTTTAATCAGCATCATCACCCCCATCCTCTCTGTACTCCCTGCAGTAGGTAGAGGTCAGAGGAAAATGTCATCACTGTACTAGTATTTTTAGAGATGGGAACTGATACATAGAAGAGTATGAAATGTCTAGGCATTGCTGCCTTAGCAAATCACAGGCATCTTTAATAAGAGGTCTACATTTTCAAGCCATGTACTTAATCTATGTGTTTCTAAGTCAAAGGAAACAAAATACATATGTATTTATATCTTTCCACGGAAATATCCCCGTATGTAGATGCTGTTGCATTACATAGATCCATGAAAGGTGAGAACTCAGAGGGCCTTTGTTCTTACAGATAAAGAAGGGAGTGAGGTCCATTGAGTTTTCTTCATTCAGGCTAATTTAAACAGAGCTTAGATGTTGTGTGTTCAATGTATATTTTTATTGAGTCATGTTTTGTAAAAGGCATAATTTGAAAATATTAATAGCACCACTTTTTCAAGTTTTCTCACCTAGTGAGTGACCTAGGACCAGGGCACCATTTTGTTGGTTGTGCATCCACTTTATTCATTCATATTGCTTTCATTAGCAATGTGGATAAGGTGTCACTGTTTTTAATGTTTGCACATTTAAAGCATCCATGGGTCTCTGTTTGGGTAGTATCTCCAAGACAACTTCTTGGTACATCTTAGTCTTTTATTTTAGATGTAAACACAAGAACAACTCTTTCCAATCATGTAAGCTTGTTCTTCAGCCTTTTCTTTCTCTTTAGTACTGTTCTCTTGTCTGGGCAAGCTTCAGAATCTTGCTGGGATTAGTTGCCTGAGAGTTGATATTTGTATATTTTGTTGTGGTGCTAATGGATAATGTCTTTGTAAATGCCCTATTCACTCCAGGCTGTGAGAATGCCATGGGAATGTCTAGAACAGCATTTCCACAACCTTCCTGCTTCTGGATTCATCAAGGAGAGGCCAAGTTCAATTCAGCAAGTGTGTGTTGGTCACCCACTTTGTGCCAGGCAAACATGAATGTCATTTAATCAGTGCACTGGGATACATGCAATAACTGAAGGTATCAGAGGAAGGTACTAGAGAAGGGTTCGTAGAGGTAACTCTTGAATAGGGTTCCAAAGATAAATAATTCATTGGGTAGGCCAAGTGGAGAGAGGCATTCCAAGCAGGGGGTAGCAAAGTGCACAGGCAAGGACACAAATGACAGCATTGTGCATGCCTAGAGAGAAGAGTGAAGGGAAATTTGTGTCTGGTTGGAATGCACAGGTTAAACTGTGGGGTAGAGGGGCAGGAGGCTGGGGAACCAGCAAGGCCAACTCATAGAGGGGTTTGGGGCCATGCTAAGTGTAATGCTATTGAGTGAAGAAGCTAGCCTGGTATTTTAGGAAAGTCAGCGAGGGTATTGTGTAGGGGATAGAATGGAAGAGGTAGGAACATTACATCCTGACTGTTGAGATTTTATTGGACTGCATGTATAGAACACCCAAACAATAGTTCAGCTCACTCTGATACAACTGGTAAATAGAGAAATAAATGATGCCAGAATAATGTAGAATTAAGTTTGTGCATGCAGTCTTTCCTAGGCAAGACAAGCTGGAATAGTGAGAGAAGAAAATGAAAGCCCTCAGCCTAGCTGCTGCACAGGCAGGAACCCTGTAGCTCTCTTTTAATAAAATTTGAAGGGCATGACCCCAGGGGCTCTCTCCTCAGAGAGCTGCACACCTGGCCTTGCACAGCTCTCAGCCAATGGCAGGTCACAGTCCTTCCTAAGTGCTGGTCTCTTACCTGTTGTCTCAGTTACTGCAAGCCAGCGTTTTCAGTTGGCACTTCTGTGCATTTTTAATAACCACTGAGGAGCTTCTAGCCCCACAGAATTGGATGCCCAAATTCTCTCTTGATCATTTTGTCACTGCTATAAGTTAGATTTTAAAGATTTTGAGTGGTCTGACCCAATCCTAGTTTTCCAAAAGAGCCTGTTATTTGTAACTAGAGGCCCAGTGCACGAATTTGTGCACAGGTGGGGTCTGGCCAGGGCTGTCGGGTGGGCCGGCCAGGGGGAGGGGCTGTGGGCAGTTGGCCAGCAGGCCCTGCCCCTGATCGGGGTAGGGGGGGCAGTAGGGGGTGGGACTGACCAGGAGGGCGAGGCCATGGGAAGTTGGTTGGCTGGCCCCGCCCACTGGCCTAACTACTGGTCAAGGGGACAATTTGCATATTAGCCTTTTATTATATAGGATTATTATATAGGATATGCATTTGTACAGAGCACAAGACTTTTCAGGATTTGTTTACCCTGATATAGTAGCAGCATGGAAGATATCTAACAGTAAACGGTGCAGGGTGGAGGAGCAGGCCCACAAAGCTAGCAGGGTGCCAGCCTCCTCCCAGCTTTCTGCTCTGCCATCCCTAACAGTGGCTTCCATCTTCCTTTCACAGTGGGGATGCTGATACTTTACATATCTTGTCCCAGTTTCAGGCAGCAAGGAAGGAGAAGAGTGAAGGACAAGTGTACTCTGAGCTCGGTCCCATGGCTGCCCTCATAGGCAAGGGAATCAGATGTTTTAGTGCATTGCCATGCTTAACGAAATTGAGGGTATGTTACTAATGTTTACTGGATAGGCACACTGCAGGGTCTGCCAGATGTTCTCTGGGATGGTTTTCTAATCTGAAAAATGGAACCATCTCATGCATCCATTCACACTGATTGCCTCTTAGAAATCAGTGGTAAAGCTTAGAGGTATCTTTCTGAGGGTTCTGCCCCATTTTATGTCCTTAGGCCCCATTCTCTTAGGTTTTTATACTTTCCACTGCCTACTCTTGTTTTCACCCCTCTGGACTTGCAGGCTGCCAACACAAAGATTTCCATCATCCATGGTCCAGTCATTAGATTTCATTAGGAAAACACCATGAGGCTGCCTCCCCAGCCTGAGCCATTTGATATCAAGGCAGCAGCAGTGGGAAGTGGGAGCCTTCTCTGTTGGTCCTGGCTCCTGTGGTTCATAAGCTGTGTGTCTCATGATTTAAAGCATGCCCTGCCTGCAGGCCCCAAAGAAGCAGGCCAGTTCACTCCCAGGCAATGGTGGCATTTTCCACTTTGGTGTGGAGCAGTAAGCCTGTCAGCCAAGTTCAAATTGACTGCATCTTGAAACAAAAGGTTTCCAGCCACCAACAGGCCTCTAAGAACAAAACACGTAAATGGTTTGTCCTACCCACCAGCCAAACCACCTTTCAGGCTGAAGAAATCTCAGAGCATTGATACTTAAGTGGAAGGAGGTGGCAGGTACAAGTCTAACTTCTTCCTGGGTTGTGGGCTGTTTGCTTACAGTGATTGTGCAATGGTACTTTTCAGAAAGAGCCCTATGGGTCATAGCCACAGCTGATCTCATTTCTGGGAGTTTATAGTGTTAACTGTGGAAAGGTTATTTTTTTTAAAGGCAAATTGCAGAGACAATAAACATACTCTCCCTTCACAGGAAACTTAGTCACATCTGCATATGTGAGGTTGAGAAATGGTGAAGCAGTAAACCTAGAAATGACATTGCTTACAACTGAAGCATGTGTCACAACTTCCCCTCGAAACTCAGGAAGACAAATGAGATTGATTGTAAATCCACAGTCTAATATTCTCCACTGAGAAAGTTGTGACATTTTCATAAGAGGAATGAGCCAATGAATGTGCTTCATGTTATTACGATGTTATCATCAGCAGTCACAGTCAGGAATGATTTTTGGTATCAGCCACGGTGTTATTAATGCTTATATAGTACTAAGGATTGATGATTAAATCCAGAGACTTTCTTAATTACTCTTATACACTTAATTACTAAAAGATTATCCCAAGAGCAGTTTTATGGAACTAGTACTTGAAAAAATCTGACAGTGTGCTACTTATATCAAAGCAAAAGTTAAATTTAGGTATGTGTTCCGGTTCCAGTCAGCATCTGTACAAGCTGGGTGTTGGGTGAGAGCCATAAGATGGTCATAACCAGAAAGGCTGATTCAGTGATTGATTTTGGAATGACTGGACTGTGAATAATCTACATATGTAGTTAAGCATTTGCACATGCAAGCACACACACAGAGAGATTAAACCCATGTATCAGTAAGGATATTAAAGATGACTGACTGACTCAACCAACCATAACTAAATTATAAGTTTCCTCAGAGCAGGGACTGGATCCTCCCTTAATGCTTTGCACATAGTAAGTGCTTAATAAATGTTTAGTGAATACACATGAATGAATAGAAAGAAGGGGAGGAGCCCTAACCGGTTTGGCTCAGTGGATAGAGCGTCGGCCTGCGGACTGAAGGGTCCCAGGTTCGATTCTGATCAAGGGCATGTACCTTGGTTGCAGGCATATCCCCAATAGGGGGTGTGCAGGAGGCAGCTGATCGATGTTTCTCTCTCATCAATGTTTCTAACTCTCTATCCCTCTCCCTTCCTCTCTGTAAAAAATCAATAAAATATATTTAAAAAAGAAAAGAAAGGAAGAAGGGGAGGAGAAAGAGAGCCATTTTCCCTCATGGCTTCTTAGTCGGACTGGCGGAGCCAGCCCTCAACAAAGCTATGACCTAGAACCAGATTTCCATGGCCTCTCTTTTCTGGGCACTTCCTCCGATTTCCAAGCCCTTCGCTTTAGATGTCCAGTTCTTACAAACTACAGACTTCTCTTTAGAGGAAATAGGATGATCTGATGATTCTGTAGGACGCCTTCTGATAAGTATTTGCATTTTAAGGGGATACATGAAACACACCTAGCATTGAATGTCTGGTAGTGAAGCTCTGTGCAGTGGCAGCTCTGCGCACGAGGTGTTTTAAGGCATTCCCCTGTTCCCAAAAGCACTTCGAAGTTTTCACAGCTTTCCCAGCCACTAGCTGATATACTCTCACATTGGTCATATTATCTCAGAAGAGGATGTTTCCAGAAGAGGAATTTTGACTTGCCCAAGGTGATGTAGGAAGACAAACAGTGAGCTGTACAAAAATAAAGAAGACTTTGGTCAGGCACATATGCCTGGAATCCTATGAGCAAGTCATGCAATGTCCTGAGTTTCCTGAATCTAATAGGGGTAGTAGTGCTTCTCCTTCAGAGTTGGTATGAGAATGAGAGAAAGTGCCTGGCCCACAGTAGGTGCTAAGTGCACTACATCTATTATTAGTGTTGTTATTTTTCTCCTGTGTACCAGATACTGTATGTTCTGCATACACCCACTTAGGTTGTTTAACCCTTGAAAAACATTAATAAAAGTATCAGTAAACCCAAGTCGCATACCTAGTGAGTATCAAAGCTGGTTTTCTGAGCACCGTCTGACCCCAAAGCCCACACTCATTCTCCTCCATGATTGTGCTTGTAGACAGTCCTGTGGAAGTTTTTTGTTACTTGGGAATTATTTTTGAGGTTAAGTGTGGAACCATTAAAGATGGGGTTTCTTACAGGACTAAGTGTTGCTAGCAATACAAGTACTATGATTCACAATTTCCCACCAACTGCTTGATCTCGTGTCTTGGCACAGATTGCTGAAAATCTTTGTGTTGTTGTGTTTTTTTTTGTCTGTGTCAGCAAGTGTGGTGAATGCTTATCATGGAATTTCTCATTAATCCTCACAACAGCACTATAAAGAAGGCATTATTTACTCCCATTTTACAGATGAGGAATCTGAATCACTAAAACATTAAGCAACATGCCCCAAATTTCTTCATCTTGAAATGTTGGAGCTGGAAACGGTACCCAGGCCATCTGGCAGCAGAATCTGTGCTCTCCGCCAGTGGCTGTGCCGCCACTGTCCTTTTAGGGGAGGCAGTGCCCACTCTCTATCTGTCCCCTGTGGGGGTTCCCAGTGGGTGTCCCCAGTGGGTATGTGTGTGTGTTCATCCTCTCATGTGCTATGTTTACTGAAACACATGCATGGGGGAGCTGGCCAGGGTTACCATGCTCTCAGCACCACCCTTAAGTACACTTTAAATTTCATTTTTACTTTTTAAATTAAAAAAAAAATTTTCCTGTTTTTAAATGCTTAGGGTACTTGAATATAAAGAGTTTCAGTTACCTCCCAGCCTTATGCTCACCTCAATTTCACTGCCCAAAGGTAATGGCTATTAAGATAAGTGAGTACTTTTGCAGATCTCTGCAAATGCTTACAGAAATGAAATGAGTGTGTATATGTCCTTACATATACTTGTATGTATATTTGAACATACCTGCATACCCTGTTATAAAAATGGCCTCACATTCTATATTTTATGACTTACATTTTTTTAACTTAATAAGATACATGCTTTTGCTTTATAGGTCAATGTATATAGATCAACTCCTTTTAAAAAAAATTGTATAGTACTTACAGGAACATAATCATTTCCACATTGATAGACATGTATATCTTTATTATTTGCTTTTACTAACAATGCTATGTTGAATGTCCTTATGTATGTACTAGAGGCCTGGTACATGGATTTGTGCACCGGTGGGGTCCCTCGGCCTGGCCTGTAGGGAACGGGCCAAAACCAGCCTGGTGCATGGATTCGTCCAGGGCGTGTCCCCCCTGTCTCACCCAGTCCCAATCAGGGCTGATCAAGGAGGGACCCTGGAAGGTTGGCTGGCCAGGCAGAGACCATGGGAGGGCTCCAGGATGTGTCTGGCCTGTCTCACCCAGTCCTGATCGGCCAGACCCCAGCAGCAAGCTACTCTACCAGTGAGGGTGTCTGCCCCCTGGTGGTCAGTGCACATCATAGTGACTGGTTGAACGGTAGTATGGTTGGACACTTAGCATATTAGGCTTTTATTATATAGGATGTGTGTGTGTGTGATTTTTACACAAATACTCTCACACATATATATGCTTTGCCTACTTTTTCTAGGAAATATTTCTGAAAGAGCTACTGCTCAATTAATAGGTATGGACATTTAAAAAATATTTTTTTATTGATTTCAGAGAGGAAGGGAGAGGGGTGAGAGGTAGAAACATCACATCAATGATGAGAGAGAATTATTGATTGGCTGCCTCCTGCACACCCCACACTGGGGATCAAGCCTGCAACCCGGGCATGTGCCCTGACCAGGAATCGAACCATGACCTCCTGGGTCATAGGTCAATGCTCAACCACTAAGCCACACCAGCTGGGCTATAGGTATGCACATTTTAAAGTTGGATAGGTACTGGCATATATTCCTTCCCAAAGGCAATACCAGACTCTCACCAACAGAGCATTGCAGTTCCCATTTCCCCACATTGGATATTGTCATCATTTTAATTCCTGCCAATTTGTACAGCAAAGTTGTTTTTATTTTTCCTTTCATTGACTATTGTGATTTTCCTGTCAGTTTACTTAAAAACAGAGTGTTTAATGAACATTATTACAGACTTAATGTTTCTTCATTCTTTTGGGGGAAGTAATGATCTGAAACTTAAAAAGTTTAGCCTCTAGTGAGTGCAGCTCTTAAAATCAAGTTAAATATTTCTTAAAATTTTATTTTAGTGACTGTTCCATTGGACTCTTCAAGGATGAACATATTAATGGCAATCTGTGTCTTGTAATTATTGTATTTTTAGCTGAGCTTTCCTTATAAATATGATAAGCAATTGATGGTTTAGAAGAAAAAAATGTGAATAGCTGTGGGTGGAGTTTCCTACAATAAAGGGAAAAATACCTCACACATCAGGAACATCTGGGTTACTGGTAACAAGGCCACTGTGTTAACAAAATAGAACAACAACCAAACACTAGGCCTGGCTTGATCTGTGCCCATTCAGATCATCTGGGCTTAGACTATGTTGCTAAACAATCCCAGTTTCTTAGAATTTCTAGTTGGTTTACTTACAATTGTGAGTGCTCTTTCTGATCACAAGAGTTTTCTTTCTCTAACCAGATTGTTCTGACTAAACTTTCCATTTCATTCTTCTGCAAGGTCTTTGAGACCCAGACCTTATAAGATGCGAGTCTATTGAAATAAAAACATTCAGGCATTTTTCTAGATCATTTGAGTGTAACAACCAACCACTCCCTTCCCTCATTTCACTACCAAACCCAATCTCATATCACATCCCAAAGTAAAAACCTTTTTTTCAAGTTTTTAAATTTCCTCATGATTATGACAAAATGATTCATGGGATCTGAATTAGCCAAGCAGTTACCTAAGGTTTTTTTTTTGCATTGTGGATCTATGTTGATGCAGTGTTTTTATCAATATCACTGATAATACCTACATTTATATTATGAGATATGTTTTATAATTTGCTCTTAAGGACAAAATTTTCATCAGTTTTTGGTTAACTATAAAAAAAACTTTATAGTAAAATATTTGTTGGATAAGTACCTGAATCCTTATTATAACTTTGTGAAGAAAGAAGGAAATATATTTCTGTCCCTATTTAGAGATGAGAGTCAGAGTAGTTGATTAAGTTCCCTGACCTTGGGATGGAAAGAGCACAAGGTGTTCTGTGGATGAGATGAGTTGCTTAATTCTCCTGCCCACTCTTTTTCCTCTAGTTTCAGTGGCCTCACTGGCATTGAACAGAAAAGGGTGGCTTGGAGCAACAAAACCCTCCAGGTCAACTGGACAGGCCCAATCGTGTTTTCATCATCTTTCTTCCATTAAAAAAAGTCAGTGATAGAAAGGGAAGTCACTTTACTTTTCTGAAACTCTGATGGATTATTGTGTATAAGGTTCATAGATCAGAATCTCTGAGCTCAGTTGTGGCTCCCTCACCATCACTATTGTCACCAAAGCCTCTAGCTGTGAGTGTCATTCATTTTTTCATTCTCCATGTTCAGCTCCAATTGGATGCTAACTCTGTACCAGTAGAGAACACATTTAAAAACCCCTGCCTGTTCTGAGCTTATATCTAAGGGGTGATTCTTGCCAAGCCATGCCTTTGAACTCAACAGTGAGAGAGTATTCCTCTTGGTCCATATGTGGGCAGGGAATAATTTGATCTGTTTATTTCCTGTAGCACCTTACCAAATTTTGAGATGCATAATATAAACTTAAAAATCAAGTGTTTGGTGTGCAGTGGAATAAGAGTAAGCAAGAGAGGAAAGACCCTGTAGTCCAGACACAACCACCAGAACATGACCCTCCGGTGGCAGTGGGAAGAAGCCCCCCTAGCTGGAGGGGTGGAGCAGAAACAGAAGGTCATAAATTAGATTGTCCAGATTAGTAGTCCGTGTCCACAAGGTCTAACAATATTTTAAAAAGTTGGTAAGTTTCCTGGAAGCCAGATGAAAGGAGGTGACAGGGATCCTGGGACCCAGTAACATTCTTTAGGTTACACCAGTGCAATGTCCACTCTGGTACCTCAAACCCACCTATATAGATTTCTGTACTCTTTTACTTCAAACCCAGTTTTATCGCAGTATAATATTCTAGACTGTAGATTTTAGAGAGACATAACAGCATGTAACAGGGACTTAAACTATGAGGCAGAGGTTCAGTGGGAAAAGTAATCAAGCTATTGGGGCCCACTCTTTGAGAGATTAGAGTGCTGGAAGATTGTATAACCACAGACTTGGATTCAGAGAAGCAAGAAGTCACTGTGCAGTGGATATAATGTGGGAGTTTGGTTACAGCTAAACAACAGAAGTCTAGGCCACAAGATCAGCATGGGGTCAAAGTAAGACCAATACTTCTAAGTCACTCCAGTAAGGCCCAGTAATTTCACCTTGACCTACAACTTACTTGTGAGAGAAAGGCACTGTGGTAGGAAGGGAAATCATCTTGATCCATACCTGCTTAGAGTATAATTTATGATCACTTTATTAAAACTTTATCTCCAAGAGCCCCATGGTCAGCAGAAAGGGCTGGGGACCAGCCCATGGGGAAGAGGTGCCCATCGGAAGAGCTCTTCTCCCCCATTTCAAATGAAATAAACGTTTTTCTGTTTTTTTCTATCGGGATTTTATTTAGAAAACTTTTAGATGATTGAAAATCATCTGAAGGCGTCCTTAGAGCCTTTCAATCTTTCATATAAGGAATACCTTGTTAAACATGCATCTCTTGGTTTTGAGAATCTATTTTATGTAATCTTAAAATGTGCATTATCGCTGTCAGGATTCACTGAACCATTTTACTATAACTGTATATATCCACACATGACAATTACTGAGACACATTGCAATTAGTTTACTTTGGCAGCTTATCATTTTGAGAATTTGGAAGCCATAGGCCACCACGCATTAGGGTTTTCTGTGGGTTGGGGATATTTAAATGAAAATCAATTACATCTCTTAACCAAGAGTATTTTACACATGCCTTTCTTCTCATGTGGCCTTTTCCCATTTCCTTATGCTCCATTTCTGCACACGCTCTGCCTATTTCCATCTCTTTACTCAAACATGTACAGACACCAGTAGCAGACTCTCTCCCCCTTTCAGTTCCCCACACCCTGTAAATGAGTGTACAGCTCCCAGGGTGAGAATGTGGCTCACAGTAGTACATGTGAGGGGCACAAGAGAAGGGGAGCACCCAGGGTGTTCAGAATGCATCTCCTTGTGGTCTGCGAGCTGGCAGCAGAAGCTCTAGGTGAAAATGGCCTTGCTTCTTGGAAGCAAGTGGACTTTTCTAACTAGAAGTCCTCATGCTGCAGCCCATCTGAGGGCAAGGGGACCAGGCACTTGTTCCAGGGGTCAGCTTCTGAGCCACTATCCTGGGGTGCCTTCAGTAGGCATGCACCCAAGTGGAATTTTAAGGGTTATTATTTCCATTATTTTCCTCTTTCTCAGTAGCTGTTTAAATGTCAGTTGTAAATAGCTCTAGTGCTTTGCAAGCTGGTTCAGTTCTGAGCCCGAAGAAAAATCTGTCTTCTTTACACAGTCTGTGAGCTGTTCCTGCAGCTTCCCCATTTATAGACTCTGTATTAAAATGAGGAGACAGTTTCTCCACTACTAATAGGGAGGAAGCTGAGAGGAGCTCTAACTAGATAAGACCTGGATGATGTTTATGGCCAAGACCAGGAACCAAAACAAATTGTGGCAATTTCACACATCATTTTATTTTTAAGGGTGATAGATTATGAGAGAGAAATTGCTAAAGAATGGCTTATGCCCTGGCCAGTGTGTTTCACTTGGTTGGAGCATGGTCCTGTGCACTGAAGGGTTGTGGGTTTGATTCCTGGTCCAGGCACATACCCAGATTGTAGTTCGATCCTAGTCAGGAGCATGCAAGAGGTAACAGATGGATCGATGTTTCTCTCTCACATCAATGTTTCTCTCTCCCTCCCTCTCTCTTCCTCTCTTACTAAAGTAAAAAAAAAAAAAAAAAAAAAAGGAATTGTTTGTGCACTATACAGAATCTATAAATACTTCCAAAACTTTTCATGGTAATAATGATTGTTGCCATCTATTGAGGGCTTACTACATACCAGGGAATGCACTAGATGCTTTTATAAGTACTGCGCGCTAACCGATTGCGCTACTGGAGCTCCTGCACTAGATGCTGTTATAAACATTCTCATGTATGATGTTTTTCACACCCTATGAAATAGATATTTTAAAAGAAAATGAGGCTCAAGAAAGAAAATAATGTGTTCAGTGACACCCAGTTGGTCAGTGAATCACCCAGGATTCAAACCTAGATCCAAGTTATTTATGCAATGGATAGAAATAAAATAGTAATGAAAACAGAAAGTTGGCCAAAAAAAAAAAAATCTGAAATGTCCCTGTTTCTATTCTTGAGGGTTTTAGAATTTTTCAGTGATCAGGTGATTTCATCAATTGTACTAATTAATTCAATGCTTTCTTCCCTAATGAAAATGTTTGTCCTTTATGAATCTGGCCTTTGATTTGGCAGTGAGGGACCTCAACAAAAATGGCAAGATTTTGTTCATGTTGATTTGGTCCATGAGCTTATTAATCCCTAGTCATCTATGTGAACTATGTCACTAAACAGACCAGGGTTTGGCTCCTAGCTCTGAAACTTGGTAGTTGTGAGGGTTTGGGGAAGTTATTTTAACTTTTCTGTTTCTTTGTATATAAATCGGGGACAATACTACTTATCTCAAAAACTGGTGTAAGGATGATTTTCTATGTAAAATACAGTCCCTTCTCAGAGCAAATCAGTGTTAGTTTTTTTTCCTTCTGACAGAATTTTCTTCATGGTTGGTATAATAACACGAACCAAAACATTCTCTGGAAATGCTGGAGCAAGGGGACTGCAACTGAGAAAGCTCTGAACTCAGTCAGATGTTATAGATGGCCGTTCTAGTTCTGCTGCCCATTTGTTTTAAGATAAAGACTAGATCCATGAATCATTTCAAATTCTAGATGTTTGTAAGTATTAAAGTGGTTATATAAATTTTCCACTTTTCTCTTACTTGCATGGTATTATATAAACAAAGTATTGGCTATAATGGCAAGGGATTCAAAAGTTCCCTCTGCTTCCATCTCTTTGTCTATAAAATGAAAACATTTTAGTCACCTACATATAAGACAGGATGTCAAGATGGCTACCCAAGAAGGAATCTTAAGTGTTTTCTAATACTAAGGTACCATGTGAGTAGGAAGTGTGTGAATCCAGGGCCTTTCCCTGAGTATATTTGAATGCATTTAATCAGACTGAAAAGATGTAACCCCAAAGACCCTATTCTTAGGGCCTTTAGGAGGTTTACCAACAAGTTTACCTGTGTTTTTCTCTTTCATCTCATTGGTTTGTGTCATGACTTACAGAAGGTATTCAGAGGGGCTGGCTCAAAGAGAGTAGGGGGAATCACATAGAGCCGAGAGTAGGAGAAGAAGAAATTAGTGAGTCAAGGGGAGTAGGGTCATATGTCTTCTATATATCCCAATCCCTGAAGCTCTCTGATTTGAGTCCTTCTGTTCATCCCTTGGGCTTATCCATGCCCCTGCACATGCAGCCATCATATGGCTGAGGCCAAAAACTCTACACTTTCCAAAGTAACCAACAAAATTATAGTCTCTGCCAAAAAATAGTCATGAAGCTTGTAAATATACATTCTTCCTTCCACTTGGCTAGCAAACAACTGTACTACCAAGAAGCTTAGGCCCTGCCATCTCTGCCTCTGCCACTGGTCTCTGCTACCCAGGCACAGACTGATCAGCACCCCTCAGCCAAGGCTGGTCCTCAGCAGAGCTGTGAGGTGGCCTCCTAATTATCCCTGCTATCACGAGGCAGGGCCAAACAAAAGGAGCCACGGCCAACACTTCTTAAGAAGTTTTCAGAACACCCAAACTTGTTTCCTTTTCATTGCTTTTTCTCTTCCTACCTGGAAAGAAAAAAGTTGCATCTCTATAGATTCCTTAAAGAAAATTTCCTTTTTATTATCTTATATGTATGAAATTTCCTTTTTATTGTCATTATGTTACTTGGTTTCTCATTTATATGCTTATCTTTCTTTTTCACCTAAAACATACACTCCAAGAAGACATGTATCATGTTTTATTCATCATTGTGTCTCCAGCACTTGAGTAAGTGCTTAGTAAACTGTTGTTGAGTGAATGAAAGCATAACATTGGAATGCTTGTGTTATTAGAAGAATAGAGGAAAGAAAAGTGAAAAGTATCATTTACAGAGTGCTAACTCAGTGCCAGGCTCATGCTGGGCATTTACATGCATCATTTATCTATATATATAAAAGGCTAATATGCAGAGTGTCCCCTCGGGAGTTCGACCGGAAGACCAGGTGTTCAATTGCTTACTATGATGTGTGCTGACCGTCAGGGGGCAGTGCAGACCAAAGGGAGGCCCTGGCTGCAGCCAGAAGGCCATGATTGGCCCTGATCACTGGCCAGGCCTAGGGACCCTACCCATGCATGAATTTCATGTGCCAGGCCTCTAGTCTCTTATAATCCTCTTTAATCTTCACAGTTACGCCATGGAATAGATACTGTGCATACCCCATGTTCCAAAAATACAACAGCAAAGTCAAGGACACACCTTAGTCAGTGTTTCTTCTGAAAGGTCAAGGGAACAGGTTGAACATTACAGTGCTTGGCCGAGAACCCAGAAACAATGCACTCTGATCCCACAGGGGTTGAAGGATTTTCCCATCTGAAGATACCAAGGCATCTTGGGAAGCGAGTGCTCTTAGCATTGTTTCTGAGAACCCTCACAAGGGATCTTGTTAGGCCTGATTGGGCTATAGTCTAGTTGGGAAAGTAGCTAGGGGCAATCTTCCTGATGTTCCACAGGTGGACTTTCTGCATCTATACCTGGTCATCACAGTCCGGACAGTGTCTACCTCAGGAAAGGATCAGCCTCAATTCTGGATGTAGTCCATCCAGCACTGTTATGGTACCCAGAATTTGGTGGTGGTTCCCAGCCTCACCATAAAGGAAAAAATAATTTTTTTTTGCAAAGCCATCTGCTACATAAACAAACCCACTGAGTACATAGCTCCTGACATAGCACTTGACAAGGTTCAGGCTGACAGTATTTCTCTCCATCCATGTGAGTAAGCAGTTGGGTAGAGCCTCTGTGTTGAACGTTATTCCACCATCACAGCTCATCCATTCCTCAGAGCGGTGGGTGTGGTGACCTAGGCTCTCAGTCTGCAGGGAAGTGGGTGACACATTCCCTTTTGCTTCTCCTACTTCCAGAAGCAAAATTGGTTTCTCCAGGAGAGCTGAAATGCCCTGGAAGTTTAGCTTAAACAATGTCCATCAGCCCTCTTGAGGGGTTGAGAGTTGGGTGAACATTATTTACTTATTGATATATTTTTACTGCAGTACTTGCCAAAGATTGGAATGGTAAACTTGTGAGGAAAAGATCAATATAGTATAGAGTCTAATATACTCCCTCTCTTGAAGGCCAGGAGTCTAAGAATCATTATCTGGCTTTCATTTTAACTCTTGGTGGGTCATGCATTTTTCCTTCAGGAATTTAATCAGAAACATTCCTGAAACAAAGTCTGCTAACCCTGGGAATGAAGATTGCCCTAAATCTTTGCTGTGCTGTCCAGTACATTAGCCAAGAACCACATGTGGCTGTTTAAATTTGAATTAATTAAAATTAAATAAAATGTAAAAGTCAGTTCCTCAGTCCCGCTAGCCATGTCTCCAGTGGTCGGTAACCACGTGCAGCTACTGTATTGGATAGCGAGATAGATAGATCATTTTCATCATCACAGAAAGTTCTATTGGACAATACTGCCCTGGAGAATCCCCTTCTGTTATCATAGTTAGTCACACAATTCATTTCTCCTCTAAATTCTCCCACTCCCCTTCCACTTTGGGAAGGAAATGCACACCCAGATTCATGGAGCTGCTCTATCATCATTAGCAGAAGGAATGACCATGAACCCGATCTAATCTATGAGCATAATAGACATCAATGACCAGTGACAAAGAGGAGGGGATTTTAAGAATGAAATTTAATAATATGTGAAGCTCATAGATAATGTTAGGGGATAAAACAGGATACAAAACAATATGTATAATATTCCAGTTTTGTGTGTATATATCTGGCTATATCTGAATTGTGGAAATAAAGATAATTTTTCCTATATTTGTTTATACTATTCTACATTTTCTAGTTGGTACAATTAATTCCAAATATTTTTATTGTTAGTTTTTAGAAGGAAAAACACACTTCCCAAAATTTACAAGAGGAGGAATGATTCTCTTTGACCCATAGGAGCTGCAGCTTGGGTAAAATCAGTTTATCTGCACATTCCTCCTCACCCCTACTCCATCCCATCCCCTCCATTCTTGGAGGTAACATACCTCTGAAATGGGGGAAGGGTGGTTTTTATAACTAAATAGGACACCTAACATTTATTACCAACATAGATGCATGGGTCTATTCTTAATGCTATTATAAATGTGTGTGTGCTCACTCCAACTGCATTACCCATCCCCAAGGGCAAGGTATTATCTTTGGTTTCCTTGGTCTGTCCAACAGTACCTTGACCAGCATTTGATAACTATAATTGATTTACTGACTGACAGATTGGCTGACCTTGCCATTGCTCTTAGGTTTTATGCTCGTAGAATGTGTTAACATCTTTCCTCATTTTGCTTTGGGTCCGAGAGGTAGTGTTTCTTCCAAATGTACTATGTGAAATCCAACAGCTGGAATACAGAAGCCATTCATTAAAAAAAAAATGAGTTAGGCTTTTTCTCAGTTTGTGTGTGTGGCAAGACCCTAATAGAATTTTTTTAAATTTCATTAGTTTTATGGAAATAGCACTGGGAAGAGGATATGTTAAAGCTCTTTGATTTGAGTGACCACAGTCATCCACGCCAGTGTTTTTGGCATCTCTAGTAACTGGCTTCTTGGAGGGAGGGATTTAATAAAGAGGATTTTCTTTCCCTGAGTTGGCTGTGAGAGTGATAAAACATGCTTGCGGGGTCATTCTGGTTTTGAATATTTCTCGTGTCAGCCAAGACACCCACAGGCAGGAATTACAGTCCACTCTGCCCTCTCACTCAGGTCCAGATGGACAGGGAAAACTGGGAAGCGGAGCCCAGAATGTTGGGCTTAATATTTAACTTTGTCGGGTATATTTCACTGCATCCCAAACCTTTTATACTCTTACACATCAGAACCCTCCAACGTAGATTGAAGCCATATGCCATTTCTGCTGTTTCATAGAGGTATGAGAGAAGACTGGAAACAGAGGATGAATTGATTTTCACAAAAGGCAGGTGAAAGTCTATCACTACCTGACACACCTGAATGAATCATGTCCCTATTTGGGGAAATGAAGGAGTTCAGTGAAAAATGTCTTCTCTTCTCGGAAGAATAATATTACAATAAGAAATGCTATCTGGGAATTTATGGGTGACGAATTTAAGCAGAGCAAGCATAGGGATAAATAGCAAATATTATCTATTTTGCTCAATGAGGAAACATGACATTCTAATAAACCAACCATGGTGGTTCCTGGTCATGTTTTCCTCCTGATGGGCATGCCATGATTGCATGTGCTTAGCCACCAGGCACCCAAGGTCATGGTCAGTTTAAGGAACTCCCAGACCACAAAGCTGCACATCCCAGGTTTTTCAGACCACTCAGACTTGTTGCTCTTTTGAGCCCACACTTGGTGAGTGAAGAAATCAGGATGTGTGTCAATTAGTGCAGGATCTGGGAACAAACTTCAGCATGAGGTATATTGCTCAGGTCCTCAGAGGGCGAAGAATGGTCCAGAGAATTCTGCCTGGGAACTGTACATGAGCTGAATGCCCATTGCTGTGTTCATTCTTACATTTTGTTATTTCTGGAGTACTTACTGCCTTTTTATAACATTATTTCTTGTAACATTTTATTTTTATTTTTAAGAACTATATTATTGTGGAATAATTTTACATTTTTATTTTCCTTGTTTAGTAAACATACATTGTATAAATTACATTATTAAATACTAGTGGCCCGGTGCACAAAATTCGTGCACGAGGGGGTGGGGGTGTCTCTCAGCCTGGCCTGCACCCTTTCCAATCTGGAATCCCTTGGGGGATGTCCGACTGTAATCCGGGACTGCTGGCTCCTAACCACTCACCTGCCTGCCTGCCTAATGGTCCCTAACCACTCTGTCTGCTGGCCTGCTCACCCCCAACTGCCCCCCTTGCTGGCCTGCTCATTCCCAACTGCCCCCCCCTGCCAGCCTGCTCACCCCAACTGCCCCCCCACTGGCCTGCTCACCCCAACTGCCCCCCCACTGGCCTGATCGCCCCCAACTGTCCCCCACTACCAGCCTGCTCGCCCCCAACTGTCTCCCCCCCCGACTGGCCTGATCACCCCTAACTGCCTCTGCCTCGGCCCTGCCACCATGGCTTTGTCTGGAAGGACATCTGGAAGGTCTCCCGGTCTAATTAGCATATTACCCTTTTATTAGTATAGATATATAAATACCAATCATATAATTAGTTATAATATTAGGTTATATAATATTTAACTATTCATTTAATTTCATAATCATTCAGTGAGGTGTAGATACTATGTTTATCTCCATTTTACAAATTGAAAAACTAAAACACTGAGAGGCTAATTCACCAAGACTACACAATTAGTAAGTAGTTGGGCTAGGATTTGAACCCAGGAAATCTGGCTCCAGAGTACTTGCTTTTCATCACTATTAAAATTCAGAAAAACATAAAGAAAAAAATAAGACAACTATACATATGCTGCCTGTAGTCTATCCTACACATAGATTTCCACATCATAGAGCCTAGTCTCTGTATTCAACTTTGTATCTTCGCTTTTTTTCTAGCTGAACCTTATAATAGTCTTTTCGCATTATTAAAATTTCCTTATAGCTATTCTTTTAATGGCTACTTAATATTCCCATCATGTAGATGTACCACTATTTCCTTAACCATTCTCTTATGGTTACCCTTTTTGACTCTTCAGTTTTCTATAATGACAATTAGCACTGTGATGACCATCTGTGCAGAATTTCTTTTCTCCTTTGGACTATACTTTAGGATACATTCTCAGAAGTAAAATTGGCATATCCAAGAGTATGAATACTTTTCAGGTTCTAGATACAGGTTGTCAAATTTTTTCCAAAAGGTTTATACTCTTTTGCCATGTCTGCAACACTATGCAGAAGTGACTTCTTCACCAGTCTCACTCCGGCACTGAGAATATTAGGAATCTTTACTAATGTGATATAGTATTTTATCATTGCCTTGATTTTTATTTCTTTGATGGCTAGAGGACTGACAGTTTGTCCATGTCGGTTGATCAATTATATGGGTATTTGAGAGGTCTGTCCAGGTGGTTTGCCCATCTGTCTGTTGAAAGCAAACAGAAGCCGTTGAGTATCAAAAAGAGAAGAACCAATAATTTTCCATTCTTTCTTCTCCTTCTAGTCTATACTGCTTACATACATTTAATGTTACCCCCCAACCTTATGTGTATTTTTTCTTGATTCTATATAAAGTATACAACTGTCTGCTTATAAAGAATATTATTATTTTGTTTTTTACTATGAGTGTACCCTGTGCATAAAACTGCCCCATCCCTGTGTCTTGATTAATAAGCCTCTAGAGGTCCAGCCTATGTCTTATGAGCAGTTCAGCTCATATTCTTTGGTAATGCTCCTAGTACCCATAGAACAGGCCTTCCAGCCAAGGGTAGTATGAACAATCAGAAATAAGAAGAGTTGTGAGCAGAGTAGGCTGGATATGTCAGTGCGCCCTCGTTGTATTTAAAGAGAGCCAGAAAGAACCCAAATAGCACCTCCCCTACTTGTTGATAGGAGCTCAGTTTTCTTTAACCAAACATAAAGTCTTTCAGTCCTAAGAAGAGGCAGTTCTAATAAAGGAAGGCACACGGGGCGAGGGCCCACTGTCCATGGGTTAGGGTTAGGGTTAGGTCTGTGTTCTCTATCATTTAATGTTCGTGGTATGGACCGTGAGGCACTTCCTCTACTAATCCCTCATTTTTTTCCACCAAAAACGGAGTAATGGTATTAATCATAACTGACATTTATAGTGCACTGTTAAATGTTATAGATGGGCTTCCTTATCTAATGACTTGCCTAATTTTCACAATAACCCACTGATATAGACAGTGACATTCACATTTTACTTTTGAGGAGACAATGACATGGAGTTTATAACAGAGCTGCAACTCTCCCTTCAGTAAAGTATCAAATGATGATTTCATTACTTATTTTTTAAAGCATACTGTACTCCAAGAAAGTAATCCATTAGCCTAAATTTATAGGAGGCAAAGAGGAAAAAGGAAAAGGAAGGTGTGGAAGATTATAGAAAAGGACCACAAAGGATCCCAAGGAAAACTCCATTAAGTGACCAAAAAAACTGAGAGAAGTGAAACATGATTAGCAAAATGTTGGTGATTATTTTAAAATATTAAGAAATCTTTCCATGTATTTCTTCATTATACTATTTGTCCACTTTCAGTTTTCCCATTTGTTGCAAAGATCAACAACAATAATAGTTGAGTAAATTGCAGTAATCTAACTGTGGGATGCCATATACCTATTTAAAATAATGAGGAAGATATAAACATGTATGAATTTATCTGTTAGAACAAGTGAATGACTAGATCTCGGTTGCCTTTAAAAAAAAAACAAACATTCTTCAGATTTTTACTAAGTGTGAAAATCAGAATATAGGATAAAGGAAGGTTAGGAAGATGCGCTCAAAATCTAGCCTGGGAAGGAATGTCTGCTGAAGGTCAGGCCTTCAGGTTCCAGGACTCTTTGGATAGTCTAGGGAAAGTAAGATGCCTACTAGTCTCAGGTACCAGAGCAGCAATAAAAAGTTCATAAGCCGACAAACTTTGAAAGCCCCTGAAGGTGGAAGAGCTTCTGTCCAAATGGTACATTCCAAATGCTTACTTAGGAAGTTTTACAGGTGAGCTTAAACGTTAGAGGCATTTTGTCATAGGAATCTAGGCTGAGTGAGGGTCTAGCTGGGTTGGAATGATCTTTGGAAGTTGTGCCTTACAGTAGCTCAATGCTGTGCTTGCATTTCAGGATTTTACGGGCAGCTGCAGACATTCTGCCCCCCACACTACCCTGACTCCCAGAGGACCATGCCACCCAGCAGCTCCTGCAGTGTGGTGCCTTCCTTTGAGGACTACTTGGTCCCCACGTCCATGGGCCAGGCCGGTTTTGATGTTTTCCACAGAGCCTTCTCAACTCACTCGGGCATTACAGGTGTGTTGGAGTCTGACTTCGGAATTTGGGCAGACTGGCAGGAGAGACCAGTTGAGTTACCTGTGAGTGGCTGGGCTAGACTTGACGCTGCACATAGCTGCATCAAATCCTGTTGAATCCACCTCTGAAATGTCTCCCCTCTTCACCGTCCTCTCCAGCCCCACTTCCACCACCCTAGTCCAGTTACCATCATGTCTCCCCAAGACAACACAGACAGTTTTCCAATGAATCTCCCTGCATCAACTCCTGTCTTTACCATTCTGCCTTCATGCTTCCAAAAATGAAGGATAAAATAAGTAATTTGTCTGCTCAAATACCTTCGTTCCCAGTTGCCTAGAGAATAAAGTCCACTCTTTTTTAAAAAATTTATCTTTATTGTTGAAAGTATTACAGATGTCCCCCTTACTTTCCCCATTGACCTCCACCACCCAACCCCTGCCCCCCTCCCAGGCCTTCACCACACTACTGTCTATGTCCATAGGTTATGCATATATGCATACATGTTCTTTGGTTAATTTTACCCTACCCCCACCTCCCCACTCCCCACCTTCCCTCTGAGATTTATCAGTCTGTTCCATGCTTCTATGTCTCTGGGTCTATTTTGTTCATCAGTTTATTTTGTTCATTAGATTCCTCATATGAGTGAGATCTCTCAGCATGCCATTCAAAGTGCCCATGAATTAGGCCTGATTAGACTTTCCAGAACTCCCTCACATATGTCTCCTGACATGTTCTCACCTCAGCTTTGCCATCACACTTGGCCCCACATGCCCCTCCCTCTCTCTCTTTGCTCCCTGTTTCCTCCTTCTGGAATGCTTTGTGTGTTTTTTTAACCTCCCCTCCTGTAAGAATCCCATCCTTGACTCAACTTTAACATTACCTTTTTTTGTGACCACCCTCACCCTTCCCCAGAACACTTCACTTTTACTAATACTCAGGACATATTTTGTGCCAAGACTTATATTGGCCATCTGTCTGCACCCCAGACTTCTCTTCCACCTAGATGCCTGAGGACTGAGACCTGCTAATGGGGCTAGGTCAGCGTGATCGCTCACTGGACCCCCAGTGGGCGTGGCAATGCGAGGCAGGTGTTGACTCCTGTGTTTGTTCTCTTCCAGTGTACGATTTGCCTTCGGGTTCCTCAAGTCTCTTCGGAGAATCTCTTCGCAGTGGGCCTGAAGACACCACGTTCTTGCAGATCAGCGCTGTGGACCGCTGTCCTAGCCAGCTTTCCTCTGTCTACACTGAAGGGTAACCGTTCCGCTGGCCTCCACTACCACTGGCATCCAGAACCTTTTGTTGCTTGCCACCTGTTGTGTTCATAACCTCATAGACTGCCTGAAAAGGGTGGCGACCGAGTCAGTGGTGTTTGTGAAGTCACAGATGTGTCCTGGAAGGCAGGGCTGATGGTCAGAGCTGGGCTTTGCAGAAATGTTTTCATTTGTTCCTTGTTCTCTCTGGGTTTGCTGGTGACCAGCAAGACTGTCTTTTCAAAGGGAATTTAGACTCTCTCTCTCTCCCAGATACCTGTTTCTTCCTGGCTGTCAACCCTCAGAGGACACAGATGAAGTGATGGGCATGTGAAAATGTAGTTTGGGGACTGCCCTCTCTGAAAACCCTAAATAGAGAAGGACAATGCAAATTGCCAGAAACACAGTGAACTGCCCCGCCCATCCTCCTCTTCACTGCTGGCCAATGCCCAGCCAGGCATACAGGAACCCCAGATCTGCAGCATAGGGTTCAGCATCAGGGTTAAGCATCAGCCAGCATTCCAGTGAGCTGGCTGCCTCTCTTTCTCTCCTCTTCGATATCCCCATGCTAACCAATTGCTTTTCAGTGTTTCTCCAAAAGCAAAGTGAGGAGGTTCTGTTAAGTATAGGCCCTTGAAAGGCACTACAACTTGTTTTATATTCCAAAAACCTCTCTTAGTTCCTTCATTTTAAAGACTTGTAATTTACATCTACTTTAAAGGGAAAAAATATTTAGAAGTCTGTTCTTTGGATGCAAACTATTTTAATCACCCCAGCTACATACATTTTGCCACAGCTATGTGGCTCTGCCTGGCCACACCTCGCAGCACCTGTGAGCACTCCTGGAATGCTAGTTTTGAATATAGCAAAGGCTACCTGAGGGAAACGGGGTGAGCACACCCTCTTCCCAGTGCTGTAGCAGGAACCCTAGCAGTTTAGCTGTTCGGCAACTCCACCTCAAAGACCTTGTTCAAAGTAAAAGGTCACAGGACTGGTTCACTCATTGCTTCTGCTCTGGTGCTCTGCCCAGGGAAGTGCTAGAGGATGTGAGCACAGGGACTCACTGAGTTATGTTCCTAGGTTTTCTCAGAAAACCAAACTAGAGATGCCCTATGTCGTTATTTTGCACAGCCTTTGCTCACCTCCCTCAGGATATCTTCCATCTGTCTGTCTCTCCCCTGTGCTTACCTCTCTCTGTTTGCATTGTCCTCACCCTCTCCGTGACTGTGGTTCACACATGCCCACCACCATTGTTATCTGACCATCAGCTGTTAGCAAGGTCCGGCCCCAGGAGGGTAGAGGACACAGTTCTGGAAAGGTGGGCAGAAGAAGGCAACCTTTTTTTCTGAAACTCTGGTCTGAGGGCACTGGGCCATTTGATATCAAGCCTGAAGAGGAAGCCATTTCCCGTGGCACCTTTACAAAGCTTTACGAAGATCCTGAGTCTGATGGCCTGGGCTATCATAATGAGCCCAACCCCAGACACCCAGTAAATTTGGACATTCCAGTACTGTCACATTTCATGCTTTTTTCTCTTTTTAAAAAATGTTTTCGGAACAACAAAGAAACAATGCTGTTTGTCAAACAGAAATAATTACAATCTTCAGTGAGATAAGTACACATTGTGGTGTCAGACTTGGGACCCGGGGACAGGTGTATCCTGACAGGTGGGTCCTCCCAGTCCAGCTGCGCAGTCAATAGTATTCGGCCTGCTGTAGGATTTCATTCAAACATGTGGTAGGATGAGATGAATAAAGCACCAAGCATGGGTCTGTTTTCACAGTGCACCTGGTCAGTCTAGTTCTCTGACCAATGAGCTCTGATCTGAGAAAAGCCATCGTGCAGACGTCCAAGTCTGCAAACGGGTTATCCACTTGACAAACACCTGCTCTACTTTATGAGAGGATGCCTGCCGGGCTCCCTTTCCAGATGAGTCCTCAGACTGCAGGGAAAGTCTCCTCCTCCTTGCAGACTTGGTGGGTTGTGTCCCTTGGCCAAAGCAAGGACACATGCATCCTAACACTGGCATCCCTCCTGTGTCCTTTGTCACACTCTGGGAAGAAAGGAAAGCTTCTTAGAGAGACAGTCTATTCATTCTTAATACTGAAGCCTTTATGAGGAACTCAAAATACATGTTATTTTTGTGATGAGGAGGAAAAGGATTGAAAGGCAAGGTGGTTGTTGCAGCTGATGTTGTCACCCCTGCCTGTGGCTTTATATAAGTTAAAGTTGAAAGGGGGAAGGAAGACGAAGCCAGAAGCTGAGCCTCAGAAACCATGGATGCCATCTCCTTTGGCTGGAGGGGATGCTCCCGTGCCAGTCTGTCTCACCGTGGCTTCAGGGGGGTCCTGCCCCTCTCATGCTTCACTGTGGCTGGAGGGAGCCAGGGCGAGCCAGGCCTCAGTAGCACCTGTAGGCCCTCCTTCCTCAGGAAAAATTGGGCCGGCCCCTTAGGAGGCATTCCTGTTAGCAGAGGGCATGCAGGAAGCAGGGCCTAGGACTGCCTGCAACGCTGAGAGCCCTTCCCAGACCCTCTGTGTTTCCTGATGCAGGTCTGAGCTTATGGCCTCGGGACAGGACACTCAGGTTCTGGCTAGACTCTGCATTCTGTCCTTAGGTCCCAGAATCACACCTGACCTTAAAATGTGTTTCTTGCTTGCTTTCGCATTGCACAGGATTTACATATGCTTTCATTATAATGTTCAAAAATTTATTACCTTCCACTTTTTGGCCTTTTAGTCTTGACATGTAACCATTTTCATTAACATCCAAACAGAGATTGTCATTACTCTTTTTTTTTTTTAAGTAAAAACCAGTGCCTAGGAAAATACTCGCAGCCCAAAGCCAATTACCCTATTACATAAAAAGAAGAAATCAGTATGCCTAGAGACATTTCATTTGCTGCATTGTCTTCATTCCCTAAAGGGACTGCATCAAAGCGTCAGTTGTAATTCATCCTCCTATCAGCTGTTAAGTATTCTTTAAATATTTACTATCCGTTGGGGTCCTTTTCCCATGTCTCCCCCAAATTACATAGGCTATTTTAAAACAGACGGTAGGTCTTCAGTGGCTCACAGCAGCGTCCACTGGTGAAACTGAGTGTTGGTTTGTTCTTGAGTTTTTACATTTCCAGATATTAAGCACATTCACGCACCAGAATGGAGGTAAATGTTCATCGCCCCACCCAGAAACCTCGACTGTTCAGTTGCCTTGAAGTATTGGGAATAGTGTTTGTAAACGATTTAATTATTTGGTGTTTTATTGGACTGTTTGACCATGTCATTTTATAGCAGCATTTTTTAATGGCACTTTTTGTTGGTGGTGTGGAATTTCTGCGGTTACTTTTTTTGTTTTTTTGCAACGGATAAAGCAAAAAAGTCACACCACTCATTGGAGAAATAGTGAGTGTAAAAAAGAAGAGATTTATTTTGTACAGACAGCAGAGCATCCTGTGTAATGTTGCTGACATACAGCACTTTGGGGGCAAAAAGTAGAAATCTGTTTTCCATAAATCACACAGACTCTTGTATATAGTTATATACACTCACATAGAGAAATGAACTGCATATATCATACTGGATATGGGGCCGATCTTACTCTAAGGGCACATCTGGTGCTTATTGTCATAAATCTTTTAAAGAATTAGGTACACTTTTTTTCTATTAATATGTATAGTTTTGTGATTTGTCACAGTTATGTTTCATATAATCATAAGTTATTTTGTCTTGTTTCATGAAGTCCTTTTTTATGTCAAAAGTAAAATGAAGGTTTTGTGCACTTGGTACCGAATAAAACTGGAAATGGAGGCTATGCCCACCGCTTGAAACCCTCCCTCAGCATGTCATTCCAAAACACAATGGTAACAACTGCTTTTTGTTTGTTTGTCTTATTATTTTGTTTTGTTTTACCATCAGCCTCCTTTATATTGAGATGGTAATTATAATTAAAAGCAGCTGGTGGGAGAGGGCGTGTCCAAGGCCAGCTTTAAAATGCTGCATTGCTCTGGGCCAGAGCTGCAGCCTGGATTTAATTATAGATATGAGGATGGAATGGCAGTAAAAATGAATGTGTCCCTGAATCCTTTACATGTTGGGAGTGTCCATAAATAAAACATGAAGTTTTATTTCATCAGATTTAATTAAAGCTTTTATACATGTTTTATTGGTTATTCTATTAATCCGCTTCACAAACTGGATAAATGTGTGCTAGGGTTTGGGGTTTATTTGTGTCTTCTCAGTGTAGTGCTACATCATGCTTCAGAAATGCCTCAAGTGCTTGGAGCTCCAGGTGATGGGGTTTCAGTGTGCTGGCCATCGGTGGGGTGGGCATTTTCTGTCCAGTTTTTCTAAAGCCCTGCAGAGAAAGACACAAGGATCAGCTTCAAACTGACCTTTGTTACAGGCAGATACAAAGAAGGGGTGATGGCCCCAGGCACTGTGGCTCTTCTGCTGGGGGACAGGTGTGGTTCAGGGTTTGGAGATGGAACTAGTGCTGACTGAGAAGACACAAAGAGCTGCTCTGCTCCCTAAAAGGAGGCAGCTGGCGAGAAGTCAGTCCAACCTCATTAGAGAATAGTTTGCTATCACTGGTAGAGTTGAAGATACACATACATAGCCTACAATTCAACAGTTCTGGACTTTTGCATAAGTCAATGATGGTTCAGATAAGAGAGTTCATTGCAGTGCTATTCACAATAGCCCCACACTGGAAATGACCCACTGCCCAGCAACAGTAAAGTGAATAAAGGAACTGTGCTAAGGCAATACGGTGGAATACCACGCAGCAAGGACGGCAACAGAACTACAGCAACATGCAGTAACTCAGGGCCGAGCCCCTCAGACCACTGAAAGGAAGCAGCAAGACACAAAGCAAATACAGTGCTGTTCTATTAATATACAGTCCAAAAACAAGCAAGATTCAATTACAGGAGTCCCCCTCGTCCTCGGCTTCACTTTCCGAAGTGCCGGTTACTGGCAGCCAACTGAGGTACAAAAACATTAAAGGGAAAATTCCAGAAATAACGTGTTTCCCATCCATGGGGGTGTGGAGGCGGGGAGGTTTGCGGTTGAAATCGCACGCTGTTCTGAGCAGCGTGAGGAAATCTCGCGATGTCTCGCTCTGACGTGAATTACCCTTTCGTCCAGCGTCTCCACGCCACTTGCGCTCCCTCACGCCTCACGCAGGGTGCGCGTCTCCATCTTGTTTACCAGGTTGCCCAGGTGGCGCAGAGTTTGCGCGCAGGTAACCCTCAGTTTACTTAGTGACGGCTCCTAAGCCCGCGGGTCGTGGTGCTGGCGGTTGGGATGTGCCGCAGAGAAGCGCACGGCGCTGGTTAGGCGTCGTCAGGTGCGCAGGCGCGGCCTAACGCTTCGCCACCGCGTCTTCGCCTTCAGGTCCCTGGTACCATCTCAAATCATAAGAAGGTGAGTCTAGAACGGCATTTAGAGCGAGCCTATCACAGAACTCTGACTGCAGTATTTCGTCATAATTGTTCTCTTTTATTAGTAGCAGTTAATATCTTACTGTGCTTAATTTATAAATGAAACTGTATCATAGGTACGGATGTGTAGGAAAAAAGACAGCATTCGTAGTATGCTCCGTGGTTTTAGGCATGCGCTGGGGGTCTTGGAACATGTTTCCGGTGGATAAAGCGGCACTACTGTATGGAGTGTCGGTGGTAAAGTATCAAGAACAGCAAGGAAGACTTCATCAAAAGGCCCCGGGGACTGATGAACTCTGTTCAGGAAGGAAGGACACGTGGAGGACTCGGAGGTGATGACCAACCATCTTTTATTTCTTGACAACCCCACGATAAGTCATACTGGTGTTTGCTTTATAATTATTTAACTATCAATAGGTACGCGTCGTATACTTTTTTGTGTGCAAATATCGGTGACGAATACATCTTACCTCCCCTACGCCAAGGGCCTACACACTTTCCCTGCAGAGGGCCAGGGCGACAGGTGTCTCCACTGCGCACCTCTGCCATTGTGGCTCACAACGGAAACACACAAAAACCTTTCTTCACCTTCTGCCCAAACTGTATTTATGGACACAAATGTGAATTTCCCATAATTTTCAGGTTTCATGAAGTATTTTTCTTATTTTGATATTTTGCTATTTAAAAACACACAACAACCTTCATTCACATTCTGGGCAGGAACAAACCAAAAAGGCAAGGGGTGGGATTTATCCCATGGGCCGCAGTGGGCTGGGCCTAGTTAACTGAAGGAGCAACCCCTGGTCTTTCCCATAAACATCCCCCCAAAGAAAATGCAGTTAGGAGCCCCTCTGACCATTCTGCTACATCGGGCCCTGTTCCTGGAGGGAATTCATGAGTTCTGTTGATGAAGCTTTTCTTTGTTTAGATGCTGGGTTCTGCTTCCCGGGATACAGATGAATGCTTAGAGCCTCAAGTGCCATTCGATTGTATCTCTGGATTTGAGGTTTTTAATAAAGGGAGCTGGGCTTAGAGAAAATCTGTGAGAATTGGAAAATGAGCACCCATTCTTTCCAAGCTAACCAAATATTTGCTAGATCTTGGCAGCCATAGCCAACCTTTGCCTCTGAAATGCTGAGGGGTTATAAGTAATGGGAAATTTCATTTTTCTCAGGCCATAGCTCTTGTGAAAAGCCAGAGCTTCCCCTCAAAACCTGCAGTGTTCTCAGGGCACGGAGATTCGGGGTTTTATGTTCAAAGACTCCACTGAGAAATGGTTGGAACAGAGTCGAGGGGCTTGGACCGAGTTTGTACCCCTTCCACCCAGCAGGAGAGCTGCTTCACACTCCAGCATCTTCTCTGGACCCTGGTTTCCCATAATGCCTAGTTCCCAATTCCCTAACTTGGGGGTTTGTCAGCCCTGACAGTGCTGCCTTTCAGCTACTCAGAGAATGAGACTGAATTCACATGGGGCACAAGTGTATGCCTCTCTTTGTATGTCTGGCTTGTGATAACATTGACAGTTTCAAAATATGGTTATTCACAAGCCCTGAGAGATTTGCTAAATCGTAGCATGGACTAAATCCTCTTCTGCGGTCTCCCTGGAGGTTTCATGTGCTTCGGTTTGTGTATTGTGTATGGTTCTGATCTTAAAGTGGCTGGGAACACAGTGGCTTGGGTCAAATAACCTGAACTTTATAAAGAGCAGAAAGCTTAGAGAATATCCAACCTCATCATTTTACAGAGGAGGAAACTGGCATAGTTTCATTCATTCATTTGTTCATTCATTTAATCCTTTAACATTTATTGTGTAAAATAAACAGGTAGAAGTCATTCTTATCCTCACAGATCTAACAACTGGGGGATTCCGAATATCAAGAGCCCAAGAATATTATATCAGGTACTTCTTAAAAATGCACATTCTAGAGCTATTGAATGTACACCTCAGAGCAACTAAGCTGGAATTTTTAGGAGTAAGACAGAGGCATTTGCATTTTTAATAAGCTCTCCAGATGGTTGTTTATACAAACTAAACTTGACACCATCCCCCCACCGCATAGAGTGGAGGAGGCCAATCATTTAATAGGACAATGCCTTATAATAAAAGCTAAGCCTAAGGGGAAGAGATATCTACACTCACTCCCTGCCTGGTGAGACAAGAGCAGCGTCAGAGTTTCTTGAGGGTAGGGTGGATGCCTGAGCTAGTCCTGACAGTTAAAATAATCTTTAAGAAGCAAAGAAGTAGAGGAAGGATGGGCCAGGCAAGTGCAGAGCCATCAGGAGAAAGAGCGTAACGGACTGGTTGGAGAGTTAGATGTGGTTCTGTCTCTGGGCTCTGAGTAGTGGTTCTCTCTCCCTGAGCCCCAGCCCTTCTTGCATCTGCCTGAGAGCTGAGGGCATTGTTTCCCAGACCAGCAAGGGATGGCATGTTACCAGTTACTCTGTAAAAATAGGGCTCCACTATCAAATTAGTTTGGAGAATGATGGGTCAAAGTTACATAGATTCTTTATCTCAGGACCTGTCAAAGCCTTTACTATATTTACTAAGGTATATTATGACTCTCTGAGAAGGAGTTCCAGGATGAAGTCTATTGACCATGAAACCCTTTTTCCAAATAATGCTTTGTTAGCACTGTGGAAGAGAGTTTTGCAGGTCCTCAAAAAATTAAAAATACAATTACCATGTGATCAAGCAAATCCACTCTTAGGTATATTACTCAAAAGAATGAAAAACAAGGACTAAAAAAAGATGTACAACAGTGTTCCTAGCAGCATTATCCACAACAGCCAAACTACAAAACAATCCAAATATCCATCAACTAATGAATGGATGAACAAAGTATGGCCTACACATACATTGGAATATTATTCAGCCTTAGGAAGGAAATTCTGACACATACTACAAAATGGAAGGACCTTTAAAATATTAAGTGAAATAAGCCAGACACAAAAAGACAAATACTATATGATTTCACTTCCATATGCTGTCTAAAATAGGCCAAGTCACGGGAGACAGAAAGTAAAATAGAGACTACCAAGGGCTGAGGGAGGAAGGAATGGGAAGTTATTGATTAATGGATACAGAGTTTCTTTTTTGGGATGATGAGATAATTCTGTGGATGGATAGTAGTAATGGTTGCATAACACTGTGAATGTACTTAAGTAATGTCACTAAATTATACACTTAAAAATGGTTAAAATAGCCTGGCTGATGTTGCTCAGTAGTTGAGCATTGACCTATGAATCAGGTGGTCATGGTTCAATTCCCAGTCAGGTCACAGGCCCAGGTTGTGGACTTGATCTCCAGTAGGGCATGCAGGAATCAGCCAGTCAATGATTCTCTCTCATCATTGAAGTTTCTATATATATCTCTCTCTCTCCCTTCCTCTCTGAAATCAGTAAAAATATATTTTTAAGTGGTTAAAATAGTAAATTTTTTGTTATGTATATTTTACCACAATAAAATAAGGATAATGTAGCCCTGGCCAGATGGCTCAGTTGCTTGGAGCATCATCCCATACACCAAAAGGTTGTGGGTTTGATTCCCAGCCATGGGCACATACCTAGGTTGTAGGTTTGATCCAAGATTGGTGCATATACAGGAGGTAATCAATTAATGTTTCTTTCTCGCATCTATGTTTCCCTCCCTCCCTCCCTCTCTCCCTCTCTCCCTCTCTCTCTAAAATCAATAAAAACACATCCTTGGGAAAGGATTTTAAAAAATAAAGATAATGTAAACAGAGCACCAAATAGGGTACCTGACACCTACAAGACAATTAAAACACACACACACACAAAAAACCTGGTTAGGCAAGTGTTCTTTAGGCCACTCTTTGGGAATGCCTGCTCTGGGGACAGGTGCAAGTAGATCCCCAAGGGCATTAGTAGTATTTACTCCTGACAAGTGGAAATGGTGGCTGAAAATGGAGCCTGGCTTGCTGAGAACGCTGTCGAGGAAGAGGAGCTAAAGGGAGATGGCAAGGTGGTTTGGAGCCACTGTAGAAGGTGGCTCTGAGCATGGAGCATTGTGCCTGATATAAATTCTCAGTAATTGAGGAAGGGAGAGAAAGGGAGAGAGGGAAAGGATGTCAGTTTGGGGGAAGGAAAAGGTAATGAACTAGAAGGAAATACAAGAAGCATTAATGTAGGCCCAGCCAATCCCAATGGAAGCAAATGCAGAGATTTGGATTTCATTCATTTTTTCAACAATTATTTGCTGAACTCTATACCCAACACTGCGTGCCTTTACTCTTCTGGGTGCGAGTTCTAATGCAAAAAAGAAAATCACACTATCACCCATGTCCTTGGGGCATTCTGTTCCAGCAGACTGGCATTATAAATTGTTTGCTTTAGTTGTCTGGAAACTTTGAGCTCGGGGAGGACATTGAGTATTGGGTTTTCTAGGAAGCAGATGCTGAGACAGTTAGGAGTACAAAAAGTTATTGGAGAGTGACATATGATAGGAAAGAGGCAGAAGCAGCATGGGGCAGGGGTTGCCATTAGACTGTGATGCCAACAGGATGGAGGCTCTGACTGTGCTCTGGATCAAAGATCGCTGTTACCCAGCAAAAGAGTTCCATCATACCATCCCCTTGCTGAAGCCCACCCTAAGAAGGACATGTCTTAGCTATCACTGTCGTTTGTGGTCATTCATTGGTTGAGGTTCTTCCAGGGAGCTGGAAAGAGCTTATGCTTTGGAGGGCCCTGAAGAAGTTAATGCTGTCAGCTAAAGCGCACGCAATGTACCTGGGAATCTGAACAGCACATCTCCACCTACCTGCTACACAGGTCATTGGGAAAGGCATAGGGCCCCCATTGTTATGTTTCCTGGTATGCAATAAAGAGTCTACTGGAAACATATACTCACACTTCTGACAAAGGACCTGTTGCTTTTCCTCTCCTCCTGGGAGACATGGAGGAAGGTCACAGGCTTTAGGGTCAGGTAAACTGTGTTCTCTGCCACTTACATACTTTTTGGCATCAGAAGTAAGTTCCTAAACATTGCTGCTCTGAGCCCATTTCTTCTTCCAGCGGGACGGTAAGTACGTAGATTATCTGGCACAGTCCTTGGCATTTGTAAAGTACTTATTAAGGAGTAGTTGTCATATTTTTAAAGTGACTGATCCAGAGTGGCATGATCATTTGTGAGGTGACCAGAGCAAGAATCATGGTTCTGAAATCAGCACAAGGAAGCAGGAAGAAAATGAGGTTTCCTGGAATGCAAGAAAATCACAAAATCCTCCAGAGGATGGTGCCTGCAAAGGCCTGTCTTTATCTTAAGCTCAGAGAAACCTGTAGTACACACATATGCCTCTTTGGCATCTGCCTGGGACCATCAGAAAAGGTAAACGAGAGGACCGACCTCCTTTGCTGGGCCCTGTGCTGCAGAGGCTCCACTCTGACCACCCTTCACTCTGACCACCCTCCAGCCATGTCCCTCCCCACGGAGCAAGGAGCTCATCTGACCAAAGACACGTCTTTACCCAAAACCCATGATCCTTCCACTTGCAGACGCAATCCAGGTATCTGGAACCTCAGCTTTGTGTCCAAAGGGCCCTGTGCTGCTTCTAGGGCCAGCACAGGTCCCTCAAGCCATTCTTCCAAGCGTGGGTCAGGTCTCCTCCTGGCACATCCCTGGGCCTGAGGGTGGCCAAGGAGTGGCTATTTGTGGGATTGTGGATGGAGACTGAGCTCCTCACGTGAACATGAAGCCTCTACATGGCTGAAGATGGAACCAGGGATTTGGAGGGAATGGGAGTGGGTCATAGGCAGAGGCCAGGGACTGCCTCTCCTGGTGTCACCATGTTCTGGCCAAGAAATCCAAGGAGCCTCTGCAGTGGCCTCCCAGGCTGTTATGAAAGTATATTTGTTAAGAAAAGAGGAGAGAATATACCTTATGTAGCAATTTTCTAAGCTTCCTTTGGAATATTTAAATATTTAGATCTCTGAGTTTGTGGACCATCTTGTGTAATCTTGCCCATTTAGATCTCTGAGTTTGTGGACCTCTTTGTGAAATCTTGCCCCAGACCCTGTTACAGGCAGTCCCCGGTGGATTCTTAGAGCCTGGAATCGTTAGACCCCCAAAGTACCAGAGAGAAGGTGTGCAGGGGAGATCCTAAAGTCCATGAAAGCTCTTGCAGGCGTGTCACAACATCAGGACTCAACAAACACCTTGACAGTTGCCAGACAGCAAATGGTGTACAATGTAAACATTTGTTGTACTCTGATACTTTTCAAAACAAAATAGTGCATTGTTATTTCTAATCTATGAGCTTCCTGATTTGTCTGTGCTCTTCAGTCCACAGTGAACATCTGTAGACCATGTTCCCGGGTACAGTACAGGGAACATCTGTACAACTCAGGTCTTTTGTGTTGCCTGTGTATATAGCGTGACCCATTTACTACAGAACTACTTTGTGGAATGCCCCTTACATCTGCATGGCACATTAAGCTAACAGTCTCCCCAGGGAACTGTGGGGCACATCTGTGTAGCTGAACCACACAGCTGTGTCTCCTGTCATCAACTCCAAATCATCTTCTTTCTTCTCCCTGGCATGTACCCTGTGCTCACTTATGCTTAGACTTTGAAATGGCCATTATCCTCTCCCCAGAAAGAATTTCTGCCTGAGGCCAAGGGCCCATGATGGAAGAGGCCCATTTGTGATCTAGCCCCTATGGCCGCATGAGGACTCCCATCACTGACCGCTATCCCATCTGGGTGCCTTCCTTGATACTACAGAGGAACCGAAGATGCAGAATCAGTGCCTTATCCAAGGTAACAGCTAAGAAGTGAGACAACCAGAACAAGAAGTCTGGGAACTTTTGTTCCCTCTGCAATTACTTCTTTTTCTTTATCCCCACATCTTCTAGGACCTTAGTCCCTATCAAAACCTAAGTTGGCCTGTGCTGAGTTATTAGTAGGTAGACTTGCTTACAGCCCATGCTGGAGCCAAAGCTGCCATGGAAATCCTAGGCTCTTGCTTTGTTTTCCTGTCTGCAGTAGATTTCAGGGTGCCTGGCTGGGCTCTTACTACCTTACCTGAAATCAATGCTATTCCAGCTGTGCAAAAATACATATGATGGAGGTGGAGTACTGAGGTTTGAAGAGCACTGGTCTGAGAGTTTTGAGACCTTGACCTCCAAAGTAAGGTGACCTCATAATCCACTCTGTCTTCACCACTTAATCAAATTACTTGATCATTCTGAACCTCCGTTTCTTCATGTATTCAATGAAGATCATACTAAATGACAGTGTTCTTGGGGATTCACGTGTCTGTCACGTGGCTGACCTGTGATAAATGTCGGTCTCCCTTCCCCACCTATAAAATCAAATTGTTGAAGCAGATGGTCTGTGTAGCTCTGACATGCTTTTGTGCCATCATTTGGATTCCTACCACAACATTTTCTCCAGGAGCCATGAATGATATCCCTCTTGGGTCATTTCCTCCTCAGCCCAGCTGTGTTCTCTGTAAAGTTTGCTATGAAACTGTTGTCCCTCACCTTCCCTGCTAGGAAGGGCTTTGCAGCCAGACTCAGCCCACTTGGCCATTGGTGCTACTAAAGATTCACTGAGAAGATGGATCTGGGAAGAGACCCATTAAAAGATCACCTTCTCTGCTGCCTGAGAGAGCTTCCAGAAAAACTCTGAAGTCAGTAGGACAACAGAGATCACACAGGCAGAGGAGCCTTCACTAGGCTCCTTTCTCTCTGCTTTACTACCCCTGGGCTGCAAGCTCAGGACTGGTGCAGAGAGGAGAGGACTAGGGGTGAAGTCAACCTGTCAGATGGTGAAAGGACAGTTCTGCATAGCCAGATGGAAAGCAGCAACTCTCTTGTTTGTAAGCAACAAAAGCCAACCTGGGTGTGCTAAAATAGTGAAGAGAAAGTTATTGAAAAGACACTAAGGACAAGTATGAGGAGATATCAGGAATAGAACTGAAATGTTAACCCAGCGCACACTCACTCTCATCTTCCATTTCTGCTCATTTTGGCCTGGCTGTTCTATTCTTCCATCTCTGCACACCTACTGTCTCTGATCCATAAAACTGACAAATGATGCCCATCCCACATGATTTACCAGCATAAAGAAAACAGCCAGTCTCTCTCTGCACATAGATAAATAGATGTATACATAGATATAGATGCAGACGTAGGTAATTAATTCTGTCTTATCACTCTAGATTTCAAATCCTCAAAGAAGAAATTCTGAGTTACCCATGGTGTCTTAGTTACCCATCCCTGGTCTTATCAATTACTCCTGTCACTTCGTATATTATTTAAAGGGGACAGTCACACGTGAGGGCCCAGGAATAAAGGGGAATTTCTATGATCCTGGCATATACTCTAAAAGGTGTGCATGGCAGCCTAACAAGTTGGGTGACTCTGAAAGCCAGGATCTTAACATTAAGACGAGCTCAATAGTTCCAGGATTACCATCGACCAGTAGCAAAGGGAGAATGAACCAGAGCCAAGAGTATACTTATCGAAGCCAGACTTGACTGATTTCTGCCAGGCAGACCTGCTTTTCCCAATGGTTCCTCATACTTCTCCCCCTCAAAAATAAATAGAACTGCTTTAAGAAAAAAAGATTAGGGAGACAGATTTTGAGAAAGAGAAGGAGTGAAATTGGGCTGGTTGGTTGGGCTGTTTACATTCTCTATTCTTACCTTTTCTGTCTAAATATAGTTTAGAATGGATGTATCATTGGACTTAGGGATGAAGTATTAGATTTTGCTGGTGTTCCTTTTCCCTCAGTGGGATTAGAGGTGGTGTGTGTGGCAATTCCATTCCACTGATGGGGTAACATTAAAAAGAAAAACAAACAATAGAGTGGGGGCTCACTAGGCTTCCCTTCTCACTGCAATTTGTACAGAGTAATTTAAGTTTTTCTTTATTCCTCCAAGACAAATCAGGTACCCCTTTGACAAATGTTCTCCTCTCCATCCACTGGCTTTATAATTGCTATTTAAAAGTTGGTAACAAGTTTGTGTGTGTGTGTGTGTGTGTGTGTGTGTGTGTGTGTGTGTGTGTTGGTGGGGACTCAGGGGAGAGGTTTTAATGGGGAAAACATTTCCTATTGATTTACTTCTCAAAATGTGTGTGGTGCACATATGTGATGGGGGAGGAAATACAAGTAAATACAATCTGGGGTATTTCTCTGAACTATTATACTTTACACACATGCAGGCACATACTACAAGGGGTTTGATCAAGCATTTCCAGGTACTTGAAGCTTAAGGCCTAGAGTTAGTACCCCAGAGAGATGTCCTGAAATTTGAATGAGATGTTGTCAAGTGTTAATTGCATTTGAATTATGGAAGGATCTTGATAAAATACACATTCTGATTCAGTAGGTCTGAAGAAGGTCTTGAGATTCTGCATTTCTAACAAACTTCCAGTGGTGCATGCTGCTGATGTGGGACCACACTTTGAGGAGCAAATGCAGAGACAAAGGCCAGCACCTAAATCAAGAAGTGGACATTGCCATATAGACCAACCTGCATAGTTGTAAAGACACTGACCAAACCCACATGCAGGCTATTCCCTTGCACACACTGGTAAAGGGCATCACTTGCTTCTTAGAAAGAGGCAGGTGGAGGCTTCAATTCACCCCCTTTATATTTCTTGCCACCTGCCTTTTTCATTATTACACACATTACCTAGAAATTCAAAATTTTCTGAAATTTTGGTTAAAACTCTTTTAGCAGTATGTTACAAATCTCTACATTTTTGCTTGCATACACAACAAAATTTGTTTAGCAATTTGCTATAGATGTGCAAAAAGATGGGCATTTCCCCCCTCAGAAGGGAGGATGAATTCTACTTAATGGGAATTTAGCCAGTTTCTGACATATTGCGGAGTTTATTTTTTCACATCTTCCAATACTCAATATCCTTAGCAGTCTGCACCCATTCCATTGACTTAGTTTATCCATGTCTGTGTTGTTTTCTTTTTGCTTTATACAAAGAGGTGCCCTTCACCAAAGCATGAAACCAAAGCAAAGAGATAAGTGAGCTACAAGAGACCCATTCCAGTGTTTGTCTTTTCTTTGAAGTTTGACCCAATACATTTGCCTCCCCAACTCTGGCTACTATTTCCAAAAAAAAATAGATTATGCTGCCACAGGCCTAGGGGTATGTCCTTGAGGAGGACACATCAACACTTATTACAGTTATCTAATGTCTCCACTACTTATAAGCTCCTCAGAGAGAGTTTATGACTTATGTCTATATCTTCTGAGTATGTCAGAGTATTTGATACAGAATAGGTACTCAGTAGACTTTGTTGAATTGAATTGCAAGTCAATGAAAAAAAAAATTCCAAGCTCTATAGAGAAAGTGGGAATCATGGCTTCTAGAGTAAGAATGGGGCAGGGACAATTCTTGAATACAGAGCTGTGAGAGAAGGTCACTTATACAGGGGACTGATGTGTACAATGTGAGTGGGTATCAGGAAAGCCAAGTAAACAGGAGACAGATCCTCAGGGCCTATGGAGTTCCCCCTAACCTCCCACTAAATAGTTTCTAATATATCCTATGAAATCTGGAGATGCATAAAATTATGATCCTGTTTGGGTTATAGACAGAACATTGGCAGCAAAATAAAGGGTAGATTAGAGTAGACTGAGACAAGAGGCAGGAATTTAGTGGTCTTTGGAGGGTTGTTGGACCCAGGGCAGGTGGGCAAATGTATCTGAGTTTCTGGTACTATCTGAGGGATGCCTAAAGATGTTCAGGAATTTTTCTGGAATTTGAGAACACATTGGATTATATTTGAAAAACAATAAAAATGGGTCTCTCCTCCAAAGATATGAGAAATTTATTTTGCATTAAAAGCCCATCAGTTTAAGATTCTGGGGGTGGTCATTTTGGCAAGGTGAATTCCCCATCAGCCTGCTTGATTTCACTTCCTGCCTGTCATGAAATATATGTATAGAGAAAGTATGAGACTCCCCACTAGGTTCTGCATTCATGTGCATCTGCTGTCCAATTCACAGCTTGTGAAGGAGGTGTTAATTAGTTGGCAGAAGCACCTGAACAGAGAGTTCTGGGTTGGCTGAGGGGGTGGGAAGGTCTCTGGCATTTCCTTATTCACCAAGGCAGGAAAAACGAAGTAAGGAAACTCACATTGCTGTCCAAAATGGCCACCTCCAAGCCTAGGCAGGTACTTCTCTAAAAAGAGAGTCTATTTCAGGGTTTATGTGATTAATATCAAATTAATAACACATGCTCATAAGAATTTAACTTTTTCATATACTGCTGATTTTTAAAGATCTTTCAGAGAAATATGAGTTTGTTTGTTTTTTTGCTATTGGGTAAAATTAACATTGAAGAAGGAAGAGATGAATTGCCACTAGAGAAAGAGCAGAGAACATGTCTTTCAAGAGAGAGGGGGCAGTGATCCAGAGCCAGGAGAGTCTCTGAGGTGGAGGGTGGAAAAGGGAAGTAAAAAATTCAGGTGGAGCAGAAAGGACTGGTTTTTTTTGTAGGTTCTTTTTTTTAAAATTCTTTATTAAGTTATTACATACATGTCCTCATCCCCCCATTAGCCGCTCCATCCCCCCCACTCATGCCCTCACCCCCCTGTTGTCTGAGTCCATTGGTTAGGCCTATATGCATGCATACAAGTCCTTTGGTTGATCTCTCCCCCTTACCCTCACCCTCCCCTACCTTCCCTCTGAGGTTTGAAGGACTTTTCATTCGTGGTCAATAAAAACAAATTGGCTGAGTAGAAGTAGGTCCTTCCAGGCCACCATTTGTTGGGGGTTGGGGGGGGGGGGCGTGTTGTGAAGAATAAGGCTAAATAAAGATAAACTCTTGCTTCAGTTTTTATTTCAACAAAGCTCATCAGAACTCTAACTCAACATGAACAAACAGTGGATTAAACAAAATGGAAACAGAGTAACTGGATGTCATCTAGTAAAATATGTTCATTTTAGAGGTGGCACACCTGCGGTGCAGGGAAGGAAAACAACTTTCTAAGGATATTAATGGATGTTCCAGTGTGGCAGAAGACATTGTGTAAAAATTCAGAGGTGCTCAGATTACACATATAAATATATATTGAGAGGCCTCTAACTTTTCACTCTGAAAAATGCCACTGAAACTTCATGCACCGAAGCAAGGGAAAACAGCATAAATTGAGCTTCTAGCACGCTCAGCAAACACTCTTTAGGCTACCAAGGTTCAAGTTACCTGAACAAAGACCCAAGACCCTTTTCATCCTAGTGCAGGATGGCCATCCCTGGCTCCTGGTGAAGCTGAAATCCTATATAATAAAAGCCTAATATACTAAGTGTCCAACTGTTTGACTGTTCGACCCGTCGCTATGACATGCACTAACCACCAGGGAGCAGATGCTCTGACCAGTAGGTTAGCTTGCTGCTGGGGTCCAGCCAATGGGGACTGGACGAGATGGGCCAGACACGCCCTGGAGCCCTCCCATGGTCCCTCCCCAACCCCCCGATCGTGCACCAGTGGGGTCCCTCAGCCTGGCCTGCGCCCTCTCGCAATCCAGGACCCCTCGGGGAATGTCAGAAAGCCGGTTTCGGCCCAATTCCCACAGGACAGGCCAAGAGACCCCACCGGTGCACGAATCCATGCACTGGGCCTCTAGTATCTAAATAAGAGAAAGACAAACAGTGGAGGAAATTCAGTGAAGAAGACAAATGAGGGCAGGGCCTTTCTGTAAGATTAGAGAGCTCCAAGCTCTGCTGCTTCCTTCAGCAAATTCTAATTAGCCACCAGAAGACAGAGCACAAGGTCATCTGGACACACCCCAGGGAGAGAAGAAATCCTAAGATATATAATTAGGAACAATTAGCAAGGACTAGAGGGGAGTCTGATAGAATGTGGACCAGGTTTGATTGGGTAATAACTTCCCTAGAGAATTGTGGGAGGTGGCTGCTGAGGGCTGTTCTCAACTGATTTCACCATGGGCTCTGTGCTTAAACACTTGAGGACAGAGATTGGAAAATTAAAAGGGGTTTTCTTAGTAAAATGTACCAAATATTTTCTCTCTTAACTGTTTCAAAGCTTTGGTTTTTAGGTCGGTCTAACACATAGTACATTTTTTTCAATAATGTTTACTAATAAGGAAATAAAGTAAAATGAAATGGTGACAGAAATTTATGTATTTCTTGTCTGTCTTCATCACCTATACATATGAGTTGTAAGGGTATTAGCAGAAGTAGATCAGGCTACCTTTAGTTACAAATAAGACCCTGTTGTTGTCTTGCACTAGCCCCAAAGATCCCATAAACCCCAGCAAAGGGAAACCAATGTATTTCCATTGCTTGAGGACTCATTATCTATATATATAAAAGCCTAAGTGACTGAATGACCAGTTAATATGACTGGCACTGACCACCAGGGGGCAGACGCTCAATGCAGGAGCTGCCCCCTGGTGGTCAGTGTGCTCCCACAGCAGAAGCGCCTCTCAGCTGACCGACCCATCCCAGCGGCCCACCAGCCCGTCGGCAGCCACTCCCTCCCTCAGTAGTCCCACAGGTCCAATCTCCGGAGTGCGGGCCAGGCACTGACGGACCGGCGCCACCGGCTGATCCCAACAGCGCCACTGGCCTCCTGCAAGTTGGCCTCGGGCACCGCAGCCACTTCCCCTCCCTAGACACTCTGCAAGGAAGAAATGATGTAAAAGCGGCTGACAGGTGGCTCCTGAGAACTGACGCGAACATCAGCAGGACGGGTCTGAATCCCTGGCCGGCAAGGGCATCCCAACGCCTGCCTGGAGGGCTGGTCGCATCCCGGCCCCCCTACCACTCTCGAGACGGGTGCCAGACATAGGGCTCACGGCTGGCGAGCGCTGCTGCAGCGGTGCAAGCCCACGGCAGGCGCAGCAGGGCCAGGATGAGTGGGAGCGGCAGGCATCGTTGGACTGGGGGTTTCAACTCGATCCCCACAGGCCACCCTGAGAGACCCCACCCATGCATGAATTCATGCACCAGGCCTCTAGTGTATAATTAAAAGATAATGGAGCTATGTAGATCTCAGACCTCAATAGCCAATGTGGGCAAGATTTGTATTGGAGAGGGTTGGTTCAAATCCAAGATTCACTACTTACTAGTTGTGTTACCTTAACAAAGCTATTTGATCTGTAAAGCCTGACTTATACAGGTTGTTGTAGGAATTAATAAGATGTATCCCCAATAGGCTATAGTCAAAAACCTGAAGCAGCCAACTAATACATTAATTTACCAAATGTGTGTTTTGGAATTAGTTAACCTTGGAAGACTCACCAGAAAACTTTAGTGCTCAAAATTAGACATCCTAAAGCTGGAAGATTTATTGGGATTTTTTTACAGCCAAGGTGGGCGTTTGACAATGCCCAGTTTTAAAGATTTTTGAGTTAAGAGTATTGTGGCTAGGCTCTATGGTGTCAAACTTTGAGGCCATGCACCCATTTTTTTGGAATATTCCTAATTTAGGTCTTTTCCTTTTTTTCTTAATTGTAGTAAAATACACATATTATAAAAGTTACCATTTTAACCATTTTGATGTGTGTAGTTCTGTGGCATTAAGTGCATGCACGTTGTTGTGCAACCATCACCACTATCCATCACCCGAACTTTTCATCTTCCCCAAATGAACCACTGTGACCTTTAAACAATAGCTCCCATTCTCCCCTCCTCAGCCCCTGCCAATACCATTCTACTTTCTTTTTTTAAAATTGTTTAAAGTATTATATGTTACCTTTTTACCCCATTGACCTCCTCCCAGCCACCCCCACCCCCTGGCACATGCCCTCACCCCCTTAGTGTCTGTGTCCATTGGTTATTCTTATATGCATGCATCCAAGTCCTTTGGTTGATCTCTCACCCCCCCTCCCCGCCGGCTCTCCCCACCCCGTCACCTTCCCACTGAAGTTTGACAGTCTGTTCAATGTTTCTCTGTCTCTGGATCTATTTTTGTTCATCAGTTTATGCTGTTCATTATATTCCACAAATGAGTGATATCATGTGATATTTATCTTCCTCTGACTGGCTTATTTCAATTAGCATAATGCTCTCCAGGTCCATCCATGCTGTTGCGAATGGTAACAGTTCTTTCTTTTTTACAGCAGGGTAGTATTCCATTGTGTAGATGTACCACAGTTTTCTAATCCACTCATCTGCTGATGGGCACTTAGATTGTTTCCAAATCTTAGCTATTATAAATTGTGCTGCTGTGAACATAAGGGTGCATATGTCCTTTCTGATTGGTGATTCTGGTTTCTTGGGGTATATTCCTAGAAGTGGGATTACTGGGTCAAATGGGAATTCCATTTTTAGTTTTTTGAGGAAACTCCATACTGTTTTCCACAGTGGCTACACCATTCTGCATTCCTACCAGTGGTGCACGAGGGTTCCTTTTTCTGTGCATCCTCTCCAGCACTTGTCATTTGTTGATTTATTGATGATAGCCATTCTGATAGGTGTGAGATGGTATCTCATTGTTGTTTTGAATTGCATCTCTGGGATGATTAGTGACTTTGAGGATGTTTTCATATGTATCTCGGCCTTCTCTTTCAAAAAGTGTCTATTTACATCCTTTGACCATTTTTTGATTGGATCATTTATCTTCCTTTTGTTAAGTTGTATGAGTTCTCTGTAAATTTTGGAGATTAAGCCCTTATCGGAAATATCATTGGCAAATATGTTCTCCCATGCAGTGGGCTTTCTTGTTGTTTTGTTGATGGTTTCTTTTGCTGTGCAGAAGCTTTTTATTTTGAGGTAGTCCCATTTGTTTATTTTCTCCTTAGTCTCCATTGCCCTAGGGGAGCTGTGTCTGTAAAGATATTGCTGTGACATATGTCTGCTATTTTGCTGCCTCTGGAGTCTTGTAGAATTTTTATGGTTTCCCGTCTTACATTCAAGTCCTTCAACCATTTTGAGTTGGTTTTTGTGTATGGTGTAAGTTGGTGATCTAGTTTCATTTTTTTGCATGTATCTGTCCAAATTTCCCAGCACCATTTATTAAAGAGACTGTTTTGACTCCATTGTATGCTCTTGCCTCCTTTGTCAAATACTAATTGAGTATAATGGCTTGGGTTGATTTCTGGGTTCTCTGTTCTGTTCCATTGGTCTATATGTCTGTTCTTGTGCCAGTACCAGGCAGTTTTGAGAACCGTGGCTTGGTAATATAGCTTGATATCTGGTATTATGATCCCACCAACTTTGTTCTTCTTTCTCAGGATTGCTGTAGCTATTTGGGGTCTTTTTTAATTCCAGATGAATTTTTGGAGAGTTTGTTCTAGATCTTTGAAATATGCCATTGGTATTTTAATGGGAATTGCATTGAATCTGTAGATTGCTTTGGGTAGTATGGACATTTTAATGATGTTGATTCTACCAGTCCATGAACATGGTATGTTCTTCCATTTGTATGTCTTCCTCTATCTCTTTTTTCAACATCCTGTAGTTTTCCGTATACAGGTCTTTTACCTCCTTAGTTAAGTTTACTCCTAGGTGTCATATATTTTTTTTTTTTTGGTGCAATGGTACATGAAATTGTTTTGTGTTGTTTGTTTGTTTGTTTCTGTTTCTCTGAGTTCATTATTGCTGTATAAAAAAACCATAGATTTCTGGGTGTTAATTTTGTATCCTGCTACATATCCAAATTCATTTATTAAATCTAGTACTTTTTTAATGGAGTCTTTAGGGTTTTCTATGTACAATATCATGTCATCTGCGAATAATGACAGTCTTACTTCTTCTTTTCCAATTTGGATGCCTCTTATTTCTTCTTCTTGTTTGATTGCTATGGCTAGTACTTCTAATACTATGTCAAACAGGAGTGGTGAGAGTGGGCATCCCTGTCTTGTTCCTGTTCTTAGAAGAAATGGTTTTAGTTTTTGTCCTTTGAATATGATGTTGGCTGTAGGTTTGTCATATCTGGCTTTTATTATGTTGAGGTATGATCCCTCCATTCCCACATTGCTGAGAGTTTTTATCAAGAAAAGGTGTTGGATTTTGTCAAATGCTTTTTCTGCATCAATTGATATGATTATATAGTTTTTATCTCTCAGTTTGTTTATGTGATTTGCAGATATTGTACCATCCTTGCATCCCCAGAATAAATCCCACTTGGTCATGGTGTATGATCTTTCTAATGTAATGCTGGATCCGATTTGCTAGGATTTTGTTGAGGATTTTAGCACCTCTGTTCATCAGAGATATTGGCCTGTAATTTTCTTTCTTTGTAGTGTCTTTATCTGGTTTTGGGATTAGGGTAATGCTGACTTCATAGAAAGAGCTTGGAAGTGTTCCTTTCTCTTGAATTTTTTTGGAATAGTCTGAGGAGAAGTTGTTTTAGTTCTTCTTTGAATGTTTGGTAAAACTCCCCTGTGAAGTCATCTGGTCCAGGGCTTTTACCATTCTACTTTCTATCTCTATGAATTTCACTACTCTAGAAATTTAAGGTAAGAAGAATTCTAATATTTATTCTTTTAAGACTTGTTTATTTCACTTAACATGTCTTCAAGGTTCATCCATGCTGTAGCATGTGTCAAAATTTCCTTCTTTTTTTCAGGCTAAATAATATACCATTGTATGTATAGACCACACTTTGTTTATTCATTCATCTGTGGATGGACACTTGGGTTGCTTAGACATTTGAGCTATTGTGAATAGTTCTGCTTTGAAGCTGGGTGTACACAATTTATTTTTTAAGAAAAAGATTTGACCCTGTTCATAGGTGCATAGTTGATCTAACTCTAATAATAACTGGGTTAGATTTCCCTTCAAGCACATCACCTGGATTCTTAACCTCTTTCTCTCTCTCTCTCTCTCTCTCTCTCTCTCTCTCTCTCTCTCTCTCTCACACACACACACACACACACACACTGTCAGCTCTAACCCTGGTTCAGTCAGCTGTTGAACCATATTAATTTACAATTAATTAAAAATCACGGAGTAGCTGTAGTTTAGGTTGTTGTCAGAAAGTATAATCTGATATTTAATATGCTTCAATACCTTACCAAAGATCAGTTAAGAAGCTCAACTTGTTAAATGAGAGTTACTTGAAGGTTTACTCTTTCAAATCTACCCCTAAATTAAACCAGACTCCATCACAATAACTGGGATGTATTTTTCCTCAATTATACTTTGGTAAGGGCTCTACTTAGCTTCAGATGTTCTTATCTGTGCTTTTATGAAACTGTATTGTGTTTACGTGTAGATATTGTGTCCGGATGTTACCACTTTTTCATATTATGCCCTCGTTAACAGGGCCCATGAAAAAAAATGTTCTTTGGTGTCAATATCAGCTATGCCTTCCTGGAGCTGTTGATATGTTTTGTTTTGTTTTTCTTATGGGCACAGAATTGTGTATAACAAGTTGTGTTCCAATCATTGCTTTGACTAACAGGAAGCTTAGATTCAAATTTGTTAACCATCTATATCAAAAGGCCTGGAAATATATAACCTGAATTTTGTGTATTAAACTTTCCTCTGGCTTTGTCCTATGCTTCTTACCGTAATTTTCTCTTTTCCATGATATTCTCACTTTTCCCTCCTTGCCATTGTGTGTTTGTGTAAATCAGAGAGGTACTTTTTAAAACTTTTATCTTTTAATTGGTTTTAGAGAGAGGAAAGGAGAGAGAGAGACAGAGCCAGAGAGAGAAAAACATCCATGTGAGAGAAAAACATCAATTGGCTGACTCCATGCACCCCGACTTAGAATCAGACCCTAAACCTAGGTACTAGTATGTTCCCTGACCAGGAATCAAACTTACCACCTTTTGGTGTGGAATGATGCTCCAACCAACTGAGCCACACAGGCCAGAATGAGAGAGACACTTTAAAACAAGAGAATATAATTCAAGACTTTTGGTTGCAAATAATAGAAAGCATCTCTAATTGGTTTCACCATAAATTAATTTAAAACAGAATTCACGGGGAAGGCTGTTATCACACAAGGGAAGTGTGGAGCTCAGTATCCCAGAGATGCTGGGCTATGGGCACTATGGGCAAGGCCCATGCCCAGGAACAGCAGTGGGGTAAGACACTCCTGGAGGGAGGGAGAAGAGAAGAAGGGAAAGGAAAAGAAAGATAAGGAAAGGAAGGGAAGGATAAAGGAGAGGAGGGGAAGCAAAACAGGATAACCAGTCCAAAAGAGAACAAGAGTTCTGTGGAAGCTACAAGAGAGCACTTTCAACTCCATAAGAAGCCCAGCTACATGGCAGTCCTCTGATCTGTGTGGGCTCAGGCATGGCTTGGCAGACCTCAAACTCTTTGTCCCTTTCCGAAATCACACCCACATTTGATTATCTGAAGGTCAGGCTTCACGGAAGATTGCACATGTGAAATAGATGAGAACATTTTCACTTCAGGTCCCCAACCCACATTGGGGAAACCACCTCAAACACCTGCACCTGACAAGTCCTCTTTTCCTGGCTGTCTCTCCAGTGTGTGCTCCTCCTTTTTCTGACCCTCACACAGAGCTCTCTTGGGTAAATTTTGCTTCCAACTTTGTAAAATGAAAGCCCTATGGTGAATAGAACCATACTCCTTAGAATGCAGCTTACTGATCATCTATTGCTGCCTGAGCATACTCCCCTCCACACACACAGACATCAGGTGCCTTTGAAAAAGTCTTCAACTCTATGAAGAGCTGTCCTTTAGAAGAGTTCTAGTAAATACATTTCTCCATCCTACTACACATCAAAAGCTTCAGCTCCTCGTTCAGTGGGCTGGAAATTCCACCCTGCCCTGGTTCAGTTGAAGGAAACTCATCTGGAACCAAAATGTCTAAAAAGTTTCAGCTATATCCAGGGTCTGACTCAGATATAGTTCCAGAAGTGCTATAATAGTATATCTGTAGCTTCTGACCAGGCTCCTTGATTTTCTCCACAATCCAAAGAAAGTATGTTCTCACAATGGGAGGTTCTGTGTGACACCAGAGGAAAAGAAAAGTCAGACTTTGTCAGCCTTGTTCACAAGCAGAAGTTTCCTGACCAGAGGATGGAAGATTCATTCCCTTTTGGAGGTGAACACGGAATATTCTATTTGCAGAGTGGGGATGGCCACATTAAATCTGCACAGCTTGACATTAGCACTTCCATTTCCTTGCTTACCAAGTAACCTTCAAATTAAATCTTGATTTTCCATCCAGATTTACATTCTAGGCAAGGATACACAGACATGCTGACATGAAAGTCTGGGTTCTAAATCTTGCTATAAACAAACCTGTTGGTCTAAAGGAAAATAACCCTTTGATCTGGGCCCACTTCGCTGTGATTGCACTGAGGCGATCGCATTTCCAGATCTGTAATGCAGAGCATCCCACCATGAGGCTCAGAGCCCATTCATCCACTCACTCCCCCCCGCCCCCGGGAGGTCCTGAGGAAGTAGCTGACAGGGTTCTTAATTAATAACAATACCATTTATCGAGTACTTCCTATATGACAGGCACTATTCTACATAACCTTTTGTAAAAGGGAAAATTAATTAAATCCTCAGAACATTTCTAAGAGGTACATACTGTAACACCATTTAACAGATGTGAAAACTGAAGCACAAGGAAGTGAAAATGCTTGTCCAAGTGGTAGAGGCAGGATTCAATCCCAGGCAGTCTGACTCCCGAGTTTACCCTCTCAAGTGTTATGCTACAGTGCCTCCAGGGTTTGATGACATTTACATCTTTGCCTACAACTGTTACATTTTGGAAAGACTATAAAAACACATCTGGAAATTGTTCATCTGAAGTCATTGGATGGAAGCTATGTCTAGTGGCTTAGTGTTGCTTTGATTTGGAAAATAAAGCAAAACATACAGGAAAGGGAAAAAAAACAACACGCCCAACACATGTGGTACATGCCAGGTGGTTCTGCAAACTGTCCCAAAGTCATGTCTTCAGCGTGGGAACTGACCAAGGAGACTGAGCCAAAAATCCACATGGATGTTAAAGGATTATTCCAGGGCAAACGCTCCTCTTTAATTGGTTCATCTTTCTAGACTTCTGCCTCAGCACTCAGAACTCCTCACCAGCTATTCATGATACTTGCATTGATGGATCGTACGCGTTGTGGGGACTGCACATAATAATGCAGATTTTGTAATCAAAGAAAACACGATAATTTCAAGAGAAACATCAAAAGTGCTTTATTCAAAGTAATGTCCATCACTAGCTACACATTTCCCCATCTTTCAGGTAATTTGTGGATACCATCCCAATAAAACTTTTCTTGTTTTGAGGCAAACCATTCAGAGACCCAATTTTCCACTTGTTTGTATGTTTTGAAGTGCTGCTCAGAAAGTGCATGTGCCGTCGATCGGAACAAGTGGTAATCCTTTGAAGGAGCAAGGTCTGGTGAATACAGCGGGTGGGTTAATACTTCCCAGGAAAGATCTTTTAACATGTCTTTAACTAATTTTGAAGTATGTGACGGTGCATCATCATGAAGCAAAATTACTTTGCCTTGTCTTCTGGAACATTCTGGTCGTTTCATGATCAAAGCATGGTTCAAGTTGATTATTTGTTGTTGGTAGAGATCAGTATTAACAGTTTCACCTGGTTTTAGAAGCTCATAAAACACCACACCTTCCTGATCCCACCAAATGCAGAACATTGTCTTCTTTCCGAAGCGATTTGGCCTTGCAGTCGATGGTTGACCTGGATCAACCCACGATTTTGTGCATTTGGGATTCTCAAATCCACTTTTCATCGCCAGTCACAATTCGATGCAAAAAAGACTTTCTTTTGTGCCGTTGAAGCAACATTTTACTGATGACTTTTCAGTTTTTCATTTGTCTTTCGTTCAGTTGATGGGGCACCCATTTTCCTTCCTTTAAAACCTTTCCCATTGCTTGTAAACGATCGGAAATTGTTTGCTGAGCAATGTTTAATCTCTTTGCAAGTTGTTTTTGAGTTTGACATGCATCTTCATCCAATAATGCTTGTAATTGTTGCTCTTCAAACTTTTTTGGTTGACCTGGACATTCTTTGTCTTTCACACTGAAATCATCACTTTTAAAGCATTTAAACCAGCATTCACGTTTAAAGCATTTGAACCAGATGGAGCATGTTCACCATAAGCTTCCCGAAGTATACGATAACTTTTTCTTCAAAATAATGATTTAAAACTTCCCACAAATGCTCTTTTTTTTTTGCACGAAATTGGACATTTTTAAGCATAAAAATATCTATGATGTTAATACCTTCAGCAAATTTGACATATGAAGTTTTGAAGCCTGCTGTCAATACAACAAAATAGCATACATATCAAATCGCATATATATCAACATATGTGTAACTCCAGCTATTGAAAAAAAATCTGCATTATTAACCAGTACACCTGCTAAAGCCTCAAACAAATGGAGAGAGGACAGCATGGTGGACCCTTTAGCCAGGATGTCCTTCCTCAGCTGTCCTGTGTTCAGTGTATGTTAGGCAATCTAACTTGCTAATAGGCAATGCTGTTTACGCTGACTTTCTTCATTCAGACACATCAATAGGATTTATAGCACAAACTGAAGTCTAGTTGTTTGTACCCCTTCTTTCTTTGATTTTCTATAGCTAAAGCAGGAGCATTTTATATGAATTTAGAGTTAGAGCATGATGGGTTCCCACCAACACAGCTCTCACAACTGAAGCCCAGACCATATGCAAATCATGGTGAGCCTGGGTTGGGATGTCCCCTTCAACACTGAAGTCATTTCTCTGAAGGGAACTTGATGAAAACCAAACCATTCAATTAGAGACTCTCCTCTAGAGTCACCCAGGGTCAACGTTTTGTCTAACACTGCCTGAGACATCACCAAATCCCAGTACACACTCTTCTCCACTAAGTCTCTCTTTCAGTGTCTGCACATTTAATTGTACCCTTTGTGGTATTGGAACATAGGATTTCTATAACTGGAAACTGTTTTCATAAATAATAAATAGTGCTAGAAATATTTACTGTGAACTAGAAAGAAGACATTCCACAAGGTAACTTGCTTCCTTTCTGAGCAGCTGCACCTGAGAATAAAGCCTGGCACTACCCGGAGCTTGGCACCAGTTTCTGCTTCACAGGCCTCTCTCACCCTGATCTCTAGTTAGAGTGTAGCCTCTTTGACACATTGAACTGGTCTTGATCCCTCTGTCTGACTACACCTCAGCCTGCTGGATTCTCTCCTAATCTGTGACCAAACCCTTGTTCCTGACTCTGTGGCTGCCCAGAATCCTCTTGTTATTTGGTGACCTCCCTCAACTTTAGCTGCCAGTGATCCTTCCACCTCTAGCTGCTGCTGACCCAGCCTCTTGGGAAATGTGAGGCCCTCTGCCTTTTTTTTTTTCTCCCATTGACTACACTTTTGGAGTGACTCATTAATTTTCACTTCAACCTCTCAGTACTAGAGGCAAAAACTCCCTTAAGCCTTGGCTGGTTTGGCTCAGTGGATAGAGTGTCAGCCTGCGGACTGAAGGGTCCCAGGTTCAATTCCAGTCAAGGGCACATGCCCAGGTTGCAGACTCGATCCCCAGTGGGTGGCGTGCAGGAGGCAGCTAATCAATGATTCTCTCTCATCATTGATGTTTCTATCACTTTCCCTCTCCCTTCCTCTCTGGAATCAATAATAAATATATTTTTAAAAAAACAAACTCCCTTAAGTAACAGGGACAAGCCCTTCCCCCTCCTCTAAACAGCTGGGACCCTTATCTCTATGGCTGATTTAGCAGCTAATCTGTGTGGCTCAAAAATGCATTCATTGAACATTTTGGTGCCTACAAAATAATACATACTTACTGTAAAATTTGCAAAAATATATGAGGAGGTTCTTATTCACATCCCCATGAGACAACCACTGTTAATAATTTAGTATATGTGGATATATCCCTATATATAACACTAGTGGCCCGATGCACAAAATTCATGCACGGGGTGGGGGGGGGCGGGGGTTTGTTCCTCAGCCCTACCTGCACCCTTTCCAATCTGGGACCCCTCGGGGCATGTCCGACTGCCGGTTTAAGACCGATCCCATCCGGCCTAAACCGGCAGTCGGACATCCCTCGCAATCCAGGACTGCTGGCTCCTAACTGCTCACCTGCCTGCCTGATCACCCCTAACCACTCTGCCTGCCGGCCTAATCACCCCAACTGCCCCCCCTTCTGGCCTGCTTGCCCCCAACTGCCCCCCCTGCAAGCCTGATTGCCCCCAACTGTCCCTACCGCCGGCCTGCTCAACCCTAACTGCCCCCACTGTCGGCCTTCTCACCTCACCTGCCCCCCCTGCCAGCCTGCACGCCCCCAACTGCCCCCCTGCCAGCCTGCTCACCCCAACTGCCTCCCGCCCCCTGCTGGCCTGATTGCCCCTAACCTGCCTTTGCCTCTGCCCCACCACCATGGCTTTGTCCGGAAGGTCTCCCAGTCTAATTAGCATATTACCCTTTTATTAGTATAGATTTGTTATATACATAACTTGAGTTTCTTGAAACTAGTGGAGTTATCATGTACATACCGTTTTAGAACCTTTTTTTCCACTTAACACGTCCTGAACATATTTTCCTATTAGCACATATGATTCTACCCCATTTTAAAAAGTGTTACATAGTGTTTTCTTGTATAAATGTACAGTTTATTAACAAATATCTAATGACAAACATCCGGTTAGTTTGCAGTTAATTTGTTATAACAATGGACAGTGAAAATTCTTGGGCATTAATCATTGCTTACTTGTGTGAGTATTTCTTTAGAGCTTAGATTTTTGGACATGGTGAGGCACCTCAATTTCTATTCTATAAAATGAGGATAACTGTAGAAGATAGCGAGAATTAGCTAAATTAGGTGGTGCATGTATCACTCTAGCTCTCCAGTATCTAAAACTCTACCTACATTGAGGATTCTTCACTTTATGACTCTTGGTTTATAAATCTTGGTTTAGCACAAAGACTTCCTTCCATTAGAAGTACCCCAAATGCCAGACACTCACCTTCCCAGACTTCTCTGCAGCCAGGAAAAGTCATATGAACTGACTCCACCAATAAGATACATTCACAGTAATCTTTCACTTGGGAGCTACTGAAAAAGCAGCCCAGCTCAGGGGGCACACTCTCTTTTTTACTATGGTCATAGTAAAAGCAAGTTCTCATCAGAGAATCAGCTAGGGTGCAAACTATAGCTTGAATGCATATCGGGTCTTCTTCAGTAGAATAGCTCTCAAGAATGGTTTTGGACATTGTTTCTGGCAACTTAACTTCAAACTTCATTCTTTAGATATCTCGACAATTCAGAATTATGCAAAATCCTATGAATAAAGTCATGTTCTGGTTAAATTAGGCAGGAACATTTTGCATTGCTCATAATTAGGAACAGTGTCTACTACAGATGCAGAGCTGTAAAATACCATGTGAAGTAAGTGATAGAGCAGATCATTGCTCTTTCTTGCTAACAGCATGGACACGACCCAGTTTCAGCTAAGATGATATAAAGGATATGTTCTTGGGACTTCTGGAAAAGAGTTTTCATTCCTTCCTAATAAGAGAAAGGTATGGGAAGAAAATTTTTGGTCAGTGTTCCCCAGCTTTTTCCTTTGGATGCTGTCATGTGAAAATGAGGTGCTTAGAGATCTGGCAGCCATTTTTCAGCTTTGGGAGATATGTTGCCCACCCATTGGTGATTAATTATAAAGCTCAAGAATGTAAAGAGCCTTGGTCCTTGATGATTCCACTGAATTTCCAAAATGGACTTGAGTTGCCTACTTCCAGACTATCTGATAGATGAAAAATAATAATGATTTAAGACATTAAAAATTAGGTATTCCATTACTTATAGCTGAATACACCCTAATTCAAGAGATTTGAGTATCTTTACCAGTATAGCAGCTTTGAGAGGCTAGGCTAAGGATTTTGATATTTCAGGAACTCAACTATCAGATCCTATCTCCAGTTGTAAAATTATCCCAAAGTATTGATGACATCTAGATATTTTTAATCTATAGAAAACTTGTGGATAGTTCAGTTTGCTTGTGAGAAGCCTGGTCCCATTGAAGTACTCTTTGGGAGAAGATTAAATCATCCCAAATAGGTATAGATCAAAGTAACCCTGTAAACAAACACTGAAGTGTTAGCCGAATAGAACTCCCTGGTACTCAGAATGTCTGGAACTCAGGGTCTCTTAACAAACCCATGGCTGACTTCCAGGTCTTATGCTCACATCATATGTCTGTCATCTCTACTCTAGACTCTGCTGATCCCAGGGAATATACAAGATGTAACAATTGTTCCACTTGACATTATTCTGCATTATTTTGCATTCCTTGTCTCATTTTAGTCTCAAAAAGCTTGATGAGGTAGGTATTATTTCTTCATTTTACATACAAGGAAAATAATGTTCAAAGAGATTAAATAATATGCTCAAAGGCAGAGATGGTGAGTTGTGGAAAAGTGATTCAAATCAATGCTTTTCCTCTACCTCAGTGATTATCATAGCCGTCCATTAGAATATCCCAGAGAACTTTAAAAAATTCTGATGCCTGGGTCCCAGCCTGAAAGATTCTGATGTAATGGATCTGAAGGGAAGCTTGGACACTGGGATTTTTAAAATAGTTCTTTTGAGGTGTAATTTACATAACATAAATTTACCCATTATAATTGTAAATTTAATTATTTAAAAATATAGTATTGTGCAGTCATCACCAGTCTAGTTTTAGAATATTTCTATCATCTTCAAAAGTTCCCTCTTACTAGCTTGCTGTCAAATCCTTGCTCCCACCTCTGACCCCAGAGAGCCACTAATTTTTTTTTTAAATCCTTGCCAAGGCTATGTTTATTGATTTTAGACAGTGAGAGAGAAAGAGAAACATCTATGTCAGAAAGAAACATAGCATAGACTGGTTGCCTCCAGTATGGGGCACCACAATAGAGGATCAAACCCACAACCTAAGTATATGCCCAGATTGGAAATCAAACCCACAACATTTTGGGTGTATAGAATGATGCTCCAACCAACTGGGTTAATTACCTGTTTTATATCTCTATCAATTTTCTCTTTGTGGAAATCCATATAAACAGATTCAAACCATATGTAGTCTTTTTCATCTGGTTTCTTTCACTTCTCATAATATTGTTGAGGGTTATCCATCTTATAGCATGTTTTTATTTTTTATTACTGAACAGTACTTCACTGTATGGATATAACATATCTTATTTATCTCTTCAGCATTTGATGGGCATTTGAGTTGTTTCCAGTTTGAGGCTATCTACCTAATAAAAGAGTACTATGCTAATTGACTGTACCTTTGTGACACCCACCAGCCAATCAGGAGTGAGTATGCAAATTAACCCAACAAATATGCCAGGTTAATTTGCATACACAGGCACCAAGCCGCCAGGAGCAGGGTGGAACACTTGCGTTGTTGCAGGTGTTCTGCACCATCCCAGCTGCTCCGGGCCTCTGGGCAGCCTGGGAAAGGCAGAAAGGTGGATCCAGGACAGAGAGGAAAGGCGGCTCCGGCCAGAGCGAAGGCAGTGCTGGCAGCCAGGGGAAGGAAGGCCCATTCTTGCACGAATCTTGGTGCATCGGGCCTCTAGTTATGAATAATGCTGTAGGAACATTTGCATACATACTATTATATAGAAACTAGAGGCCTGGTGCACAAAATCCGTGCACAGGAGGGGGGTCCCTCAGCCCAGCCTGCACCCTCTCCAATCCGGGACCCCTTGGGGAACATCCCTCTCGCAATCTGGAACCGCTGGCTCCTAACTGCTCACCTGCCTGCCAGCCTGATAGCCCCAACTGCTCTCCCCTGCCAGCCTGATTCCCCCTAACTTCTATCCCTGCTGGCCTGATCACCCCTAACCGCCTCTGCCTTGGCCCCCACCACTGTGGTTTTGTCCTGAAGGACGTCTGGAAGACAGGTGGTCTAATTAGCATATTACCCTTTTATTAGTATAGATATGTCTACATTTACATTGGGTCTATTTCTAGGAGCGGAATTGCTGAGTTACATGGTAAGTTTATATTTAACATTTCAAGAAGCTGCCAAACTGTATTCCAATATGTTCTATTTTATATTCCTGACAGCAATGATTGAGGATTCCATTTTTTCTGTATACTTGCCAACAGTATTGTCAGTGTTTTAAATCATTAATTTGTATTTACCTAGTGACTAATGATATTGAATATCTTTTCAAGTACTTATTAACTGTTTGTATATCTTCTTTGTTGAAATATCTACTCAATTTTGCCTACTTTTTCATTAGAATATCTTACGAGGGATTTGTGTAAGAGTTCTTTTTATATTCCAGAAACAAGTTGTATGTCAGATATATGATTAGCAAATATTTTCTCTTAGTTTTGACTTTTAATCTATTTAGTGTTTTTTTTTTGTTTTGTTTTTGTTTTGTTTTATAAAACAGCATGGTATTGGCAGAAAAACAGACACATAGACCAATGGAACAGAATTGAGAGCCCATAAATAAAACCACATGTATATGAGCAAATAATTTTTGACAAAGGACCCAAAACCACACAATGGAGAAAAGAAAGCATCAATAAATGGTGCTAGGAAAATTGCAAAGCCCTATGCAAAAGAATTAAACTAGATTACAGTTTGTCTCTATGTCTAAATATTGATTCAAAATAGAATAAATTAATAAGTTAATTCAAATACCTAAATATAAGAAATCTAAAACAATTAACTACATAGAAGAAATCACTGATACTAAACTTATGTACCTTGGTTGTAGAGAACATTTGTGAATTTGACCCCAAAGGTAAGGGAAGTAAAGGCAAAAATAAATGCATGGGACTATATCAAACCAAAAAGCTTCTGCACAGCAAAAGAAACAAACAACAAAACAAAAAGGCAACCAGCCAAATGGGAGATGATATTTGCAAACAACAGCTCTGACAAGGGGTTAAAATCCAATATATATAAAGAACTCATACAGCCTAACACCAAGCAAACAAACAGTCCAATTAAAACATGGGCAGAATACCTGAACACAGATACTTCTCCCAAGAAGACATACAAATGGCCAACGGATATATGAAAAAATACTCAACTTTAGAAAATGCAAATCAAAACTAAAATGATACCACTTCACACATGTTAGAAATGGCTATTATCAACAAGACAGATAATAACAAGTGTTGGAGAGGTTGTGGAGAAAAAGGAACCCTCATTTATTGCTGGTGGGAATATAAGCTGATACAGCCACTATGGGAAACAGTATGGCAGTTTCTCAAAATATTAAGATTAGAGTTACCATATAACCCCACAATCCCTCTCTGGGTATCTACCAAAAAATACTTGAAAACATTTATTTGCAAAAATATATGCACCCCTATGTTTATTGTAGCATTATTTACAGTGCTCAAGAAATACATGGAGACAACCCAAGTGTCCTTCAATAGAAGATTGGATAAGTACTGTACAGATAAACAGTGGAATTCTACTCAGCCGTAAGAAAGGATGAAATACTGCCATTTGCGACAACATTGTTGGACCTTGAGAATATTATGCTAAGTGAAAGTCAGTCAGAAAAAGCTAAGAACCATATGATTTCACTCATATGTGGTATATAAAATTGAAACTCAGATACAGACAATAGTATGGTGGTTAACAGAGGGAATGGGTGGAGATAGTAAAGGATGAAGGGGGCAAATATATGGTGACCCCCTGTGACTTTTGGGTGGTAGGCACACAATGCAATACATAGATCATATGTCATAGAAAAGTATACTGGAAACGTATAGGATCTTATAACCAATGTCACCCCAATAAATTTAGAAAAAAAATAAAAAGTAAAAAATTACAAATTTTTTGTACAAAGTAACAATTTTTCATCTTATGGATTGTATTTTTGAATCATATCTAAAAACTCTTTGCTCAGCCTAAAGTCATGAAAGTTTTCTCCTAGAATTATTATAGCATAGCTCTACATTTAGGTCTATGATCGATTTTGAGTTGGTTTTTTGTATGTTGTGAGGTTTTGCATATGGATATCTAATTGTTTGAACACTGTTTATTGAAGAGAATATCCTTTTTTCATTGAATTGTCTTGACAGCTTTGTTGAGTAGATACTGGAATTTTGAAAGTTCCCCTGGTTTCTTTTGCCCTTCCATTCTGCCTTTAGACAAAGCTCTGATCCAGAGCTTTGTTCCAAAATCCAGAACACTTTCCTAGGCCTGATGATGATCTTTGTGATTATTCCCTGGAGTTTCTGCAAGAGCTGTCACTACAATCAGGATGGGAACCTCCAGAGGGAACCGATTATACAAAAGTGATCTTAAATCTAGAAATAATCACAACCTACACTTACAAAGCTGTTCTGTTATAGCATGCATGAGTCACACCAGGTCTGCCTTTTCCGTTAGACTATGAGCTGTTCAAAGGTAAGGACTGTGTTTTAGTAATAAAGACAACAGTAACAGCTACCATTTTTAGCACCTGCTATGTTCCAGCTCTGTGTTCAGCACTTTATAGATATTATCTCATGTAATCATTATTTTCCAAGACTCTTGAGTTGTGCTTCATAAAGATTAAGTAACTTGCCAAAGGTCACTCAACCAGTAAATGACAAAGCCAGGATTCATACCCTGGAGAGTCTGTCTATCAAACCACAAAAAATAACCCAATAAATATTACTAGGTAGCCCAGTCCCTTGCAGGAAATGACTCCAAGTTCTCCAACCTGTTGCAGACAGACCAATAACATAACTGTAGCATAAAAATGTATGTGTTGTCAAATGGGTGAGTAGCAGAGGCGGGCAGAAACCTTGGGCTTGAGTGGATTAGGTCTCTCCATGAGATGGCACTCACAAGCTTTGTTTTCATTTTCCATTGTGATCACAATTTGGAGTTTTTACCCCACTTCAGGGAGTGGTGGTTCGTTTCATGTTTCCCCTGGCTGATTTATTGTGCTTTTGACCGTTCCCCCCACCCCATTCTTAACAATTGTAAGTATTGCTCTTTCCTCTAGAATGACAGACTAGTACACTGAGACTTTGGGAAGGCTTATGTTCCCTCTCACCAACCATGCTTTGTCTGGGTTCCAATCTCACTAATCTAAGAGCCTCTTCCTTTTGAAAGATGATGCCTATGCAATTCCTTATGCCCTTTTTCAGCCCATATACCCCCGAGGTGAGACCATACTTTTGCCTAACTAAAAAATAGGGCCTACCTGCTGCCCTCTGTCAGTTTCTGGTTATGAATTATGTTTGTGGAGTTAGAGCTGCTTTTGTTGTAAGCAGCCAGCTTAGAAAGGGGCAGTGATGCCTATGCGGGCTCTACCTGGCCTGGCTTGTGTGGCAGCCTCTCTAGTTACTTCCTTCCAGACTGCAATTCTTACTCATCTGCACCAACAGCCCAGCCCAGCTCAGTCCTTTGCTGGCTCGGCACAGGCTTCTGTACCTCTGCTCAGGAAATTGAAAGAGTCTGTAGCTCAGCCTTCCATAGGAAAATGCTAAAGCTGCTGCAGCTGACTCAGCTCAGTGACTTCCAAGCAGTCATCTCTCCAGTGCCGGTTATCTGTGAGTTCTGCCAGCCTGCCCTACCAGTTCATGTGAGTAAAAGAGAACATTTCAGCCTAATTTTTTCATTTCTCAATGGAAACCATGAGGCCCCACCCTCACCATGACTCACAGCTCCAGTAAGAATATAGGCTGTCTTAAAAGTCAGCTCTCATCAAGTTAATTAAAAAGCAATTCAACGTACTTTATGTATATAACATATGGGGTCACTTACAGGTCTGTGATAGTCAGTTGTATTTTTCTGAAATAGATTTGTTCCAAAAACTTGTTTGTGAATTTACAAATCACTGTGAGAATTCGCTACTTAGAATTCTTCAAGGCTAATGAGTTGGTAATGTGCTGGGCTTATACCATAATTGCGGTTGGATCTGGCCCTCTAGAGCTAGACTGTATCTATCAAAAGCCAGGACAAGGTGCAGCCTTCCCCTTGATCCTCAATATTCAGAATTTTATGGGGAAGAAGGGAAAAAGCATTCTTCAGATAGTCATGAGCCTATGTTCTGGTCCTCGCCCTGCCACATCTGACCTGTGTCACCTGAGTCAAACCACTTTATTTTGAAAAGTTTTAGTTCCTGTATTTGAAATTAGAACTACATCTGTATTTCTCAATTGTTGTTCTATGCAACGCAAACCTACAAATAAAATTGGGATCAGTGACCTATTAAGTTGAGGAAACTTTTTTAGGAATCCAGCTTGTCCACCTGGAAATCTCCTATGCCTCCTTCAAAGCCCTCCTCTAAGTGCTGATTCCCTATGAAGCTTGCCCTGATCCATCCTCTCCAAGAGAATTCATCCCTTTCTCTTTTCTTCTACACTACTTTTCAAATTATTCTACTAGAGTACTCATCTTATAGCACCAACTTATTTTCACATATGTTTGTCCAGCAACAACTTGAACTCTGAAACGTTGGCATCTTGTCCCACTTATATTTGTATATGCATGACCAAACATAGGTATGACCAATAGTAGGTGCAACATAGTAAGTGTTCATATGGATGACTAATAATTGTTGTTGTTGGTTGACTGGGGGATGTGTTTACACTTAGCTGTGCTCCTGGAACCATTTTTGTTGGTCATCCACATACCTTTCTTCCTTTTCTTCCTTGAGAAGCAGCTTCTCTCCAACTCCAATGATATAATCCTGGTGGGACTGCCAGTGATAGTACTCGGCCCCTTGCCAGAAGGAGTAACTGTGATGTGTGACTCAGCCTAGCTGACTGAAGATTTTATTATCCTCCATTCCCCATGCTAAGGTAGGGAAGGGGGGCATGTGACAAAGGTTAGGCTCATTATGGTTCTTCTCTAAGATTTATTTCATTATTGTTCATGAGTTCTTTATCAAAATTTGTTTATGATAATTAATCATTTAAACCAGTGGTCACCAACCGGTGGTCCATGGACCACTGGTGGTCCGTGAGGTCCAAAAGGTTGGCAACTGCTGATTTAAATCATGTAAAAACACTGTTACATGGAGCCAAAAATTTATGGACAGTCCCCCATGTGTATGTGTCCAATGATAGCACTAGAGTAGGAACATTCACGAAAAGGATGCTGATACTCATGCTTACACATCCACATATATGTGCACAGATAAATGTGACTGACTTTTTTGTGTTACAAATCTTGCCATAGCATTCTGCTTGATCCCCCTGTGGTTGCATTTTTGACCATTGCCTCCTCCTTGAAACTCCATCTTGCTCCGGTTTCTGTGACAGAACTTTCAGCCGGGTCATCCACCACTCTCAGGTCACCCCTTTCTCATCTCCTTTTGTGAGCTTTTTTTCCCTCTCTGGGATTTGTCCTCAAGTAGAGAGGGAGAGAGTGCCTTGCCTGTTGGGTTATGGAAATGGGAGGAGATGAATCAGAAGCCCATGGTGGCCGTCTTCCATCATCTGTGGAAATGTGTTTTCAGCAAGAGAGAATGAAGCCAGGCACAGAGGCACATGGAGTGGAGAGAGAGAGAAAGTGAGAGAGAGCAGACCCATGAGAGGGCCTTGACAGTAGCAAGTCCTCAAGTCCAGCAATTACATTCCCTCAGATTCTGTTAACTCTGTGTCTTCCTAACATACCCCATTCATAGTAAGTTGTTGAAATTCCAATTAATTGCAGCCTCACTATACTAAAACACAACTCCAACCCACCCTTTATCTCATAGCATCCTAGGAACACAATTATAATAATGGCTTAGCATAATGAAATGAAGACAAAGTCCAGGGTCTCAAACAGGGTGGCAAGATTCCAGGGCCCAGAAATGTTTTTTCCAGACCACAACTCAGGAAACTAGCACGTTTTGCAATCATTCTTTGTTCTTGGATAGATTTTTAAAAATCAGTCTACTTCTTGCCTTCAGCATAGCCCTCTGAGAAATCTGCAATCCTTCAGAAGGATTCCTATATTTGGATGCTGACTCAGCCAAAAAAAAAAAAAAAATTCTCGGGCCCCCACCACCACCACCACCTAATTTAATTCTGCAGGCTCCACCAATGACTGACAGTGTTCCCGATTGGGAGCACTGTAACTGAAGGCAGCAAGTTGCCTGCTGTTATTTTCTGCTTTGTTCCAGTTTAATTGCTTTTGTACATGTGCCTATTACATGAATAACTAAATGAAAACTCTATAGTACTGAAAATAGCACTTAAAATAGCATTACATCCCCCTCAGAGTCTCCTATTCGATTCTGTAGTTAGGCAGGTGTTTTTCAGCAGAAGGGAAGAATTTAAAAAAATGTTATCGTGGCTCTGGGGAAAATGATGGCTACAATTTCATCCCCTCTGGCAAATTTTCTTATTAAAATGACAGGTTTCCATCATAAAGCCCACTAGTAAAATAATTTCCACTTGATGGTGGCAAAGGAGATAAAAGTTGTGTGAAAATTCCCATGGTAAATGTGACGTTCTTAGTTGAATGGAGTTGGGTTTGTGTAACAGGAAGCTTTGATAATAGTACTGTGGTATTTTTATATTGTCACAAACTTTTTTCAGTGTTCAAGAAATAATGGCCATTATGGTTAATATGCAGGGTGGGGCAAATGTAGGTTTACAGTTGTAAGTATGCAAAACACAGTTTCTTATATTATTTATTAATTATTGTACTCTCCATCTGAACAACTATAAACCTACTTTTGCCCCACCTTGTACTGTGGATTGGTCCACTCCTAACCCTTCTTCATTCTGGAAAACAGTGAGAATGTGATCCCTGCCGGCTTTCCATTCCCACGCAGGTGCTGACAGCAGGCCTCCTAAAGAGCTTACCATTGGAAGGGACTGGTTCTTGTTTATATTGTCACCAGGATTTAAGAGTCCATTAGAGAATGGAGCACATAGAGAGGAAGCAGAGAACAGAAGTATAGAGAAAAACTCATTGAGCTTCTGGATCTAGTCATGCCCCAAAGGCTTGGCTTTTCCCTTATATGAGCCAATAAATGGCCTCTATTTTTGTATGTGTCACTTGCAACTGAAAGAATCCAAATTGATGCTGATCATGTCACTGTTTGGGTTCTTCCTCTATTAAAAAGGATCTTTCAAAAAACCTTGAGGAACATAACTGCATCCACCTTCACCTCCATGCCCAGACCTCTCAGTTCCCAGATCCTGCTTCTGCTGTTGTTGGCCTCACATCTATGCTAACTGTGCTAACTCCACCTGGGTTTACTCTAAAAACAACTGTTTGCTCCATTTTCTTCAAGGAGTAATTAAAGTAGAAAGCATAGAACAGAGGTTCTCAAAGTGTGTGATCCAGGACCAGCAGCATCAGCATTATCTGAGAACTTGTCAGAAATGTAAACTTTCAAGCCCCACCCCCCACCCCTATCACCCTCTTGAGTCAGAAACTCTTGGGGTGGAGCCCAGAGATAGGGTTTCTAGCCAGATCTCCAGAAGATTTCAGATACAAGCTGAAGCTTGAGGCTGTGCACAGTCATTGTAGACTATGGAGCAGACACAATTCACATTTATTATGAGGGAGTTTGAAAAGGCAATAGTAAAATCAGGATGGTATCTTATCAGGAATGTATTATAACACAAAGGCTACAAAGTTCAAGTGGTACAGTAAGTCACATGCAACCTTTTGCAATTGTGGAGACCAAAACAGGGTTAGGACTTAATGGAGCCCTGTGTTTTTTCTGCACATCAATACAAGTAAGCTGCAGGGAAGAAGGGGAGATTTGGATTTTTTCCCCTGTGGAAAAAAACCACTTATAAAGCAGCTATTTCATAAGAAAATAAATTTCCCAGACAATCATTTTATTTGACATCATCTTTGGTGGTTTTAGTCTAGTAATTTTGACAGTTTGGAGAGTAATCATTTGATTGGTGGGCAAAACAAGTTTAGTTTGTGTTGTAGCAGTAGTGTATCCAACAGCATCCTATCTTATACTGCTGCCTGTGATTTTTGAGAAACCAGGAAGAAACTCCTTATCTCTTTTGATCAGGTGTGCTTGATGGCCTTAGTCACTTCATGCATCACTGCAGTGGAAGGATCTAGCCATGCCCAAATTTCTGAACAAACATTCAAGAGAGCCCATGTATTTTAGCAAAACACTTCTCCCTTAGCATACATCATCTCAGTCTTAATATTTAGAGGGAGCATGAAGTCGAATGAGGAATGTAACTCCCTTGGCCAGGGCTGCCCTACCTCCTCCCAATCCAGCACTCTTTCTAGATAGGGTTGCTGTGGGGTGGCATTCTCTCCCAAAGCAGCACTTCCTGGCTAGTCCTCCCTCTGAAAGACATCTGTGAATGACTGAACGTTTCATCCAGTCAGGTGTGCTCTGTCCCCATCCATCCGTCTCTCCCTCTGTTGCCAGATCATTAGTTGGTATTCAATAATGCTGCCTTTATTAAATGCCTGGTGAATGAAGTAAGACTCTAGGATGAAAGCCAATGCCTCTACACACACACACAGACACACACACACGCACACACACACGATGTTTTCTCAGCCATGAGTTTTATTATTATTTTAAAATACCTACAGCAACAAAATTGAGTAAGAGAAGTTTGCTTTCTTCTTTGTGTAGCATTGCCTCATGTCAGCATGTCTACAGTAAAATCAAACTGCCTTCCAACACTATCGTCCATCAAGACCAGCTGGCTTTCCATTCCCACGCAGGTGTGGCAGCAAGAGCCTAGAGTATTGCCCTTGGGGCAGGCCTGAGTCCAAATGTTGGCTCTACCACTTATTTGAATAATCTGCTGGGCCCTACCATTTGATAAGTATTTATTGAGCACCTACTAAATGCTGGCCCTGATCTGATCACTTGGAATTTGTCAGTGAAACAGACAAGGGTATCTGTTCTCATGGAGCTTACATTCTAGCAAGAAAAGATAAACAATAAACATAATGAATTAGAAAATGCATACTCTGTTAGAAAGTGGTAATTGCTATAAAAAAAACAACAACCATAGATCAGGTCAAAGAGGGTAGATTCAAATATGATGGGGGATCAGGTTACAAAAGTCAGTAGGGTAGTTAGCACAACCTTCAAGAGCAATGATCTGGTAATAAAAGACTTAGACGAGGGGTTACCTGGAGGAAGAGTCTTCCAGGTATAGGGCATAGCTAACACAAAGGTCTTGAGGCAGGAGTACACCTAGTGAGTTTGAGGAAGAGGAAGGAAGTTGGAGTGGTAGGGTGGAATAAGCAATGGAGAGAGAAGAGAGGTAACAGAAGGGTGGGATTAGCTTGGTTACTAGAAACAAATGTGAGGACACTGGCTTTACTTTAGTGATATGGGAGCTGTTTTGGGATTTTAGGCAGAGGCTTTAGATGATTTGATCTGGGTTCTAGATGAATCACCTAGGCTGCTGTATGGAGAACAGCTGGCAGTGGCCAGAATCCAGGAGTGAGATGAGGATGGGCTGGGCGAGGTTGGCAGAATGAAGGGAAAGAAGTAGTTGGATTCAGATATATTTTGAAGGTGGGACGCTAACATGCTTTCATGATGGATAGGATGTGGGTGTGAAAGAGGATGACTCCAAAACGTTTGGCCTGAGCAGTTGGAAGAATGCAACTGAGGTGCCACTGTTCTGTGAGAGTTAAATGGAAAGCACATCCCAGGAGCCTGGCACACAGTAGGCACTCACTAAATATCCCTTTTCTCTCTAACAGCCTCTGAGTCACTCTGTTCCTCACATTGCTTCCCAGTGGACCAACATTGCTTTTTTCAGCTTTAGTCTCCTCATCTTTAACTTGGGGTCAGTAGAGCCAGGAATAGGCTAAGGATTACAGGAGAGGAAGGAAGCATTTTACAAGGGCATGGAGCAGCATAAATGCTGAACAAATGTCAGCTTTCATTAAACAGAAGGAAACACTTAGCAAGTTGCGGGGTGCTTCAGTGTGAGTGATTTTGGCTGGCCCTCCCACTTCCTATTCCTGCTGCTTCATTAAAGGCCTAATGAATTTTTGCAAACACTGGCCTGATCACATCACTTAGCTACCATCATTCAGTGGCTTCCAACCACGACACAATCAAGGCCAGCCTTGTTAGCAAGGGTTTACAGGCCCATCATCGTCCACTCCAGCCTCATCAGCTTATGCTCAATTCATATCAGACCACATGTTTTTCTGTCCAACCTCTGTATGCACATTCAGGCCACAAAACACGGTCCCACTCCCTCTGTCCTCTCCCACCTCTCAGGGATGACTTGCTCTCCGTAGGACACAGAGCAAATGCCACTACCTCTGTCAAACTTGCTTCAACTCCACCAGAGTCATTTTCCTTCTGAGCTCCTCCTGTGGAGTGCACACATGTATTTGATAGTACTTCTTGCACATCACAAAGCAGAAACGATATTAAAGTATTTAATATTTGGTATAGCCTGGACATCGACCTATCAGATTAGACACCAGCCATCACCAGCCTGTGGGTAACAGTTGAATATCAGCCTTCCCATACATGTCATGCTATGACAGCCTCCTCTCTCTCTCTGAAATATTTTTATTGATTTCAAAGGGGAAGGGAGAGGGAGAGAGAGATAGAAACATCAGTGATGAGAGAGAATCATTGATCAGTTGCCTCCTGCATGCCCCACACTGGGGACAGTGATGGACCTATAAACTCTGCTTACCACTATAAGACTGACTTGGATCATGTCAGCAGTTAGGAGCCACTGAATATGAGCAGCTAAGTGACATGATCAGGGCAGGGTTTGCAAAGATTCATTAGGCCTTTAATGAATCAGCAGGAATAGGAAGTGGGAGGACCAGCCAAAATCACTCACACTGAAGTACCCCACAACTTGTAAGTGCTCTGACTGGGAATTGAACCGTGACCTCCTGATTCATAGGTCGATGCTCAACCACTGAGCTACGCTGGCCGGGCAGGCCTCCTCTCTTGATTCTCAAGTCCCATAGGCTGGACACCACCACTTATTTATCTCCATACTCCAAAGAGTGTCTGACATCTACTAGTCTCTCTTTAATATTTTCTGAATAAACACCCACATGAAAAAGAGAAGCAAAGGCCCTGCCTTCCTTTGAAATTGCCTCAGTGATTTCATTCCTGGATCAAAGAACCCCTCCTCCCACCTTGCCTCTGGCTCTAGGAAAGCCAAGTTCCTGGTCTCTCTCCTTCCTCTTGCCTGATGTTCTATTTCAATCAAAGACACTCATATTGGAGCTGAAGGTGTCTCCCCCAAAGCAAGTTTTCACAAGTGGCAAAGCCAAAACCCACAACATCCTTCTCTGCCATCTGTTCCAGAGAGTACATTTGGCGTCGGATGCCCAGTGGGGCACATGTATGGGGCAGATGGAGGTTGTTTGAATTTACTACTTCCAGCTCAACTCAGTTTTGGCAACTTCCGTTGCCCACTTTTCCTCACTCGTACACTCACCTTTTCTAGCCCAAACTTGAAAGTGGGTTTTAAAAATTTATTCCCTCCTCATGAGGAAAAACAAGCTCCAAATAGGCCAAAGTAAATTGGCTGGGCATTTGAATAAATGATTATTTTTCCTAAGTGGCCTCTCAAACATAGCCAACATCCATAATTTTAGCCAAAAAATAATAGAGGGAAAGTGAGAAAAATTAGATTAAAGAGGGTTGGACAATTTACATAGAATTCCACAAAGTTCAGGCTGGATGAGGCCCTGGAGATCAGATACCTCAGAGTTTTGCAAACTGTTCTGAGGAGCCCTGGGAATTTCCAGCAGCCCCATCAAGTGGGCAGAAGGAGAAGTCCAGGCGCCCATCACTGCTCCAACCAGCTTCGCTGAAGTTCTCTATCTTTTGCATAGCAGTTGACTTAGAGAGTTTTGTGATTAAAAGTACTTGCAAGTGGCTATTCCAAGCCCAGTCCACATGTATTACAAATTAGGAATCATGGATGAGAAAGGTAACATTCACAGGGGCTCTCAGAATGAATTGATGATGGAGTCATAACTCAATTTCAAGTCTAATATTTTAGATTCTTTTCCCTCAGCACCTGCTTGCCTCACAGTATCACATAGCCAATGTGTAATTAAGAGAGAGACTGGCCACCATGGGAACCAAGAAAGCCAGAAGGTCATTGAGCAAAGTTACTCGTTCACTGGTCACTTGCCCAGTATTCTTTTCCTTGTTTCTTTGGGCAAGTGACTCAGCCTCCCCTGTTACAGGTGTCTGAGGGGTGGGGTACTCCTGGGACCTCTGATCCCTGAGGAAAGAGTGATAGTTCCAGAGCTAGGTACAAAATCCAAGTAGGCCTATCAGTCCTTTCTTAAGAATGGTAGCAACACGGAGAGCAAGAGAAAATGTCTGTCTTGAGACTGAGGGCATTAAAATTCCATGTAACTTGGAGTTATAGGAGGCCCTGTTGCGATCAAGGGGAAGGGTTTGTCTGAAAATGAAACCAACACAAAGAAAGCAAGTCAGCAGTGGATAGAGATGAAGCATATTCCTCCAAACATTGTTTGAACCCTGGAACCAGCCATATATAAAGCGTGTGCAACCTCCTAATACATGATCTCACGTAACTTTTATTTATAGAGCATTTTATAATATACCAAGTCCTTTCCATTACCCCAGATCACAGCGGTGAATGGAGCCATATTCCCTAATCCCAGAATGGCATCACCTTCCTCCTGGCCAAAAGCTGGCCACAAGGAAGCAAGAAACCCAGGATGTCACCACATACCAGAGAGGCTTATTTGCTCAGCAGATATTCTTTGAGAAGCCTCTAAGGGAAATTACAACTTCTCACACCCTTGATAGGAACCTACATCAGGGAAGAAAAGTAGAGAGCAGGTTTCCTGCTTTGGAGGTCAACAAGTTGAGACTGTGTTTGACGTCTTGCCATCACAGCAATGGGAAGAACACAGATCTATCAGTCAAGTTGTAATCAGGAGAACAGAAAGGTCTAATCAGGCAACCACTGCAAGGGTTGACAACAGAGTGGACTTATTCAGGGAACTGGTTACACAGATGATGGAGGAGCTGAGAAGACAAATGTGATGGCAGGAAAAACCAGAGATTAGCAACAGCAGGAAGCAATGGCCATCCCTAGGGCTGGAAGGACAAAAACAGGAGGTGATAGTACAGGAGTCCAGCAACTAAGTTACCTGTAGAATCTAGAAATACAGTGGGTCTGTCTGGTGGGAATTAGAGACAAGGAGGAGACTCAGCCACCCTGGAAATCATGGAGATGCAGATTGAAGGCAAGTAAGGGAAGTGGGAAAACCCTGGCTTCTCTCTTTTTCCCATCTTCAATCCAGCAAAACCCAAACTATGTTTGTGACAATGTATCATAGATAGGAATAAACAGGTGGGGATATTATAAAGGCCCTAGATCTGTTTGCTGCTCTTTATGGGGTTGAAATACAAATCGGGTTGAAGCCAGGCCAGAGAAGTACAAGGTCCTTCTCCATGATTTGCAGACTTCTTCAGGCTTTGCTAGTTTTTGTTTGGGAAAATTGTTCTCTTTCTATCACTTTTACACTGAGTGGACGCTTGCTACTGAGTTACATCAACCATACCCTAGAAACAAACAGTGGGTGTTAGGAGCAGCCACATCTCCAGAAGCAACTGACCTAGGTTTTTGTTGTTCTCCTGTTGTGGTGTGGGTAGAGATGGTTCTGGTGATTTTCATTAAGCCAGTTGAAGGGACAAACATTTGTCAGTAGGCCCACTCATCCCATGGAACCTCATGGCTCTGAGCCAGCCAATGTGTGATTGAGAGAGAGACTGGCCAATCATAGGAATCAAGAAAGCCAGGTCATTGAAAAAAGTTACTCATTCATTGATCCTTTATTCGGTCCAGCCCTAATTTGTTACAGTTTGCGTCTTAACAACATTGGTCTAACAAGGAAATACTGCCTAATCTTTGTTGATACTGGAAGGGTCTGCAGTTCATCAAGTGGAAAATTGGAATTTAATGGGAAATGAGTCGTAGAGGGAGGAATTGAGACATCTTCTTGTGTTTTGCACATTATAAAATGTTGCGTGACTTCTAACTGCTTAATTACAGTGTTATTCACTCACCAAACATTTGTTGAGTAATCTGTTAGTGTCTTCTTAGTTTTTCCTGAGAAAACAAAACTGAAGAGGGCAAAACAATGACAAGCCTTATGTAAAAATGAGAGATCCCTTTAGTATGTGTTCTTTCCAAAAGACCACTGAAGTCTATGCAGTTTTAAAAAATGTCCAAATATTAGGTGAAGATGTTTTACTAATTCAAACCCACAAGACGTGGAGGTTACAGAGTGGAAAGAGTGCAGACTCTGAAGACAGAATTAGGTTGGATTCCTCACTGGAGCATCTTACAGCTGCTTGGATATGGTGAATCACATCCTGAATCTTAATTCTCTCATAAAATATGGGCATCACAATACCCACCATATAAGAGAAGGATTGAAGAAATATCTAACACAATAACATTCTGTTGGGAACGCAGTAAGTGCTCACATAATTGAGAGTGTCATTATAATTTACGCAATATCCTCAGACATGTCTCTTTGCCACACTGAGCTCACATTATTTATCTCAAGTCCAATCCCATAGCTTTCTCCCTTTAGTCCCTAATTAGGCTAACCAGGAACACATGTCCTCTTCTGTCCTCTTCTCTCTGATAAGGCTCCTAGTTCTAGACGTTTTGTGATCTCTTTCCACCCTTCCCTCCCCCAAATAACCTCTGCCATTGTGCTGTTCTTGGTTTGTGTAAACGACCTAGTACAGGGATTGGCAGAGTAAGCTCTCAGCAAATACTTCTTGAATGAGTGAACATGAAACCGTAGACGTCATGCAAGTTTTTCACTAATTCTAAGTACCTTATGAATGTATTAGATGGGACTTCTGAAGCAATTGCAAATAACCCAAAGGAGGATTGATAATTATGGGGGTTCTCACATTAGAATGTGAGGACAAGGAATAGGGTAAATCCTTTTAGGAAAGGTTTCTTTGTGTGTTCCTTAAATCACAACCTGGAATTACACTTTGACACTCTGTGTGAGCAATTGTTCTTTGCCTTTATTATAGGAAGTGTAATAAGTGGGTGGTTGGATGGTTTTTGGATAATTACTAAGACTGGCAAATGAGTTTTTTAAAACATTGCATAAAGCTTGTTTCTAATGCTGGAGTATCTCATAACTAACATCTATACTAATAAAAGGGTAATATGCTAATTAGACCGGGAGACCTTCTGGACGTCCTTCCAGATAAACCCATGGTGGCAGGGCTGAGGCAGAGGTGGTTAGGGGTGATCAGGCCAGGAGGGGAGGGCAGTTGGGGGCAAGCAGGACAGGAGGGGAGGGCAGTTGGGGCAAGCAGGCCGGCAGTGGGGGGCAGTTGGGGGTGATCAGGCCAGCAGGAGAAGCAGTTGGGGGTGATCAAGCCATCAGAGAGGGGCAGTTGGGGGCGAGCAGGCTGGCAGGGGGGAGTTGGGGATGATCAGGCCGGCAGTGGGGGCAGTTGGGGGTGAGCAGGCTGGCGGGTGGGGTGGTTGGGGGTGATCAGGCCGGGAAGGGGGGGGCAGTTGGGGCAAGCAGGCTGGCGGGGGGGCAGTTGGGGTGATCAGGCCAGCAAGGGGGTGCAGTTGGGGGCGAGAAGGCCAGCAAGGAGGCGCAGTTGGGGGCAAGAAGGCCAGCAAGGGGGGCAGTTGGGGGTGAGAAGGCTGGCAGGCAGAGTGGTTAGGGGCGATCAGGCAGGCAGGTGAGCGGTTAGGAACCAGCAGTCTTGGATTGCAAGAGGGATGTCTGACTGCTGGTTTAGGCCTGATCCCACAGGTCCTAAACCGGCAGTCGGACATCCCCTGAGGGGTCCTAGATTGGAGAGGGTGCAGGCCATGCTGAGGGACACCCCCCACCCATGCACAAATTTTGTGCACTGGGCCACTAGTATACCTATAGTTGGACTCATACCACTACAAATTATGTGGGGAATAATAATGATGTATGGTTGTGCTCAGGGCTCCTTGTAATAGTGGCAGGACACCAGGCCAAAGCTTGGACTATAGCCCATGTCCATGTAATACTGATGCTCATGTGACTGAATCTCTTACTTAGGCCTCTTCCACACCATGCTGTAACCAAGGGAGAGACTGAAGATAAATAATCAGTTCCCATGTTTGTTCCCAGAATCCCTTCTAGAAGAAAATAAACTGTTCATTATTTGGTATTTTCTGATGATGCTGACTTTGGGAAATACTCTTTCTTGCATAAAGGTTATAACTTATTTATCACTTTCATATGTATTTTACCCCTCATAAAATACAAGGTTTGCTCGTTGTTCACTTGCACTCTCTCATCTGTTCTCTGCTTTAACCCACCCAGCTCTGTGCTTGGAGGAGGATGGGGCTGACTGTCCAGACTGAATCACTCAGGGGACCTTGGCTCTAGCTCCTAGATGGGCTGAGCCAAGGGAAAGTGCCCACAATAGCTTGTAGGGCAGAAAGAGAGAGAAGCCGGCTACTTCTTCCCCTGCTACCTTGCTGCTCTGTGCTTAGTTCTGGCAGTAGCTGTTCCTCTAAGTCTATAGCTGCTCTCAGAAAGCCTCTCTTTATAGCTCTAGTTCACATCAAACTCAAGAACACCATTTTCTCCACTTGCCCTTTTAGGACTAGGTGGTAAATGCCCCTAAACCCCATGTTGGTTTCCTTAATCTTCCCATATCTCTATAACAATTCTATTAATTAATTTTTAAATATATTTCTTTATTGATTTCAGAGAATAAGGGAGAAGGAGAGAGAGAGAGAGAGAGAAACATCAATGATGAGAGAGAATTATTGATTGGCTGCCTCCTTCACACACCCTACTGAGGATGGAACCTGCAACCCAGGCATGTGCCCTTGGCCAGAATCGAACCTGAGACCCTTCAGTCTGCATGCTGATGCTCTATCCACTGAGCCAAGCTGGCTAGGGCTATTAATTTTTAATTAATCCAAGCCTAGGATACCTTCTGTTTCTCTTTGGGATTCTAATTTTGACATTAAAGTATCAGGCTCAGAGTGGCTTATACAAGAACACCCAACTTAAAATGTAGAGGAGCCAGAAAGTGACCTCAAGACTTGAAACCCTATACCCTCCTCATGTCATCTCATGGAGAATTGAAAATGTATTGGAATAATAATGCTTTCTTGTGTCCTTAGCTATTTCTTAGATATCTGAAAGTAACTCAACCTCATAGCATATTCCAAGACTAATCCTAATATATAAAAGCCCTGAGTCCATCACGACCAGAGGCACAACCAACCGGAAGTCAGTCCTGCAGTCAGCTCAGCGCTGGGTTGCGTGGTGACCCAACACTGACTGCTACTGCAGCAGGCATGGTGACCCAGCACTGACTGCAGAGGGGGCTGCGAATCAGGCCAAGAGAGAGGCCTGAAGAGAGAAGTAGGGTCTGATCCATAGCCTCTGTGGCAGCTGTTTATCAGCACTTGCCTCTCTCTTTCTCTATGGGCCTGGCCAGCAGCCTCACCTCCATTTCTCTCCAGGCCTCCACCGGAGCTGCAGATCAGCCCCGCCTTTCTGATCAGGCCCTGTTGATAGGCCCAGAGACGCTGACTGGCATAGAAACCGACCAATCAGAACCAAATCTGGGTGAAGTGTGAGGAGCCAATGGCTGCCTAGGAGGCAGAGCTTTTGACACTGACTGGCATAGAAACTGACCAATCAGAATCAAATCTGGGTCAACTGTGAGGAGCCAGTGGCTGCCTAGGAGGTGGAGCTTTTGATGCTCACTGGCATAGAAACCGACCAATCAGAACCATATTGGCCGGCAGAGGAAGGCAGTTGGGGGCAAGATCAAGCCTGCAGGGGAGGGCAGTTGGGGTCGAGGTCAGGCCGGCAGGGGAGGGCAGTTGGGGGCAACCAGACCGGCAGGGGAGGGAAGTTGGGGGGGTGGGGGGAACCAGGCCTATAAGGGAGGGCAGTTGGGGGCCATCAGGCCGGCAGGGGAGGGCAGTTAGGGGTGATCAGGCAGGCAGAGGCAGTTAGGGGCGATAAGGCCGGCAGGGAAGGGCAGTTGGGGGTGAGATCAGGCCATCAGGGGAGGGCAGTTGGGGGCAACCAGGCTGGCAGGGGAGTAGTTAGGGGGTGATTAGGCTGGCAGGCAGAAGCAGTTAGGGGCAGTCAGGCTGGCGGGCAGGTGAGCAGTAGGAGCCAACAGTCCCGGATTGTGAGAGGGATGTCCGAGGGGTACCAGATTGGAAAGGGTGCAGGCTGGGCTGAGGGACACCCCCCCCCCCCCCCGAGTGCACAAATATTGTACACTGGGTCTTTAGTTACTATTATAAAAACCCATCCATTTACTTAACATTCAACACACACGTATTTAGTGCCAACTTTGGGAAAGAATTTGGAAATTCAAGACAAGTAAGACATGGTTCCTTCTTTGAGAAAATTTTCCATTCTAAGAGATAAAGATATACCTAAACAGATGAGGATGAACCCTTGAATTAGGTCTTGAGTAATAAGTACATATTCACTAAATAGACAGGAATCAGAGAAAGAATTATATGGACGGGGAGCAATGTAACAGTGATTGAAAAAGGAGACAGAAATAATCGAAATATTCAAGAAACCAGATTTTTCATTGTGCCTGAAGTGCAAATGAAGAGAGAGAAAGGAGATGAGATTTTGTTAAAAAGAGTTCAGAATGGATGAGAGCATAGAAGGCTGGTGTTCTATGCTTAGGAGTTTAGGTAGTATTTAAGTTTTCATATTTAAGGTAGTTTCTCCATTGAGAACTTTTAAATTGAGCACTGGCATTATTAGATTAATAGCATTTCAGGGATATTAATCTGATGTCATCATGAAAGATAGATTATAGGGGACCCTGTCTAAAGACTTGAAGATCAACATATATTGTAAGAATATTTCAGTTATGTAGACTTGATAAGGCTGGAGGAAGCTGGTAGCTGAGTGAGTAGAAAAAGAGAACACATCCAATCAAGGTCTAATCAGAAGACAGAAACAACACAGTAATTTGAAAGGAAAAAGTTATATAAAAAATTATTACCTAGTAAGAAGTAAGACCTCTAAAGAATATAGGAATAGCCACATACCCTGGGGCTGAGATGGAATACTCAATAAAGAGAAAAATGCAGATCTAATTAACAAATAAAAATTGTAATACAAAATTTAACAAAATAGACAAGCCCCTATCTAGCTTGATCAAGAAAAGAAAGAATAAGAACAAACATACAAATTAAAATGACAAGGGGAATGAAGCAATATAAATTAAAAACAATTATAAGAAACTATAGATCTCTTTGCAAGTAAATCTGAAAACATAGATGAAATGGGTAATTTCTTAGGGAAATTTAGATTACCAAATTTTATGCCAGTAGATTTAAAAGTTTAAACAGACAAATTTATACAGAACAGACAAGAGTGCATTAATAAGAAACTAACCCACACCAAAAAGTTGCCATGTCCAGTTGAGCTCATAAGTGATTTATACCAAATTCTCCAAGACCAAATTATTTCAATGTTCTATAAGTTATTCTAGAACATTGAAAAGAAATAAACAATGTCCAATTCCTTTTGTAAAGCAATTATAACACTATACATGAACTAGATAGACTATACAAATAAAGAAAACCACAAACCAATATCACTAACCAATATTAATGCAAAAATGCTAAACAAAAAATTTCCAGCACAGCTGGGATTGAAGAAAATGTATTGAATGGAGTCTTTATAAAGATATGGGAAAAGTTAAGACAACCAACAAACACCATTTTAGCAAATATAATCCAACACCACATTAAATATCCTATATAGAGAAGGAGCCAAGATGGCGGCAGAGGTGAACGGCTGATCTGTTGCCTCGCATGGCAGTTTCGGAAATACAACTAAAAGATGGACTGGTGAGCACGGCGACTCCTGCTGGCGTCTCCCCAGGCCAGGCGGCTGCTCCTCTCAGTCAGCACCTCAGCCGGGGCCATGAGCTCGTGGGCGGCCGCGGCAGCTGCTGTGGCGGCGGCCGCGGACTCGGCACAGTGGCTCTCGGTGAAGGAAGAGACCATCTTTCTGCAGGACGGGCCCATCCGCGTCACCGACCTGGCCGAGCTGCTCAGTGAGATCCTCGGGGCCCCGGTGGCCGCCAACACCGACTTGGAGGATTTTTAGGAGTTCCCGTCTTACATTCAAGTCCTTTAGCCATTATGAGAGAGGAGAACCAAGAAGGCAGCAAAGTTAAACAAAGGAACTTCGCCACGCACAGCAATTTCAAAAATACAACTGGAGGACAGAGCGTCTGCCACCCAGAACCACAGGAGAGCTGGCTGGATGGTGGATTTACAGCTAAGAGGGAAGAGGAAAGAGCGAACTCGGAGGGGTTGAGGTGCGGAGGCGCGTGGGTCGGGCTGGTGGCGGGGGAAGGGTCGTGCGGCTTTTGTTCCAACCCTAGGGGAGATTAGCTCCCCATCACCCTGAAATCCAGCTTCTGGGGACGCGCGGGAGACCCAGACGCCTGCGGGGAGAGGCTGGACTCTCGGCCTTTGTGTCGGAGAGTGGGAGTAACTCTCTTGCGGAGGTGCGCCCAGCAATCAGTGTTTGCTGCGCTGGAGTGCAGAACGAGGGGGCTTGGAAATGTGGAAAGCAGAAAAATCAGACTTGCACCCATTGCGGTTCGCCATGCCATGGCCTGATGGCGCCCTGAGGCCCCGCCCCGCCCTGAGACCCGCCCCGCCCTGGGACCCGCCCCGCACATTTTGCAGACCCGCCCCGCACGTTTTGCAGGCCCACCTGGGCTCCAAACAACGGCTTTTGCATGTGGGTGGCCTGCCCTGTGGCAGCTTGACCAGATAAACTGCGGTTCTCGTCGGACTGCTCCAGGGCCGCTCAGACAGGAGGAGGAAACTGCAGTTTTTGCTGTAATTCCTGCTGGGTGGCCTCAGGCAGTAGCTGACCTACACTCCATTGGAGACCCAGAAACGAGGGCACCTAGTGGTCGGTGTGAGATGACACCAGATTTCAACCACTCGCATAAGGGACACATTCGGGAGGCAGACTCAGTGAGCGCCAAAGCCTTGCTGCACCAAGACACGGCCCATAAACGTGTCTCCTGCACAGCAACTCTTCCTTTATAGACACAGAGGGTCCGCACGGCCAATTGGCCTGGAGGACAATTTCTCCCAGCGACACCAACAGCAATCAAGACTTAACTATACAAAGGAGGACCAAGATGGAGGCATAGGGCGGAAGCCTGATTGTTGCCTACCACAACAATTTTGAGTCTACGACGGGAGAGCAGAGCAGACACTATCCAGAACCACCGGAGGGCTGGCTGAGCAGATGCTCTACAACTAGAATAAAAGAGAGGGGTACACGGGATGATGCTGATGCTGGTGACCCAAAGATCACACTTTAAGAACTACGGCTCAGGCGACACAATGGCGGCCTGGAACGTGCTTGGCGCAGTACCCCCGGCGGTCTCCGGCTGAGGGGACGGCTCCACTCGCTGCCGAGCACGGACAGACGAGCCCCTGGGAGACATGGGGTGGGAGACTCCGCGCTTGCTGACCTCCGAGTCCTTCAAGAATCTCAACGCCCCGGAAGCGGCCAGGTGCGCACGCTCGGCGACCGGCCACCGCTGCAGACCCAAGGGCCGACGCAGCCACCCCGGACCAGCCCGCCGCCGCGCACCAGGCACACCGGAGCTTCGCCGAGCCCGCCGCCCAACGAGTTCTGCAGCGGCTGCCCTGGAGCTCTGAGAAAATGGCCGAAGGAATTGCTGAGATGGAATTGACCAACAGGAATTGGGATCAAGAAGACGAAACCCTGCTGGGTCCCGGATCCGGGTGAAGCTGCGCGCCCCTGGGTCCGGGTGAGGCTGGGAACTGGGTCAGGGTGAGGCTGGGTCCCGGGTCCGGGCGAGGCCACATGCCCCTGGATCCGGGTAAGGCCGCACGCCCCTGGGTCCGGGTGAGGCTGGGTCCCGGGTCCGGGTGGGGCCGCCCCCCAGGGTCCAGGTGAGGCTATACACCCCTAGGTCTGGGTGAGGCTGGTACCTGGGTCTGGGTGGGGCCACGCGACCCTGGGTCTGGGAGAGGCCACGTGCCCCTGGGTCCGGGTGAGGCCACGCGCCCCTGGGTCTGGGTGAAGCTGTATCCCGGGTCCGGGTGAGGCCGTATGCCCCTGGATCCGGGAGAGGATGGGTCCCGGGTCCCGGTGAGGCCTCGCGCACTTGGGTCCGGGTGAGGCCACGCACCCCAGGGTCTGGGAGAGGCCACGCGCCCCTGGGCCCAGGTGAGGCCACACTCCCCTGGGTCCGGGCGAGGCGGTGTGCCCCTGGATCCGGGTGAGGCTGGGTCCCGGGCCCGGGAGAGGCCATACGCCCCTGGGTCCGGGTGAGGCCATGCGCCCCTGGGTCCGGGTGAGGCCACGCGCCCCTGGGTCCGGGGGAAGCTAGATCCTGGGTCCGGGTGAGGACGTGTGCCCCTGGATCCGGGTGAGGCTGGGTCCCGGGCCCGGGTGAGGCCATGCGCCCCTGGGTCCGGGTAAGGCCACGCGCCCCTGTGTCCGGGTAAAGCTGGATCCCGGGTCCGGGTGAGGCCGTGTGCCCCTGGATCCAGGTGAGGCTGGGTCCCAGGTCCGGGCGAGGCCGTGGGCCCCTGGATCCAGGTGAGGCCACGTGACCCTGGGTCTGGGAGAGGCCATGCGCCCCTGGGTCCGGGTGAAGCTGAATCCTGGGTCTGGGCGAGGCCGTGTGCCCCTGGATCCAGGTGAGGCTGGGTCCCGGGTCCGGGTGAGGCCTTTGGCCCCTGGATCCGGGTGAGGCCACGCGACCCTGGGTCTGGGAGAGGCCACGCGCCCCTGGGTCCGGGCGAAGCTAGATCCCGGGTCCGGGTGAGGCCGTGTGCCCCTGGATCCGGGTGAGGCTGGGTCCCGGGTCCGGGTGAGGCCGCGCGCACCTGGGTCCAGGTGAGGCCACGCACCCCCTGGGTCCGGGTGAGGCCACGTGCCCCTGGGTCCGGATGAAGCCGTGCCCCTGGGTCCGGCCGAGACCCAACCAGAGGGAATCGAACCTGCATTACCACCATTTGTCCGCCATCCAGAGCTGAGGGGTCAGTGCCGACATGTACACATTAGGAACTGGTGGACATTGATATTGGGTCTCAAAAGAACTGTTGGTCCAGAAAGAAACTCACTACAGACTGATTCATTTGCCTGTCAGCATAACTATTATTGCTCATCTCACATTCAGTTCATATAAGTATATCTCTAGTGACACATGATCTCGCTCATCTAGGGGAAATGATGAACAACATAGACTGATGAAAAAGAACAGAACCAGAAACAAGGAGGCATCGATCGGACTATCGGGCCTCAGAGGGAGGATAGGGGAGGGTGGGGGGAGGGGGGAGAGATCAACCAAAGGACTTGTGTGCATGCATATGAGCCTAACCAATGGTTAAGTTCAACAGGGGGTTGGGGCATCGTGGGGAGGGGTGTGGGATGGGAATGGGGAGATGAGGACAAATATGTGACACCTTAATCAATAAAGAAATTAAAAATATATATATCCTATATAATAAAAGGCTAATATGCAAATCGACCGAATGGGGGAATGACCGGTCGCTATGATGTGCACTGACCACCAGGGGTAGACACTCAACGTAGGAGCTGACCCTGGTAGTCAGTGTGCTCTCACAGGGGGAGCACCGCTCAGTCAGAAGCCAGGCTCATAGCTGGCAAGCACAGCGGTTGTGACAGGAGCCTGTCCCTCCTCTGCAGCAGTGCTAAGGACCCCTTGGGGTAGGTCTGGGCCTAAGCCGGCAGTCAGACATCCCCCAAGGGGTCCTGGACTGCGAGAGGGCACAGGCCGGGCTACGGGGGACCCTAACCCCCCAGTGCACAAATGTCGTGCACCGGGTCTCTAGTAAAATATAATATTATGAAGTAAAATATATTCAAAGAATGCACAATTTCTATAGATGCTGGGACAGTCTTTGACCAAATTCATTACCCATTCTTTATAAAAATACTCAAGGAACTAGTAATTGAGGGGCATCTTCTCAACATAGTAAAATATGTATACCTAAAGCTAGTACTCTATTTAATGGGAAAACATTATTGACTGTCCAGACTTCAAGATATATGTCCAAGAGAATTGAAAACAAATGCTGTCACAAAAATCTGTACATGAAGTGTTCACACTAGCAACATTCATAATAGCCAAAAAGTGGAAACATTCCAAATGTTCATCAACTGAATAAATGAAAATATGGATAAATAAAAAGTGGTATATCCATAAAATGAAATATTCAATCAAAAAGAAGGATGGAGTACTGATACATGCTATAATATAGATGACACTTGAAAACATTATGTTAAATGAAAGAAGCCAGACACAAGGAAAGTGACATATGTGAATAGGCAAATAAATCTGTAGAGACAGAAAGTAGATTAGTGGTTGACAGTATTGCTAAGTTACAGAATTTATTTTTGGGGTGACAGAAATGCTATGAAATAAATGATACACTGAAAAAAATCACAGAATTATATACTTTAAGATGATAAATTTTATGTCAGTTTTATCTTAATAAAAAAATTGATGTCCTGGTCAGTGTTGTTCAATGGTTAGAGTGTGTGCCTGAGCACAGAGGGGTCTTGGGTTTGATTCCTGGTCAAGGGCACATATCTGGGTTGCAGGTACAATCCCCTGCCCCAGTCAGGGCATATGCTGGAGGCAACCAATCAATGGGTCTCTCTCATATTGATGTTTCTCTCTCTCCTCCTCCCTCCCTGCTTCCCTTCAATTCTCTCTAAAAAGATAGATCAATTTAAGTGATTTAGTTATCAATGAACCCTTTCATGGTTAAGAGAATGCGAACTACTTGAATATCCTGAAGTAATTTCCCTCTTTCATGAGAGGGGATGAAATTTTAAGAATTTCAAGGATCTTAAAACAATTTCCAGAACATTTATTGGAATCACTTTGCCTTCTACATTTTCTATCTGTAGAAATCGAACTGATGGCAAAAAAGATGACCCAAAGTAACTAGAAAAGCCCAGTTTTCAAAAGAAAGGATCGAGTGTGGTCTCTCTACCACTATACAAAGTAAAACATAGAAGAGAATTAATGCATTTGTAAAAAGTTTTTAGTGACTTTTTTCAAAATTTTAATTGAGAAATACTTTGGTTGTTGTTTAATTAATTGCACAATTCAATTAATTTGGGCCAGGAACTTTCTGAATCGAGACTTTATGAGGATTCATCTATAAAGCTGTGTATATACATGCCCTCTTTAAGAATTCCTAGAAATGTTTGACTGTAAAGTCCTTGACTTAAAAATGTGGCATGTAACCAAGCTACTTTTATTTTTTCTTTTAGTAAAAACACTCATTTTTAAGACAGTGTTCTGTTTCTGTCTGAAAGCATTATTTGGCCCTTGTTTTGTTTAAGAGACTCTTGCCCTGGCATCCTTTAATAAGCCACTATTTGATTTCCGCTGGCCAAAATCCATCGATTAGAAGGCTCCTCTGGGAATTAATGGGGAAGTATAAGGTCATGAGAGAAAGAAAAGATGCAATATCCAATTCCCACCACCAATCCATTGGCCCAGGCTTGTCTCACTAGCTTTGTGATAATCGTGCTCCTTCACCTACTCTTTGTTTATATCTAACAGAGCCCCACTGAACAGAGAATAGCTAACTTAGCTAGGAGAAGCAAATTTGGCAGAGCCCTTCCATTAGAAGCTAATGATTAAATTCATTTGGTATTCTTTGTTCCATAATGACATTATTTATAAGGAATTCTTTTGGTGGGAATGTGGCTGCTTTTTATACTTCCAGCAACATTTCTCATCCATTATCACTAAATAATCTTTAGTTCTTGAAAATCCCTTAGCAAAAGCTTCTTATAAAAGAACTTTAAAAGGAATAAATCCTCTGAGATATTACAGGATTCTTGCTGTGTGCCTCCCACAGACTAGATGAGAATCTCTCAACTCAAAGCCTGTATATTGCTTTGAAGATCCAATCCATGTGCCTGTAATTCAGGAGCAAAACAAAAAAAAAGGCAGCCGTAAATATTTGTAACGGAGCTAAGGTCTGCATTGCTTTGCAATATTTTTGGTATGGTAAAGGAGGGGAGAGCAACCCTGTTTTTTTTAGGGGAATTTCAGTCTATCCATTAGGTGCAAGTAATTAGAATTCACTTTGGAGAACATGAATGGGGCAAAATTAGAGGACTAGGGTGGAAATGGAAATAAGAAAGAGGCAACGCAAATAATGTTTTGACACCTGTCTTTTATTCTTAAGAAGCCATTTATATATTTTTCCATATAAGCCTCTGAAATGTAGCCTTCTCTCCTCCCCACCCCCAAAGGGCATATGTGAACACCTGCCACGCTCTGCTTTCTGCAGCTGCCAGTGATTGCAGCTTCCCAAGGTATGGCCTTGCAGCTGCCAGATGAGCGACTTTCATGATTGCAGAGTTCCTATTTTTAATCAGACTTACAGGAAATTGTGGGCATCTCTTTTATTTACTTGGTTTTAAAATGTTTCCTGTGTGAGTTTCTTTTTTCAGCAGAGAAAATAAATTGTAGAAGACGTTATCTGTGTACTTCAAAAACTTTCTCCGTTGGGTGGTAGGCTTCTCTTTGTAATGTCTGTCACGGGGGCCTTGAATATTTAACAAAAGTCCTGAGCCTTTCACTACCGTTTTCTTTTTCTTTTCTTTTCTTTTTTCACTACCATTTTCTACATGTGATTTTTTTTTCCCTTCACTTCAGAAGTCACATAAATAACCTAATTAATGGAATTTTACTGAGTGTATGTTGAATGGTATCAAGAGCTTTCTGCTACAACTCTGGTGTGGTTAGAAAAGAGCAAGGTCGCCGAAACCGGTTTGGCTCAGTGGATAGAGCGTTGGCCTGCGGACTCAAGGGTCCCAGGTTCGATTCCGGTCAAGGGCATGTACCTTGGTTGCGGGCACATCCCCAGTAGGGGGTGTGCAAGAGGCAGCTGATCGATGTTTCTCTCTCATCGATGTTTCTAACTCTCTATACCTCTCTCTTCCTCTCTGTAAAAAATCAATAAAATATATTTAAAAAAAAAAAAAAAAAAAAAAAAAAAAAAAAAAAAAGAAAAGAGCAAGGTCACTTCCTCTTAATTCCACCATGCAGAATAAATTCTCATAATACCAAGTCACCAAATGAAGGGTGAAGGTCAAGATTTTTAATGACTGCATTTTATCACATCTACGAGGCTGCTGAGAAAAGAAACCTGCTGATTAACACTGACACACCATCAATTGGATGACTGATTTCAGAGATGTTAAATGTAGCAAAAGCGTGCATCTTCAAATTGATGAAAAGTAGTCATTAGCCCACAATTCTTCCCTGAGCACTCCATGTGCCCACGCCTTCAGATGCTATGGCTGAAGGGTGGGACATGGCCCTGGGGTCAGGAGGAACTTATGGTCCTTTGTGAATAAGTAGGATTATCACACGTAGAACTAAAGGACATACAGCCACCTAAACAAAATGGACAGGGCTAACATGGGAGTGATTTAGAGGAACAATAAACACTGAGTGTTAAGGATAGTCCCATGAATGGAGGAGAGCATTCTAGGGAAAGACAAAAGCTTTGGTGTCTGTGAAAATGATAGATAATGATGTAGATGGTCAGACTCCCAAACCAACAGCCTGGGTTCAAATTCCAGCTTAGCCAGATACTGGCTGTATGACTTTGGGCAACTTATTTAACTTCTTCTTGCTTCAGTTCTCCCATTTGTTAAAGGATATTAAATTTGTTATTGTGGTTAGAATGTTAACACACAATAGCCAATCAGTAGGAATTAACTCAGAAAAACAGGAATAGTGGCATGGAAAGGGCTGAGTTGGCTGGAACAAGGAGAGGTAGAGAGGGTGGAGGAGGGAGAAGTTGTGAGATACTGGGGTTGGGGTGACATCTCACTGGCCTCTTTACTATATACACAGGAACATAGTGAGCTAGTTCCTTGGACTGTAATTCCTTTCCCCTTAGCTAGCTATATGACTTTCTTCTTTATATTTCTTTTTTGCCTTTGCTAAAATGAAATCACATTAGAGAGATCTTTACTGACTACCCTACATAAATGGTGCCACCAACCTTTCCCTGTCACTTTCTATCTCCCTTACTTTAATTTTAAAAAATAGCTCCTACTAATTATTTTATATGCATATTTATTTAGCTGAGAGAGAAAGAGTGTTATCATTCTCTGGCAACCAAAATGGAGGTTATAGGCAAACAAGACTCCAATAGACAATAATAATAGGCAAGATTTGTAATGGTTACAAGACTTGAGGACATCTGAATTGAAGGGGCTCAAAATATGCCACCCCAAAATATGCTACTTTGGCATAAGCATTGTTTTGAACTAAAGGCAATTAAGAAGCAGCAAATGACCCTAACCGGTTTGGCTCAGTGGATAGAGCGTAGGCCTGCGGACTCGAGGGTCCCAGGTTCAATTCCGGTCAAGGGCATGTACCTTGGTTGTAGGCACATACCCAGTAGGGAGTGTGCAGGAGGCAGCTGATCAAAGTTTCTCTCTCATCCATGTTTCTAACTCTCTATTCCTCTTTCTTCCTCTGTGTAAAAAATCAATAAAACATATTTTTTTAAAAAAGAAGCAGAAAATGCATTAAGAGCTCTTTGTCTTTCTCCTATCTGCTGAAAAGCAGGACATAAATTTCTCTTTGTGAAGGTGTTTCTCACTCTACTCCCCATACCACAAGGAGAACAACCCTTATCACTGGACACAGAAAGTCAGCACCAAATGGATCTGAAAAGCAAACCTTACTAAGATAACCCTGGTTTTCCATTGGTTTTCTCCATATATTTATTTACCTTCTCCAAAATGCTCCCTGTTGAAACCCAAATCCTCTTTTCTTTGTCTTGTCACATCTCCAAAATTCATCACCTTTTGTTAAAATTGTATATAAGCTCCCAAGCCTAACTGCTTTTGGGGGTTTTCACTTATCTGTGAAGCCTCTTCATTGCATATGACAATGATTTCAACCATGGCAAGCACACTGTTGTGCTGCAAGAATTTTTAAAATATGCAAAACCTGACTAGTCAGGGGCACTGACCTCTTTCCCCTTAGATTATCTAATAAAAAAAATGACAACAGCCAACAACAATAGCCCTCTGGTGTGAATGAATCAAAATTATACCTCTTTGGGGGGAGGGGGTTGATTGGCAAAAATTACATTTTTGGTGTTCCTCAGAATTTTAGTAATTAATTTATGTACACCGTGAGATGAAAACAGTTGAAAATTGCTGGCATATAAAATAAATATTTTCTCTTGTTAATCTGTCTTTCATCAATTTAATTTATATGTCCTAGCACCTGAACCTAAGAGGGTAGAGGAAAAGTTGTTTTCCCTCCCCTGCAGCATAAATAATACCATCAATGGATTCCACTGCCAAGGATATAGGTTCTACATTTAAAAAAAAAAAAAAACAACAAAAATAAAATAATAAAACAAGAACAACTGTGGAACTCTTTGAAAGCAGGGACTATGTCAATTTTTTATGACCTCCATATCTGCTCATATCTTATTCTATGAGTGAATAAAGAAGAAGCATCTTTCTGGATGGAGATACCACCTTGGAAGAATAATACATCCTCTTGGCCCATTAATTGAAACCCATGGCTCACAAAGGTTTCGATCACTCACTGTGGTAGGTTATAACTGTCCTACATGATATAAAGGTCCTAATTTCTGTAACCTCTGAATAGTACCATACATGGCAAAAGAGCCTTTGCATTCGTAAATTAAGGATTTTAAAAAATGAGATTAGTCTGGATTATCTGATGTAGCCCTGAATATAATCACAGGTGTCCTTAAAAGAGGGAGGTAGAGGGAGACTTAATGGCAGAAGAAGCCAATATGATCATGGAAGCAAGATGCTGCTCTGCTGGCTTTGATGGTGGAGGAAGAGGCCAGGTGCTAAGAAATGCAAAGAATGTAGCTCTGGAGAAAGGAAGAAAGCAAGGAAATTGATTTTTTTCTAGAGTTTCAAGAGTGGGCATGGCCCTTGATTTTAGCCCAGTGACACTGACTTCAGACATCTGATGATGTCCAGAACTATAGAGGATAAATGTGTGTTCTTTTAAGCCACCAATGTAGTAGTAATTTGTTATAGTAACCATAAGAAACTAACACACTCACATGGTGTCTGTGTGATGTTCTTTATAGACATCATACTTACAGTGTCCTCTTTTCAGGGCAGCTGCAGTTCAAGGCAACAATCTAGCAGAGTCTTAAGAGGTTTCTAATTTAATTTTGTTAAGGACTGAATTTTTTTCTATACTTCACTCCATCAAAATGTCAAGTCTCTGGCTCTAAATTGTGGTTCCCGTTGTTTTTCAGCTTGTCCTTGAGTAGAAGAGCCAATGTGAACCAACCAATAAGGACTCTCTGAGTACCTACTATTTGCCCATATTTGAGGCATAAGGAACTTTTGACCATTTGGTCTAACCTTTATCATACTGGTAAGGGACTTGGGATGTGGAAGAACTCATATGAAAATTATATAAAGAAAACTTAGGAAATCAAAATAATCTACATATAAAAGGTATTTTTATTACCTAACACTGTGTTGGGCCCATGTAAAGGCTCCATAAACGTAGTATTGAAATGATGTAGTCCTTATTTTTAAGAAGCATACAACATAGGAAAGAAAATATACAGAAAAAAAAAAGATTTTCTAGATAAAATAATCCTATATAATAAAAGGCTAATACGCAAATTGTACCCTCGGAGTTCCACCAACTGGGAGTTCGACTGCTTGCTATGATATGCACTGACCACCAGGGGGTGGCGTGGAACAAAGGAAAGCCCCAGCCGGCAGCTGGCAGCTGGGGGAAGGAAGGCCCCGGCTGCCCAGTTGCCCCTGATCGCCTGCCAGACCTAGGAACCCTACCCATGCACAAATTTCGTGCACTGGGCCTATAGTATATTATAAAGTGCTGATAATTGAAACAGTGTGATCTGATATACAAATAGATATGTGGAATGTCATAAAACTCTAAGAATAGAATAATATTTTATAAGGGCCATTTCAAATAGTGGAGAAAGAATATATTATCAAATAAATCATGATAAAATCAGCTAACATTTTGGGGGAAAAGCTTGATTTTCTACCACACACCTTGTGTATATGTTACATACCCTTGAGTCAGCTCTGACTCCCAGCAACCTTAAAAAAATGTCAATGTCAAAGTTCTGTTCTCAACAGCCTTTCCCAGTTCCTGTAGACTTGTGTCTATGGCTTCATTTATGAGACAATTCGTCTCATGTCTGGTCTTATTTTTTCCCTGCTGCCTCTTTTTCCCCCCAGCATTACTATCTTTTCCAAAGAACCCACACAATTTGTGCCTTCCATACACACACCTTACACCACACACTCAGAACCCACACACCTTACATGACAAAAAATTGCGTTATAAATGGAAAAACACATCATAAAATAAGAGAAGAAAATACAGGTAAATATTAATTTTAGCGTACAAAGACAGTAAACTGTGAACACATTAACTCATCCCATTATAAAATTCACAGTTTCAAAAATGATGTCTACACTTAGTTTATATTAATAACAAATCAACTAAACTACAATATTCCCTTTCCTCAATTTCTCATTCTGCTCTCAGTTAGTGTGTTCTCATTGAGGGCCCAGGAGATTAGAACTCCATCAGCCTATATCCTGGTTTGTCTTACACTGAAAGGGGGGAAGCTCCATCAATATCTCCTAATTTTCAAAGCCCTGGATGCATGTATTAATAAAATGTAGCTTAATCCTTAATTATTCCAGCAATTAACCTAAACAAAATGACCACCAGCATCACTGTGCTCTGTCTAGATTATAGCAGACACTACTACCGTTTGGAGGGAAGGGAGATACAGTTGTTGCAAATATTTCCTCTATTATATTGTTTACTTTTTAATCTGGCTTATTATGTTCTATTCTTGAAACAGAATCTGGGTGCTTTTTTATTTATATACAATTAAATCTATAGATATTTTGTTCTGTGATTTTATTCCATAGCTTAAGGTTTTTCTTATTTAACTAGAGGCCCAGTGCGAGAAATTTGTGCACAAGTAGGGTCCCTAGGCCTCGCCAGTGATCAGGGCTGATTGGGGCCTTCTGGCTGCTGGGGCCTTCCTTCCCTAGCTGCTGACCGGGGCCTTCCTTCATTCTGCGCTGGCCCCTGGTGGTCAGCACACGTCATAGCAAGTGATAGAACTCCTGGTCTCTCAGTTGAACTCCTGAGGGGACACTTTGCATATTAGCCTGTTATATATATAGATTTTTAGACAAGTTAGAAAAAGCTTATTCAGGAATGTTACTAATCATATCCCAGACCAGATGTTTCCAGCTACTCATCTTGGTGCTCAGATCACCATCAATGCAGGGACTCAGTTCTCTCCTACTACCAACCACCTAGACACAACTTCTGAATTGAAAAATATTTTTTGACATTGTGAGGAGGGGGTGTCCATACTGAGTAGTGTAACAAGGACCAAGCCTAGTCTCATGACACAGTTGGCCACATCCCCTGATCATCAGGAAAATGGTGAGGCCTTGGAAGGACCAAGTCCCCATGTGTACCTACTAGAGAATTTATTGCCACTGGTCCCTCCCCTTCTGGCAATAGAAGATTCTCACTCTTTGGGTCTGATTCATTGGCTAGTGAACGCTGGGTTCCCCCTGGCTTTTGGATATTATTCTTCTAAGTGGCCCTTCTCCATGTCCATTAGCCTCCTTTGATCCTTTTGTTTTTTTGCTACTTTCTCTAGAATCAACAATCATGGGAATCGGTCGGGTGATTTTCTGGCTTGCTCCTTTGTTCCCCAACCCTCCATTCCTCAATTCTCATTCAGAGCACACAAACTGATTATTTCACTATCATTAAACCTTGAAACAGAATCACTCCCAACAGGAAAGCTGGTTCTCCTCTCCTTAGGGCTTCATCTGCCTCCTCCTCTGAGGAGTGTTTGTAGGCCATCCTCCAACGAGTGCTGTCCCTCCCCAACTTAAATGGGTTAGTCTTCTAATGTAATTAAGAAAAACAGAAAGAAAAACAAAGTAGTTTTTTTTTCCATCTTAAAATAGGTTAAATAAAAATAAAACTCTTCAATGTAGTGGAACTGCATTTATACAGGGTTTGTTTCTAAAGTCAACATTAAAAATCCTTTAAATCACTCAAAGTAGCGATTACTTACATTAAACACACTAGAGTTTGAGATTTATTTTGTAAACTAAAGGAAGGAATTAAAAGATAATCCATAGGCAGATGTCTAGTCATTCAAAGTATTCAGCCTTTAAAATAACAATAAAATCCCTAGCAATAAACTGAGGAATGAGTAGGGAATTTTAAAGTGTTTTTTCTTTCCTTTAGGGTTCATTCCATCATATTTTGGAACTAAATCCTATAACTTTAATTCATATTATAGAAGTGTTTGTTACTTTGACAATTAAATAAATTTAGCAGGAGTTAAATTACCAAAGAAGCAAGTAAATTAAATACTTACCTATCTGTTTATCTTTCTATCTATATAGAAGGATTAGATAGATTGATTGACAGAGATAGACTACTGTAATCTTACTAACAAAATATACTGCTGTTAATATGTGTTTTCCTCCCAGATTTTTATACACACACACACACATACATTGTATACGTATTCCCTAATTATTTCTGGAATTTGTATATTCTCTTTTTGAACATGCAACTCTGAATTTAAATATTTTTGTAATCAAATTATTATATACTAGAGGCCTGGTGCACGAAATTCGTGCATGGGGCAGGGGGGTGTCCCTCAGCCCAGCCTGCACCCTCTGCCCGCTGGCACCCGCCTTGGCTGGTCTGGTGCCACCTGCTCACTGGCACTGCCCCCAGCCGACCGGTTGTTCTGCCGTTTGGTCTATTTGCATATTAGGCTTTTTTATATAGGATATATGGTTATCTGGATAGTAGGGTTATGAGTGCTTTTTTATTTTATATTTTTCAAATTCTTCAATGTACATATTTTATATAATAATCCTATATAATAAAGAGGTAATATGCAAATTGACCCTCACACCCTCGCACAAGATGGCCGCCCCCATGTGATCAAAGATGGCCACCACAAGATGGCCGGCAGAGGAGGGTAGTTGTGGGCCATCAGGCCATCAGGGAAGGGCAGTTGGGAAGAACCAGGCCTGCAGGGGAGGTAAGTTGGGAGGGACCAGGCTGGCAGGGGAGGGCAGTTGAGGGTGACCGGGCCTACAGGGGAGGGCAGTTGGGGGTGACCGGGCCAGCAGGGGAGGCAGTTGGGGGTAATCGGGCCAGCAGGGGAGCAGTTAGGTGTCGATCAGGCTGGCAGAGGAGTGGTTAGAGGCAATCAGGCAGGTGAGCGGTTGGGAGCCAGCAGTCCCGGATTGTGAGAGGGATGTACAACTGCTGGTTTAGGCCTGATCCCACAGGTATCGGGCCTAAACCGGCAGTGGGACATCCCCTAAGGGATCCCAGATTGGAGAGGGTGCAAGCTTGGCTGAGGGACACCCCCCACCCCAGTGCACAAATTTTGTGCACCGGGCCTCCAGTATTATAATAAAAGCAAATTAAAAACATTTTAAATGCTAACTAATCCACAGCACTGAAATGCATCTATATTTTCCCACAATAATATTTGTCATTTAAAGACTGTTACACTATACTGATTTGTTCAGTGAGGGATATGAATTATATGAAAGTTGTTGTATCTATTCTGGAATACAATCTGAAAAACATAAGCCTCTTAAACTCCCAACCTTGTACATTCTCCCTCGTTGCATTCCTTCTAAATAGGGTAATGACCTTCTTGCCTTGGTGTGAATTCTTTCATACTGTCAGGTTGCTGCTGGATTTGCTCAAGACAGGAAAACAAAATGAGTAAAGGCAATGAAGAAAAAGTGAAACAATGAAAAAACGTTTAAAACATCAAAAACAAATCTTAATCTCACTTGAAGGCAATTAGTCAATGTTATTTTCCTTTTAATAGAATGTGTGGAAGGAGAAGCTTCCCATCTCCCAACCCCCGCCACCACCACCACCACCCCCAGAGGACCATGGACTATGCCTATAATAGAGCTGTGAGTATATTTCTTTCTGTTTAGCTTCCAGAAAGTGCATTTGTACCAGGTAATTCCAGGATAGCAAAAGTTACCCTAAAAGCTAGTCAATAATTTATATGAAAGAATTTGTGGAATTTTGTTGTTCCTTGATTTTGTTATTGAAAGGGAGAACAAAACAAGCAAAAGCCCTCAGAACTTTTCAAAATGAATGTTACAGCAGGTTCCAACTTTCCAAACAACTGCCACCATAAACGTGTGTTATAAGGCAGTATGCTCCTGTGGTTTGTTCTGTGGCAAATGTGCCAAAACTCACCAGCCTGTGGCTCTTCATAGTTCTTTGCTAAAGAGAAACAGAAAGAATAAAACTGGGGGGAGGGGGGTGTTTGTTTTGTTTTTAATTTCCTTGCTTGTTTTCCAGTCAGTGTATTCATCCAACTTGGCCACAACTTGCCCTTGTTTCTAGAAATTGGTTAGCCCTCTCAAGGGTTTACCATAAAAAATATAACACAGCTTTTGGATTATCTGAGTAATTTTAGGTGGTGGTCTAGCTCACTAAGATGAGATGAGGACATGAAGGAAAAAAAAAACACACAAAACTCTGAAGACTCTAGAACTTCTAAAGGATATAATTGGTTTGGTTACCTTCTGGAATTCAAATGCCTCTTCTGTTCGATACCTAGTATGCCTTCTGGAGGGAGGGGGTCCCACACTATAGCCCAGATTCCTTCTGTTACTGCTCTGGCAGCTTCAGACATGGCATAGGCTGACCCAACAGGATGCTCTCTCCTGGGACTTTGTATCTTGAATGTGACCCAAAGACAAGGGCACAAGATGTATCTAATGTCCCCAATCCCAATTCCTCTGCTCCTATCTCCTTCCTCCTTCCTCTCTCTCTCTCTCTCTCTCTCTCTCTCTCTCTCTCTCTCTCTCTCTCTCTCTCTCTTTCTCCTCTCTTTCTCCTCTCTTTCCTCTCTCTCTGTGTGTGTGTGTCCTCTTTCATGTATCTTCTTTTTTTAAAAAACCATTATTTATAGTGACATTTCGTTGATATGCAGAGAAGTGCTATATTTAAATTTAATGTTAATTGAAAGTAACCACCATCTCAGTCAAGAAATAGTCCTTTGCCAACACCTAGAAGTTCCTATTATATCCCTTCCTGGTTGCAGTACTCTCTTCAGCAAGGATAACTATTAGCCTTTAGTAATTACTCTTCTGCTCATTTTATCACTCAAAGATGAATTTATAAACACTATAGGTTTTTTTTGCCAATTTTTGAATTTTATCTAAATGAAATCAGATAGTATGTGTTCATTTGTAACTTATTTCTCTCACTCAGCATTTTATCCATGAGGTTGAGTGAAATTGTAGTTCATTTCATTACATTGCTATTAGCATTTCATTGTATGAATAAAATACAATATATCCATTCATTCTACTGCTAAAGGCTATATGTGATGTTTGGCCTATTCCAAATAATGCTGGTATAAACAATCTTGTACATTTTAATCTAAGGAGTCTTATTTAAGGGGAAAGGGATACCCAAACAAGCAATACTAAACACAACATGGTAAATGCTATAATGGTCGATGTACACAGAGTAGGAAACTAGTAATTTTGCCTGAGAATGGGGAGTTGGGGCAAAGAAGCCTTCCTATTAATAACAGCAGTTGAGAGGGGCTTCACAGTTTGAATAGGAGTTCAGCAAACAAATATGGGAATAGGAAATAGGACATTCCAAAAAGAGGTAAAAGTCTGAGGAGAAAAAATTACAGAAGCATGAGAGTAAAGAGACTTTGGAGGACTTGAGTTGGGTGGCAGAAAATTAGATTGAAGTCAGATTGTAAAAGGACTTTTAGGTAACGCTAAAACATTTAGGATTTACTTTATAATCTGATAGTCACTATAGTTTTTAATCAGAGGAGTGAGTAGAATTTTACGAGCCTATCTAATAAAGACAGAATATGCAAATTGACCGACACTCTGCAACTAAGATGGTGGTGCCCACAGCCAATTAGGAGGGAATATGCAAATTGATGCGACAGAGATGGTGGCAGCCAGGGACACTTGCATCATCACCATGGCGATGATGCAGACATTCCATCCTGCCCCGGCTGCTCCGCGCCTCTGGGCAGCGTGCGCGCGCAGGCACAGAGCAGCAGGGTGGGGTGGGATGCCTGCTATTAGGGGAGGTTGGGGGGTGGAGGGAGCTACAGGAGTGTGGCAGGGCCGGAGCAAAGGCGGAAGGTGGCTCTGTCCAGAGCAAAGGCGGAAGGCGGCGGCCAGAGCGAAGGCCCTGGTCCCAGGTGCCAGAGGGAAGCTGGTGCCAGCAGCCAGGGGAAGGAAGGCCTATTCTTGCACGAGTCTTCATGCATCTGGCCTCTAGTAGAATAATAATGAGCTGTGATATATGGATCCTATTGGGAAGAGAAGAGAAACAAAGTAGGTATAAAGCTATATCTGAGTCTTCACCAGAGGATTAGGACCAAGCATATATTTTCTGTGCTAGCTTCATTTTCAGACAAGGCTTTCATTGAGGTCATAAGACCACTGTAGCAGCTCTAGATCTTATATCCTCTCTTGAGATCCACAAGAATAGAAAGAGTTTCTCTTCCATAGCTAAACTGCTACTGGTTTATCAGAAAAGTAAGAAGAGGATGGGAGGCAAAAATTAAGAGTTGAAATGGGGAAATCATTTAGGAGGTGGTTGAACAGATTAGACAAGTTGCTAGAACAATTAAATGAAAAGAAGGGGATGAATAGGAAATATGATCGAATTTGACAATTGATGTGATATGTGGGGAGTAGTAAAGGAAGAGAAGGCTAAGATGACTCCAAAGGTGGGGGCCTGAACATTTGGGAGGATGGTGATGTCATTTAATGAGATAAGAAACACAGGTGGAAGAACAGGTTTTGGGGGACAGATAAGTTTTGTTTTGGACCTGCTGAGCTTGAAGTCCTGGCAATCTATCTCTGTGGAAAGGTTGACCAGGCAGATGGAAGAGCAAGTCTGTAGGAGGCACAATACCCTCCATGCAGCTTCCTCATAAATGTTTATTAAATACAAAATAAACAAAGATGAGACCAGTTTCCATGTTAGCATTCCCACAGTGATATTTACTGGTTGGGTCCTTGCCGAAGTGAAGCTTGAATATATCCAACTTAAAAATAATTGCTTACCACTTCTGTGCCCTCCCATATGCTTCTCCTTCCAGTTATTAGTACAAGTGTCTTTTTAAAAAATTAAGATTGTGAAAATAAAAAAGCACCATTCAAATACACTTTCATCCTTGCTCTAACATTTTTAATTACTGGAAGAGAGGAATTATAAAAAACATTTTCAACAGAGGGACTGAACTTGGCCTTGAAGTGAGCACCTTATCCTGCTTCATTGTGCTGTGTGGTTACTACAACCCTAGGTCTCATACTGTTAGTTAGCTCGGACTATTAAAATAAATTGCTATAGGTTGAATAGCCTATAAACAACAGAAATTTGTTACTTACAGTGTAGATGCTGAAAGTTCAAGATCTGGGTGCCAGCATGGTCGGGTTTTGGTGAAAGCCCTCTTCTGAGTTATAGACTGGTGTCTTCTCATTGTATCCTTACACGGTAGGTGTTAGGTTTGATCGAGCAATTGAATTGATACCCCTCCCCTGGGAACTGGCTTTTCAGGTCATTTCACTATGGGCATTCTCTTGCTGAGACCACATTTCACATGCAGTGACCACATTCCATTATCTACCCACTGGGTATGCATAAAGAAGTCTCCGCCCAGAAAAAAGCCCACCAAAACTCCTTTGAAAGCTGCTGACTCCTATCACTGGGTGCTAAAGCCATCCAGGCTCAGCAACCTGGTATATGGATGATCAGATAAATTCATAATACCTCACCACTCTGGCCTCCTGTGTTCCTCCTTCAGGGACCTAACAACAGGGAACTTTCTGGCCTCTTCTCTTAACACGTTAAGCGCCATGTCAGTCACTGGTGACTGACACTATATTTTCCATCCGGACCAGTCAGTCACTGGTGCTGCCTGCATATTGATGAAATCGAATATCATGGGCCAAAAAGAAAGGAAGATGAAATAGGCTTGGCACTTAACGTGTTAAGGGCACTAAGCCCATGGAGACTCCACCTCCATGATCCAATTACCTTCCGTAGTTCTCACGTCCTGATACCACCATTGGGTTTAGGATTTCAACATGAATTTGGGGGGAATAGAAACATTCAGTCGATCCCACATACTTCAAAGATTTTTGTTTTGTTTTCAGAATATCCTATATAATCCTATATAATAAAAGCCTAATATGCTAAGTGTCTGGTCATCCAGTCGGCCATTCAATCAAAGCATAATATGCTAATGATACACTAAGGCTGCTCAACCACTCACTATGACATGCACTAACCACCAGGGGCCAGACAGTAGGCCTGTCGAACAGTTGCTATGACGTGCACTGACCAACAGGGGCAGACGCTCCAACCAGTAGGTTAGCTTGCTGCTGGGGTCCAGCTGATTGGGACTGAATGAGATGGGCTGGACATGCCCTGGAGCCCTCCTGTAGTCCCTCCCTGGCTGGTCAACCTCCCGCATCCCTCCCCAGCCCCAATCATCCACTGGTGGGGTCCCTCGGCCTGGCCTGAGCCCTGTCGCAACCCAGGACCCCTCTGGGGATGTTGGAGAGCCGGTTTCGGCTCAATCCCACAGGCCAGGCCGAGGGACCCTACTAGTGCACAAATGTGTGCACTGGGTCTCTAGTATTAGATAATAGGTTCCAGTTTGGGGTTTTGGAAATATGGTTAGTATAGATGTGGTTGTTCATGTATATTAGTAAGAGAATAGTCTGCATTCATTTTTCCCTCTCTTCAAGTCACATTCCTAGGGTAGGGTTGAAATGTGTCTCTAATAACAACAACAGCAAAAATCCTTCATTTCAATCTGGAAGTAGTAGAAGCAGGCAATTCCATTCTCAGGCTGTGTTCCACAAATTCCTGCCCCTCTCCGCCCTCACTCCCATTATTGTATTTTCTGTGTGTTTATCTCTTGTATTGAAGTATCAACCCCTCAGGAGCCTGGCTGAGCTTTGTTAGATGAGTGTTTTACCAAACTCATAAGGAACATGCCAGAAAAAACACTTGTTTATCTGGTCAGGTCTCTAAGGGGTCACCACACTGAATACCGATCTTACCTCAGTTTGTCTTGTGTAGTGGGGTAGTGGTTTGCCAGACCAATTAGAAACTGAGATGATTTACCGGATAGGGAAAACAATGTTAAACATTTTTCCATAATCCTAGAACCAAAGTCTAGCTACAGTGTGTTTTTTCTCAATTGGACTCTGTTTGAAAGATTCTCTACTACAGTTTCCTTTTAAGTTTCTTAAGAGTTTCTCTTTCACCCTGTCGCCCTCCCCTCAACCTACTCATTCCAGCCAGGTGCCCAGAACACCACAAGAAGGGAATTTCTGACTCACCCTTGCAAAAGTGAAGCTGTATAATAGGATACATTCTTCTCTGACTAATTTCTTCTTCTCAACACATGTTGACTCATTAGAAATTGTGAGAAGAAATTTAGCAAAAGTCATTGGCTTTTACTGCTTCCTTTGCAAAAAAAATTTCTTTTCTTCTTGACAAATTAAGTGCACACTGGATACCATGTAATTCCACACCCATTTCAAGAGTGCCTACCAGGAAAGAAGCATTGGAAAGCCCTTCCTTTGGAAATCATAAAAATTAAGAAACTCATTGGGGGGAAATCCTGTTAGCATGTTTTGATGGCTGCAAATAACATGACTTGGTAAGAGTGAGGGAGACTTTTTGAAGAGATACATGGGATGGACCTTAATGTAGAGAAAGTGTGAAAATGCACCTAGAGCTGGAGGGCAGCCCAGAAGGACTTCTTTCAACCAATCTATGAAATAAGGTTGTTTACTCCTCAGGGCTGTCTTTCAGATTGATGCAGAGGGAAGCATTCTTCCTCATCTCAAATGAAAAATTCTGGTCATTTGAACTTTTTCATGTATTTTCCATAAATTCTCATTTTTTGTGTTTTGCTACTAAGATGGGATCTGTGCCCTGTAAGGTGCAGCTCAAATTCTGCTTTTTCTGTGAATCGCTCTCAGAGTCCCCCAATAGTGTGTGTGTGTGTGTGTGTGTGTGTGTGTGTACCTCTTTACCTCTCTCTCTCTCTCTCTCTCTCTCTCTCTCTCTCTCTCTCTCTCTCTAACATCAAGGTGGTCCATAGTGAGACAACCAAGATGGCAGCATAGGTAAACACTTGTACTTTCTGCCTCTCACAACCACATCAAAACTCCAACTAAAAGACAAAACAAATATCATCCAGAACCACGGGAAAGCTGGTTGAGTGGAAGTTCTACAACTAGAAGGACAGAAAAAAGCACATTGAGACTGGTAGGAGGTGCAGAGGTATGGAAGTGCAGAGGTATGGGGGCCCGTGCCAAATGTGCTGGCAACTGGGTGCACTGTGGTTTTTTCAATCCGGAGGATATACAAGCTCCTGATTGCTCTGAACTTCAGTTCCAGGCAAGACTCTGGGGGCCCAGACACATAGGGGGAAAAACTGGACTGTCTGGCATCGGGACAGGAAACACGAGGGTGTCTTTCTCTCAGAGGTGCTCACAGTGATCATTATTCCTGCACGGGGCCATGGGACACAGGCCCGGGGCCCTCTCTGGAGCAGGGCTGACTGGCAGCCATTGCTGTTTGCTCCACCCTGGTGATTACCTGAGACCCTGCCCCACCCAATTTACAAACCCACCCAAGCTGTGCGCATCGGCTTTTGCATATGAATGGCCTTCCTTTTGCAACCTAAAACCTAACAAACTGCAGCTGGGTCAGAGAACTCCAAAGCTTCCAAAAGAAGGCCTAAGGCCCTGCAGCAGCAGCCTGCATTGCTTCAGAGCTGGGCCTCATCTGGGCACTTCCAAACCCCAAACAAAGAGGAGGAATATGAAGATCTCTCTGTAGCACCTGCTGGGTGGCCTCAGGCAGTGGCTGACTTTGCATCTCCTTGGAGATCTAAGAGCCAGTGGACCTACCCAGTGGTCAGAGTGAGACCATACCAGATTTCAACTCTTCACATCCATTAGAGACACACTCAAGGGGCAGACTCAGTGAGGACCAAAGCCCCACTGAAGCAGGTCCTGCCCCATAAGGGTGTCTCTAGCACAGCAGTTCTCCCATTGTAGACACAGCTGGTCATCATAGCCAATTGGCCTGGGGCTCAATTCCTCCCAGTGATACCAACAGCAATCAAGGCTTAACTACAATAAGACTGTGCAAACAGCCCACAAAGGGGTGCACCAAGAGTGTCAACCTCAGGTAATTGGGGAGGCTGAGCCACTGGGCCCTATAGGACACAAACCACACAAGGCCACTCCATCAACACAGGGAAGCAGCTGAAATGCAGAGACAAAGAAACATGTCACAAATGAAAGAAATGGAAGAAAACAAACTACTGGATATAGAGTTCAAAACGACGGTTATAAGATTACTCAAGAATCTTCTAGAAACCTCCGAGAAATTGAGTGAGACCCTTAAGGATATGAAAAAGGACCGATCAGAAATTAATCATACACTGACTGAAATAAAAAATAATATGCAGAGATTCAATAGCAGAGTAGAGGATCCCAAGAATCAAGTCAAAGATTTGAAATACAAAGAAGCATAAAACACCCAACCGGAAAAGCAAAAAGAAAAAAAAAAGAATCCAAAAATATGAAGATAGTGTAAGGAGCCTCTGGGACAACTTCAAGCGTACCAACATCAGAATTATGGGGGTGCCAGAAGAAGAGAGAGAGCAAGATATTGGAAACCTATTTGAAGAAATAATGGCAGAAAACTTCTCCTACCTGGTGAAAGAAATAGACTTATAAGTCCAGGAAGCACAGAGAACACCAAACAAGAGGAATCCAAAGAGGACCACACCAAGACACATCATAATCAAAATGCCAAGGGCAAAGCCAAAGAGAGAATCTTAAAAGCAGCAAGAGAAAAACAGTTATTTACCTACAAGGAGTACCCATACAACTGTCAGCTGATTTCTCAACAGAAACTATGCAGGCCAGAAGGGAGTGGCAAGAAATATTCAAAGTAATGAATAGCAAGAACCTACAACCAAGATTACCCAGCAAAGCTATCATTCAGAATTGAAGGTCAGAAAAAGAGCTTCACAGATAAGAAAAAGCTAAAGGAGTTCATCACTACCAAACCAGTATTATATGAAATGCTGAAGGGTATTCTCTAAGAAGAGGAAGAAAAAGGTAAAGATAAAAATTATGAACAACAAAGTGACAACAAATACATATCTATCAACAAGTGAATTTAAAAATCAAGTGAATAAAAAATCTGATGAACAGAATAAACTGGTGAATATAATAGAATTGGGCATAGAAAGGGAGTGGACTGACAATTCTCACGGGGAAGCGGGTGTGGGAGGTGCTGGAAGAGATTGGACAAAAATCTTACACCTATGGATGAAGACAGTGGGGGGGTGTGGTTAGGGCAAGGGGTGGGGTGGGAACCAGGTGGAGGGGAGCAATGGGGGCGGGGTGGAAGAGGAACAACTGTAATAATCTGAACAATAAAGATTTATTAAAAAATAAAAAAAATAGAAAGGAGTTCCATGGTGTTTCTATCTCTGATGTCTATTGCCATGTAATAGGCCATCTCAAAATTGATAATTTAAAGTAACCATGTCATTGCTCATTATTTTCTGTATGAGGAATTTTAGCAGGGCTCACCAGGGATGGTTCATCTCTGCTCTGAGTGTTATTAGATGGGGCAGATCCACTGGAGCGGGAGGATCCCAGAAGGCTTCATCCCATGTGTGGCACCTCAGCTGGAGTGGCTGGGATATCTGGTGGATGGTCAAGTATCACTTTCCAGAAGGGTAGTTGAACTTCTTTTTAGAGAGACTCAGGGCGTCAGCAGCATGAAAATAGGATCTCTCTAGTCCCTTAAGGCTTAGGTATTGATCTGACATAGAGGTACTTCTGTTCATTCTAGAGGCCAAAAAAAATCACAAGGCAGTCTAGTTTCAGGAATAGAGGAGATGGACTTTCTTGAGGGAAGGAGTGCCATGCTCAGACAGAAGAGAAGGAATTGATGGTGGGCCATCTTTACAGATAGTCTTTTGTAGCTGTGTAATACCCTTAGTTCTAATAATCTCTTATTTGTCCACCTACCATATAATTTTGTGAGCTTCTCAAAGGCAAAGCCAAGCTCATGTCCATTACATTGTCCTTCCCACATTTGGACTATTTGGATAAACAGAAAGTAGGAAAATTTCTTGGAGAGGTTGCTGGCTTTGGAATCAGATGATATGGCTTTGATTTCCAAATTTTGCACTTATCTATGAGCTCTAAATGTACCCCTCATTATTTGTTTCTGTCTCCTCAAGTGTAAATTGTGGTGATAATGCTCAGCCCATAGAGTGAACAAGTTATTGTCTATGGAAGTGTCTAGCACTTGGGCTACGGTTAGGAAATGTGTCTCGTTTTTGACTTGGTTTACATCTCTTTTCCTCTCTCTAATATTCAGATACATTTTAACATATTAACACATTTGAGGGGGGTAAGGTTTATCATCAGTAAGTGATTAGAAGTAGAATAATATTTTAAACACAGCCCAGGATATAACTGCATGAGAAGAAATGCTGTAATTGGCACTTAGCAGAGGTGCTGACAAAAGAAACTCTGGCATTCTCATTAAGCCCTGAGGCACAAGTGCACATGTGGGTATCAAATTCAGGGTTCCAGCTGTGCCAGCAGCCATTGTTCCTTAGGGTATCTCTCACATGCATAGCTGAGAGATTTTTATTTTTTTTTCCAGAAAACTGTCTATGACCTGTCCACAGATTATCCTAGCAAAGCATAGCTAATAGACACACACCAGAAAACAAAGGAAGCAAGTAGGGAGATGTTTAACATAATGGCCTTGACATGATAAAGAACAGAGAACCATCTATCCCTAGCTAATTCTGATTCATCAATCTCTAGTGTAAAACCAAGGACACATAGCAATCTTTCACACTTCTTTAGTGTAGTAGTCTGCAAGCTTCTCAGTCCCAGCTCTTCTTTATTGAAGCATATATTTTGTGTTGCCCTTTCACTATTGAAATTAAATTGATAGATAAAATAGCTTATCTACAAGCATCATTTCAAAAACATCAGCATAATGCTCTGTTTGTAGTATAAAAAGACAATGATGAGAAAAGTAATTTATAATCAAATAACATGTTTCAATATGTAAGTACTTAGATACAACTATGCTTAAGAGAATCATGAAGTTGTCAAATGCTTGCACATACTTGAATTTTATACATTAGAAATTAAGATAATATTAAAATTATCTCTTCTTTAAACTTTTCTTCACATTTAAAAACTAAAGGTTATATAATTCATATGTGTATGTGTATAAATGCATGTGTGTGTATACACATGTGTATATTTGTATGCATATATAAATCACTGTGAATACTACAGTTACACAAGCAAACTGAAACACATGTATAACAAGCAACATCAGTGATACGAATTTCAAAATGGCAAGCAACACTTGGAAAAGTTCGGAACAAAAGTAAACTCAATATTTTTTTAATTTACATGGCAGTTTTCATCTGGAAAATTCAGTGCATATCACAACCATGCAAAACTACTCGGTGTTTATATATTAATCCAAGTAAGTATCTACACTCCGATTATTATAGCAAGTGTTTTGCTTACAAATGTATGGCTTCTCAAAAAAAAATGTGACTTTAGAAAATTCACTGGAGGAAGTAAGGACTTCATTGTACAGGTCTAAACATTTCAGGGAATATCGCATCTCTGATTCCCACCAACCGTAGGTCCCCAACCATAGGCCTTCCAAAATCATTGTGATAAAACAAAGCCACTACAAACTTCCAAAACCACCCCCTAACAGTGCTGCAACTGTTGAATACCACCATTTTTTGTGCAGTAAGTTCTCAAAATGACTCTTTCCAGTGATCTTGTCTCATTGGGTCATCACAATGAAAGATACTATTATTTTCATTTTATTACCAGTAGGGAAATAGGCTCATAGAGGTTAACTGACTCACATATATCATAATTAGTGGTGCTGAACCGTGTCTTCTTTATTTGGTTTAATATTTGCCCTCATATTTTATACAAAAATGAAGATTTGTTTCCAACAGTGGTGGTAGTCAGACTGTATTAAGGCTGCTGAGTCAGCATTGCAGAATGAGGATTTGTTGACGCACAAAGTAGAAATGTAGCTTCTTTATCCAGTTATGACTCCTGGCTCTTCCCCATTTTCTTTCATCTAATCCCTTCTTTTTGCTTACCTGCTAAAGAGGGTGACAGTGGCTCTTGACTTTATAAGGGTGGCTTAAGGGGGGAAAATGACTTGATGACTGCAAGATGCATTGGGCTAACTAAATGAATTACATGAATTGATATAGACTAAGCACTTGGAAGAGTGCCTCACACTCAGATAGTCCATAAAGTTAATTCAATAAATGTTAGCTATAACTACTGAAACATCTGGGGAAAAACATGGGTTTATGATAATAATAATGGAGGTGGTAGTGAGAGGCTTTCTGGCATTTTGGTTCAAAATCTTTGTTTTGAGAACCTACTACTTACAAGGCTTTATACTAAGGCATTCTTTGAGTAGGATGCAGTCCTTGCCCTGAAGGATTATATTAGTCCTGTTGAGGAGAGGTGAGGGAGTGAGGAAGAATTAACAACACAAATAAAAGATGTAAAAAGATAAATGTCTCCAGAGGCAGAACACAATATAATAAGGCATTAGAGCTCCTGGTAATAGCCGGGATCAAAATATGGAGACATCACCTGCATCTGAAAACAAAGAGTGTTCTGGTGGCTCTGAATAATAATAATTTGTCAGTAAAATTGGAGGTGAGGCCCAGAAGAATTAAGACAAATCATAAGAGGAAAATGCTGTATCAACAAAACCACCAGGTGGCTTTGGGAAACACACTCACAGAGCTAGAACTGACTACATGTGAGAATCATCTGGAAGCTTTAAAAAATAGATTCCTAGGACCCAACCCAGCCTTACTGAATCAGAACCTCCAAGGGAGGGTGTAGAAATGTATTGTTTTGTAAACTTCTCAAAGAAAATCTGATGATCTGGCTCATGTAGACCAGTTCAGAGGTTTTCAGAGTATGGTCCTCAGACCACCAGCACGGATGACTATAAGAAATCCAGATTCTCAGATCTTGTTACTGGAAAGGGGACCTGGCCCTTGGTGAGTCTGCCTAGGGCCAGCTGGTAGTGTGTAGGTTCTTGACTTCATGCAGGAAAATTTTCACAACAGGAATCCAGGTGACTATGAGGGGATGTTTATTAAAACTGTGGACAGGAGGAGAACCAAGATGGCAGCATAGGTAATCACCTGTGCTTGCTGCCTCTCACAACCACATCAAAACCACAACTCAATGGCAGAACAACTACCACCCAGAACCACGAGAAAGCTGGCTGAGTTGAAGTTCCACAACAAGAGAGGTGAAGAAAGCACATTGAGACTGGTAAGAGGTGCAGAGGCGCAGAAAGTGCTGGCACCTGGATGTGCTGCTGTTTTAACCGGGAGGGAAATACAAGCTCCCACTTGCTCTGAACTCCAGTTATGCGCAAGACTCTCGGGGACCCAGGCATATATGGGGAGAAACTGGACTATCTGGCATCGGGACAGGAACGCAAGGGTGGCTTTCTCTTAGAGGTGCTTGCAGCCATCATTGTTCCTGCATGGGAGCGCGGGAAAAGTCCCCGGTTCAGGGCTGACTGGCAGCCATTGCTCCACCCTGATGATTCCCAGAGACCCCGCCCCACCCAATTTAAAACCCCACCCAAGCTGCATGCATCGGCTTTTGCATGTAAATGGCCTGTCCTTTCGCCTAAAACCTGTCAAACTGCAGCTGGATCAGAGAGCCCCAGAGCTTCCAAAAGAAGGCTCAAGGCCTGGCAGCAACAGTGGCCTTGCTTCACAGCTGGGCCTCGTCTGGGCATTTCCAAACCCCATACAAAGAGGAGGAATCTGCAGATGTCTCTATAGCTCCTGCTGGGCAGCCCCAGACAGTGGCTGACCTTGCACCTCCTTGGAGATCCAAGAGCCAGTGTACCCAGAGTCAGTGTGAGACCATATCAGATTTCAACTCTTCACATCCATAAGAGACACACTCAAGGGGCAGACTCAGTGAGCACCAAAGCCCTACTGAAGCAAGTCCTGCCCCATGAGGGTGTCCCCTGAACAACAGATCTTCCAGTGTAGACACAGCTGGTCATCACAGCCAGTTGACCTGGGGCTCAATTCCTCCCAGTGATAACCAACAGCAATCAAGGGTTAACTACAACAAGACTGTGCAAACAACCCACAAAGGGATGCACCAAGAGTGTTAACCTCAGGTGACTGGGGAGTCTGAGCCACTGGGCCCTATAAGACACCAATCACACAAGGCCATTCTATCAACTCAAAGAGACTTAGCAGTTACCCAGTACATGGAAACAAACACAGGGAAGCAGCCAAAATGTGGAGACAAAGAAACATGTCACAAATGAAAGAAATGGATAAAGCAAAATACTGGATATAGAGTTCAAAACGACGGTTATAAGATTACTCAAGAATCTTCTAGAAACCTCCGAGAAATTGAGTGAGACCCTCGAGGATATGAAAAAGGGCCAACTAGAAATTAATCATACACTGACTGAAATAAAGAATTATATACAGAGATTCAATAGCAGAGTAGAGGATCCCAAGAATCAAGTCAAAGATTTGAAATACAAAGAAGCATAAAACACCCAACCGGAAAAGCAAAAAGAAAAAAAAAAAGAATCCAAAAATATGAAGATAGTGTAAGGAGCCTCTGGGACAACTTCAAGCGTACCAACATCAGAATTATGGGGGTGCCAGAAGAAGAGAGAGAGCAAGATGCTGAAAACCTATTTGAAGAAATAATGGCAGAAAACTTCTCCTACCTGGTGAAAGAAATAGACTTATAAGTCCAGGAAGCACAGAGAACACCAAACAAGAGGAATCCAAAGAGGACCACACCAAGACACATCATAATCAAAATGCCAAGGGCAAAGCCAAAGAGAGAATCTTAAAAGCAGCAAGAGAAAAACAGTTAGTTACCTACAAGGAGTACCCATACAACTGTCAGCTGATTTCTCAACAGAAACTATGCAGGCCAGAAGGGAGTGGCAAGAAATATTCAAAGTAATGAATAGCAAGAACCTACAACCAAGATTACCCAGCAAAGCTATCATTCAGAATTGAAGGTCAGAAAAAGAGCTTCACAGATAAGAAAAAGCTAAAGGAGTTCATCACCACCAAACCAGTATTATATGAAATGCTGAAGGGTATTCTCTAAGAAGAGGAAGAAAAAGGTAAAAATAAAAATTATGAACAACAAAGTGACAACAAATACATATCTATCAACAAGTGAATCTAAAAATCAAGTGAATAAAAAATCTGATGAACAGAATAAACTGGTGAATATAATAGAATCGGGCATAGAAAGGGAGTGGACTGACAATTCTTGGGGGAAGGGGATGTGGGGTGTGCGGGAAGAGATTGGACAAAAATCTTACACCTGTGGACGAGGACAGTGGCAGCGGGGTGGTAAGGGCAAGGGGTGGGGTGGGAACCAGGTGGAAAGGAGCTATGGGGGAGGGGGCAGAAGAGGAACAACTGTAATAATCTGAACAATAAAGATTTATTTTAAAAAATAATAAAACATAAAATAAATAAAAACAAACTGGGGACAGGGAAAACAAGAAAGGGCTTAGTATAGAAGAAGCAATAGGAAAGCCTAGGCTGGGCTGCTTTGGCTCACTGGAAGTCAGAGAAAAGAGGGCCTTGGAGATCAGGTTCAGTGGATAAGCCTGGGACAAGCTGTTGCTGCCCATTGCTCCCCTAGATGCAAGCCTCCTGGAGTCTTTTAGTCTTAGGAGATGCATGGCTATGGGGGAAGAAATGAGGGGAGAAGAGGGCAAAGGGAATGGTGTGGGCCGCTCCCCAGAGGAGAGCATGCACTGGGTCCTTTGTCTTGAGGCCTTATCTCTTTCTCCCAGGCAGGAATCTCAGGGGAGGTCTCATAGAAGGGTTTCAGCAGAACATTCATCAGTTTTCTAGGTGTGCTCCTCTAGGGTTATGGTCTCCACAGATTGGTCAGTGTCAGGGCAGGAGGTCCTTAGTCATTGCAGCTGGTCTTGGTGTCACCACATGGTTTTGCTGCTTTTCTGAGTCTGAAGCTGAAATACAGCTGAGGCCTAGATGTTATCTCTAGGGAGGTGACCTTCTGTATCTGCTGTCAATTGCTCTGCAGTTTGTTTAGCTGTCAGTCTCAGTTTCCCTATTCCATTTGTCCTCCCTTACGGGCTTGCCTCGGAGTGAGCTGGAAGGGCCCAGCAATCTGTATTTAAACCAGGGGTGGGAACATTTTTTTCTGCCAAGGGCCATTTGAATATTTATAACATCATTCATGAGCCATACAAAATTATCAACTTAAAAACTAGCCTATTATATTTGGTTAAACATTTAATTAACTCACTCCACATGCTTTGGCAAGCCCAGACCAATGATTTCTCAGGCCTTATACCACCAGATGTTCCCCATCCCTGATTTAAGCAAATGCTACAAGTGATTATAAAGCACCTTCAAGTTAAGTGCACAGTAGAAAAATGTACTGAGCTGTCAGTTTTTATTTTTTTTATTTTCATAGGTGGAAGAGATAGAGCCCTTTCTGAGTTTTCTTAGAGCCATAGCATGTTGAGGTATGCTCTGAAATAACCAGACTTTTCTTTTTGTCCCCAGTGTTATTGAGGTATAACTAACGTATAACATTGTATTAGTCCAAGGTGTCAATTTCTTGACAGTAAGGGGATAATGAATGAGTGGGTGGCAAGAAAGTGGAGACAGAACATATTGGCTCCACCTGGTTTTTGGTGGGTTTTTGTTTGCCCCAAGAATTTTGGTAGTGAAGGATAGGGTTAAAAAATAAGGTGGAATTCTGCCTCTTCATTTAAATTATAATAGTGATGAGGACATCAACAATGCCAGCCATTTCTAGTATATTTTTCTTAAATTCTTAAAACAACCTGAAAGATATGTTGATATTATCTCTATTCTATCCAAGAGAAAAACACTGTTAAAGACTAAATAAATTGCCCAAGGTCACACAGTTAATAAGTAGCTGAGCTGAGATTTGAACCTAGGGTTTTTCACACTATGCCAAGTTACCTCTCCTCTGATATTTATCCCATTAAAGACAGTAGGACTGGCAGAAAATTTAGAGAGGATGAGTGCTAATCTACTTGTCTGCTGAAATCTAGGCTCAGCAGTATCACTGAATGCTCCTAAATCACAGAGCAGGTTGGTGGCATGGTTGGGGTTGGAAGCCAGAGAGCACTAGGCTAGGGTTCTTTCTAATATGCCACCCTGAAGTTCCTTCTCCAACTGCAGGGACACTTGTTACATAATGTTCAAATTTATGTAGGAATGTAACTAATCCACATTTTTTGGTATTTGATCAGATGTAGAATATAAATGAGGAAAGCACTTAATTGAAAAACTCAAGAAACGGGAGAGCTGTCGCACAGCAACAATGAAATGCAGGGTGTGTGAAATTTTAAAAGACTGTTATGGATATGAACTAGCTTTTTACGTCTGCTGAGATCAGTTCTATATTACAGCTAAACAATCCCAGAGCTATGGGACATTCATGTTTGATTGAATTGAGTATTTGGTAATTACTAATCTTCCCGACTAATAGTTTCATGTGTGAATCAAGTAAAAGTTAAATGTTTGTTGTATTCCTATTTGGCTCCAAACACCTCTCTCTGTTGTTCAGCAAAGTGGTGATCAAAGCAATCTGCTCATCATTTCAGTTTTTATCTTTTCAAAAGTCATTATTTAAAATTCATTTACAGAAAAAATAGCATGAGTAGAATTTCTTAAGAAACACCTGCCATTTGAAAGAAGCTCAAAAACTGTAGAAGTAAAATACATATTGTAATTATAATTTTATGTCCTTCTAATTATAAGTATCTCAGAGCTCTGGTATAAAAATATAGAACATTTAGCTAAAATAGATAAAACATCGCTAAATGATGCTACTAAAGGACTCTAATTTAATATATACCTAAAAATTTTAATTTGACCTAAAAATTTTAAAGGCTAACAAATTAGAATAATCAGATCATTGAAACAAATTTACACATTCCAGGTTGAAGTCCTTATTTAGCTAAGACTTTGCTTCCCTGTGAATCAATCATGTTAATGACTGTAGGTGGCACTCTTGGTAGCCTATGGGGCACCAATTCCCATATACTACATCCTTAGTCTGCTTTTCTCTTCCAACAAAAACCTCATTTTTATTCATGTATGCTTCTGCTTTAGTATAGCTATATGGCAGATGGTGGGTCTTGATTGATTTTAGCCAGTTATGTTGATCCTATTCAACTTGCTAATAATTGGCTGAAAACATGGTCAGTTGACAGAGTTCTGTCCTTAGAAACACAAGGGTAAGCCTATTGGAAGGACTTTTGGATAAGGTATTGAAAAATACAAAGGGAGAGATGGCTGGTTGTGTGCCTCTGCGTGTTGTGGCTATGAGCGAGTCCACTTGAGGAGGACAGAAAGGAATCACAGAGAAGTAGAACCTGGCCCTGATCCTCTGCACCCAGAGATACCTGGAAAAATGAACTTCTTTATGAACTTCTAAAACAACTAGAGGCCCGGTGCATGAAATTTGTGCACTGGAGGGCTGGGGATCCCTCAGCCCAGCCTGCATCCTCTCGTAGTCTGGGACCCCTCAGGGGATGTATGCCTGCTGGCAGTCAGACATCCCTCTTGCAGTCTGGGGCTCTTGCAGTCCAGGACCCCTCACTCCTTACTGCCCACCTGCAGCGGAGGCAGGAGAGGCTCCCACCACTGCCACTGTGCTCACCAGCCTGGTTTCTGGCTGAGTGGCACTCTCCCTGTGGGAGCACTCTGACCACCAGGGGGCAGCTCCTGCATTAAGCATCTGCCCCTGGTGGTTAGTGCACATCATAGAGACCAGTAGTTCTGCTGGTCTGCCATTTGGTCAATTTGCATATTAGAGTTTTATTATATAGGTTAGTTCTCAAGGTTTAGCATTCCTCAAAATTGTTACCAATCAAGGACTCGTTGCCTAATGCACATAGGAGCCAATACTATTATTGCACTGGCTTTTGAGAAAAGAAGGCCTTTAAGTCTTAATGTGTTTCTCAGCATATGCCCATAGGAATTAAAATGCTTTCAGCTGCAAGTAATTGAAACTTCAAGACGTTTCAAGCCTGATTTATGTTAAACTAACCAGAGAGAAACATTCTATCCTGCTCATCCTTTCCATTAACAATTACAATCAATAAAAACAAGTTGATCAAAATCTTGAAGCATAACCTGTTTCTGGAGTAAAGACCATAGGCCTTGGAAGCAGACAGTTCTTAGTTTAAATTAAAGCTCCATAATGTGTCTGCATTTGTAGATTAGATTTTCTGAGTTTTCTGATTTAAAAATGGAAATTAAGACTGTATTTTATAGTCTTGTTGTGAGGATTATGTGAAATAGCATGCAAAATGCTTTTAGCTTGGCACCTGATATAATGTAGATTCCTTCTCTCTATCTTTATATATCTATATATCTATCTACACATAGATATATCTATATCTACATATATCTATATATATTAGAAAGTCCTCATCTGAAACTTTGTTATCTAAAATCATGTATTTATAAGATTGTCTATAAAAACAAGTCTTCATAATACAAAAATACTTACCAATGAACTGTCCACTTATAATAATAGCATAAACAAGAGTAGTGTATATTTTTACCTATTCATCTTAATATTCATAGATGAATCTCTACTAGATTATAAATTATGAACATCTGGTAACAAAAAATCAATTATAAATTGAGGGTGGAAATCTTGCAACTGATTCAAGATTTTATGAAGTAAATTATAGTGATGTTGATAAATTCATATCACTCTCAAAATCCCTGACAAATAAAGGTCTGGCAGAAGCATGGTGAAAATTTTGAAGTAATGCATCTGGAATTTTATAGTAGAATAGACTCTTTAAGAGAATGGTTTGACCATCAAAGGCCTAAAAGACCCTCTTGCTAAAAGTGACGTATATTTTCACACAGAGATTATCTCCATGATCATGTAGCAAGAGACAAAAGACAAAGAATACCCTATCATTAGATCAAATTAGGTTTTCATTAAAATGACATCAAATTAAAGAATCAACACTTAACCCACTCTTTAAAAATTAATATTGTAACCTGAATCTTGTTAAATAAAATATACTTTCAGAATTTTAGTATCACTTTTCAAGGTAAAATTGCACTTGAAACTCCCCCCCCCCCCCCCACTGTATACTGGTACCATAAAAATTTAGTCTCTGCTTTAAGAGGATTCACTTTAAAATATTGAGGAAAACGAAATCAAGGTAATAGTATTACATTGTTTTGTACAATATCTAAACTCTCTTCAGGAGAAACTGCCAGCTGCCTCCCAGTATTTATTCTTCTCCCATAGTAACAGAAGCCTGAGTTTTAGCTGGACTAGGGCTGTTTTCTAGCCTTCTTTGAATCTGCATTTGCAGCTGCTTAAAAGGGAGGGAAGTATGCATCTTTCTCTTCTTCCTCTTTCCTGTTGTCCAGGAGTGGGCAGGAGCCCCTGGACCCATTTTGGACCATGAGGTGAAAACCACATACTACTGAGGATGAGTGGAAAAGAACCCTAGACATGGTCCTTGACATGACCAGGGAGCTCTTATTCCAGTTTCAAAATGTCTACTTTTAAATTTTCTTATGTGAAAGACAAATAATTATCCCATTAAAACTATTTTATTTGGGTGTTTCCTGGTATGTACAGAATAATTCTATCTACTATACCCTCTAATTGCTGAAAATCTATTACTGATTCTTGCTTGAAATGCATTTTTACTCATTGCTTTGGACTATGACAGTATGGGAAGTGGATCAGCAATATGGGAGTAGGGCAGCGAGAAAAAGGTTCAGTATTAAGTAATATTACAAGAAGAAAATAGTCATATTTAGTTGTTTCACATCTGTTTTAACTGTGAGTATTAATGTTCTCAGTAGGTTGCTAATGTAGATTTTCATTATTATATATATGTTGATGTTATGTTGAGTCTACATATGTTTGGGCAGGAAGGTCTTTGTGATGATCTAATGCAACATCTGTCCATTTCAGGAATCTGCTGTCCAACATCCCCTATAATATGATCATACAACCTCTGCAAAAACTCTGGTAACAAAGAACTAAAGGTATAAGGTAGCCTGTTCAGTTGATGGGAAGAACTTACCTGTGTTAATTTTGAACCTGCCTACTCAAAACTTCTACCTACTAGGTTATGGTTCTAGAGAGGTGCATTTTCTCTCTTGGTTCTTAAAGAAAGTTAACATGTTGCCTGAGCATGGCCTCAGTTTTAGACCACATGCCCCAAGCTCTTTCAAATTATTTCTCTTTTGAGGTAGTTCCTGGTCCTTTCAGCCTCCTGGTTGCTCATTGATACGTTCTGACTTGTCAGCAGCCTTCTTTGCAAAACCCCATTTATCATGCTGTGCCTTCCTGGAAACAGAGGTCATCATCTGCTGTAATTATACTTTTTATAGTTGATGGTTACAGTGAGTGCACTCTGCAGCCTTCTCTTCACCAAACAGAAGCGTAACAGTTTTCCTCATCTTTCCTTAAAGCCCCTTAAAAATGTTTACTCTCTATTAAATAGGAGTAATGGGAACACCCTCCTAAACAAAAACAAACAAGCAAATAAACAATAGAAGAAAGAAGGCAGACTTTTGAAATATATTCCCAGGTGTTTAAATCCCCCAAACTAAAATGAGATAAGACATACGGGTTTTAAAAATGGATCATATTATCCATAGTGTGCTCAATAAAATACTCAATGACTGACATAATGTGGATGTGGGGAGAATGGGCAAAAACTGATGCATCTGAGGATAAGATCAACCATCATCAGAGGCAATAATGAGGAAACAAAAATATTGGACCAAGTCAATAGTTTCTTTTTCCTTCTGAACACACACACACACACACACACACACACACACACACACACACGTGACCTTTGGCAACCTGCAGTGTTTCCCAATTGTTTAAATTGAAAAACACTGCCATTGCAGCTCCAGGCTCTCATTTTTTTCATAGATACCTGTCTCCTCTTAGTCCTGGGATTAAATCTTCTCTTGATCACTGTCTTACGCTTCAGCCATTCAGTTCCCCTTTGACAGTGTAACTGTCATATTGAAATAACTGTCCCTGCTATTTGGTTTGAGGATGCTTGAAAAGTAGTACTTTAACAGGAGTCAACGTTGTATTATATGATTTCATATAAAACAGCATAGGGTCAGTAGATAAGTCCTGCTTCTAGGGTTTGTTTGTTTGTTTGTTTAGTTCATCTTTTGAGAAAGTTTATGCCAAGAGAAAATGAAAAGCAACCGACCTTGCCTTGCACACCCCACTCTTTTTTCATGATTCTAAATCCATGTTCTGTCAGAAGGTTAATCGGTCATAGTTAATAGGGTATAGTCAGTGTTTTCTTAACTTAAAAATCAGGCACTTCACTGTTGTACATATTGCCAAATGTTTGTTCCAGACTGAAACGGAATGGAGATTTCTAATAAACAAACCGTCTTCTTTTGTTGACACAATTGTGGTCCCCATGTGTCCTATAGTGTTTTTATTTCAACACTGACAAGCCCATAAGAAAATGACCAGTAGTCCTGGGGGTTGCGAGTCCTGAGTGAGACATTGTGTCCTGGGTTCTCTTAGAGTGCTCAGATCTACATTTGCCAACTGTTCATCAGTCATAACTGACTCCCCCCCTCCGCCCCCATGGCCTTCATTACCTTTTTCAACACCATTACTTTATATGTTTTGTATTGTATGTCTTCTCCACGTTTTATTTGAAAAGAGTCAGGCTGCAATAGAATAAAGTGAACAGGTCCACTTTTGTCACCAAATGGCTTGAAGTAATACTTACCTTCTCTGAGGCTCAGTTTGCAAACATCTGAGAGAGGATGTTTGAATTACATTTTGGAGTCAATTCCAACTCTCACATTCTACAGTCAGGTGACTTTTGACTCTAATATCCCATTTCAAAATAGAACATAAAAGAAATACAGCTGAAACACCTCCACTTGAATAACAATGTTGTTTTCCTACTTATTTGGGGGCAGGAGGAAGGGTGTACGAAACCACCTCTGATTCTTAAATAGGAGCTCTGCAGCCCTGGGAAGAATTCTGTAGGCTGAACCCACTCCTCATTGTGACTGAAGCATGTCTCACTTCTGAGCTTTGACATGATGCAATTTGGTTTATTGAGAGGGTACAGTTAAAAAAGAATCAAATTGGCTCCAATAGATTCATGCTAAAGACATTTCAGAGTATTGTCATATAAAGACTGAAAAAAGTACTTTGAGCTGCCCAAAATAAGGTATTTAATCAAGACATCATCAGGATCACCAAGAGTTATGGGATTCTTGTTCTTCATGCCAGTGCCAAAATCTTCTTTTAAAACTTCCATTACTAAAAAAAAAACAAAACAAAAACACCACCACAACAATAACTTCCCTTGCTTTTTTGTTCAATGGGTCTGGAAAAGCCTGGTGGAATAATGTTCACCTCTTCTTTTGTTGACTTGTTCTGGCCCTCTAGGGACCCAGTTACTGACTGAAATTTGTAAGAAGTAGTTGTGACTCATTGCTTTCCCATAATGCAATTTAGTTCATGGCTATAGAAAACAAGTTTGATAAGCCTTCCATTTTCCAACTTTGAAAAATTAAAGCAATGATTATTTAAAAAAAAACAAAACGAACTAGATACCATGTTTTCTCTTTCTCATTTTTAGTAAGTTGGTTTAGTTAGAAAAGGCCTTTTTGTCATGCATCTAACCAACTTTCATGCTGCAATGTGTTGGTAGAGTTCTATCAAGGGTAATAGCTCAATACGAAGTAGTGGGGGTAGGCCTGGAGTGGTGGGGAAAAGAAACAGCAAGCCACATTTACTGATGCACAACTTTAAAGAATTCAGTGGTTCCTGAGTGTACACTGTACATTTGAGTCAACAAGTAGACAAAGAAAATCCAGACCTTTGATGACCCCTGGTGAATAAACTAAGCACTGCATTGAAATGCAGCTGGAGCCTCAGACAGCCCTTACAGGCAAATGGTTTCTCTCCTCTCAAGTAAGGCAACCCCCCAAGTGCCTGTTTCATTTGCATGAGAGACATGCATTACAGACTTGAGGCATCTGCGTCCCTCTAAACCAGTGATGGGCAACCTTTTGAGCTTGGTGTGTCAAACTTCGCCAAAAACCTGAGCATAACTCGGGTAGTGTGTCACTTTGAGGAAAAACTAACTCCAAGACTCTAGTTGCAAATGTTTCATCCTCAGGAGCAGCAAATGTTTTATCCTCGGCATGCGGCCGCGTGTCATCAGAAATGGCTACGCGTGTCAGTGCTGACACGCGTGTCATAGGTTCGCCATCACTGGTCTAAACAAATCTGATTTGAGTGATCTCTGTTCGTAGAATAAACAGTGTGTGTGTGCATACACTCTTTTCTATCTGTGCTATGACCCCTTAGACACAAACCGTGTTGTTTGTGGAACACTTAGGAATTTATAAAGTAAGGTCTGTAACTTTCTTGCAGATTAGGTATATATTTAGTATTGTTTTATGGAAGAGTTATGAGGAATAAGTCAACCTTCTTATGTAATCCAAATTTAAAATCAGAATTTAAAGGTAATCACTTCTATCTATAACTCCTAAATACCAGCTAAAATACTTCCTTATGCAGTAAAAGTCTGCATTTTTGTAAACAGCTGTGAATGACCAGCATATGGTACATGTGAGCCAGAAAGCAGGCTGTGTTACAGTCTTCAGGGGAAGAAAGAAACTCGTTCCTATAAAAGATGGGGGTGGGGAGGGGAGTGTAGGCATTTTTGGTGTACACCCAGGATCCTAGTATAAAGGTGATAATTCCAAGTGCCTATTTGTAATTACCCATAAGGGAACCTACTGATAGTGTTATCATAGGGTGGGATGTTAAAGTTTATACTATTAATACAAGTTAGCCTATCCGTTATTTGTATACCGTGGCACTGACTTGTAAGTTTTGTTGCCTGAGCTGGAAATATTCCCTTTCCCCTCCCTAGTTTTAATCACCACAAACTAAGGAATGCTTTTATTTCTATAATATCAACTGAATTAAAATGTTTTCATGAGTTACATTTTATGTTCCAAATGTTTGTTTCAGCTTTGTGGTCTCTTCGCTAGGAATGCCAGGCTCATATAGATATGAACAGTCACATAAGAACATTATGGGATTATCAGTACAGCCCTGTGAGGTAGTCCTCACCTTTTGGATGAGGAGGCTGGCATTCATATAATTTAATCAAAACAAACTAGATACCATGTTTCTAGCCATCAGAAATTTCACATGTGGAAAAAAATCGTAGAATGTCTAATTCAGTTCATCCACCTGCTCCAATTGCAAATGAGTCCACTGAAACCTAGAATGGGGTGGTATATCTAAAGCAGGATCTGCTGCCTGCCAGTTTTCTATCCTTTGCTTCCCCTTGCCTTCCTATGGCATATTGAATGTGCCCCGTTTTTGTGGAGGGGACCACATTACCCTTGGGAATATCAGGTAAACATACTGTTTCTTTATTCTGGATTGTCTTTCTCCCCTAGTGAACTCCTACTCATTCTTAAAGACCCAGCTCAAATGCCCTTTGTCACCTGTCTGTGCCCAGAGAAGGCTTAATTAATAACTTCTTCCTGCATATGCCACATTGCATTCAAATAATTGGTGAACAGTTTTTTAAAACCATTCAGAGTATAAACTCCAAAGGGCAATACTATGTTATTAATCATTCATTGCCAGTTCCTAGACTATCATTAGTTTTTAAGGAATTTTTAAAAAATGAATGAACACATGCATGAATATATTCTAATGCTGTGTTAAAGGAGTGGTTGATTGAGCTACAAAATGAAGAAATGGTGTTTATTCTCAAGGGGATTATAATCATAGGGAAGAAATAGACATGTTAATCTTAACCTCTACTATATGAGATTTCTAAGGAATGTACTAGAGATAGAAGTGCCATAGGAGCATGTATGCCTAGCAGTATAGTTATTGTTAAAAGAATAATGAAGGGGATAGCTACTTATTGAATGAATAACAAAGGGAGAAAAAGAATGATGATGACAGTTATTGTAAAACACAGAAAAAGTTTGGTGGAGGAGGTAGTATTTAAGCTGGAGTTTAAAAGGTGAGCAGTTCTTGCCTTCAATTTGTAAAGATTGGAAAGGCTGAGCAGTAGCATTTGTAAAATCAGAGCCATGAAAACATGATGTGTTAGGAAAATGATTAGCAATACAGTCTGGTTATAATAGTGAATATGAGAAGGAATGGTAGGAGAGTTTTCTGAAGACCTACTAGTATGTCAGGAGCACTATGAAAACCTTGGGTTTTATGGGAGATGTAATGGGGAGATGTTGAAGGTTTTAGAGCAAAGGAAGGAAATGACATTAATATATGTGTTGTATGAGGATTAGAGAAATACATGGAAAGTGCTCGAAGCAGTAATTGGTAAAGAGCAAATACTCAAAGAATGTTAATTATAGAGATTTTCTAGCAGAATAAATAAGGTAGGAAGATATTGAAGTCAAGGAAAAAAGTAAGCTATAGTAATTGTCTAGAAAAATATAGTAAAGTCCTAATTAAAAAGAGACTATAGGCATTAAAAGGTATTATATTCAGATAATATTTTAAAGATACAATGGAAATAATATCACAACTGGTGAGTCAAGAGGAATCAGAAGCTTTTGGCCTTGCCATCTGGGAGAAAAGTAATGTTATAAAAACAATCAAAACTGGGGGAACAGGTGTGGAAGGCAGGTGAATGGGTGTGTATTGGATATATTGAGTTTGATGGATCCCTGAGACTCAAAAGATGTTTACAAACCTGTTAGAGATGTGGATTTAAGGTCTGAAAAAAGGTGTGGACAAGAGATGTGAATTTGTGGATCATCAGCATAGAGGTGGTGGTTGACACCATGCACATGATTTAAATTACCCCCCTACCACCACCAGCAAAAAAAAAAAAAGTGTAGAGAAGGAAGAGTAATGAAGACTAAAAATTTATGACTGCTGATTTTTAGTGGGGCTTGATTTTATGCCTAGTAAAACTTGAGACTTTTTGAGTATCTTTCTTCCTCACCAGTCATGCAATTTTGAGAGCCAAAGGTTGTTGAATGTGGGAAAAGCAGAAAGCAGAACACAGGGCCAGGCAATATAAATATGTATAAGCTAGTATAACATCCATCTAAATATATAAAAGCCTAAGCAACTGTTATGACTGAACGACCAGAACAACCAGTCAACCAGTCGCTATGATGCACACTGACCACAAGGAGGCAGATGCTCAACACAGGAGCTGCCCCCTGGAGGTCAGTGTGCTCCCACAGGGAGAGCACTGCTCAGCCAGAAGCCGGGCTCACGGCTGGTGAGTGCAGCGGTGGCAGCAGGAGCCTCTCCCAACTCTGCAGCAGTGCTGAGCAGCGAGTGGCGGCAGCAGGCGCAGCGTACCGGGATGCGCATGAGCAGCACAGCACCTTGCTTGGGCTCCTCCCTGGCTGCCTGCCACTTGGTGCACTGCTGCATCCCCCAAGGGGTCCTGGATTGTGAGAGGGTGCAGGCCAGACTGAGGGACTGCCAGACTGAGGGACTGCCCCCCCTCCCCACCCCGTGCACGAATCTGTGCACTGGGCCTCTAGTCTATATAATAAAATCCTAATATGCAAATCGACAGAAGGGCGGAACAACCAGCGGAATGACCAGTCACTATGATGCGCACTGACCACCAGGGAGCAGGTGCTCAATGCAGGAGCTGTCCCTAGCCTGTAGGCCTCAACATGCAGCGGCGGCAGGGGGCAGGGCCAGCAAGCAAGTGGCACCAGGCCAGCCAACGCAGGTGCAAGCAGGGGCCCCCGGTCGCCCTGCAGAGGGAGGTGACCGGCGGCGGGGTGCAGGGCCAGTGGGTGGTGCCAGGCCAAGGCGGGTACAAGCAGGGGCCCCGATCACCTTGCCTGTCTCCCCATAGATCTCCCCTGATCGCTGGTCAGGCCTAGGGACCCTATCCATGCACAAATTTCATGCACTGGGTCTCTAGTTATCATTATAATAAAAGCGTAGTATGCAAATTGTTCCCTTGACCAGAGTTCTTCCAGGAGTTTGACCAGGGGGTGGGCCAGCCGGAGGAAGGGAGGGAAGCCCTGGCCAGCAGTGGTGGCAGGCAGCCAGAGGAAGGGAGGGAGTACCCAGCTGGCAGCCAGCAGCTGCTAGGGACCCTACTAGTGCACAAATTTCATACACTGGGCCTCTAGTTATCAATAATAACCTTATCACAAAAAATACAGGTGCTTGACGCCATAGTAACTGATAGACCCGCCCCTGGCCCAAGCTGCCGAGCTTTGCGCAGGGACGCGCTCCCTCTTAGGGAATTTGGCGCGCGCTCGCGCACGGGACAGAAGCAGCTCCCCGTCGGGGAAATCTGTCAGTGCGCACAGAGGGCTCCCCTTCAGGGAATTTGGGGGAATTTGGCTCGCGGGTCACAGCTCCCCCTTCGGAGATTCTTAAAAGCGTGCACAGAGGGGCTTCCCTTTGGGGAATTTGGCGCGCAGGACGGACTCCGCCTCCCTGCTGGGACTTTGGGAGAGTGCACTGAGCCGGCTCACCTTCAGGTTTTTAAGAATGTGCGCTCTAGCCGGTTTGGCTCAGTAGAGAGAGCACACACAGGACGCAGCCCCACTTCAGGGAATTTGGCACGCCGGACACAGCTGCCTGGGATCCCTGACTCACAGCGCATTCACACTAAGAGCCAGCGACCCCAATTGTTGGTGCGTGCACACACAGGGACCCTGATTCTCAACGAGAAACCGCACAAGGCAACAGAGACTTTGACACTCGAGTCTTGGTGCAGACACAGGGAAACTCTGACTCCTGGCACATGCTAAGGATCTCATTCTCGGCACATACCAACAGTGTGGTGCAGACAGGGCCCCTGATTCTAAATGTGCACACGAGACCACACGGAACATTGGGGACACTGATCCTGGGCAAGTTTGGTTCCCACCAACCAAAGACAGTCACACGTCCTAGTGTCAGAGCACTTCAGTGAAACTAGGGTGGAGCGAAGTCCCCACAGCACACGGCGCAGGTCCAAGCAAACAGAAGCTTGAGCTTTCTGGTAATAGCCAGAATGGGGAAACGAAATAACTCACAGAGGAAAGAAAATGTGGAGTCGCCAAGAAAGGAAATTAGTGAAAATGAAGCTTGCAACATGACCGAAAAGGAGTTCAGAGTAATGGTCATGGAATTTATACATCGGATGGATGAGAAAATCAACAACTTATGCAAGAATCAGGAAGAAATAAAAAGTGATATAGCTACAATCAAAAACACCATGGAAAGTTTCAACAGTAGATTACAAGAAGCAGAGGACCGAATTAGTGAGTTAGAAGATCAGGTACAGAAACAAGCTCAAGCTGAACAGCAATTGGAGAAAAAAATTAAAAAGCAGGAGGAAAGCCTAAGGGAGCTTCGGGACAACATGAAACGAAGTAACATGCGTATAATAGGGCTGCCAGAAGGACAAGAAGAGCAGCAGGGATTAGAAAATCTATTTGAAGAAATAATGACAGAAAACTTCCCGGATATGGGAAAGATAAAAGTTACGCAAGTAAAGAGAGTCCCAAGCAGGATCAACCCCAAAAGACCCACACCAAGACATGTCATAATTTCAATGGCAAATATAAATGATAAAGAGAGAATCCTAAAGGCGGCAAGAGAGAGACAGAGAGTTACCTACAAAGGAACACCCATCAGATTGTCAAATGATTACTCAACAGAAACACAACAAGCTAGAAGTGAATGGAAGGAGGTATATAAAGTGTTGCAAAGCAAAGGACTGAATCCAAGAATACTATATCCAGCAAGACTATCAATCAAAATTGAAGGGGAAATCAGGAGCTTTGCAGACAAAAAAAGCCTCAGGGAGTTTATCACCACCAAACCAGCAATGCAAGAATTGCTAAAGGGAATACTGTAAAAAGAAGAAATAAACAGGTAAGAAGGAATACAGACACAAAAATAGATATGACTGCAAACAAATACCTTTCAGTAATAACTTTAAATGTAAACGGACTAAATGCTCCAATCAAAAGACATCGAGTAGCTGAATGGATAAAAAAACATGACCCATATATATGCTGTCTACAAGAGACCCACCTCAGAACAAGAGACTCACACAGATTGAAAGTGAAGGGATGGAAAAATATCTTTCAGGCAAATGGAAATGAAAAAAAAGCTGGGGTAGCAATACTTATATCTGACAAAATAGACCTCAAAGTAAATGCCATAACAAGAGATAAGGAAGGCCACTTCATAATACTAAAGGGAGAAATCCAACAAGAAGAAATAATTCTGGTAAACATATATGCTCCCAATATAGGAGCACCCAAATACATTAAAAAACTCCTGGAGGATATCAAGGGAGAGATTAATAGCAACACAATCATAGTAGGAGACTTTAATACCCCACTATCACCACTGGACAAATCCTCTAAACAAAAAATCAGCAAAGAAACAGCAATCCTAAATGACTCACTAGACCAGATGGAATTAATTGACATCTTCAGAACATTTCACCCCAAAGCCACAGAATATACATTCTTCTCAAGTGCACATGGGTCATTTTCAAAGATAGACCATATGCTGGGTCACAGGCAAAGTCTCTTCAAATTCAAGAAGATAGAAATTATATCAAGCATCTTCTCAGATCACAGTGGCATAAAACTGGAAATCAACTACAATAAATACAATCCAAAGAAATCAAACACATGGAGACTAAACAGTATGCTATTAAACAAGGACTGGGTCACCAGAGAGATCAAGGAAGAAATAAAAAACATCATGGCAACAAATGACAATGAAAACACAACAATCCAAAATCTATGGGACACAGCGAAAGCAGTCTTGAGAGGGAAGTTCATAGCTCTACAGGCCTATTGCAAAAAACAAGAAACAATGGTAATAAATTACTTAACCCTACAACTCAAAGAGCTAGAAAAAGAGCAGCAAGAAAAGCCCAGTGTAACCAGAAGGAAGGAAATAACAAAGATCAGAGCGGAGATAAATGACATAGAGACCAAAGAAACAATACATAAGATCAACAAAACCAAGAGCTGGTTCTTTGAAAGGATAAACAAGATTGATGGACCTCTAGCCAGGCTCACCAAGAAGCAAAGAGAGAGGACCCAAATAAACAAAATCAGAAATGAAAGAGGTGAAATAACAACAGACCCCGCTGAGATACAAAGGATTGTTACAAAATACTACGAACAACTCTATTCCAACAAACTGGACAATCTGGAGGAAATGGACATATTCCTAGAAAAATATAACCTTCCAAAAATCAATCAAGAAGAATCTAAACAGCTCAATAGGCCAATAACTATGGACGAAATTGAAGCAGTCATCAAAAAGCTTCCGGCAAACAAAAGCCCGGGGCCTGATGGCTTCACAGGAGAGTTTTACCAAACATTCAAGGAAGAACTAAAACCTATCCTCCTCAGACTATTCCAAAAAATTCAAGTGGAAGGAACACTTCCAAGCTCCTTCTATGAAGCCAGCATCACCCTAATACCAAAACCAGATAAAGACAACACAATGAAAGAGAATTACAGACCAATATCCCTCATGAACATAGATGTCAAAATCCTCAACAAAATTCTAGCAAATCGGCTCCAGCAGTACATCAGAAAGATCATACACCATGACCAAGTAGGATTTATCCCAGGAATGCAAGGATGGTACAATATCCGCAAATCAATAAAAGTGATACATCACATAAACAAATTGAAAGATAAAAATCACATAGTCATATCAATTGATGCAGAAAAAGCATTTGACAAAATCCAACACCCTTTCTTGATAAAAGCTCTCAACAAGGTGGGAATAGATGCCTCATACCTCAACATAATAAAAGCTATATATGATAAACCCACAGCAAACATCATACTCAATGGACAAAAACTAAAGACATTTCCCCTAAGAACAGGAACAAGACAGGGATGCCCACTCTCACCACTCCTGTTTGACATAGTACTGGAAGTATTAGCCATTGCAATTAGACAAGAAGAAGAAATAAAAGGCATCCAGATTGGAAAAGAACAAGTAAAGCTGTCTTTATTTGCAGACGACATGATATTGTACATAAAAAATCCGAAAGACTCCGTCAAAAAACTAATAGACTTAATAAATGAATTCGGCAATGTAGCAGGATACAAAATTAACGCCAAGAAATCTATGGCCTTTCTATACACCAATAGTGAACTTACAGACAGAGAGACTAAAAAGGCAATCCCATTTACCATCGCACCAAAAAAATTAAGATACCTAGGAATAAACTTAACTAAGGAGGTAAAAGACCTATACACGGAAAACTACAGGACACTGAAAAAAGAGATAGAGGAAGACGTAAACAGATGGAAGAACATACCATGTTCATGGATTGGTAGAATCAACATCATTAAAATGTCCATACTACCCAAAGCAATCTATAGATTCAGTGCACTCCCCATTAAAATACCAACGGCATATTTCACAGACCTTGAAAGAACTCTCCAAAAATTCATCTGGAATAAAAAAAGACCCCGAATAGCCACAGCAATCCTGAGAAAGAAGAATAAAGTAGGAGGGATCTCAATACCAGATTTCAAGCTGTATTACAAAGCCACTGTTCTCAAAACAGCCTGGTACTGGCACAAGAACAGACATATAGATCAATGGAACAGAATAGAGAATCCAGATATTGACCCAAACCACTATGCTCAATTAATATTTGACAAAGGAGGCATGAACATACAATGGAAAAAAGACAGTCTCTTCAATAAATGGTGTTGGGAAAATTGGACAGATACATGCAAAAAAATGAAGCTTGATCACCAACTTACGCCATACACAAAAATAAACTCAAAATGGATACAGGACTTAAACATAAGACGGGAAACCATAAAAATACTAGAGCAATCCACAGGCAGCAAAATGTCAGACATATGCCAAAAGAAATTCTTCACTGACACTGCCCCTAGGGCAATGGAAGCTAAAGAGAAAATTAACAAATGGGACTACATCAAAATAAAAAGCTTTTTCACAGCAAAAGAAACCATCAACAAAACAACAAGAAGGCCCACTGCATGGGAGAACATATTTGCAAATGGCATCACTGATAAAGGTTTAATCTCCAACATCTACAGGCAGCTTATACAACTTAATAAAAGGAAGATAAATGATCCAATAAAAAAATGGGCAACAGACCTAAATAGAATCTTTTCAAAAGAAGACAGAAGGAAGGCCAAGAGACACATGAAAACATGCTCAACGTCACTAATTATCCGAGAGATGCAAATCAAAACAACAATGCGGTACCATCTCACACCTGTCAGAATGGCTATCATCAACAAATCAACAAACGACAAGTGTTGGCGAGGATGCGGAGAAAAAGGAACCCTCGTGCACTGCTGGTGGGATTGCAGACTGGTGCAGCCACTGTGGAGAACAGTATGGAGTTTCCTCAAAAAACTGAAAATGGAACTCCCATTTGACCCAGTAATCCCACTCTTGGGAATATATCCGAAGAAACTAGAAACACCAATTAGAAAGGATATATGCACCCCTATGTTCATAGCAGCGCAATTCACCATAGCTAAGATTTGGAAACAGCCTAGGTGCCCGTCAGCAGATGACTGGATCAGAAAACTGTGGTACATCTACACAATGGAATACTATGCTGCCATAAAAAAGAAGGAATTCTCATCATTTGCAGCAACCTGGGAGGAATTGGAGAACATTATGTTAAGTGAAATAAGTCAGTCAATGAAAGAAAAATACCACATGATCTCGCTCATTTATGGATAATAAAGAATATTATAAACTTGAACAAAAAGATAGATACAGAGACAGTAAAGCATCAAACAGACTATCAAATTACAAGGGGAAGGTTAGGGAGAGGTGGGGGAGATAAGAGATCAATCAAAGGACTTGTATGCATGCATATAAGCATAACCAATGGATGCAAAACTCTGGGGGGTGGGGGCATATATGGGAGTGGGGTGTGGGGAGGGCAATGGTAAGATATGTACACATATAATACCTTAATAAAAAAATTGAAAAAAAAAAAATACAGGTGCTTGAAACAGGCAAAATTGGTATGCTAAGATTCCACCAAAGTACCTTAGTGCAGCGGTCACCAACGTTTTGGATCTCACCAACCACTAGTGGTCCACGGACCACCGGTTGCCGACCACTGCTCCAAAGGCTTCCTTAAACCTGCAGTTGCCAACCTTTCAGACCTCACAGACCACCAATGGTCCGCGGACCACTGGTTGGTGACCTGATCATTGACATATGTTAAATTAGGGAAGTGTTTTTTCAATTAGGAGCAAGCTTTATTTTTTGTCATCTCTTGATTGTGATATTGCAAGGAAAACTGCCTTTTAACTACATGCCTTGCAGCTATCACTTCATGAGAATTATTTTTAAATGGATACTAATTCACAATACTTTACCATTATATAGCTCTTTGCAACTTATAAAACTCTCACAAAATTCTTTCAGCCACTTCATAAAGTAGGCTCTAATTATTCCCGTTTTACAGATATAAAAATTGAGTTTGAGGTATATTATGGCTTCATCATGACCTTGAGAGGATATTTCTGTGTAGCTGGGTTCTAAAAATTGAAATATGACCAAATGCTTTACAATGATCAGATTTCCCAGTTTGTGGCATATGATCATGATTGATCCATGTAATTTTCTCCTTTTCTTTTTTTATTTTTCATTCCTCATCCTCCATTTCCAATCTTTATTATCACAAAAGGTACCCATTCTCGTGTATATTGAACATAATGTTAAGTGAAACAAAATTAATGAATTGTTTTGGAATAATACTATATATGATCATTTTTAATGTAGTCATAGAAAATTTATTATTTATGGATAACTGTATATGCGTGTGGGTGGGGAAACAAAAATTTAAAAACCCTTTGTCTCCTAGGAAGCCTCTGGGAATGTCAGAAATCTCAAGGTGTAGAGGACTGTTTGTCAAACTTGAGTATGAATCAGAAGCTCCTGAGGGCTTGTTAAAACAGATCACTGGGTTTCTCATCAGAGTGTGTGAGTAAATAAATCTAGGGTGGGGCCTCAGATTTTACATTTCAAACAAATTCCCAAGTGGTACTGATGCTGCTAATCTGGGACCACACATACTTTGGGAACCATAGTTATAGGGGGAGGGGAAAGCCCCAGGGGATGAGGATGTAATCAGTGGGGTTTTGTTAATTTACCCACCCCAACCATGCTTTTCATCAGCATCCCAGGTCCATCTTATATTCCAGATCCTCCCAGCATCCTCCACTTTTTTCCCTCTTTATTGTCAATCTCTTTCCTTCAACTGATTGTTTCTTCTATAGTCAGATAAATCTATGTAGTGTCTCAGCTCTGCCAGATACTAATTAAAGTCTGAGTAAGTTACTTACCTTCCTCAGAATGATGCCTTTGTAATAACCTGATTGTTATTTAGCAGGAAAGGAGTGAAAGGGAAGACCAAATAGTATAGGCATACCATTTGTTGAGCTTTGCCAAAAAGCTGCATTTAACACTTCCAAGTCTGTTACCCACTCATTCATGGGGGAAAAGCTAGACAAAGGCAATTTAGATGCATGTCCAGTAAGGTCTGAGTGACCTGGGAAATGCTTGCCTGTCAGTCACACCTGGAAATAGTTAATTGGCCAGGATGGGCATGGCCACTGCAAGTGCTAGAATTCTAAATATATAAACTTCTAGACAAAGGAAGCTCAGCCCTACTTCCTTTCTCTCTTGGCTTTCATCTGCCAGGTCCCCTTGGGACTCTTGTTGCAGAGGGGCTACACTCACTCTCCTGTGTCTGCATGGTGTACGGTGTACGGCCATGTTAGACTCCACACAGGCACTAATGGACTTTAATCTGGCCTGAATGCTGAACCACACCTGGCTGCAACATGGAATGGACACTCTGGATGCTGGCCCTCTTTCTGGCTCTGCTGAACTCCCAGCTGCCCCCCTCTCAGGACTGGTTTGGGGGAAATGGGACATTGCAACCAGAGAAATGTAAGTTTATGCTAATAAATTCTTCTTCCACATTCCATCCTACCATGGGGGACTCTGCAAATGCTTTATTCAACAGCACTTCAAGGATGTCACTCCCACTCATGTCTGGGAAGTCTGGCCCTTTAATTTCTCTAGCATCAAGAGTATTAGTATTCTCATATCTAAGGAACAAAAGTATACTGCTAAGGAATCTTTGCACTTTAATCAATAATTTTATTATTGATAGTAATATTAGCAATGCTATTTGAAACCATTTTATAAACATTGTAGGATAAAGCAAATAAGTTATTAGGAATCAAGATGTTCCAAGTAAGAGAAAACAGGTATAAAATAAGTTAAGCAAAAACTCTAAATTGTCAATAAGAATAGAAAGTATCATGATAGGCCTACCGTGTTTTATTGTGCCTCACTTTGTTGTGCTTTGCAGATATTGCAGTTTTTCTTATTTTACAAATTGAATATTTGTGGCAACCCTTTGTCAAGTCTATCTGTACCATTTTCAACAACATTTTCTCACTTTATGTCTCTTTGCAACATTTTGGTAATCTCACAATATTTCCAACTTTTTCATATTTGTTATGGTGATCTATGGTCATTGATCTTTGATGTTAGTTACTGTAATTGATTTGGGGAGCCATGAATTGTGCCCATATAAGACAGTGAACTTAATTGATAATTGTGTGTTCTGACTCCTCTACTGACTGGCCATTTCCCCATCACTATCCCCCTCCTGGGGCCTTCCTATTCCCTGAGACACAAAAATGTAGAAATTAGGCCAATTTATGACCATATAGTGGCTTCCAGATGTTCAAGTGAAAGAGTCACACACCTCTCACTTTAAATCAAAAGCTACAAATGATTAAGCTTAATGAGGAGAGCCAAGAAAGATTGAAAGCTTAGCCCCTTGTACTAGTCAGCCAAGTTATGAATGCACAGGGAACGTTCTTGAAGGAAATTAAGAGTGCTGCTCCAGTGAACACATGAATGGTAAGAGAGCAAAACAGCCTTATTATTAGTGATATGGGGAAAGCTTTAGTGGTCTAGATAGAAGATCAAACCAGCCACAATATTTCCGTAAGCCAAAGCCTAATCCAGAGCAAGGTATTTACACTCTTTAATTATTTGAAGGCCGAGAGATTGAGGAAACTGCAGAAGAAAAGTTTGAACCAGTAGAGGTTGATTCGTGAGATTTAGGAAAGAATTCATAACATAAAAGTGCAAGGTGAAGCAGCAAGTTCTAATGCATAAGCTACAAGTTATCTAGAAAATCAATCTAAGATAATTATGGTGGCTATAATGAATAACATTTTCTGTGTAAAGAAAGCAACTTTATGTTGGAAGAAGATGCCATCTAAGACTTTTAAAGCTAGAGAGGAAAGTCAATGCCTAGCTTCAAAGGACAGGCTGACTCTCCTGTTAGGGGCTAATGCAGCTGGTGACTTTAAGTTGAAGCCAATGCTCATTTGCCATTCTGGAAATCATTGGGCCCTTAAGAATTATGCTAACTCTACACTGTCTGTGCTCTATAAATGGAATAACAAAACCTAAACCATTTGCTGAATATTTTAAGCCCACTGTTGAGATTTATTATTCAGCAAAGGAGATTACTTTCAAAATATTACTGCTCATTGATAATGCATCTGGTCACCCAAGAGCACTGATGAAGATGTACAATGAGATTAATATTGTGTCATGCCTGCTAACAGAACATCTATTTGCAACTCCATGGGTCAAGGAGTAATTTTGACTTGCAGGTTTTATTTAAGAAATACATTTTGTAAGATGATAGCTGCCAAAAATAGTAATTCCTCTGTTGGATCTGGGCAAAGTAAATTGAAAATCTCTGGAAAGAATTCATCTTCTAGATGCTTTTAAGAACATTAGTGATTTATATGAAATAAAAATATCAACATTAACAGGAGTTTGTAATCATACAGGGTTTTATTCTAACCCTCATGAATGACTTTGCGGGGTTCAAGACCTCAGTGGAGGAAGTTACTGCAGATGTGATAGAAATAGCAAGAGAACTAGATATAGAAGTGGAGCCTGAAGATGTGACTGAATTACTGCAATCTCATGATAAAACTTTAATGAATGAGGAGTTGCTTCTTGGATAAGCAAAGATAGTGGTTTCTTGCGATGGAATCCACTCCTGGTGATGAGCAGTGATGATTGTTGAAATGACAACCAAGGATTTAGAATATTACATAAGCTTAATTGATAAAGCATTGGCAGGATTTGAGAAGATTGACTCCAATTCTTAACAAAGTTCTACTGTGATAAAAGGCTATCATACAACATCACATGCTACAGAGCAATTGCTCATGTAAGGAAGAGTCAATTAATGTGGCAGACTTCATTGTTGTGTTACCTTAAGAAATGGTCACAACCACCTCAGCTCTCAGCAATCACCACCCTAATCAGTCAGCAGCTATCAACAGAGGCAAGACCTTCCACCAGTAAAAAGATTATGACTAGCTGAAGGCTCAGAAGATGGTTGACATTTTTTAGCAATAAAGTATTTTAAAATTAAGGTATATGCATTTGTGGGTTTTTTTTAGAAGTAATGCTATTGCACACTTAATAGTCTGCAGTATAGTATAAATATAACTTTAATATGCACTTGGAACAAAAAAAATGCATGTGACTTACTTTATTACCATATTCACTTTTATGTAGTCTGGAACAGAACCAGGAATAACTCCAAGGTATGCCTACATTAATTAATACTGTTTTAAAAATACATTTCCTAAATCTGACCACTGAAAGGGATCTAGATTAGAAGCGATGACATCTCAGTAGTAATAAGCATCCCTGGTGCCCAGATTTTGGTCTCTAAATACTATTTCCTACTAAAAGGGATCAGATCTCTTTTAAGTAATATGTGATTTCTGGTCTGCAGCGGTAATTGTACAAGAAGAGCCTGGAAGCTAAGAAGTATTTAAAGATTAGTAGAGTAATTTCAAATGGAGCTGGATTTAAGGAGCTTCCACAGACCAGATTTGGGACAATTTGAACATCAAATAATAATAATAATCAATAGTTAATTAGGAAAACTTAAATATGGATTAGAAATTAGGGAATTTATTTTTAGGTATGATAATGGTCTTGGGTTATATGGGAAATTTCTTTAATTTTTAGAAATGGATGCTAAAATACTTATGGATGATATGTCATAATGTCTATAATTTTGTAATAGGTCAGAAAAAATTTAGATAGATAAAGGAAAGATGGCCAATTGTTAAAAATTGTGACCATAGATAGTGAATATATGGGTGTTCATTCTTCTAACTTTCTGTATATTTGAGATTTTAAAAATAATGTAAAATATTTTAAGCTTAAAAATACATTTATGTTATATATGTATATTATATGTGTAATATACATTTTAATTCATATGTGTTTGTGCAGAGCACCTTTCACAACTTACAGATGTTTAAAAATGTTACTTCCCTTCCTTAGACTAAAAAAAGAAGAAGAAAACAAACCCTATTCTTAGCTCAGCTTAATTTTTATTTTTAGAATCAAGTGGTTTTACACAAACACACACGTAAATAAATGAACAAACAAACTTTTCACCCCATACTTCCTTCTACCACATTGATTTACTAATTGATTTACTTGGCTCCCCTTTGTTGTATCAACAGAAGCTTCAGCTTTTAATTCACTCTCAATAGTGCCAAAGACATTTTGCACTTACTCAAATTATAAGGTCAGAGAGAGAGAAAGTGGGGGAGAGAGAGCATGCAATGAAAAGACAGATGGATGGGATGAGAGATGAGACAGATGAGCCTCTCTCAAAACAAGCAATAGAGCCATAATAATAAAAGTGGAAAAACAATTCAAGGAGAATGGCTAAAATCCTAAGAGCTTGACTGTCCAACCTGCTAGAAATATGACAGGAGGTGACCTTTACTCACCCTAACATACCTAAAATCAGAATCCTAATAGAAGGTCACCGTGGCCTATTTACAAAAGCAGGCGAAGGTCATTCAAGTATTAATTCATGTCTAGATCAAGGAATACATAATCAGTCACTCATTCAACAGATATTTATCAAGCTCACACTGTGTGCCAGGCTTTTTTCCAGCAACAGGGGATATATCAGAGGACAAAACACACCCAAACCCTTGCCTTTGTGGACAGATAATAAACAACAAATAAAGTAAATGGGGCAGGGCTTGCAATTTAAAACAGGATGGTTAGGATGGACATTACTGAAATGGCACCATTTGAGCAAAGACTTATAGAAGGTGAAGAAGGCAAGTGTGCTAATAAATATGAAGAACTTTACAGGCAAAAGGAACAGCAAGTGCAAAGGCTGTGTGTCAGCAAGGTACCTGGCAAGTCCCAGGAATGGAGCAGAGGCCAGGGGCTAAGAGTGAGAGTGAGCATATTGGCAGGATGAGGAGTCAGGGGTTACAATGACTTGGTCTCTGAGGGCCTTGAATACCATGAAGATTTTGGATTTTAAAATGGGAGGCAAGGAAAGGCTTTCAGTAGAGGAGTGACACAACCTGGCCTTTATTCTTAAAGAATGGCTCTGGCAGCTGTGTTGCAAATAACTGGAGTGGGGGAGGGGGTGGAAGCAGGGAGATGAGTAATCAGGTGAATGGTGATGGTTGCTTGGATCAAGGGGAAAGCAGTGGAGTGTAACAGTAAATGTAATTGGATCAGATGCTTACTGTGTGGAGAAGTACAAAGGGAATGTATTTAGTTCCCTAATTTTCAATATCAAATGACAAGATGTTTTGTTTTTCATCCTGAGATAAACTTTATCCAACATTTAAACTCTATCAGTGAAGTATCTTGTGTGTTTCTGCAGAGTTTATGGAACAAGGTAATGGGAAGTATCTTTTGGGCTGATGGGGACAGGGTGGAATGAGTACATAGAACAAGGACCCAAGGGTCCAGAAGGAATTCCAGGGCCCTGCTATATTGTATGTCAATACAAATTTTGTTTAAAACCTTTGAGACAGTCTGCCCTTCCTGAGGTGCCAGAAAAAGTATACTTTTGTTGTTTTTCACCAGTAGTAGCAGGCTCACTCAGGTGGGGGTGGGGGAGGGAGGTTCCTAAATCTTTTTAATGGGAGTTACTTAAAAGTGCTTGGCATTCTTTCTGTTGTTAAAAGCAAAGATATGAAGTGAAACTGTAATTCTGAATCAAGCGATAGAGTCAGAGACTTGACCTGATTGAGAAACAGAGCTTAGATATTGAAGAAGAGGGAGTGAGTGAATCAGGTCCAAGCTTCACCACCCTCTGAGTGACCCCTACAGTGCCCTAAAACCACAGGTAAACACATAGACACTGGGGTTGCAGATGAAGTTTTTTGACTAACAGTTTTATTAAGGTGAAATAAACTGCAAACAATAAGCTGTAATGAAGTGTGTATATAAAGAGCCTTGACATGTGTACACCAGAATCAAGACAATGAACATATTCATCATCCCCATAGCTTTCCTAAGTTCTCCTTGGCAATCCCTTCTTTTTCATTTCTGTTAATACAGGTTAATCTGTATTTTGTACAGATGTCCAGAGCTCTTTTTCCTTGTAGCTCTCTCCTTTCTGCTACTCTATTCTGAAAACACTGGTCACCAAGGTTTCCCTGGAGTCTTAGCTTCATCTCCTCAACTGAAAGATGGAGTCTCCTGGCCTCCACCTGGGTTCTTGATCCCTAATGTGGTTTAGAAATTTTCTCAAGGCACTCAGTTGTTTACCTTCTATCATGATTAACTGTCTTGCCCTGGCTATTATGGTTCAGTGGTTAGAGCGTTGGCCTATGCACCAGTGGACTGTGGGTTTGATTCCAAGTCAAGGGCAAGTACCTGGGTTGCAGGTTCTGTCCCAGCCCCTGATGAGGTGTGTGCAGGAGGCAACCAATCGATGTGTCTCTCTCACATCAATATTTCTCTTTCACCCTTCCTCTCTCTTGTCCCCTCCTTCCCTCCCTTTCACTCTCTCTAAAAAAATCAATGGAAAAGAATATCCTCAAGTGAGGATTAGCAAAAAAGGATTACTGTCTTTCATTGCCTGATTCTAAAGTCTTGCAAACTTTTGTTTTATGTATTTTATCTTTTGGTTTGTTTGTTTGTTTGTATGTTTCAGGTGGAAAGTAACTGTCCATGTTATTCTATTTTGTCCAGAAGCAGAGGTCACTGGTCAAGCGTTGAAGTAGATCTGTGTTGCTGGCTAACTGCAGGCTCAGGAGTCCTAGAGGCTGCGCTGTTGGTAGCAGAGCTGGAATTTTGTTTTAGGGATTACAGAGCTTGCCTTTTATATTTTTACACTTGACCTGGAAGTTGGTTACAGGAACACCAGTGGTCAGGAGTACCTTATAATTTCTTTATTTGATATTACAAGTTAAAATTAAAGCAGTTAAATGCAGCTATGTTACCTCTTTTAAAATGCAAGTTCCCTTTGGGAATTAATGTCTAATAACCTGCTCCTAACAACTTAATAACTACCAATTATTGGGAGTATACTGCTACATGCCAGGTGCTTTGCTGAACATCTTATAACCACTAATTCATTAAAACTCACCCTGATCCAGTGAGGTACATTTGAGCTTAAACAGATTGGCAGAAGTTGAGAAACTTGCCCCTGGTCCCAGAGCTCTTGAGAGGATTAGAATCTAGATTTAGATGTCACCAACCTCTTCTGTTCAAATTATGGCCCATGGACCAGCAGCATTAGCAGAATCTCAGGCTCTACTCCACACCTACTGGATCTAAACCTGCCTTATAACAAGGTCCCCATGTGATTTGGATGGACAGCTTGAGAAACCCTGCTCTAATTTATGTTCAACCTGTTCTCTCTGTCAGCGGAATGAGGGAAGCACTTAAAGAAGGTTAAGATTTAAAGACAAGGTAGGCAGGATAATTGGAGGTCTTAGAACACTGTCACAGCTCAGGTAAGGGTGGGGTACCATGGTGTATGTATTAGTCAATCGAAGATGAAAAAACATCTAACATACTGAGTACTTACCAAATGCTAGCTATTGTTATAAAGGGCTTTACAATGTTAAGTGACTTAATCCTCACAACTATTAGGTTTGTCCTCATTTTATACGTGAGGAACATGGAGTCCAGATGTTGCAGAAGACCAAAGAAAAACCAAGCAATGCTTTTAGAGAAAAGTAGTTGCACTGTTTAATACACTGGCAGACTCAGTGGAATAACTTCCCAAATCTGAGTAAAGTAACATGCAGGGGGCTTCTCTTTTATATCTTTCTGGGGTCTTTGTCCCACAAACATGGATTATGCTTCCGGTCCTTTTTTGCAGCCTTGCAAGAAGGTCCCCAGGTGTTGAGGGTCTCCAGACCATAACTGATCGTCTGGCCTGGCGCCAGCGTTAATAAACCCCCCCCCCTCCTCTGGGGCAGTGCACTGTTCACAGTTTTATGGCCTCTGTATTTAGATAACAGGTTCTGCAAGACCAGTTTCTGGGAAAGAGGCAATGACTTAATTATAGATTATCAAGAATGTACACTGGGCTTGCTGGCACAGATCCAGATTGCTAGCCCCCCAAATATCAGGGTTACATTGGAATTAGCCCTTCTTAGCCTTCTCAAGAGAGTTTAAGTGATTTGCCCAACCAATTTATTAGTGGCAGTATTGTAATGTAACCTCAGGCACAGTGGCTCCAGAGTCTAAGCTCCAGATCGTGCCCTTACATTGAGAAAGCTTAGTGAACCTGGGCTGAAGGTGGGAGAAAAAGTCCCAGAACAGGGAAGGGGAGGGGAGGTACAAAAAACAAACTTGCCCTGTTTTGCCAGGGAGAGTTCTGTGCATAGTAACAGAACCCCATAGTGTGCTGGGATCTTTACAATATCTAAAAAAGTCTATTTCTTTTGCATATCTGAAACTCAACATGCTATATTTGCAGGTGAGCATAATTAAATTGTGCTGAAGATTTCTTGTCTATTAAAAGAAATAATGAAGTAATGAGAGTAATAGTTTTGGGTATACAATTTTCTGCTAATTCTATGGTGATCAGAAAAACAACAACATACTCTCTGAGGCTTTTTTGTGTAATATAAAGCAAAGAGATAAAAATTTATGAGCTACTGGCCTGTATTAAAAGGATAAAGGGTTGCTGATTGGTATTTCCTTTTAGGCTTTATAGAAGCTTTAAATTTAAAACGACTTTGCAGCTTGCTGACATCGGTGAGACTTTTTTACTCTATCTAGAGTGGCTTAATTGTGCTCATGCTTATTTGTTAGGTTTACTGAGATATATTTAGATATAATTTATAGTCCCTCCACCTAGAAGAAAAGAAAACAAAAGCACAAGTCAGCTGGCTTCAGGGCCACAATTCAAGGCCTGTGTCTTTTATTATGCATTGCTTCAGTTAATTAGCTTTCTAATTGTGATTTATTCTAAATTGTTATTTTAAATCCATGCCCAGAGACTGTGTTGAGGTGATATTCTACTTTAGAAATAAAAGGGATATGGTTCTCTGCCTTTAGTTCTGAGAGCTACACTGTTCAGGATACCATTGTTTCTGCACATTCTTTTCTCACACCAACCCTGATTCTTTTTGCTATTCCAAGTCAGAACTTGCCCATCAACCAGAAAATGTGACTGTCCAGCTCCATTCTGAGAAATTGCCCATCTTACTCTATTTCCCACCTGGTTATATTCTGCTCTATTTCCACCTAGTCCTTTTCTTGATTTTTGCTCCCTCCTCCTCCTCCTCCCTCTCCTCTTCCTCCTTTTTTTTTTTTGCTAAATGTTTCCCTTTTAGACTTGCAGTTCATAGTTCATTACACTTTTGTCCCGGGACCTCGGAGTCCTAGGGCACTTCAGCCTTGGTTCAGCCTTCTGGCTCCTCCCAGTCTTGTCATGAATTGTTCACTCAGTTTTAGCCCCTTGCTAGCCAAACCTTGGAATTAACCTGCTGGACAAGTACCTCGGCTGGATGTATTTGGAACCCATAGGTGAGGGACAGACTTGTCCATCTCCTAACGCTGCCAAGTCTGGGCAAAATTGCAGTGAGAACAGGTTTAAATTCAGATAATAGTATTCTCCTTTGGGTTTGTCCTCTCTTTGCTCCCTCACTTTCTCGCTTGTATCTGGAAATTTTCATGCCATTGAGCACCTCTATTCCCTTCAGAACAGCTCTGATCTGAGTCCCTCTCTCAGAGTAACCCTTCACTGGGTGACAGGTATCTGGTCTGTTACATCTGAGCATGAATATCCTTAAGAGCTACTAATGGATTATGCTTCACTCATATAAAGTAATTGTGTGTCTTAATTAGCCATCTGAATGGGATCTTCTAACTCATGTTAATGCCTTCATAGAATAAGGTAAGATGTACGCAAATACAGTTCAAAGAAAAACAAAAAATATCAATAGCAGTAACACCTCTAGGAAGATCTGACATTCTGACACATGTTATGACTGTCTGCTAGCTGTCCTCCATATACTTATTTCCTGGGAACAAAGCTGCTGAGGTGGAGACTACATTTTCAGCCCCCTTTGCAGTTACGTGTGGTCATATAAATGATAAAATATTTGAGGATACGATAAGTTTGAATACTGTGTTACTTGCAAATTAAGATAATTTTTTGGCTCTGGTCTTTGTCTCTATTCGCCACATCATATGGTGAGAATTTGACTTGACTACCCAGAGGCACATGCCACCTACTGAAATGGCAGAGCCACAAGATGGAAAGAACCTGGGTCCCTGAATGATTTCGTAGGGGAGAACTGCTCCACCAGCCTATACTGGCTAGACTGTTACATAAGAAGTAAGTTTCTATCTTATTTAAACTACTAGAGGCCCAGTGCACGAAATTCATGCATGCGGTGCGGTCCCTGGCCAGCAAGTTAAGCACGAGCGTCTGGTGTGGAAGGGCAGGTCCCAGCTGACCTCTGGGCCCTGGGCAGCACCTGGGCCCCCAGACCCCCTGCGCACCCACCTCTGCCCTGGCATCCCAGAGGAGGGTAATGGGGAGTAAGAGAGAGCTCGGTGGACTCCTCGCATTTTCACCGCACCTTCATCCCATCACCCTGCTCCCAGGTAGCTGGTGAGAGGTCGTAGGCCCCCCCCCCCACCACCGCCAACCGGTCGCAGCGGGAGGTGGGTTGCACCACCCACCCCCTGTTCCCCATCCCAGCCTGGGGCTGGCCAGCTGCTGATCGCTGTCTGCAGGGCAGTTGGTCAGGGCTCCCTTCCCAGCTCCCTCAGCACCTGGGAGCCAGGCAGAGGCCCCACCCTCTGACACTGCTGCTGGTTGCCATCTGCAGGGCAATCAGCAGGGTGATTGGGCCCTTGCTCGCATCTGCCTTGGCCTGGTGCTGCCCACTCACCTGCTTCACCATCCCGCCACAATCCCGCTCTCGTCGGGGGCCTATCGGGGCCAGCAGCACCTCCACTGCAGCCTGCTGCCAGGGCTGCATTGCAGATGCCCGCCATGTTCTGCACCGCCCCCTGGTGGTCAGCACACATCATAGTGAGTGGTTGAACTCCTGGTCGAATTCCCAGTGGAGGGGACAATTTGCATATTAGACTTTTATTATATAGGATTGCCTTTTGTGTCCTTTTTGTTATAGCAGCTTACCATTACCCTAACTAATACATAAATCTAGAAGAGAAAAGTGTCTGAATCATTCTAGGAGGAACTAAGGTTTAGAGACCTAGATTCTAGATATTTAGCATTAGAAAAGTTCTAAATCTCAGTCTTTCCTAAGAAGATAAATTGATTTGTTGAAGGGGTCCTTTCTGTCATTATAATTGTGGTTTATGGAGTATTAACGTTCATCAGAATCACCTACATGGCTTTTAAAAACACAGATTGCTGGGCAACACTCCCTGACTCTGTGATTCAGGAGGTCTGGAGAGGGCCCAAGAATTGGCATTTCTACCAGCTGATGTTGCTGGTCTGGGGACTATTCGGAGACCCCACCCCAAGTGCCCGTCTTTCCTCTAACAAGTCCTTGAAGAAAACTTGAGCCAACACTGGTTCGATGGGGCACTCACATGTAAAGGCACTATTGAGGCCCTGCCCCGTAGCCCGTGGCCCTAGTTCTCCTATAGTTCTGGTGGATAGTTGCTGTCCACACTTACAGCTTCCCAGTTCATGAGCTTCTCTGTTTCTCTGCCTGAGGGCTTTGTCCAGCACCAGGGCATCCTGCTCAGCCTGCCTATGGAGCAGCCCAAAGTGCTGGGGATTTGTCCCTCCCAGTAGAGTTCTTGATCAACAAGAGATATTGTTGATGGGTAAATACCCAAATTTCCCCAGCCCTGAGTGGGACAGTTTTCTGGAAGGTTCTTTGTGATATCTTGAGGGTTCTCAGAGGACAAGACTGAATGGCCATAGCAAAGTTAATGATACCTTTATTGCCTTTTCTTCCTTTCTTGTCTCATTTTCCATACTCCCTCACTCTTGGTTCCCAGAATAACTCAAAATAAACTATCTGCACCCCAGTCCTCCAACTAGGATCTGATTTGGGGTAGGAGGATCCAACCAGAGTCATCTATTGGTTGTCTCCTGCACACACCCCGAGAACATGCAACCCAGATACGTACGTACCCTTTGATGCACGGGCTGATGCTCTACCACCGAGCCACTCTGGCCAGGGCTGGAGAGTCTCTTATTATTGGAAGGCCTGGACCATATTTCAGTAGGAACATATGAGAGGCAGTAAGGAACAAACCTTAAAAGAGTGAGCTATGGAGCCAACCACACTGCTTGATTCAAACCCCAGATATGCCACTCACTGGCTGAGATGTGTCTTTATGCCCTAGTTTCTTTACCTATAAAATCAGGGTAATAATAGTTTCCACCATATAGAGTTTGAGGAATGATTAAATGAGTTAACACAAAAAAAGTTCTTAGACAGTGTATACACATAGTAAAATCAATAAATATTAGCTTTTTATCACATGTCTGGGGCCAGGACTCCAGAATAATGGAGGAGGAAGCTTCTCATCCTCTCCAAACCTGCTGTTCCTTCTCTTCATGTCAGGAACAGAACAGCCATCTCTGTCACTTGCCGGAGCAGACAGCTGGCAGAGAGCTATGTTCTCTAATTGTTTAGTGCTTTATGAAAAGTGAAATGACTCTCTTGTCCTTCTGTTAGCCTGTTTTCCATGTTGATTTTGATAAATTATCAGTTGAAAACTTTTTTAAACGGGGGAATGAATACAATAAAGGACAGTCTTCATCATTTAGTCATTACTAATGGAAGCTTCCTAATATGCATTATGCTGGTCACAATCCACAGCATGTGATAAAGGAGAGTAAAAATACTATTTTCTATAAAAAATAACTTTAAAAATATTTTTTATTGATTTCAGAGAGGAAAAGAGGGAGAGAGAGCTAGAAACATCAATGATGAGAGACAATCATTAATCAGCTGCTTCCTGCACACCCCTTAGTGGGGATCGAGCCTGCAACCCAGGCATGTGCTCTGACTGGGAATCGAACTGTAAACTCCCTAGTTCATAGGTTGACATTCAACCACTGAACAACACCGGCCGGGCTATAAAAATACTTTTAATACAATGTATCTTTGTGGGCAAATTTTTGGGAAAAAGATACAAAAACCAGCTATAACAATTCTACTTACTCCTGTGATTTTTGTATATTTCCTTCTCTGGAGATATATATGTGTGCATATATATATATATGTATATGTGTATACACACACACACACACACACACACACACATATAATTTGACAGATAAATAAACGAGATCGTGCAATACATGTCACTTTATAACATTTTTAACTGAATATAGCATGAACAGCATTCTGTGTCTTGAAATATTTTTTCACAACATTATTGGATTTTCTCTAATTTTATTCTCAGGAGATGGCTTATCTTGAAATCAAAAGGATACCTCACTATCTAACAAATGTCTCTGAAAAAAGAGAAAAACAAGAGATAAAGGTATCTATAGATAAACTAGAGGCCCGGTGCATGAAAATTCATGCACTGGAAGGGGGTCCCTCAGCCTGGCCTGCCCCCTCTCACAGTCCGGGAGCCCTCAGGGCTGGGAGGCGACCTGGTGATCAGGGGAAGGCAACGCCCCATCATACCTCTGCTGCTGCCACTGCTGGTAGTGCAAGCCTTAGCCAGCCCTGGTTACCTGCACCTCAGGCGGCCCTGGGTGGCTGGGCAGCCGCCATCAAGGCTTGCCTGCGCCTCGGGCCAGCCCTGGGCGGCTGGGAGGCTGAGGGTACTGGGGGACTCCGGAGGCAGGCATGCGGAGTGGCTGGGCCCGCCTGGGGGTGGGCCCAGCCTTGCCATTCACCTGCTGCCCCAGCAGAGCTGAGGGGACTGGGCGCTGCCATCTTGTGACTGTGGGCACCACCATCTTTGAGTGTGGGGAAGTCAATTAGCATATTCCCTCCTTATCAGCCATGGGTGCCACCATCTTTGTGACAGTGTGAGGGTCAATTAGCATATTCCCTCTTTATTAGATAGGATGTCCATACAGAGCTTAAACTGATTAGCTGAAAACAGCCTATAGAGAAATGTTTGCCAACTAATTTTTTTGAGTGGAACTGAAATCACCAAACCCTTTCCTAAAACTGCTTAAACATAATGTTCAAAGGTTTTTTGTTTTTTTAAATTCCCTTTTTTGGCCCCTATCTTCCCATAGGGAGAGTTACTAAAGATGGGTTAAGATAGAAATTTTATCAGCATTAGCAAGGAGAGTTATAAAATTGATTAGGTAGAATATGAACTGAATTGTAAGCTATGAAATAATTCTTATTTCAATTGTGGGGAACAGCAAGGAGGCAAGGAGTAGAATATGAACCAATAGTTTGTTTGCTAATGAAAAGGCCATGAATATGAGCTAATTACACAAAGTACATTACTTTGCAGAACTAGAGAGAAGAGGGTTTACTGTTTCAGGTACATGATGTAGCAGGCATACAAATTTACAGACTCCCTTCACTCTCAGATGACAGGGACACACTGTTCTACCTACCTCCCAAGAGAGGGAAGCTGCCTATATTGTTCTTTCACATACTGTGGAAAATCCAATGGTAACATACCATCAGCCCCAAGCAGCCTAACCCAAAATTGATTTCTAACATTTATAATTAGTTACAAAGTTTTAAAAATGTACTAAGTGTGCTAATATAGTATACAAAGGTTTTAATGGAAAAGATGAAGGATAAAAATAGATTAAAGGATTTTGTCTATCTTTGAGTCATGGCTACCACCATCCTAATTCAAAAATTATCTTCTCTAATAAAATGGTAATATGCAAATTAACCATCACTCCGCTACATAAGCCACGCCCACCAGCCAAGCCACGCCCACCAGCCAATCAGGGCGAGTATGCAAATTAACCCCAATCCAAGATGGCTACAGCCACAGTGAGCAAGGTTTCCCAGTTAACAGAGCAAGCCAAGCTTTCCATAGCCGTTGCAGGCCTAAGCCTCCAATCAAGCTACAAAGTTTCAATTATAGAAGGTAAACAAATTCAAACAAATGGCAACAGAATGGAGCTTGAGAGAGTAGGCCAGGGTTGCCGGCGGCAACAGGGGAAGCAAAGCTTTAAAGCACACCCTGGCCGGGCCCACCCGCTTAAGGCAACAAAGTTTCAACTGTAGAAGGTGAATTAACTGCCACAGAGATGGCTGCCGCCCAGGAGGGAACAGCAGGCTTGGCTCTGCTCCAGGCTACAAAGTTTCAATTGTAGAAGGAAAATAAATCCCAGATACCAGGGCCTCCGCTTAGGTTGCCCGGGGGCGTGGCCCGCCTGCAAACCAGCACAGGCCCCTCGCTCAGGCCACCCCACGCCCCAAGAGAACCCCACCCTGATCCGGGTGTCTTATCTAATAAAAGAGTAATATACAGATTGATCATCACTGCAACACACAATATAGCTGCCCCCATGTGGTCAAAGATCCTGCCCCCATGTGGACACAAGATGGCCACTACAAGATGGCCAGCAGGGGAGGGCAGTTGGGAGGCACCCGGCCTGCAAAGGAGGGCAGTTGAGAGGGACCAGGCTTGCAAGGGAGGGCAATTGGAGGTGATCAACCCTGCAGGAGAGGGCAGTTAGGGGTGACCAGGCTGGCAGAGGAGGGAAGTTGGGGGCAAACAGGCTGGCAGGGGAGCAGTTAAGCATCAACCAGGCTGGCAGCGGAGTGGTTAGGGGTGATCAGGCTGGCAGGCAGAAGCGGTTAGGGGCAATCAGGAAGGCAGGCAGGCAAGCAGTTGGGAGCCAGCAGTCCTGGATTGTGAGAGGGATGTCCGACTGCCCGTTTAGGCCCGATCCCCCCAGGATCGGGCCTAAACGGGCAGTCGGACATCCCTCCAAGAGTTCCAGATTGGAGAGGGTACAGGCTGGGCTGAGGGACAACCCCCCGCCGTGCACGAATTTCGTGCACCGGGCTTCTAGTTTAACTATAGTAGTTCTTTGAAGAACTTGGAAAGAATGAGAGACCTCATTCATGTAAAATCCTTTTCATATCATTCCAATTGTCAAGTTAGCAAGAATGCGTACCAGGAGAGGTCAAGGTGATTTGGAGTGAATGGTGTGCCCTGCTTCCCATCCAGGAAAACAATCTGGATGTGGAATTTAAAGAGAAATGAAGGCAGGCAGAGGAGTTGGGAATCATGTGGTGGGGAAAGGGTAATGTTGAGAACTGTGAAACAGAGAATTTGACTTGCATATGGAAACAATAGATGTCAGTAATGTCTTTAAAAAATGATGACACAATCCAAGTGGTAGGAAAGATGCAAGATCTTGTTTTGATATACTTTGCATAGGATGTAGAAGTAGAAAGTGAGCAAAGAGGATGAAAAAACTTGACATACTTATTGAAAAGTGAAAAATGAGTCTGTGGGCAAAGGAGAAAGGAAGAAAGTGTCTTAGATAAGAAAATAAGACACAACATTTGCTAAGGATCCAAATATGTGAAGTAAGCAACAGAAGGGTAAAAGATAGTGTTAAGCATCTTTGATTTGGGCCTGGAAAGAAACTTGTATTCTTAGAACTGAGAGGAGGAAATAGAGGAGAGGGTTAGAATTATACTAAGCTAGATGATGGGAAATAAGATGCTTGACTTTCAGTAAGCTGAGGAGCTCAAGTCAAAGTCATTGTGATGGTAGAATTGATGCAAATTTCTTTACATTAATGTTATTCTATTCACAAGAAAAAGTACAGAAGAAAAAATTGGCCTGCTTCATTGGTAATGATAGATCAGCTGAAGCTCAAACATTAGATATCTGTTTGGGAATATCAGAATTGGTTTGTGAATTGGGTCAGTTCAAACATCTTTTGTCTAACCAACTGTTGGGTAAAAGGAGGTGAACTGATATTAGACCTGGGAATGGACTTCAGTAAAATAATTATCTTTGCATTTTACAAGTGTTTAAATTTCTCACTTCTCAAATTTTGCCTCAGAGAAACTAGTTTGTAAGAAATTCTTTCATTCTAACATTTCAAAGCAAAGTAAACCTTAAACAAGGCAAACAAAAGCTTTGCTTAGGCAAAATAGCATAAACAGCCTTGAAAACAGATACATAAACAGGACATAAAGTATTAACTTAGGCTGATTTTTTTTTCCTTTCCTCTTATTTGATTTGCATATAAACAACAGTGCACCACATTTAATCCTGTTTCTGGCCCATAAAGACAATTTTCTTTCTCTTTTTATTTTTGACAAACAAGTATTTTATTTTTTATTGATTTTTTAGAGAGAGAGAAACATAGATATGAGAGAGAAAAACAAATTGGTTGCCTCCCACACACGCCCTAACTGGGAATCGAACTGGGTATGTGTCCTGATCAGGAATTGAACCCGCAACCTTTCAGTATATGGGATGATGCTACAACCAACTGAGCTACGCCAGCCAGAGAAAGTAATTTCCTTTTGATATTTCTATTTATTTTTTTCTAGAGGACATGGACTATTATTGGTTCCTGACAAGATATAAATGGAGGCCATAGTCAATCTATACATCATCAATAATATTAGATGGGACCATAGAATTGATTCGAACCTGTATTGGAGGATTTTGAAGCTAGCAATCAACACTATCAGGCTTTGGCTCTCTTGGCCTTAGGAGCTACACTAGGAAACTGGATCTACTACCTTTTAAAAATTACTATTTTCTACTTCACTCTTATACTGAGGGATTTGACCATAAGGTCATTGTTCCATATTATCACCAATAAGGTCACAATGAATTTTCATGAAAGGACCATTAGATAGAGGCATTGATTGTTTACTCGGACCAGCTATTGAAAAGCTCACTTAACTACTAAATCCACTTAACTATTTTGAATTGACCACTCAATTCAGATATATAGCTCAAAATGCAGACAATTGACCAAATCATTAAAGGAGAATTTTTAAAAATTGCATTGAATCAACAAGTGGTTTGGTTGAATTATCCAACATGAGTCATATATAATATCTTATAGCCACAAAGAAGAGCTCATTGTTACCACATAGAATTTCCAACTTAGTTGACCTGAGGCTGGCATTTTTCTCTGCTCTTTTTAAGGGAGTCTTCCAGGCAGGGAAAAAATGTGAGAGGGAGAGACTGAGCTGGGATTTGAGCGTAAAGAGAAAATTGACTGAGTGGATATGGAAGGGATGGTGGTTCCAGGTATCCAGAATAAGAAAGGAGCAAGTCTTAAAGAAACGCAGTAAGTAATGAGGCAGTCAATTTCTCTACCATGAATGTCCCTCTTCTTCTCTTCTCTATCCAGCTCACCCCACTACTTGCTTAAAATTCAACTAACACATTATTTTTGCAGGTTATTCTTCCTTGGCCTAGCTCCACCAGGCCATGTTCATTTATGACCATTGTCTTTCTTCTCTGCCTAACCTAATCATTCATTCATTCTATAAACTCAAGACTGTGCGTCCAAAGACTGTAATCACGGTGCTAGGTTAGGTACCTGGGTTACATAAACAAGACATAACAAACACATATTCATGAAGCTTACAATTCATTGAGAGAGACAGAAAATGAACAAATAAGCAATAAATTACAAATTGAACTGACTCACTTTACTAGTAGATAAGGGAGTCAGGTAAAAACTTCCCGAGGATGTAGCAATTAAGCTGAGATCTGGAACTGATGGAGGAGGATATGTATGGGTGTGTATGTGGATAGGTGAGTAGATGGAGTCTAGATGGAGGGAAGGAGGTGGATGGTGTGAGCTGGAGGATTCCAGGATGAGGAAGAGTAAGTATAAAGGGCCTAAGGGGGGAAGACTGACTTTTGTTTCAACTATTTTGGAAAGTACAAAGTAAAGCATGATTCCTAGGATGCTGGCTTTATAAAATGTCTGGGGAATTAGATTACTACTAAAATGGGGAAGACTGTTGAGTGGATGCTGTGGTATGCCTCTTATTTGCCCTGTGGGAAGTTAGCCCTCATTCCCTCAGCTCAGGAAATGGTTGCTAAGTGCTTACAGCTGTATCTCTCTCTGGGTAGTTCCTCAAGGTAACACCCCCCTCAGGTACAGCCCACAGCCAATGACTGGTAGATGCAGAGGCTCAAAGGCTTAGCCCTCTTATCTCAGGTTGGGACATCTCTGTAGGTCCCTCTCAGAGAGAACAGCTCTACAGTTCCCCATGCAATCAGCTGAGGCCATTGTTACAACTCCCAAGATGTCCCTACTTCCCTCTGCCCATTCCTGCTTCTCTGATTCCCTCACAGGCATTTGTTTTGAGAATGCTCCCTGATAAACCTCCTGCTTGCAAATATTCCTCTTAGACTCTGTTTTTTCTAGAAATCCAACCTAAGGCAACTAGCAAGATCAGGTTTGGGGTGGGAAATCAAAATTCCATTTAATCTTACAATTTCATTTGTTAACTACACCTCAATAAAGCTGATAAAAAATAAAGTATATATCCATGCAAAATCCCATTTTTTTAAATTTAATCTTTATTGTTCAGATTATTACAATTGTTCCTCTTTTTTACCCCCATAGGTCCCCTCCACCCGGTTCCCACCCCACCCTCTGCCCTTACTTCCCCCCCGCTCATCCATAGGTGTACGATTTTTGTCCAGTCTCTTCCCACACCCCCACACCCCTTTCCCCCCGAGAATTGTTAGTCCACTCCCTTTCTATGCCCCTGATTCTATTATATTCACCAGTTTTTTCTGTTCATCAGATTTTTTTATTCACTTGATTTTTAGATTCACTTGTTGATAGACATGTATTTGTTGTTCATAATTTTTATCTTTACCTTTTTCTTCTTCCTCTTTTTAAAGAATACCTTTCAGCATTTCATATAATACTGATTTGGTGGTGATGAACTCCTTTAGCTTTTTCTTATCTGTGAAGCTCTTTATCTGACCTTCAATTCTGAATGATAGCTTTGCTGGGTAGAGTAATCTTGGTTGTAGGTTCTTGCTATTCATCACTTTGAATATTTCTTGCCACTCCCTTCTGGCCTGCAGTTTCTGTTGAGAAATCAGCTGACAATCGTATGGGTGCTCCCTTGTAGGTAATTAACTGTTTTTCTCTTGTTGCTTTTAAAATTCTCTCTTTGTCTTTTGCTCTTGGCATTTTAATTATGATGTGTCTTGGTGTGATCCTCTTTGGATTCCTTTTGTTCGGGGTTCTGTGCGCTTCCTGGACTTGTAAGTCTATTTCTTTCACCAGGTGGGGGAAGTTTTCTGTCATTATTTCTTCAAATAGGTTTTCTAGGTTTTCAGAATCTTGCTCTCTCTCTTCCGGCACCCCCATAATTCTGATGTTGGTACGCTTGAGGCTTTCCCAGAGGCTCCTTATCTTCAAATTTTTGGATTCTTTTTTCTTTTTGCTTTTCCGGCTGAGTGTTTTTTGCTGCTTTGTATTTCAAATCTTTGACTTGATTCTTGCGGTCCTCTAGTCTGCTGTTAGGTCTCTGTATAATATTTTTTATTTTAGTCAGTGTATGTTTAATTTCTAGTTGGTCCTTTTTCATATCCTTGAGGGTCTCACTAAATTTATCGGCTTTTTCTAGGAAATTCTTGAAAAACCTTATAACCATGGTTTTGAACTCTATATCCAGTCATTTGCTTTCCTCCATTTCTTTCATTTGTGATCTGTTTCTTTGTCTCCACATTTTCGCTGCTTCCCTGAGTTGGTAGAGTAGCTTTGTGTTATAGGTGTCCTATAGGGCACAGTGGCTCAGCCTCCCCAGTTACCTGAGGTAGACACTCTTGGTGCACCCCTTTGTGGACTGTGTGCTCAGCCTTGTTGTAGTTAAGTCTTGATTGTTGTTGGTATCACTGGGAGGAATTGACCTCCAGGCCAATTGGCTGTGAGGATCAGCTGTGTCTACGCTGGGAGAACTTCTGTGCTGGAGACACGTTTATGAGGCAAGACTTGCAAAACTGCAAAAGCCTCTGTGCTCAGCTTGGATGGGGCGGAGTTTCAGGGCAGAGCAGACAGCCTTGGTTTCCCATCAGCCCTGCCCTATGAGGCCCCTGGGTCTCAGTGTCCCTCGGTAATCGCTGCAAGCACCTCTGAGAGAAAGCCGCCCTTGAGTTTCGCCCACTGCCAGACAGTCCAGTTTCTCCCCGAATGAGTCTAGGTTCCCAGAAACTCACCCGGAACTGGAGTTCAGTGCAGTCAGGAGCTTCCATCTCCTTCCCACTTTAGAAAGCCAGCCGCGCACTCAGCCGCCCGTGCACAGAGCTGCCCGTCCTCTCCGCGTGCGCGTCTCCATACCTCAGCCTTTTGCAGCTCCTCTGAGTCTCAATGTGCTTTCCTCTTTCCTTCTAGTTGTAGAATTTCCACTCAGCCAGCTTTCCTGTGGTTCTGGATGGTGTCCGTTTTGTCTTTTAATTGTAGTTTTGATATTGTTGTGTGAGGCAGCAGTTTAGGTGTTTACCTATGCCGCCATCTTGGTTTCTCCCAAAATCCCATTTTAGAAATACCAAGTTCAGAAATACCAAGTTTAAGATGCCTTTGAGATATCCAAGTAGGTCTTTAAGTATACAGTTCAGGAACAGCTTCTGCTGTAGAGATAAGTTCTGGAGTCATCAGCTTAAGAGGAATATTTGAAGCCATGAAAATATATGAGATAACTAGAGATGCATTGTCTAATACAGTAAACACTAGCTCCATGTGGCTATCAAACACTCAAAATGTGGTTAGTATGACTGATGAACTAAACTTTTTATTTTTTTATTTTATTTTTTTTGGTATAGGAAAAGGTGGAAATTTATTGGGAAACAAGCACAGACTCCCACCAGGGGAGGGGGAGAGACCCTGAAATAAAATTTTTAAAAAAGTTTTTTTATTGATTTCAGAGGAAGAGAGAGACAGAAACATCAATGATGAGAGAGAATCATTGATCGGCTACATCCATTCCCCAGTGGGAATGGAGCCCGAAACCCTGGCATGTGCCCTTGACCGGAATCGAACCTGGGACCCTTCAGTCCAAAGACCAATGATCTATCCACTGAACAAACCAGGTAGGGCTTAGTTGCCCTAGGGCTTACTTTTAATTGTAAGTAATTTAAATATAAAAAGTAATATTCAATTCAGTTATTGGAAAACTTCTTTAAATGTTTGAAATAACTTGGGTATGTGAATCTACTTTTTCCACAGTAAATTTTATGAAATCTAAATACAGATCAAGTATTTACAATGAAAATTTAGCATTGAAATTGGGAAGTGCAGCCCTAACAGGTTTGGCTCAGTGGATAGAGCATCAGCCTGCAGACTGAAGGGTCCCAGGTTTGATTCTGGTTAAGGGCATGTACCTTGGTTGTGGGCACATCCCCAGTTGGGCAGGGGGGTTGTAGGAGGCAGCTGATCGATGTTTCTCTCTCATGGATGTTTCTAACTCTCTATCCCTCTCTCTGTAAAAAAAAAAAAATCAATAAAATATATTTTAAAAAAAGAAAGAAATTGGAAAGTGCAAAGTATAAATTAGACACTAGAGTTTGATGATTTAGTGCAAAAAATGTAAAACAGTTTTTATTATATTGATTATATGTTGAACTGATAATATTTTCAATGTACTGGGTTAAATAAAATGTAGTCTTAAAATTAATTTTACCTTTTTCTTTTTTAAATGCGGCTACTAGAAAACTTAAAATCACAGATGTGGTTTGCATTATATTTCTGTTTAACAGCCATGAACTAGAAAGACTGTGTACACAGAGATGAGAACATGGCCTGTGCTAAGACTGAGTAGAGGATAAAATTCCAGCAACAGGGACAGAAAGAGTGGCTGGTGAGGGAGAAGGAAAATAAGAAGGGAGGGTGGTCAGGATGAAATAAAGCATGTTTCAAGGATGGAGTGACAACCTGTGTGGACTGCTATGAAGAAGAAGGGTTAGATGAGGAGAGAAATGTTTCTGTTGAATTATATGGAGAGAGGATCTGGTATATATCTGAATCCCCAGTATTTAGCATATAAAAAACACTAAGTAACTCCTTATTTGATGAATTCTTCAGTGAATGCATTGATGAGGTGAAATGAAATGGGCTGACTTACAGTTTCCAAGTCAGAAGAAGAAATAGCAAGGATAAAAATTCTAACATTTCATTCTGTCATTTCTCCATAAGACAGTTTTTTAAACTATTCAAAAGATTGTGCAGAAGAAAACAAAAGTATAACTATGTGAGGTGATGCATGTTAAATAAACTTAGTGATTGATATATATTAGAGGCCCGGTGCATGAAATTTGTACAAGGGGAGGGGGGTGTCCTTCAGCCCATCCTGCACCCTCTCCAATCTGGCACCCTTTGAGGGATGTCCAACTGCCTGTTTAGGCCCAATCCCAGCAGTTGGACATCCCTCTCACAATCCAGGACTGCTGGCTCCCAACCGCTTGACTGCGTACCTGCCTGATTGCCCCTAACCACTTCTGCCTGCCAGCCTGATCACCCCCTAACCACTCCCCTGCCAGCCTGATAGACTTCTAACTGCTCTGCTACTGGCCCGATTGCCTCTAACTGCTCTCCCCTGCAGGCCTGGTCGCCCCCAAGTGCCCTCCCCTGCTGGCCCAGTAACCTCTAACTGCCCTCCCTTGCCAGCCTGGTCGCCCCCAACTGCCCTCCTCTGCTGGCCCAGTTACCCCTAACTGCCCTCCCCTGGAGGCCTGATCACCCCCAACTGCCCTTGCTTGCAGGCCTGGTTCCCTCCCAACTGCTCTCCCCTGCTGGCCTGGTCCCCCTCAATTGCCCTCCCCTGCAGGCCTGGTCCCTCCCAACTGCCCTCCTCTGCCAGCCCAGTCACCCCTAACTGCCCTCCCCTGCTGGCCTGATTGCCCACAATTGCTCTACCCTTCCGGCCATCTTGTGGTGGCCATCTTGTGTCCACATCAGGGCAGCCATCTTGTGTCTTGGAGTGACGGTCAATTTGCATATTACTCTTTTATTAGATAAGAGGATATATTACTACTTTCTATGTCTTAATCTAATACAATATTATATGTCAATTATATCTCAACAAGACTGGAAAAAGAATTGTGTGAGTCCTCTTCTGGGGAATGGCTGTGTGAACAAATTTATGAGGATATTTTTAGTATAGGGTTAAACTTAGTAAAGTTACTTAACCTCTTTGAATTTTAATCTTCTGTCTGAAATTGGGAGTATAATGTCTATATTGTGGAATGTCTATGAGGGATAAATGAAATTACTGAATTTTTGTAAAGCACTTATAGTAATTTGCCTATAACAAAGCAAATGCTCAACAAATGTAGCTTCTACTATTGTCATTGTTAATGTTATTATTGTTAGGTTCAAGTTTGGTTCCCAGGAGTTAATTTTACTCTGTACCTTTGCCCAAAGGTCAGCCATTTCACAATGCTTATTAATGAGCACATAATGGGGACAGAGAAAATGAATATGTCAGTGATAGTAAATAAATTATATGTGGCCCATACTCACTACTCCTGTACCCATAGCAGACATAAGTAAGCATTGGTAGTATCTTTCCTGTTAAAACACAGCACAGCTTCAGAATCCTTCCCAACACGCTTTCAGGCAGCTCCCAGCGCAGAGATTCAGAGTGAGCACTTGAGATGAAACCTGGTAAAATAGAGTTGTCTCAATTATAACAACACACAGGGGAAAAGTGAGCTGAAGTATGTTATGTTTTTTAAAAGATAAAACAATGTTTTTAAAGAAAACAAATGAATTGATTAATACAATGAGCAGTGTGTTCTGACAGGAGATTCAAGGATTATCAAAGTGTCCTTTTCCCAGGTATTGTTTTGTCATAGTAAAGGAAAATGTTGAGGCTGGTTTAGGGAAAAAGACAATCCAGCAAACCATATGCTGAACACAATGTTTTCAGTAACAGCCACTGAATAATCAGGGAGACATCATGTCCTGCCTCTTAAGTCCTTCACCTTGCTCCTCTAAATGGAAACACAAGTGCCCGAGGATATTTGAAGCATGACAAGCATTGTAGCGAGGGCTGATGTAAAGCTCTGTAAAGAATTTCCATGCCTGATCATGTAACAGATGGCTCCCTACAAGAATCATTTTAATATTAAACAGACAATTCAGGCCTATGAAAAATTCTGCTATAAATCTGTAATTGAAAATGTTTAAAAAAATCTATGCAGAAAGACAAATTTTGCAAAGACTATAAATTTTTACAAGGAACTTCTCATGCATTTCAGAGCTTATGTCAAAAGTAGGCATGTCCTTTTATTATTTCTTTAGAGTAGATTTAAGATCAAATGGAATGTCTGTAGACTTAAAAAAAATTGTCACCCTGACTGGGTGCCTTAGTTGGTTGGAGCATCATCTCATACGCCAAAAGGTTGCAGGTTCAATTCCTAGTCAGGGGCACATACCTAGGTTGTAGGTTTGATCCCTAGTTGCGGCATATAAGGGAGGCAACCTATCAATGTTTCTCTCTCACATCAATGTTTCTCTCTCTCTCTAAAAATCAATAAATTCATATCATCCTCAAGTAAAGATAAAAAAAAAATTGTCTTAGTTGGAAAGAAAAAAGATGTGTAGGGAGGATTGGGATGGGGTGTGTTTTATTTCACTTAATTGATCTTCTCATTTGCTTATTGTCACGGGAAGCCGTCCTCATCCCATACTGACCCAGAGGCACTCCTTGTCCATCAGTGCCTTGTGGATCAGAGATCTTCTTGCGCACTGTGGATCCAAAGCTCATTCATTTTTGATACTGTCCTTTCTAGGAATCTGGAACCTATGACCTTCTTGTTCTCCCACCACTCCTGTTACTCTGGCAAGGGCCATGTGGGTCAAAGGTTGTAAGGAAACCTCCCTGAGATCCTCAAGTTGTTGGCGGCTGAGAGTTTAGTTCAATGGTTAGACATGATTTAGCACAGTCCTAGTTATTGTTGATATTTATTTTTCATCGCTACCCAATACATTTCCCACCAATTCTTAGCTCAGAGTAAACTCTGATCCCAGCATTTACCCATCTACTTTCTTTGTGGAAAAAAGGGAGATAAGACCTGCCCCACATCCCACATCCCACTCCTAGAGTATGACTCACCCTTCATGCCTCTATGATACTTCTTCCTTCTGGCACTAGGTAGCTGCTTTAACCCTTGTAGACTCTAGTTTCTCTTAGGTCAGAACTTTTTTAAAAAATTTAAATAGGTATATTTTTATTTTAACATAATTTTTAGAGAAAAAAATTAACCCATCAAAGCCACAGTCTCATGGATTCTTCATTGCAAAAGATAAAGCTGAGGAAAAACAAAGTGAATCCATTTATTTTAAAGATGCAAGACAATGTGAAGGGAGGAGACAAGAACAAGGACACAGATGCCTACCTGAGTCAGACTGTGTGGAATCAAAGGATACTTAATGGTCCAAACAAAGAAAGTTTAAGACAATCATCTGGCCTCCACATGCATATGTAAACAGTACATAATAAGACTTTCTCTCAATCTCTCTCTGTCCTTCTCTTTCCCAGGCCAAAGACTCTTCCTATTCAGACATTGCAAGACATAACTTAGCCAAATTCCATGCTGTTGAGCTAGGCAATATAACCCTTTAGCCCTTTTCCTGCACCATATCAATAAAATCACTTAAGAGTTTATGAGTCAGCTGTGTTTGTCTTCCATGTAATACTCAAGTCCTTTACAGAGCCATGGCAAATAGAAGAATGTACTGAAGTTTTGTTGGCTTTCTTTTTGTTTATTTTAAGTTACTTACTTTATATGTAATGAAAGCAGGAAATATAAATGCACTTTGGGTGTGGTCAGCCCTAGGTGTCCTTTGCTTCCTAAATACAAAGTCTTTTGTTCCCACCATTCACATCTTAGGAGACTCTCAAATCAACATGCCTTTCTTGACTCAGATAGCCTTCTGGACATAAATGGTTCCCTTCAGGAGCCCTAAATAGAGGAGGGGCCCATCCACATTCTTTGTGGAAAAAAGGTTTAAGTTCTTACATAATAAAACTCCACAAATTTTTACTTTAACAAAGACATAGTACTTATGATATGGCAAGGTGTGTTTTAAGCACTTCACAAATATAAATCCATTTATTCATTTATTTATTTACTTATTTAAAATATGTTTTTATTGATTTCAGAGAGTGGAAGGGAGGGGAAAAAGAGTTAGAAACATCAATGATGATAGAGAAACATCAATGATGAGAAAGAATCATCCATCAGCTGCTTCCTGCAAGCCCCCTAAATGGGGATCAAGCCTGCAAACTGGGAATCAAACCAAGACCTCTTGTTCATTGATTGATGCTCAACCACTGAGCCACACCAGCGGGGCCAATTCATTTATTTTTTTAATATCCTTAGTAACTCCATGGCTAGGTACATTTTTATATCCCCATTTTATAGATTGGGAAGCTGAGGCACAGAGAAAATAAATAATGTACCAACAACCTCACAACTAGTGAATGGAAATTTAAACCAGGGTTCATAGGTTCACATGTTTTTCATCACTAGCCTAGGCTTAAAGATGTTTTTGAAAAAGGGCCAGCCCCTCAATTGTAGATCTGTATTAACTCTAGAACCTGATGTAGTGGAGTGAAAACAATATCTTTACACCATGAAGTCCTCCAAGGAGAACAGTACAATGTAGTCCTCAAACACATACATATTCACACAGCATATACACACATACACATGCAGGACCTGCCTCATGGGTGAATAACCTATGCAATAATATCACAGGATCCTGCACTTTGAAGGACCCTACACTTAGTTTAGTGCTCTGCTGCAGCTGATTTGAAATTCTTAATAGTTTTTGAACAAGGAATCTTGCATTTCATTTTGCACCAGGCTCTTCAAATTATGTAGCCAGTCCAATATACACATACATGAGGGGTCCCTATCATGATTATTAAGGGTAAATTTGTGGCTTTCTATTAGTATATCCCAGATTATTCACCAAATAACTAGAGTGAATAGATGAAGGGATAGTTCTGAATCTTTAAACTATTTGTGTGCAAGGCACAATAGAACATCTTTGCCAGTGAGCAACCATCCCTGCAATGAAGCATCTCTGCTTATTTTATGCCTCTGATGTCATCAGCAGCATACCTTGCAGAGTAATTGAAGGGGCTCAGAACAGCCCCCCCCAAGATGTGCCACTTAGGCATGTGAATAATTTTTAGCTGAAAGCAATCAAGACCCTGTGGGTCCAAAAGAAATAGTTACCTCTCCCTTAAAGAAGTGAAATTTGGGGCCTGGCCCATAATAAGTTATTACTAGAAATAACGTTTTATGTCATATCTATATGACAGGGCAAACTTCTAATTACTAAACATTTGCTCTTACTACCCTGCAGTGATCTCCCTCACCTCTGAAGCCCCGAGGCATCTTACCTCATCCTTAGCTCAGAATGCCATACATACCTCATTTTAACTTTCTGTCCCTAAACCTCTTATATGGGGGAGGGAGTCTCTGACTCTCTCACGTGTGTAGGATTCCCATATGTACATTGGTAATTAAATTAGGTTTTCTCTTGTTAATCTGTATCATATTGACTTAATTATTAGACTAGCCAGAAGAACCTAGGAGGATAGAGAACATTTTCTTCCTTCCCTGCCTATTCTTGAGAGAGGCTAACAGCAGAAATATTCTGTGTTGAGATCACAAAACTTAACCTTTTGCACTCGGATGTCGAGTGTGACTCGACACGGTTAGCATTAGAATAAAGGAATCGAGAAAAAAGCAAGCGAGTGCAAAGGGTTAATTCCCACTACCACTGAGAATTGGCTGGTTCCTCTATTTTGTCTGTAGTTATTTATGCTCCCCCTGAAGGTCAATATAAATTAACTGTTTAGGAAGCATACAAATTAATAATCCCATCAAGATTAAATTTAGTCCAATCCAATAATTTAAATGGTCCCTTGTAGTGAAGTTTAGTCTCTCTAGGAAAAAAAGATGTTTGTGTCTTTAAAAAGCCTATCCTGTTTCCTGCTTGTTTCTCTAAAATGACATCCCTGTGTTTAGTTAGGGGCAAGAGAGCCAGTGCATCTTCGTGAGGGTATGAAGTTGGGCCGGGGAAGAGACATGCTGCTCTGTGGGTGTGTGCTGGCTAGAGCCCACTGTGTCTCTGTGATGATGTCCTGTGCCCACCTTTGTAATCCTTGCCCTGCTGTCTTTGAATGCTGCGTTCTATTACTGATTTGACTCAGTGATGATGATGTGTTTTGTGTCTCCTCGCCTCCTCACTCAGTCCCTGCAGCTCTAGATCTCACTGAACCCCTAGCTGTGTTGTGTCTCAATCTTGTCTTTTGACTTGGCAATTCACCCCCAGCATCTCACCCAGCCACAACAGACCCCACAGAATGCCCACTGATTTCAACTCAATATCGACAACTCATAAGAATTAAGAATAGCTTGGGAATGCTAAACTGTAGGCGCTGCTTTCTCTAACCCTGTTTGTCATGTTTCTGTGACTGTGCCCTGGCTTACCTTTGGGTTTGTCATCACTGGCTTGAAGCATTTCCTCTGCCTTTCAGTGTAAGCCCAGAGAGGACAAAACCAGGACATTTATGTCCAGGTGCAACATTCCCCTTCCCTGTCTCCTTTCCTTCCCTCTCTTCCTATTATCGTCAGGGACTAGATGGGTGGGTTTTTCTCTCAGTTCTATGACATATCTTTTTTCCTTTCTGGCTGCAGATCCATCTTAAGGACAGGCTTAGCCTTGTTATGTAAATGGTACACACAGGAATTTGGAAAAATCCTTTCTCAAGAAAATAACCCGGCTCACAGGGCATTGTCTTGCTGCACAATCCAATTTCCAATGTCAAGAGTTGAATATTACCTCTTCTGTTTGCATACCTTCTGCTTTACTTTCTAATCTCTTCTCAGACAGATGGACACTGAGGCTGATTAGGGTAAAGGTCTTATAACCAGAAAGGCAAACAAGAACACCGTATTAATGTTTAAAATTATTCCTCATGCTCTGCTTAGGAGTACACTAGAACCGTGATGTCTTGTTAGAATAGGTGTTTTCCTCCCCGACAAAGGAAGGCTAGGTGTCAGATCCGTACACTTGCACTCTGTTCCACTTGCTGGTATTAAATGTACTTCTGGCAGGATTAGAATATAACATCCTCTATAGGCCATTGACTCTTCCTATCGTAAACATATAAAAATCAGTAGCAATCGTATTGCTTAGGAATTACATTTGATTATAACAGAAATCCAAAAATAATGGCCTTAAACAAATTAGATGTTTTATGTTCTGGTTAATGAAGGAACACTCCTAGCCTGCCCTGCAGTTAGACAGAGCCACATGACTAATTCTGTCCACTGAACTGTATGGGGGAAATGAAGTGTTTTGTTTCTGGGCTGAAGCATAGCAGAGCAGTCATGTCACCTGAGGAGCCTGTGTGTTCCAGATGGTGGAGCCTGGCCCCTTGGGTCCCTGAAAGATGTGTGGATCAGAGCTGCCCCAGTACCTGCAATGGATATGAAGTGAGAAATTAACCTTTGTTGTGTTAAGCCTCTGGTATTTAGAGATTAAATTGTTACTGCAGCATAATCTAGCTTAACCAGACCATTAGAAATGGGAAGGGCATAATGGGGGGATGAGGACATGTATGTAATAACTTAATCAATAGAGAAATTTAAAAAAAAAATTAAAAGAAATGGGAAGGGCAAAGGACAAAGGGGATGTGTCATCTTCCTCCTGCTCATGTTTAAGGAGACTTTATGAAGTCTCACTCATTTATATCTGACTAGCCAGAGCTATGTTACAGAGCCACCCCATTTACATGGAAGATATATTTCTTTCTTTTTTTAAAACATCCTCACCTGAGGACATGCTTTTATTAATTTTAGAAAGAAAGGAAGGGAGCCAAAGCCGGTTTGGCTCAGTGGATGGAGCGTCGGTCTGCGGACTGGAAGGTCCCAGGTTCGAGTCCGGTCGGGGGCATGTGCATTGGTTGCGGGCACATCCCCCGGTGGGGGGTGTGCGGGAGGCGGCCTGTCGGTGTCTCTCTCTCATCGATGTTTCTGGCTCTCTATCCCTCTTCCTTCCTCTCTGTGAAAAATCAATAAAATATATTTTAAAAAAAAAGAAAGAAAGGAAGGGAGAGGGAAAGAGAGTGAAACATCAATGTGTGAGTGAACATCCTAGAACCTCCTGCATGTGCCCAACCAGGGATCAAATTCGAAACCTGAGTATGTGACCTGAATCTAACCAGAGACCTTTCAGTGTAAGGGATAATGCTTCAACCAACTGAGACACATGGGCAAGGGCAGAAATATATTTCTTAACTTGACATATGCTGCATCTAATAATATCAAATTTTGTTATTAAGGAAAAATAGGATAGTTTTTTGGGTAGTCAGCTAGTGCTATTTGCCACAGTTATCCCTTTGGTTACCCATCATTCAGACACACAGTAATATAGAAATAAGACTGGTACTAGCTCACAAAAGCCAATAGTTAAAATTTCTGAAATTTTGTGTTTATGGTTAGATACAGTCATTATTAAGAATTAAATTTGCGTAGACTTAGAATTAAATTAAAAGCAAAGGGAACACATACTAAAAACGTATTAGTTTCCTAACTATTTTACTACATTTTGCTAATACTGGTGCTCTGTAAGTTTACATCTATTATATGATATGGTGATAACACTTTAAAATATGATACAGCACATTTGTTCTAATTCTGCCCTCAATAATATTCTGATGTTATCTTGAAATCAGCCACAGTGGGAGTATTTACACCAAGATAATGAGCAAGTACTATAAATCAGGGCTTAATTTACTGTTTCATTGATTGTATAGACTTAAAAATGATAAAATGTTACTAATGCAAATTATACTTAAAAGTATTTTGTGATAATAGCCTTGCATTGTAAACAACACCAAAAATTGAGGACATTTTCTTTCAGTATTTGAAACTTGGTCACATCACTGATGAACAAGTGGAATTCTGGCAACCATCTTTATTACTTGAATTTCATTTTACTCAGTAGCACAAACATAGCAACCAGCTTTTATGTCTACATGTTAGAACTACACTAATTTGTCAACAGCTTTGTCAAAAAAAAAAAAAAAGCGTTCTGTGAGAATCAATTGGTTATAAGGAATTTACAATAAATAATATTACATGTTATTTGTAAATTACATGCTACACATCCTTTATATCAATAGCAAGGACTATCTATCTTGCCATAAGATAACTTCCTTGGTTGGCCATTCTAGCTGAGCCTGGATATTCTCTGGGATGACTTCCCAGGATCCTTGTTCCCCAGTTATGGGGTTCTTCACTCTGATGTGGTTTGGTAAATGGACCATCCCTTGGATTACAATACTCTCAAAGCCAACTTCCTATTGGTATAGTTTTAGGGACCAGGGACTGGTAGTAAGGGTTTATTAGCCATAGGGTTTATTAGACATAGGCTGTTTCAGGCACATCTTGGAGGAATAAAAGTACTTTGGAAACACAGTTCTTGGTGAACAGTATAGTTTTGCTCTATTTGCTTCTGGTAAAGTCCAAGTTTAAGAAAACTTGTCTAGATGTAGATTTTAAGCCTGAGGCATCTTCTCCTTTAATTACAGGTCTCTCTGCTCTGTTTATCTCCCTGCCCTGGGCTCAATAGCTATTGCCTTAAGACTGTCCACAGGCTCAGACAGGAAGAAAAGTCCTTGATCCCATCACTGCCAGAAGGCTTTGTGACTCTTTCCAAGGGAGCACCAGTATCTAGGCTACTGTTTGTTTATCACTATTAACAACTGCTTCAAGGTTGAAGAACAGAATAGTTGGCTTCAGGACTACCTTCACCCTAATGTGTAGACTACATACAGGTGAGGAAAGATTCCCTTGGAAAAATGGTGATTCCTTCCTTTTCTGCTTGCAGCCTGAGTAGCTCTAGTCTGATATCATCTCTTTAGTAGGATTTTGCTGAAAGTGGTAGAGGTATCATATGACAATATATAAAGTGTCATTATATATTGACACTTTATATATTGTAGAGGTATCATATGACAATATACAAAGTGTCATTATATATTGACACTTTATATATTGATAAATTTTATAAATTTAGCCCATTGCTTGCATTCCAAGTAATGCAGGCAATGATGGCCTCAAATATTCTGCTGGTATATAACAAAGATCACAAGTTTTCCAGGTCATAATAATCCCAGTCCTTATTGCCAAGGTACCATTTCTACCAGCAAATCAATTATACACTTTAGGATTGCTTAAAGCATCCTACTTTTAGATACCAAATTCTGTTATCAGAAGTTATGTATCCAGCTTTGAATCATAGGAAATTAAAAACCAGTAGCAAAAACATATCAATAATTTTTTTTCTATAAAAAGCCTAGATACAGTAACACAGGGCTGGTATGACAGCTCCACAACTGTACCAGGTGGACTTCAGCGTTTTCTCCACCATCCAGAGGGGGAGAGGCAGAGGACAGAGGGTGCATACAGTATTGATCTAGTCTCCTTTTAACAGAGCTTTACTAAAAGCCCTATGTGTAAAATAATAGTTATAATAGTATGTAATAATAGTAATTTCTGGTAAAATGGATAAAGATATCACCACAAATGGAAATCTGACAAAACCACACAGACATATTAAGTTTGATTTTTTTCTACAACTATAATTATCTTTTTATTAAAACTGGAATAATTTATAAAGAAGCTCTCTGGGTCAGTTGTCAAGGGCAACACTAATGTCAAATTTTGGACATTGGTAACCACAGTAGAACTTTCATAAGGGTTATAAAAATGATAATTATCTATTGATAAGAGACCCACCTCAACTTTACAGTTCTGTAGCAATCTCTGCATTTTATAAATTCAAAAGGACTTCCCAGCTTGGGTCCAGTAATTTCATTTTCTCTAAAATATCAGTGTAATCACATAAGAGAGAAAAAGACCCCAAGAGAAGTTCTCTTGCTATTAGCAGTTACATACATAAAACTCTTCTTAGGAAAGGACCATTAATCATATAATTGGAAAGAGTCCTACAAAGTCATTTATACCATCTTGGACAGACAAATGAGCATTCTAACCTTAAAAATATATCCAAAGAAGATTTAAATTGTTTTGTTGGCTTAATTATTATGGGCACTGCCTTGGAGTTATGTTAAAAAGCATTGATGAGTCTAGTTTTTTTAAGAGGTATTTATTGAGCATGTATGTGCTTATAACACTGTAGAATAATCAAAGCAATGTGAGATATTGTCTTTGGCAACAATGACAATGTAATCTAATCTATATATATAAAAGCCCAGCGACCGTTATGGCAGAACGAACAGAACGACTGGTGGCTATGACACGCACTGCAGCAGCCAGCCAGCCTGATCCGGGCCCTGATCGCCCACCCTCTCATAAGCCCAGGCCCCAATTGGCCCCCAACACCCCTAATGGGGCAGGGCCAGCCGGCCAACCGCCTTGGCTAGCAGAAATTTGAGGTCTGGGGACCTTGGAGGTGCTCAGTCTTGGGCAGCTGTGCGGTCAAAGCCCTCCTTTGGTGGAATTGGACCCAGATTCAGGAATGGAGTGGGGAGGCTTACCTGGTGACCACCGCAGTCCCCGCAGGTCACGCACAGCAGCCGGGTGTCTGGCCCCTGTCGGAGCAGCAGCAGGAATAGGGGCGGCAGAGCACAGGGGCAGCAGCGCCCAGGAGCCAGGAGGCGCAAGGCTTGACCCAGGAGCTTACCCTGCCTGCTGGGCCCAGCAGCACCAACAGGTGGGCTATGGTGCGCATCGAGGTGCTGGGTTTGCACAGCCAACCAGATGGGAACCGAGCCGGGAGGGCAAGGCTCCACTCCAGCCAGAGCCCCGAGCAGCGTGGGCAGGGTCGGAGCTGGATACACTGGCGGAGTGGGCAGGGCTGCAAACCCACACCTTTTCAGCCTTGACCTTGGAATTCTGTGGACAACCAGTGTACTGGCTACCATTGAGTCAGAGATCAGCCCCCTTCAAGAGAGAGGACATGGCAGAAAGTGGCAAGGCCATCTTTGGGAAACACAGCTGCCATGGTATTCAGTAACTATGAACAGATAATAATCTTTGGTCTGTGTTCTACAGAAGACGAAGCTGAGACTCAAAGAAGGGAGCCTTCTGCAACACCTCACCCACTTTTCATACCTGACCCTGTACAGCATTGTTTTTGTTGAAAGTAGAGTATCCAAAATGTTTTTAGATCTTTGCTATTATAGGCAGAAAAGAACTTAGCACAGGGAATTGGTGCTTGGGAAATCATTGAAAAGCTGGAGGAGTGGGTAGTAGGCTGGGCCCCCAGGAAAGACTCCCTGCCCAGCAGGAGGAGCTGCCCCCTCAGCCACAACTGAATTCTAGGACCCTCTGGCACAGCTGTGACCTGGGGATTGGGAAACTGCTGCCCCCACAAATGCCTCCCAGCTCCCACAAAACAGGTTACTGGGCACTGCCTCTGCCACAACTGCTTGTGCACAGCCTGGATTCTGCTGCAGGAAACCTCCATTTCTCTGCAAATATGATCACCAGCAGCAAACAGCCCAAACTGCGGGAAGATGCCTCTGCCCCTCTTCTGCCTTCAAAATATTGTGCAAGCACATCTAATCACAAAAACGAATTCATATCCAGAAACCTAGTTACAGAGGAGTTTGGGCAATTTCAGACTTTCATCTAGGAGTGAAATCTTGCCAATGTACCTCATGTGCCTGCTATTGATAAAAATGGGGCCCAGCTGGTGGGGCTCAGTGGTTGAGCATCGATCTATGAACTTGGGAGTCACAATTTGATTCCTGGTCAGGTTTCAGGCTCAATCCTCAGTAGGGGGGTGCAGGAGGCAGCTGATCAATGATTCTTTCTCATCATTGATGTTTCTATCTATCCCTCTCCCTCTGAAATCAATAAATATTTTTTTAAATGTGGTCATGCTGTATATATGTGTTATAACAAGTTTTCTACTTCATAATTCACTAATGTCTTTCCTGTTAAAACCATACTTATATAACATTATTTTTTTGTTTATCATTCATTTTAATTAATCTCAGAGAGAAGAAGGGAGAGAGAAACATTGATGTGAGAGAGAAACATTGTGCCATTGTTTCCCACACTCACTGGACTGGGAATTGAATCTGCAACCTGGGCATGTACCCTGACTGGCAATTGATCCACCACTTTCTGGTGTATGGGACAATGCTATGCTGGTACTCTGACCCCAAATTCCAACCTCCAGAACTGTGAGAAAAATACATTTCTGTTGTTTAAGGCACACAAATTTATGATATTTTATTATGGCTGTCTGAGCTGACTAATCTATATATATAAAATCCTAAGTGACCGAACAACTGGTCGACCAGTTGCTATGATGCGCACTGACCACCAGGGGGAAGATGCTCAATGCAGGAGCTACCAGGGGGCAGATGCTCACTGCAGGAGTGGTCAGGGCGCTCCCACAGCCAACCTCCCACGGCTGGCCAACCTCCCCCGGTCCCTTCCCCCAGTCTGCCAGCTTCGATCAGGCCAATTGGGGCTGGCCAGGAGGAGGGACTGCCGGAGGTTGGCCAGCCATGGGAGGTTGGCTGTGGTATCACACTGACCACCCAGCCGGCCTGTGGGAGGGACCTCAACCATGCACGAATTCATGCACCGGGCCTCTAGTTTTTATCTCTAGTTTAAGAGATAAAAACATTGCAATGGAGGAATTTTCCATGGTATTAAATGGCTGAAAAGAGATGCCTGGAGGAGGGAGACTATGTTGGGTTTGATAATCATTATTTGGATAATGAATCCCAGGATGGAGAGCATTCCCATACATCCAGTTATTTTATCAAATTCTCCCTGTTTTTCATTCTGGACACTTCTCTCACCCCTGCCTACACTCTATCCTCTTTGATGTTGTCCCCACTTCTCCAGTCAAACACCAGTTTTCAGCAATTTATACTCAACATTGTGAGAGAATGATCTTTAAAATGTAGACATAATGGCTTTTCCCAGGGCTGAGATTAGGGTGAGGTGAGTAAAGCACCCACCTTGGGTGCAAAATTTAAGAGCCTCCAGAAAATTTAGTAATCAAGATAACTAACATTCTAATGAAAAAGTTTTGCAAAGTTAAAATCAGTCCATAATGAACAATCCATGATGAACAAAATGTCAACATTTTAAATAAAAACTGGATCTGATAGTGCCATGCTAAGTCATATTGGAGTCTGAGACAAAAGTAAAAATGTGTGCCCCTAGATACATGTATTTATGTATTTTTTTAAATGGTTCTTTTCTTAGAACATTAAGAAAGTTTAAAAATATTGGAAAGTTATAAAGAAGGCATATTAAAACTCACAACATTATTATTTTAAGTTTAAATATTTTAATTATATCAACAACAAATCTATAATAATAAAAGCATAATATGCAAATAGACCAAATGGTCAAACAGCAGAACAACCGACCGTCTGGATGACCTTCTGGACAAAGCTGGGGCTGCAAGGATGGCCAAGGCAGCCGGGGCTGTGAGGGCAACCTACGCTTGCACGCATTTCGTGCATCAGGCCTCTAGATTATTGTAATTTCATTGTCCTTGCTTTGATGAATACAAACTTACCAATTCAGTAATATTTTTATATCTATTTCTTTCCTCAACGTCTTTGTTCATATTACTACTTCTGCCTGGAATATCCTTGCCCAAATGTTTGCCTAGTAAATGGTTATACATTTTCCAAAAATAAGCTTTTCATGAACCACGCTCTCCTACCTGCTATCCTCAGGCAGAATTGACCACTCTTCCTTTGTGCTTTTCATTGTAGCCTGTATTTACCTCAGTCAAAGCACCAGTAGCACTTCAGGTATATGTATTTTATTATTTGTCTTCCACTAGAGTAGGGGACCTATGCTAGTTGCCTGCCTAGGCTCTTATTCATCATTGAATCCACAGTGATTATTACAATGTCTATGACTCAATAGAAATTTAATATTTGTTGAGTGACTGAATTAATGAGCAAACAAGGGTGAAAATGTGTTGTGTGTTCAAAGAAAAAGAAGTAGAAAAGCTTTGTTGGAAGTTAGAAGATAAAGCCAACATTTATGTTTGAATAGCCAACATACATATTTTTTTACTACAAAATATCCAAGTCATTCAATGTAATTGATTGATTAGTTGTTTAATTGAATTATACTTAATTGTGTGGTGCACTACCATTTTAACAAGCCTAATCTCTTTGCACTCTGTTGAAACAGGGGAGAACTTCAGGCAGAGAGATGAAATGAAAGTCTATTGAAATAGTTTGTGTCTGATATGATAGAGACCTATAAAAAGGTGGTAGAAGAAAACAAGGACAGCATAGTCTGAATGGGAAAATTATAAATAAGTATTCCATTGTCTTTGATAACTAGAAGGTGGGATGCCATGTGAATAATTTATATCCCACTGCAGTCTTTCTGAGATTTTACGTAGCTAAATCTTCAAACATTGTTCAGAGCCAAGGTCTTTGTTTACACCCAGTTCCATTTTATCCATTAAGCAATAAGGTGCCATGGCTAGGGTCCATAAGGTTTTCAAGGTCCTACAAAAATGTTTCAGACATTACCAAAAAAAAAATTATTGATTTCAAGTCAAGTAAAGAAAACTGCAATATTAAAATGAGCAAATGTTTATTTAAATCTACAAAACAATGTTTGAAACTTAAAAAATATTTTATTGGACTCTGGTTGGTTAGAGTGTCATCTTAATATGCCAATGTTATAGGTTAGATCTCTGTTCAGGGTACAAACAAAAAGCAACCAATGAATGCATATATAAGTGGAATAACAAATCAATGTTTCTCTCTCTCTCTCTCTCTCTCTCTCTCTCTCTCTCTCTCTCTCTCCTTTCTCCTCTCCCTTTGTCTCTCTCTCTCTAAAAATCAATAACAAAATTTTTTATTGGTTCCACAAAATGCAAAGAAGATAGCATCATTGAACTTAACTAGTATTTAATTAAATGTCTCTAAATTGTGGCATTAGGTTAAGTAGTTGGCAATTCAACTCAGCTATTCTGTATATACTAGAGGCCTGGTGCATGAAATTTGTGCACGGGGGGGGGCGGGTGTCCCTCAGTCCAGCCTGCACCCTCTCCAATCTGGGACCCCTTGAGGGATGTCCGACTGCCCGTTTAGGCCCGATCCTGGTAGTATCGGGCCTAAACGGGTAGTCGGACATCCCTCTCACAATCCAGGACTGCTGGCTCCCAACTGCTCGCCTGCCTGCCTTCCTAATTGCCCCTAACCGCTTCTGCCTGCCAGCCTGATCACCCCCTAACCACTCTGCTGCCAGCCTGATTGATGCCTAACTGCTCCCTGCCAGCTTGTTTGCCCCTAACTGCCCTCCCTGCAGGCCTGGTCACTCCTAACTGCCCTCCCCTGCAGGCCTGGCCTCCCCCAACTGCTCTCCCCTGCAGGCCTGGCCCCCCCCAACTGCCCTGCCCTGCAAGCCCGGTCACCCCCAACTTCCCTCCTCTGCTGGCCTGGTCACCCCTAACTGCCCTCCCTTGTAGGCTTGATCGCCTCCAACTGCCCTCCTTTGTAGGCCTGGTACCTCCCAACTGCCCTCCCCTGCTGGCCATCTTGTGGTGGCCATCTTGTGTCCACATGGGGGCAGCCATCTTGTGTGTTGGAGTGATGGTCAATCTGCATATTACTCTTTTACTAGATAGGATAGAGGCCTGGTGCACGGGTGGGGGCCAGCTGGTTTGCCCTGAAGGGTGTCCCAGATCAGGTTGGGGGTTACCATGGGGCGTGGGGTGGCATGTGCGAGAGGCCAGTGGTGGTTTTCAGGCCGGCCACGCCCCCTGGCGACCCAAGCGGAAGCCCTGGTATCTGGGGTTTATGTATCTTCTATAATTGAAACTTTGTAGCCTTGAGCGGAGGCCAAGGCAGGCCAGGGCTGCAGAAGCTTGGCTTCCTCCATTGCCAGGGGCAACTCAAGCCTCCTGATCTCTCCAGCTCCTTGGCTGCCGCCATTTTTGTTGGGATTTATTTATCTTCTATTATTGTAACTTTGTAGCATTGAGTGGAGTCCAGGGCCGGCCAGGGTGTGCGGAAAGCCGGGGAAACCATTGCTGGGGAAACCCAAGTCTCCTGCTCCCTCCGTGTCTGCAGCCATCTTGGTTGGGTTAATTTGTATACTCGCTCCTGATTGGCTGGTGGGCGTGGCTTGTGTGTAGCAGAGGTATGGTCAATTTGCATATCACTCTTTTATTAGATAGGATTACATTAACAGTGGAATGTGAGTGCATGTGAGTCAATGTCTATAGGAAATGGCTACAATTACAATGGTTTCTTAGCATCTGAAACTGAACCCTAAATGAGAACTTGACATGGAATACCATATTCTTAATCTATTTTTTTCAGTTAATACTGTGTTAATTTTATTAAAAGATTTAAAAACATATTTCAATTAAAACAAGTGCTATTAATGGAGTATCTAGTCAGTAATTTGGAGATGATGAGGTGATTTTATCTACATATGCTTATAAACTATACTCTGCTTTTACCCCAATGAGAATGGGGAAGCTGGTTTTGGATGTAATGGATAGCAAGTATACTTAAGTTGAATTTAGTCACTGAATAACAGAATGGTTCGTAGGGTCATTAACTAAAAATCTGGCTCTTTAAATTACATAAATTGCTACACTTGTGCCATTTTTAGAAACTTGTTCTTTTTTAAAAATTTATTGTTTAAAATATTACAAATAGTAGTGCATATGTCTCCTTTTTCCCCCAATAACCTTCCCCCGTCCTCCCCTACCCCCCAGCACATGCCCTTACCCCACACCCCCCAGTATCTTGTGTCCATTGGTTATGCTTATATGCAAGCATGCAAGTCCTTAGGTTGAGAACTCCCTACTTAACCATGTAACGAATTAATTTACAGAGCACTGATCTTGTCCAAACATAGTTGATTTCTCTCTCTGGCAGTGGCATGGATAGATGATAGGGTAGTATTGTGAGCATCACCCTCTCATTGGTAAAAGCCTGGGTCCTACCTGTGATAGCTTAGCAGGTGTGATTGTTACACCGGTGGATGCTAAAGATGACTTGTGTTATAATTCTATTAGTGTGGACCAATGTCTGCAGTAACTAAAGGCACACCTGGAACTGACTACTCAGACACCATTTTCCAGATAAGTAAACTATCTCTCAGCAACTTTACCTGGCTGACTAGGAAAATGGAAGTTTAATTCATATGAAAGGGAGTGGTCTTTGCTGATTTTCCTTCCATGGAGTGGATTCAAGGAGGTTTAACTCAGGAAATAACATAATTTGAAATTTGAATAATTTAATTCTGGCTTTCTCTACTGAGTCAATTGAACCAAGTTATTCCTAGATAATAAATCACCTGAAATACTCATTTGCTTGGCTTACCTTGTGCTGCCCCCACAAAAAGCTTACATTTTCCTAAAATTCCTACAAATGATTGACAGAGACTATTTCCTCAACCTCTGAATGCTACAAGACATATGCTTTTTTTTATTTTCTCTTCCTTGTACAGATTAAACATCCAGGGTGGGTGATTTCTCCAAGGTTACATGGCTCCTGAGTGCTAAAGCTTTCACTACATGTTACATTTTGTGTCTCTGGTCAAAGGATTTTTTCCACCTGGGTCTCCATACACCCATGGCTCTTTCTTAATTCAAATTCTGAAAAGGCCGAGTAGAACTGTTAATGCTCACATTCAACAAAAACATCTGTTCTAGGCAGATGCTGACTGACTAGTAATATTCATCTTCTCTGCCAGATCTAAATTGAACCTGGGAGAATTTCCACATTTGCCAGTAAACTATTAAAGTTTCCATATTGGAGTGTTTTCCAGAGAAAAGAAATAGCTCACATATCTCTTCTTAACGCCTATAAAGAAAATTGCCCCCAAAAGGTAAACTGCGACTTCTTGTGGGCGGGAAAGAGGATTTCACAAAAAGTGGACTCACTCTTGCTTTGTCTAAGGAGTTAATTCCTTTTCCACCTCCAAATCTGGCAGCAATGTATGCGAATCCTATATAATAAAAGCCTAATATGCAAATTGACCAAATGGGGGAATGGCTGGTCATTATGATGGGCATTGACCGCCAGGGGGCAGACGCTCAAACAGGAGCTGCCCCTAGCCTGCAGGTCCCAGGCCAGCCAAGGCAGGTGCCAGCAGGGGCCCCTGATTGCCCTACCGGTCGCCCCACACAGGGAGGCTACTGGCGACAATGGCAGGGCAATCAGAGGGCGGGGTTGGCGATCGGGTGGTGCCAGGCCGGTCATGGCGGGTGCCAGCAGGGGCTCCCCGATCGCCCTGTGGGTCGCCCTGCAGATTGGCCCTGATTGCCATCCAGGCCTAGGGACCCTACCCATGCAAGAATTTCATGCATCGGGCCTCTAGTATCCACCTGTTCTGCCTCCCTCATTACCATGGGTGAACTGAACATCCAAGTTCAGCCATTACACTTGTGCACAGAATCCCATCCTTGTTCTTCTTCTGCTCCTCTTTTCTGCTTGTATTATCAAAATTTTCCTCTCTCTTGGTCCTTCACATTAGCATACATAGATGCTACAATATCTCCCATTAAATAAAAATCTCCCACCCTTTCCTCGATTTCATATTCTCTCTAGCCATGTCCCATTTTTTGCTACCTTCTTTATTGTGAAATTTCTCCAAAGAGTTGCCTAAAGTTTTTGTTTTCATTTCTTCGCCTTTTATCTCTCCTCAGCCCACACCAAGCAGATTGCCATCAGTACAATTCTGCTGAAACCCATCTTACAGAGGTCACCAGTGTTAGGGTGACCATCTGTTCTTATTTACCCAGGACAGTCCCAATTTACACTAATATTTTGGCAGAATTATTGATAACTTTCATTTCACTTTTTAAAAAAATCATGGTTTGGACTATAAATTACATGGGTTATAAATCATTACACCAATGACCTCCATCTTGTAAATTTTACTGGTTACTTCTCTGTATTATTTTTCTCAACATACTGGCTGAGCTCTTCATTGACCTCTAAGTGTTGGCACACTGCCAGGCTTTCAAATGACCTTTCACCTCTCCTCATTTCTCCTCTCATCTCTACCCATATTCTCTCCATAAGTCATCTCATCCACTCCCATAGCTTTGAATATTACCATCTTTGAATGGTTCACATATTTATATCTCCATCTCTGACATCTTCCCTGAACTCTAAACTCACATTCATTGCCTGTTTGGTAGTTGTACTTGCTTGTCTAATAGGCATCTCGAATTTAGCATATCCAATACAGAACTTTCAATTCCCTTCCATCCTTTACCTATTTTTTCCTTAGGGCTTTTACTCTAAATAAATCACATCACCATTATCTCAGTTACAAGAGTAGAAAAACACAAAAACTATGCTTCATCCTCTTATTACTCTATTTTCTTCAAAACCCATAACCAATCTTCAGCAAGTTTTATTGACTATATCAAAACCTATCATCAACCTTACTGCTTTCCATCTCTCTTGCCATATGCATCATCCAAGTCAGGCTGTGTTCTTACCAGCACTTCCCATGGATTTCCTGCTTCTATTCTTGCTTTTCTGTCACATATCAGGTTATGTTACTCTTCCAATTGAACATTCCATCGACTTTCTATAGAATAGTAAGAATAAAATCTAGACTTCTGCCCACTACTTCAAAAGCTCTGGTTGCCTCCATTTCTTTAAACTTATAGATTAGGATTCTCTTCCTTGTTTTCTCTGCTGTATCACAATGGCCTTTGTGCTGTAGAATAAACAAGCCAAGTGTCTTCCTGCTTCAGGAATTTTGACCTCAAAGGTTCCTCCACCTGGGGAATTCTTCCTCTGTGCCTCCTAATGGCTTTGCTTCCTCACTTCATTCAGGTTTGAAATCCTACTTAATGTAGCATACCCATCACTCTCCATCTCTTTACACTGCTTCATTTTTCTTTCTAGCTCTTATCACCACTGAAAATTGTACTGCCTTTGAGTATGTTTATTTTCTATCCCCTCCAATATAAATTCAGAAAATAGAACAAGGATTTTCTCTTTCTTGTTTATCCCTAAATCCATAGTGTCTAGTTTAGTATCGCCATACAGTAGACGCTTAATAAATATTTGCTGAAGGAATGAATGAATCAGTTCACAAATGAGTGAATTCAGAATTCTGAATACTCCTGACCTCATCAAATGTCTATTCCCCTTTATACTTGTTGAATATTGATCCCATTATATGTAATTTTTGAGACCTGACTAGGTGACGGATATTCCCATAGGCTGTAAACTCTCAAAAGGCAACAGTTGAAGTGGCTGATTCATCAAATTTAGCCTCTAAAGAGCTACATATCTGAGTGCCTAACTTTCTTGTATCCTTTTTATAGTCCTCTACCAGTTGAGCTATTAAAGGCCCCACTTGTTCCTTTTAGACATGTAGACATTTCCATATCTGTAAAGACCACAGTGGACTTCCCAGGTGTGAACAGTCCTGAATTCTCTTCATTGCTGGTTTCTTACTGAATCGCCACATATATTTGAATTTGGTTTCACATCTGACTCTAAACCTACCTTTAGGTGAGGGTCGGGGTGAGAGAGAGAAATATATGTATAATTTCCTAGCTCCCAAGAGAATGAAAATATATTGAAATTGTCAGAAGAATAACAGAATAGCCAAAAGTATATAGTAAATTAGTTATTTGTGGAAAAAATAGGCATTATCATCTTTTACCAGTAGAAATATCTACTATGACTACATCTGAGCAATTAGTATTTCCTCTTAAATTTTCGCTTTGTGACTCCCTCAGGCTAGTGAACTTTAATTTGCCAGTGTACCTTGTTCTTTTAGTGGTCTACATCAGCATGTTCTTGTTCTGAAAGCCTCAGACCCACTAGTGGCCCTTTAGCTGGCATTTCAGCTGGAACAAATGAAGCTCTTTGTTAATTGTGTGGAGTAACCTGGGCACATGCAGAGTTTAAAATGCTCCATAATATTTTAAATATTATAAGCCAAGAGCTATCTAAATTACAGTATAAATAAGGTTTCTGGTGACAAAATATTTTAGTACAAGGACATCAATTCAACTGAAGAAGGCACAGATATCAGGGTTTACCGTGGCCTAGATGAAATACCCTTGAAGACTACCACCTCTTGCCCTGATTCTACATTCCCTAAAGGAACTTCTTGCTATTAATTTGGCCTCCCAGTAATTCAAAACTACAAAGGAAGTGTCTCCAAGTCCTGGCCAGGTGGCTCAGTTGGTTAGTGTTGTCCCTATATGCCAAAGTTTCAGGTACTATCCCCAGTCAGGACACATAAAGAATCAACTAATGAATGCATGACTAAGTGGAAAAACAAATCATTGTTTCTCTCTGTCTGTCTCTTTTTCTTCTTCTCTCTCTCTCTTTCCTTTCCTCTCACTCTCAAGTCAGTTTTTAAAACAGAAAGTATTTCCATGAGATTCTCCTCCAAAATAAGTTAATAACTAGTCATTTGACCTCAGCCTTTCAAATATTAATATCTTCAAATTCAGTAAATTTGTCTTATTTTCTATGGAAATAATCAGCAATATATTAAAAAACAATATTAGAATGCTTATAACATTATTTACAATGGTAAAAAATATTGGAATAACAAATGTTACATGTTTAAGAGTGGTCAGGTAAAATACTCAATGACAAATTCTTAGGTATGCTATCATTAAAAACATACTTTAATGTCTAATATAGAAAAATGCTCATAGTATGAAAAATATTTAAGATAAAACTACTTGGTATGATATGTTATGTGTGTATGTGTGTATATGTGATGTAAAATATTGCAAAGAAAGATAACAAAATGTTAATGGTTGCATCAAATGATAATTTAAAAGATGGTTTTTATTCTACTTCATATGCATTCTCTTCTATCTTATATATTTTTTCTAATTACTAAATTTTGCATGAGTATATAATACCTTTTAAATCAGAAAACTATACATAAATTTACATCTATTTATGTGGTTTCGTCAAACATCATTTTTTTCTGAGATATGTTGTGTGTTTTCTACACATTTTCAGAAGAGTAAGTTCATTTTGAAGCATTCACTTTGCTCTAAATTAGTTCTATGGACTATTAAGAATGAATCCCTAAGAATGTGCAATTTACAAATGTGATTTAAGTAAAAATATAATTCCACAGTATAGGAAATTGTAAGAATTTTCATCTTCAAATCTGATCACAGCAATGAAATGATACAATTAAAATTCTTACTCACAATCCAAAAATCCAGGTGCCTGTTACTCATCAGGTGCTTGAGGAATTAATTTCAAAAAAACTTGAGTAAGTAACACAAATTATGACATGTCTATTCCTACCCTCACATATCTGAAAATATCCAGAATTCACTTTAAAAGTTATGCAAAAATGCAAACCCCCATACAGATAAAAGATCAAGGGAGGGAATTAAAGATGAAGCAGCAGATGAGATAATAGACAGGATAATTACAAAGCTTTAAAAGCCTTGGATTTATTTTTAAGATTTAAGAGCTCTATTTAGGAAAGCCCATAACTAACTTTACGTGAATCCTGAATGAATTATTCTGAAACATGTGAATAGTAATGAAATGAAGGAAAGCAACGTTTGCTTTGTTTTCTGTGCCATGTCTATCCTGGCTGGCTCTATAGCTAAAGGGGCCCAGTGACGTTCTGTCCTTCGTACACAGAGTTAATGCCACTGACCTCAGGGCTTGGGGTTTTGTAAGATGAACTATTTATTTCTCCCTTTCTGATTTTCCACCATGGCCAACAAAATGAAATTGCTGTCTTTTCAGAAGAATTAGGACACTTCTGCTTCTTTCTGCCCCTCACACTACTCTGTAAGAGAAGAAAAGTAACTTATCGCAGTGATGAGGTGGAGAACAGACTAATATTTTTATTTTAGAGCTGGCTTGTTCTCTTTTCTTTGGAATCTCCCATTGGCCACATGTAGCATTCTATCTATTGCTGTGCTCTGGCCTACAGCTGGAAGCCTGTTTTTGCTCTATAAAGGTTGGATGGGCAGCCCAGGGTCTAGATGCAAAGACTACCAAATGTTTCAATCTGTATCTGACTAATTGTTTAATTTTTTAGATGATTCCAAATTCAGAGAGGGAATAGGGTTTGAATTCTACTTACCTCAGAGAACCCCAAAAAGCTAAATTTCCTTGAGTGGTCTTAAATTTATAATGACCTGTCCACATTATTTCAGGATGGATCTCTATATAAGCAACAATATAAGGATAAATATTGTCAATATCAGCAATCACACAAAAGTTTGAGCTTTAGGCCACAGAACATATTCTAGTTGGCACATTTTAATTGGCAAAATTTACATATATTAATTATGTGAAGTGGGGTTATAGAAAACAATATCTCAGCATTCTTGGGAAGAATGGATTATCAATGATTTTAGCATTAGATGAAGCATTGTGGCTTTTGGACAAGAGAATGATTAGAATTTTATTTTGCAACTAGTAGCCCATTGCAGGAAGATTCCTGCAATAGGGCTTCCTGCTGCGCTCTCCGCCGGCCCCAACTTCTTGCCTCCCTTCTCCGCTGGCCCCGCCTGCTCACCTGCTTGCCCCACCTGCTTTCCTCCCTTCTCCCCGCCCCGCCTACTTGCTTTTCCGCAGCTTCGCTCCCTTCTGCAGCGCTTGGCTTCTTTCTACGCTGTCTTGATATGCAAATTAACCGTCATCTTGGTTGGGTTGATTTGCATACTCACCCTGATTGGCTGGTGGGCGTGGCTTGGGCATAGCGAAGGTGCAGTCAATTTGCATATTACTCTTTTATTGGGTAGGATATCATTTATAAAGAATTTTAATCTGGCTTCATTTGGGATCCACATCTCTGGGTGGCAATATTATGCTCAAAATGTAACACATCTTTTTCCAGCAGAAGACTAATTTAGAGCCCCAGTCATTAACTCTGTGAAGATGTTATTTCCTTAAGTGTAAGTAACATAACCTTTCTTTAAAGCTAAACAGAGTGGCCCTGACCAGGTAGCTCAGTTGGTTAGAGCATCATCTCGATATGACAAGGTTGCAGGTTTGATCCCCAGTCAGGGCACATACAAAACTCAACCAATGAATGCATAGATAAGGGAAACAGCAAATTGATGTTTCTCTCCTTTCTGCTCTCTCTTAAATTAATCAATAAATAAAAACAAATAGAGTATGTTATGTTAGTACTGGTCCTCCAAGAAGCAGATGCCAAGACAGAATTAAACAGGCAAATGTTTTCTTAGGGGGAGAAAAATAGAGAGGGAGCTGGAAAAAGTCTTCAGACCCGGTTCAAGTCTGACGGTGAGCCAAGGAGAGAAAAAGGAAAGACTGAACAGAAGCATCTCGGGCAGCAAGGCTGTCAGGGAAGGCCTGGAGCTGTCAGATTCCTAGGTCTCCCAGCAATGCACCTGCCTTTGTATCCCTTCCCCAGTCAGCCATTGACTGATTGCAGCGATTGTAAGTGGCCTGGGCACTATCACAAATGTGGCAATGGATTTCAGAGTGTTCCAGCTAGTTAATTTGCTCTCCATAGTTGGGAATATGCATGGCTGATGACCATGGCTATGAGACCCAGGGTTTGGCAATCAAGAGGAACAAAACTAGACTGTTTTAAAAATTGTGTTACCTCGGTAATTTGCTAAGATTATTCCACCAGTAGAATGTTGTTTTCACTTACCTAGGGAAGAGCTGATTAAGAAATTCATTGTTTTTAGTATGTCTTGGACATACTGAAAAACATTCAGGGGTAACAATTTGCTAAAATGATAAAGACAAGCTCAAGAGGTATTCAAAATTTGGCAAGAATCATTCATTTATGCTCCCCTCCCCCAATGTAAGGTATCATATCCAAGTATTCCATACTGTTCTTTCATCAAGGAATGTGCTCACTCCAAATTCTAGGTCCTGGTTACCAGCTAAATATCTAAATTCCCAATGTGTGTTGTGCATGTATGTGAGATGTGTGGTGTTGAGTTGAGGAGAGAGGCAGAGAGAGATCTGAGATCCTTAGAGCTAAAACACATGTCAGTAATCAGTCAATAACTAGCTGGCACATGTGGACCTAAATTTAAACATATGTTTTTGGTTTTTAAAAAAAAACACCTTGTTCTGACTGCCAAAGCAAGAGAGGATCTTAAATTTTTCTTTTAACCATCCTGAATTTATAATAGGGTAATCTTATGAAGGAAAACATAGTAAAATGCATTTATCGGAAACACATTTATGCTTGTACCAGAAGAACATGGTCATAATAATTTATCTAAGAGTTCTATGGTGAATTACGTTAGGCATTTATTTTCCAAAGCTTTTGCATATTTCACATGGGTCTGTGTAATGTAATTTTTACAATGGAGTCCTCAGACAAATCATGCTTACTATCACCATGACCTTTTTTTCATCTGAGTACCCAAGAATGATGTTTCTTTGTTGTAAAGTGAGAATCTAAAATGGCTTGTAGGGTAAAATCTCATTAGATCTCTTGATTTTACCATGCAGTGGGATGGGGCATAAGTGTTCTCTAAAATAGGTATACTGGCATTGTAGTTCTCTCCACATCCTGGATGACTAACACCACCCCAGAGCAGGATATTTGGCTTTCAGAACTCTTCACCCTCATTAAATAGCTTTCTTTGAGTTGTGCTCCAGCATTATGCCCTTGACTTTAGTTGATGAAAGTTTTTAAAAAGTGGTCAAGTTAAACTTGCTGTTTCACATTGTAGGGACATTGTTGAGGCTATTGTTCATCATATTAAAATATCCCCTCCTCTGTCTCAAATCTTGGAAAGACTGTTTCTCTGATGCACCTGATAAATGTTTCCCTCACAGGTACTTTGAGTGTTGATTCTGATCATGCTTTGCTTTGGCCACTAAGAAGCTCAGAGGCAAATTCACAAAAGTATTAACCATTATTTAGACCTCATAGTGCACCTATCGGTGCCCTAAAATGACTCCAGTTCACTCTACTCTTTCTTCTCTACAGATATATCTCATTTTATTGTTCTTTGCTTTATTATGCTTGACAGGTGGGTTGTTTTTGTTTTTTTAAAATATAAATTGAAGGCAAGACCCTTCACCAGAAAAAAAGATTTCAACTCACTTTATTAGTGATACTTTATTACAGTGATCTGGAACTGAACCTGCAGTATCTCTGAGGTATGCCTGTACTTATCTTCTTTTTTTTTTAATTGAGGTATAAATGACATATAACATTGTGTTAGATTCAGCTTACAATATAATGGTTCGAAATTATCTTTACTTTCTTTTTATCATATTGTATTCTTTTGCACTTCATAGCAATTAACTTTTGGAAAAAGATGTGGTATAACGTAAAAGAATATGTAAAGTATCTGGAGTTCTACAGTGAACTTAAAACCAAATTCAGTTCATTCCAGATCCCCAAGAATCTCTTTTTTCTTTTTCTCATGCTCTCTAGGACTGCGAATTGTATGGTAGCTCATTCCTTAGAAGAAGGCAGTTAAGCACAATACATATCGTCTTGTCAGGGAACACATCTTGGGTTTACTGACAAGAATGTTAGCTGGTCCTAACAGTGGGTAGACTGCTGCAGTCTATGAGGACATGCTTGTGAGCATGTGTGTGTGTGCCTGCGTGCGAATGTAACAGAAGTGGAGATGGTTTTGAGATTCACCAAGAGTTAAACAAAATATGTGGTAACATTGTCACTCGGTTGCCTCTCCTGCATCTCCCTCCATCATTCATTGGTCTTTCAAAACTCAGTCACATTGACAAGTTCAGTTCTCTCTAAAAGCACATCTCTTGCCCTCGCATTAATGTTCACTGGGTTACCTGAATTTTTTCTCTTGTGTGGCACACACTTTTACTGCTGAACTCTAACCCTCTTTATTGCCCTTCCCAGTTTGGCTTTTCCCCCTCAGTTTTCTTCTGTTCTTCACACCTTTCAACACTGAGCAAAGTAGCCTCTAATGGTCATATTGCACAGCTTTTTCTTTCTTTTCTTTGTTTGTTTATTTGTTTGTTTGGAGAGGCCATTACAAATTTACAAAGGTAAAAATAACAATATAAATGATGTATTGTGCAAATCTTTTTAAAATCCTACAAAAACAGCAGAAAGAAATCAATTAGAATTTCCATGGAAACTGCCAACAATTTTATATGCAAGAATGAAATAAAAATAAGAAAAGTAACAAATAAAAAAGCATAAACTGATTGAAATATCGTGAAGTGTTTATGAAGTAAACCCTACAGAGTGAAGACTCATTAAAATAGGTTTTATTAAGGTAAATGAAACACAGTTTAACTCCTTGTTACAAACAAGCTAGATAATAGCAAAATAAACTATTATTGATAAACTCTTCACAATGTAATTTTCAGTTAAAAATATTTTTGGAAAATAAGCTTAGACAGATTGGGGAAGTAAATTAAAATGTATAAAATTCAATTTAGAATAACATCTTTAGGGGAAGATTTCTTCTAAGAATATTTAAAGCCTATATATTAAATCTAATAGAGTTAAAATTAAAGAATTGGGACTTGATAGATAACAGAAATAACTGATGGAAGTCAGAAAAGAACACAGAATCCCAGAAGGTGTGTGATCTGGGTTTCTGTCCTTGCCCCCCTGGAGGTAGGATAGCAACTCCCATGTCCTTGATTAGTGTTCTCAACCCTCCTGCATGTAAAAATTACCTGGGTCATCAGGTCTATGTATCCCAACATCACTATGTCTGGAAACTCTTCCAAACCTAGTAAGTTAGAACATCTGAGGCTCTAACCTAGGCATTAGTATTTTTTAAAGCTTCCACACAATTACACATGCAGCCAGCATTGAGAACCAGGACTGAGTTTGTCCCTCAACTTGCTCGCTCCCCTGACCCTACTACCGTATTACCAGGATGTTCAGTATCTCCCTGTGTTGCAGTCAGAATAATGCTTCTAATTGGGGAAGCTGTGCATATTAGGTTACATGGCAAAGGGGAATAAAGGTTTCAAATAGAATTAAGGTTGCTGATCAGCCAACCTTAAAATAGGGAAATTCTCCAAGTGAGCCCAATATAATCACAAGGGTCTATACAAGTAGAAGAGGGAGGCAGAGAAGGGGAACTAGAGAGGTGTCAGTATGGGAAGCACTCAGCCTGACCTGCTGGAGTAAGGTCAGGAACCTGGGCTGCCCCTAGATGCTGGGAAATGCTAGGAAAGGGATTCTCCACTGGAGCCTCCAAAGGGCTGCAGCCTGAACAATACCTGTGAGACCAAGCCCAGTGAGACCCATTTTGGACTTTAAAAGTACAGAACTGTAAGATAATCAACCTGTGTTGTTTTAAATCACTACATTTGTGGTAATTGATTATAAAAGCAATAGAAAACTAATATGTCTCCATAAATCATCAAGTAAAAATTCCTGGGTCTTATATGGTTCAAAAAGTCACTCTGAAAAAAAAAATTACTCTGACTTCTATACCTAAGGTGTTCCCCACTCTTCCTTCCACCAAGCTGTCCTTGTGAATTTCCTCTTTGCAGCCCACAGAAGTTTCCAGTTCCGTGAGATGCTGCCTCCCTGTCCAGATTCCCATTCAAGCTTCTGTCATTTCTTAAGAGATACAGCTCTTTGATTTTTATTTCAGCCCAAAGTTCCCTACAGTATTTCTTCCTCAGTTGCTTCATTAATACTCAGTTTTTCCACTGACCTCTTCCTTTCAGGAATTTACACCTTCCAGATTTACATAACTCCCTTTTCTAACCTGAAACATAAGCTGCTTCATTAATCCTCCATTTGGAGGACAAAAGACTACTCAGCTTCTGTTTCTCCCTAATTGCAGGGTGCATGGGGCCTCAGTTTACCCTTTTCCCTCAAAACAGGACGACTTGCCCTGCCCCCAACCTCTTGAAGTGTAGCTAACTTCAGGATCCCAAGACTCCTTCATCTCCCCTCTTTCTAGATATGAGTTCTAAAGCTGACTTTCTGGCATGTTCATTGTTCATATAAGAGTAAAAAGAAATTAATTCATCTATAGCAGGGCATCCTGTTATCTGGCCTCTCCCCACTGTTACCTGAGAATAATGTAGACTCAATGTGATGTGGCTAAGGCCAAACTTTCTTTGGTTTTCATAGGATCTTTTGGACACTAAAACAATGTTTTTATATGTGACTGCTTTTGATGACTTAGAGAGCTGGCATAAGGAGTATCAAAAGTTAAAGAAGATACCGCCATTGAAGACATGATTCAGAAAACAACTTTGGGGTTCTCACTTTGACACAGTGCCATCACATGTGTGATAGGTACTCTCACCTTTTCCTGAGTCACTGGACTGGGGTCCGTTTCCATCTGTGTTACCCCCCAGATATGAGGGGAAAACTTGATATTAATTGTTAATAGTGTATGACAAATTAAACCTCAAATTCCACTCCTCCTGCCAATTTGTTTCTTTCTGAAGTGAAAGCATCAGGTGTATTTATAGCTCTGCCCTAACTCAGGGATGATTGCCTTTTCAAGTATAATGATGCTATTTTATGGTTGTTTTTACCATAGGATGAAACATAATCGGTATGAAATTCTTGAAAGCCCATATGTGAAAATACCATGGTGGATGTGTCAATATACTACATATGGAGCAGTAATTAGTGGGGCAGTGGGAAAGAAAAATGAGGAAGAGGGCGTGGGTGAAATGATAAAGGGAGACTGAGTGTAAGCTGGTGAAGCATAAAATGTGTTTATTCCTTTCAAGTTTAGAGGTAAAGATTTTGTTATGGGTAAAAATGGGACTGGGTTATGGTATGTAAATTATATCTCAATAGAGCTGTTAATTAAAAGGGGGCTGGCTATCTGCCTCAGCTTTGGATCCAACATCTCCTGTAGGTTAAGAGATGTCCTAGAGTATCAAACCAATTTTAGGAAAGAGGCAGCATAATGGGAATAATGGAGTGAATACAATCTATTCTTTATTCCTGTCACTTCAGGCAAGTGATATGTACTGCTATTTAATTTAATCCACTCTCTTAAAACAGGCAAAGCTTATTTAACTTCATGCAGAAGGTTTACCAGTGCAAGAATCAACTTTAAATTTGGTTATTTTAAAGTCCCTAATGCGATCTACTTAGAACCAAAGGTTACAAAGGAAAGCATTTTAATTTTGATTTTTTTTCTTCAAAATAGAAGGGGCTAAAATAAGAGCAAATGTTGTAATGCAAAGATAAATTTGAAGCCTGAGTTGTTTCTTCATGAAGCCAACAGAAAACATGGAATCTTTGTGGGGAAAATTATACCAGTAGGTTATAAGCTCCAGAGTACTCTAAATGAATAAATGATGTGCTGAGAGAATGTACATACATATACATGTTGGAAAGTTAGACATATGTTCTGTATAATAATTGCTAAATATAAAAGTCTAACAATAACAACAACAAAAAAACAATTCAAAGAGAAGTGATACAAGCATTCTTTACTAGAGTTAACAGATTAAAACCATGAGGTCTAATTTTCCTTTGTTGTGGTGGTGGTGGTAGTGGATTTAACTTTATGTTGACATAAAGGAAATACATTGTAGTGATTCTGGTGTTAGCCAGACCTGGGTCAGTTCTACCATGAACCAGGTTTTTGAGACTTTTAATCTGGGGCAAGTTATTTTATTTCTCTAAATCCTGGTTTTCTTATAAGTAGAGGGATGAATAAAATATATCTTGAGTGGTTATTAAGAGGAAATCATGTATAGGAAGTACCTTGTAATTAGTACTCATTAAATGTTAGTCTCCTACCTTCCCTTCAATAATCCTGTATTCCTAATAAAAACTGAAAATTATCGCCTACCAGTGTGGCTCAGTTGGTTGTAGCATCATCCTGTATGCCAGAGAGTGGCAGGTTCCATTCCAGGTTGGGGTGCATGCCCAGGTTTCAGGCTCTGTCCATCCAGGTTAGGGCACGTGCAAGAGGTAAACCATTGATGTTTCTCTCACATCACTGTTTCTCTCTCTCTCTCTCTCTCTCTCTCTCTATCTCTATCTCTATCTCTATCTCTATCTCTCTCTCATCAATAAAAATAAGAGAAGCTTAAAAAAAAAACCTGAAAATTAGTCATTGAGGAAAATAAGAAAGAAAAAAATAGAGAAAAACAAAAGAAGTTGAATGGGCAAGAAATATGAAAGATGATAGTTTCCTTATTGTATTTATTGATACGGTAGATTAATCAAGATAATCATAAAATGATTTTCTCAGCATTCTTTCATCTCAATATATATATTGAGACACAGATCTCAGAAATTGGAATTGGATCAAATTAAATACATTTAAAACCAACATGAGGTTTCTTTTCACTCAAGAAAAGCAAATAAGTATAACCCTGAGGCAGTAGTTTTGAAGTGTGAAACACAAAATCAATATAATGGTCTCAAACAGAATTTATAAAGATTAAGTAGAGTATAATGGAACATTTCAGAGGGCATGAAACTTTTATTTAACACAGATACACACAATGTATATGTATGTATCAGGTCACAATAAAAATGTATTTCTTACTGTGAGTTGAGTTTTTTTAAAAAAAACATTTAAAAGCCACTATTCAAAAGGAGAGAAATAGCTACATTCCTTTTCAATAAATTAGATTCTCTCTGGCCTTGTTCGAAGATAGTGTCATTGCTTTTAGGGAAAGTAAACTTCTCTCTATATCCTTGTCCTTGAGTCATAGCCAAACTATTCACATGGTATTTCAGATCATGATGTACCTTTATCAATAATCCCATACATTTCATCAGGAGGGAGTTGTAAGAAACATTGGCAAGGTGAAGTAGGAAAAAATGTGAAAGCAAATGATATTTTCATTTTCTTCTGATTCCTGATAGCTCTTCTGAAAGGTAGTACCAAAAAAATATTAAATATGAGGAATACAAAATAGGCTCATTCTGCTTCTTTCTAAAGAATATTTTCTGAAATCATTCAAGAGCCACAGATTGATGAAAGTATTTAAGAATAGGGTGTCCCAAAAAAATGTATACACATACTTTTCTGGTAGCTCAATGGATGTTTCTTTCTTTTCAGATTTAACCCATGGGAATTAATAATAATTCAAAGAGTGTGTACATTTTTGGGAGACACCCTGTATATGGATAGATATAAGATATTATAAAGGATTGGCTCTGAAAGAGATTGGTTTTGGTGGAAAAAATAAAACAAGACAAAAAACAAAAATCTGTCTAACAATGAACTTGTACTCTGGGTCCAACATTGCACCGACTGCTTTAACAAAATTATCTCATTTAATCCTTCAAGAAAGGCAGGTAGTATATATTTCCATTTTATAGCTGAGAAAAAAATGAGGCTCTGCCTGATTAAGTCACTAGCCTAATATAGCCATAGTTCTAATCCAGATCTGCTGGCTTACCTCCAAATCTGAGCCACAACCGCCCGCCTTTTTCTTGAGGCATCTATTCTTTCAGTTCTGCTTCTTGCTTTTGTGCCTCTGCCCCATGGAAACACATTCTCCACTCCTGTTAGTGCTTCATGCTTTCTCCTCATCAGAACCCAATAACCTAGTGTTATTTATCCACAGTGTTTGTAACTGTGCTGGTTTTCCTCACATTGTAACAATAAGAATCAAACCTTAAACTAAAGCTATTCCCCCAAGGTGGAATTTCAAACATTGTGGAAAAGGTCAGAGAAATTTTAGGGATGGGGGATAGAGAAGAGGAAAGGGAGAGAAGTACTTTATGATGTTCCTTTATCTTTCCAATAAGATAGTGTTTAAGTTTGCCTATGTTTAATACTTTTTTTTTTCCTTCAAAATGATGGAAGGTTGCCCAATACTTAATTGGCTTCAGGATCAATGTTAACTCCTCCATGTGCTTTGCATTCCACATCTGTTTAAGTCCTGTTTACTTCGCTTACATGTTGAAACTTTTCTTGTTTAAAACAAATTACAGCCCTACCCAGAGTGGATCAATTGGTTGGGCATCATCCCATGCACCAAAGGGTTGCTGGTTCGATTTTTAGGTCAATGCATGTGCCTGGGTTTCAGGCTTGATCCCCGGTGGGGTGTGTGCAGGAGGCAGCCAAATGTTTCTCTTTCTCCCTCTCACTTCCTCTCTCTATGAAAAAATCAACAAAAATCTAGTTTGTTTTTTTTTAATTAAAAAATAATACAAATTACATTTAGGTGGCCACCAAATTTTTTTGATAACTATCAATTTGGCAGAGACCTAATTTTCTTCTGCTTTTAATTCCACACTAGATACTCCCAGTTAACTCATACAAAAATTACTGATATACAATTGAGTCAGTTGAGTGGAGTAACCATTGTCTCCTAACAGTGCGTGGTGTTTTTTGTTGGAAGTTGACATCCAGTGCTCACATTTTTAGGCCAGAGTACTTTCATAAGCCCTGTTCTATCCACAAATAAAGGTGGTGGGGCCCTCCTCACCTCACCAATGTCCAGAGTCCCCTTTGATCTTATTGTTTCTGGTTCAGTGCAGCAGGGAAGCATCCTCAGTGAGTAGCCAGGTGGTGATGACATAAAGACTCATGGCATGGGACAAGTATTATTCTTACGGGACTGGCAAGAGTTCTAGTAAAATTCCCACCCACTTAGACTGTATAAGGATCTTCACAGGTTCTGGTTATAGGTGCATAATGTTTCCACTAATCCAAAGTCATGAAGATAATTTTCCTATATTATCATATATTAGTGTTCTTATCTTGCCTTCCATATTTAGGTCTATAACTCCAATGTAGTTGACTTAGTTATGTTGTGCCATAGGGGTACATACAATTTAATTCTTTTTCCAATTTGAATATCTAATTGTACTGAAAATACAGTCCTTTCCATTTTTCCCTACAGTGTACCCTTTGTCATAATTCAATTGTCCAAGTATGTATATGTCTGGTCTTGTTGTCTCTCTCCCGTCGTAGGTCTATTTGTCCTTATGTCCATAACACACATTTGGTATCAAGTAGAGCAAATGCTCCCATCTTGTTCTCCATCTTCAGGAATATCTTGGCCATTTTTAGGCTTTTTTATTCCACATACAGTTGGAATTGCTTTATCCAATTCCACTAACCAATCACTTGGGATTTTGATTACGTTCAATCTACATATCATTTTTGGAAGAATTATAGTTTTTATGGGATTCATTTTCAATCGATGTTCATAGGATACCACTCCATTTTGTTACGTTTATATAGGATGTCTCTGAATATGTTTTTATAGTTCTATTTGCAAAGGCCTTAGACATTTTTTTATTTTAATGTATTCCTGTGTCCATAGTATTTCAGTTCTATTTATAATTGAACCTTTAAAATATTTTACTTTCAGGAGGAACCAAGATGGTGGCAAAGTTAAACAACTAAACGGCCGCCTCGCACAATAATTTCAAATCTACAACTAAAAGACAAAACGTCTACCACCCAGAACCATGGGAAAGCTGGCTGAGTGGAAGATTTACAACTAAGGAGAGAAAGGAGCACAAACGCTGAAAAGCTGAGGTACGGAGGCACGGGAATCGGGCTGGTGGCGGGCGACTGGGTGCGCGGCTTTTCTTCACCCCGAAGGGAGACAAGCGCCCAATCACTCTGAAATCCAGTTTCTGGGGACACGCGGGGGACCCAGATGCCTACGGGAAGAAGCTGGACTCTCGGCCATCGGGTTGGAAAGTGAGAGTGACTTTTTGCAGAGGAGCGCCCAGCAATCATTGTTTACTGCGCTGGAGCATGGGACACGGGGACTTGGAAACGCCGAAAGGCAGAGACGGCTAATGGCAGCCATCGCTGTTTGCCATGCCCTAGCCTAGTGATGCCCTGAGACCCTACCCCACACATTCTACAAACCCGCCCAGGCTCCACACAGCGGCTTTTGCATATAAATGGCCTATTCTGTGGCAGCTTAACCAAATTAACTGCAGCTCCAGTCAGACTGCTCCAAAACTGCCCAAGCAAAGAGGAGAAAACTGTAGTTCTTGCTGTAGCTCCTGCTGGGGGGCCTCAGACAGTAGTGGACCTGCACCCCATTGGAGATCCAGAACTAGTGTATCTAGTGGTTACACTAGAAATTACACATACACTGATTGAAATAAAAAATATTATACAGAGACCCAACAGCAGACTAGAAGATCCCAAGAATCAACTCAAAGATTTGGAATACAAAGAGGCAAAGGATACTCCTCCAGAGAAGCAAGAAGAGAAGAGAATTCAGAAATTTGAAGATAGTGTAAGAAGCCTCTGGGACAACTTCAAGCGTACCAACATCAGAATTATGGGGGTGCCAGAAGAAGAGAGAGAGCAAGACGCTGAAAACCTATTTGAAGAAATAATGACAGAAAACTCCCCCCACCTGGTGAAAGAAATAGACTTACAAGTCCAGGAAGCACACAAAACCCCGAACAAAAGGAATCTAAAGAGGACCACACCAAGACACATCATAATTAAAATGCCAAGAGCAAAAGACAAAGAGAGAATCTTAAAAGAAGCTAGAGAAAAACAGTTAGTTACCTACAAGGGAGCACCCATACAATTATCAGCTGATTTCTCAACAGAAACTATGCAGGCCAGATGGGAGTGGCAAGAAATATTCAAAATAATGAATAGCAAGAACATACAGCCAAGACTACTCTACCCAGCAAAGTTATCATTCAGAATTGAAGGTCAGATAAAGAGCTTCACAGATAAGAAAAAGCTAAAGGAGTTCACCACCACCAAACCAGTATTATATGAAATGCTGAAAGGTATTCTTTAAAAAGAGGAAAAAGAAGAAAAATTAAAGATAAAAATTATGAACAACAAATACATATCTATCAACAAGTGAATCTGAAAAAGTGAATTAAAAATTTGAGGAACAGAATAAACTGGTGAACATAATAGAATCAAGAGGCATAGAATGGGAGTGGATTGATAATTCTCAGGGGGAAAGGGGTGTCTGTGTGGGGGGGTACAGGAAGAGACTGGACAAAAATCATACACCTATGGATAAGGACAGCGGGGGGAAGGTAAGGGCAGGGGTGGGTGGGAACCGGGTGGTGGGGAGATATGGGGGGGAAAAAGGAGAAACAATTGTAATAATCTGAACAATAAAGATTTATTAAATTTTAAAAAATAAAATAAAATATTTTACTTTCTGTTATTGGTGCCATATTGAAAATATTGACTTTTGTGTATTAAATTTCAACTCACAAACTTATAAACTCAATTTTAAATTTGAATAATTTATATTTTCATTTTATTTTCTGTATATATAACCACATAATCTCTGTGTAATGACAGTTTTTCTCCTACTTTTCCAATTCTTTAGTTCCTACTCTTGCTGTGCTACACTGGTAAGTAATATTAAATAGCATAAATAGTGAAAAGACAGTATCTTTGTTACAAATCTTAGTGGAAAAACTTTCAACTTTATACTTTAAGAATGTTTGCTACAAGGGTTTTTGTTTATGCTTTCTATTGATACCCTTAATTAGCATAATAAAGTTCACTTTTTAATCTTTTAAATATGTTTTTATTATGAATAGATGTTGAATTTTATGACATTGTGCCTTATATTTCCGGGAAAATATGCCTTTGTCATATGCCTGCTTATATTTTATTTAGGATTTTCGCATCTACATTCATGAATGAGAATAACTGGTAGTTTTCTTTTCTTTTATTTCACTTGTCGGGTTTTGGTATTAAGGTTATGCTAGTCTCATAAAGGGATTTGGGGACTGCTCCCTATTTTTTATTCTCTGGAAGTTTTTTAAGCCTATAATAATTTCTTTCTGAAACGTTTGGTAGAACTCACCATTGAATCCATCTGGATGAGTTTTATTTGTGGGAAGGATTTTAATTGCTGAGTCAATTTTATATGACTACTCACAGTTTCTATTTCTTGAATGCTAAGTTAAATTTGCCTCAGAATTTCTCTATTTCACCTAAGTTTAAATTTTTGACAAAAAGTGGCTCAGAGCATCCTCTCTTCATCTTTTTAATATTTGTAGAATCAGTAGTGGTATCCCCTTTTTCATTCCGAATATTGGTTAATGTGCCTTCTCTCTTCTTTTCTACATCATTCTTGCCAGGGTCTTATGTTGATTGATAATATTATTCTATGGTTTTCTGGCTTCCTTTGTTACTGTAGAGAATTTAGTTCTCAGTCTCTTTTTCTTTTGAAAGTAGTTTTTTTTCTCATTGTGTTTTTAAATTTTCTTTTGACATCTGCAATAATGCCAATAATAAAGAAATTTAAATTTAAAAAATAGATTTTGTCTATGGTTGTCTATAGTTTCATTACAATGTCTAGGTGTAGTTTTATTATAACTTATTCTGTTGAGGGTTCATTGAGATTCTTGAAATTGTATATTTATATCTTTATTGCTTTTGAAAAATTTAAAGCTATTATTTCTTCAAATTTTACCTCGGTCCCATTCTCTCACTCTGCCCTTTGTAGGCTAAACTTCTCACTGATACCCATATACCTTTTGCCCTCTCTTTTGCTGTTCCCTTCCTTTTGTCTCTTAGTGCTACATTCTGGATATCTTTTTTATTTGTCTTCCATTTATAGATTATTAATTTAGCTGCATTTAATTTGCCCTTAAGTTAAGGTGACCAGACGTCCCGCGTTTGGCGGGACAGTCCCGATTTTTAACAATTTGTCCCGTGTCCCGCGTCCCGCGGCGTTTTAAAAAAGTCCCGATTTTTGGAAAGAATGCACAACAAGCTAGGGAACGACGGGAGAATGGGAAGGGAATATACGGTTTTCGGCAGCCATGTGGCTATTTAGCCAGGATATGAGTTTTATATTATTTTTGTTAATTTTATAATGTTAAACTTTAATAATAACAAATAATTGTTGAGAACTGATTATCGAGAACTGCTTATCAAAGTTCGCATTGTTGATCAGTTGTTAGAATTCGACCACCATTGTTTGGACTTAATGAGCAATGGCATTTTTGGGGATTGGCAATGATGAAAACATTTTGTAACTGTCTCTCAGACGATACACATCGTACTGCGTGCTAGTAAGCTAGTTAAACAAGTGATGTCATTACAAATCAGCTATTCAGATAATTTAGGTAAGTAATTTATTTATTTATTTCATGAATACATAAATTTTCTTGAATTTAGCAGACAGTACTCGTATTATTTATATTTTATAGTGGCGGCAAAAAGTCTAGCGCCAGCCTTGAAAGTGACACTTATGACTTACGTTACAGCAAATTCATGACCTTTTAAACAACGACAGCAATCTACTAAAAAAATTCACTCAAATGAGAAATATGCCAAAGAATAAAATAATACTATACATAATTTTTTATTTATTATATTTGTAAATTGTACTTATGTTGAAATTAAAAAAAATATTACAATACTATTTTTGCGTTCTATGAAAATTTTTGTTGCTCCATATAGACCAAATTTTTAATCAAGAACCTCCCCCTCACCACCACTCCCCGCCTCCACCACCACCCCACCCCACCCCGGTCAATGGTGTCCCGCTTTACCAATGTTAAAATCTGGTCACCTTACCTTAAATCCATCTTAATTTTTTAATGTGTTACATTTTAGAGTTTCTACTTCACTTCTTGTATTTTTAAGCTTGGACTTTATTTAATAAAAGTAACAGCCATGGTTATTTTATGAACCATATTTGCTAATTTTGATAACTCAAGTTTTGGGTTTTCTTTCTATTGTTTGTTTTCATTCTATTACTCACCCATTGCATCCTCTTCTTTTATAAGCCTGGTTATTTTTCATTGCACGTTGGATAGTGTGTTTTACAAATTATTTGGAGGAAATTTGAGGCCTGCCATGGTGATGTCTCCCTTATGAGAAGTTATTAACTTACTTCTATAGTAGCAGGAATATTATTCCAGAAATACCTTAATATAGTGTCAAAGTTTGAGTTTGCTTGTATGGTCCTGGGAGAAGAACCCATGGGGCAGGTGGTAGCAAGTATGCCTGTGGCACAGCATGACAGTTTTCCACCCAGTACGTGTTCTGAACCCATTTTAGTAGATGGAGGTCCAGGGTTCAGAATCTCACAATCAACACAGCCAGAATTTTCACTGGAAATAGTGGTGCTTAAAGTAAAAAAGCCAGCTGACAGCAGCAGCAGGAGCAGTGGGGATAGCAATAATGGCAGAAAGTGGGTAAGATGATAGTTAAGACCTCAGGGAGAATGAGGAATAATGTAAAAACCAGAGAAAGAAATGGGCCAGAGGCTTGATGGAAGGCACTTTAGAGAACAGTCAGATGAGAGAGTGTGAGGACGACAGAAGCAGGTTGGCAGCATTTTTTTATTCTCAGAGAAACAGAAATAATGATAGCAGTGAAAACAGGAGCTGGCAGAGGGATGGATTGGCAACTGGGAGAGACAGAAGAAGGCTTGGCAGGAACTTGACATTTTACCTACCTGGGGAAAGGAAAGTTTTGTGTGCGCCTCCCTTCCCCTTCTCCTCCCCCCCTCCTCCCCCTCCCCCTCCTTCCCCTCCCCCTCCCCCTCCCCTCCCCCTCCCCCTCCCCCTCCTCCTCCTCCTCCTCCTCCTCCTCCTCCTCCTCCTCCTCCTCCTCCTCCTCTCTCCCCCCCACTCTCTCTCTCTCTTGCAAGGCTTAAGGAAATAATCAGCCTCTCAGGAGATCCTTTCCCCTGAGAGTCTTTCTCTTGGACTGTCACTCTGCTTCATATGCCCTGTATGGAACAAACCTTAAGTGAAGTCCTCAGAGGATGATGCCTCATTATAAATATAAGTTTTCACTTTCTGCAATTAAATACTATATCCTATGCAAGGTTATGATTTATCATTAAGCTGTTTGAAGAGCATCTGAAAGAATGGAGCCCATGGCCAGGCTTCACCCCTGAGTTGCTCTATGCTTTGAAGCAGCTTCCTTCTCTCTCAGACAAAGGAGCTGGGCTAGAAGTTGACTTCTATGATCATCTCAGGTCTATGATTTTGTTTTGTTTTGTTTGTTTGTTTTTGCTCTACAGGGGGAGATTCAGCAAAAGGCAGCTTGGAGCACTTACCTTGGATTATGGTAGATTTTCCTTCACCACCTCTCCATAGAGACAGGTGGACACACATATCCACCCATATGTTGTGATATATGCCAGTGATGTATGTGCTAGTAATGTCTTAGTGTTTTCAAACCTTTCCATATCATAGCTGACATAGAAAATGACATTTGTACAGCCACAAGGGCTGAGAGCATATTATCTCTGTGTACCTATAACACGTTCCCCACCTACCACTGGGAACTTATCTCACCCATTAGGTTTGCCATTTTGGCTATATATTAGAATCACCAGGGGAGTTTAAGAAACAAAACAGAACAAAAAAACAGTACTCACATCCCACCCAGAGCAAGTGAATCCAAATATAGATGGGGGTGGGTCCCTGACATCAGACTATTCACAAGGTCTCAGAATATTGTAATTGCAATAGTTGGCACACCATTGCATGATTTTCATAAAATCAGGAACTATGTCTTGTGAACCCAAATATAGTGCTTAATATATAACAGGCATTCAATAAATATGTGTTGAATAAATGAATTAATACATGCCTTAGCACAGCTGTGGACAATTCTAGACCAAGTTAAAAAACTGGTTCAATGTCATTGGTTCCTGACCCTCAGGAGGACCATCTCCACAGTAATTCCTCAGTACTCCCTTCACTTTATCTCCTTTTCTTATCCTAGATTTATGCCATGTCCCCACTCTCAAATAACTACTGCTCAATTCATTGCAAGAGGTTAACATGGAGGCAATAGGTAGAGTGAAAAAAAATCAGGGGCTCTGGAGTCTGAGAGAGCTGGCTTTGAATCATCCCAGTTTCCTCATTTATAAATTGTGTGCAAGCTCCTACCCTTAAATTTTTCATCTATCAGATTATGATAATAACTTCCTCTGAACACTGCTGTGATGATTAGAAGTTAGTAAGAGTTTGGATATAGATAATAACATATGTACATACATATACATAAATACACACACTATTAGTGTTATTTTTATGGTTGCAAGAGTAAAACTCTATTTGGATTACTTTTAAACCTGGTAAGATAGACATAGCTTGGGGAGAAGACTTCGGGTGAACTCAAAGTGATTTCTCAAACTCCCTCACCAGTACACACATTTCTCATGCTTCTTTTCTTCATGGGGTCATCCTAGCATCCTAGACTTCTTTTTCTACGTTCCTTCCAAACAGTGGTTCAATGTTTAGAAATCCTGGCTAAGGAAATGCGCTTCATAGATAGGTCTTGGGAACACAAGGACCAATCACTGGGTCAGCGACTGTCTTCTTCACTTCTTTGTAAGGTCAGACAGGTGGTAAGGGGCATGCAGCACCTGTGGAAAGAGGACAGTTCATCTCCTTCCTATCTCCCTGGTCATCTTGGGAGTTCTACAATCAGAAGCTCAAGGCTAATAGGAACATTCCCCAGGTTGACAATTACTAGATTGTGGCTACAACACTTGATTAATTTCTTTGCAGGGACAATGTGTTGTTGTACCTGCCCTTCATCAACCATTTTCTAGGTAATAAATGAATATTTGAGATGTCATTACTTAGAAGTTGCTGGTCACTACCATGCATGTGTACACTGGCTTCTCGCACCTCAACCTTCTCCTCTGCCATTGACACTGACCAGAAGAAGAATAAAAAATTTCAAAGAAAAAGATACATATTTAAGTACATCTATGCACACATATTCTCATGTACCCCAAAATATCAACTTGAGTCCTTTGTAGGAATATTACTTTGTTGAGAGAGTATGAGCTACTTACAATTTATTGAGAATTCACACCTTCTGGTATATTTTTATTGTACAGAAGAAATTTCTGGATTTATTTCTCTGTGTTCCACTCTTTGGCATATGTGGAGGTGATGTTTTAGGGGAGTTACACAACATCCTAGGCTGGACGGGGCACTTCTCACAGAATATTGTTGGTTTGCCTATGTGATAGATAAATCCAGTAACTGCCAAAATTACAGTTTTCAGAAACTTCTACATAAGGATTTTAAACAGTTTTGTGCCTTGCCACCAAAATGTGTATCCATTTTTCTACACCTCCACACCTGGCAGTGTTTCAGCCCAACATTTGCTTCAGTATTTTGAGTTCATCTTGTTTATTTTCTGCTTTATTTTTCTCCTGATGTACATTTTATGTGCAAAGCCTAAGTTACCATTTCCAAAGTATACTGCTTAGCCCTGCTCCTAAACCATACTCTGCTTAAATTACATTTAAAAGTAAAGTATACTCCAGAGCTTTACATTTCTACTTCCAAGCTAACTTTTGTAGCTAATGTCTAGAATAGCTACATTATATTTTAGATCCATAGTGCAAAATTGCAGAAGTATACTAAAAGGTTATATTTAGTATGAAATATTATTCCTTGAAAAATTATATTTCAGAATATTGATGCCAGTAGTGCAAGAGGACAGGGAGTGAATCCTTCTTGGTGCTTTATTGATGGGTTGCAGTGTGGCTGTATACAGAAAGTCCGGAATTGGAAGTGAGATGGTCTAAATTAGTGGTTCTGTCAAAGTGGGTGTCCTGGTCCAAGAAACTTATTAGAAATGCAATCTTGGGTCCTTCCCCAAACTTACTGAATCAGAAACGCTGGAGGAAGGACCCAGCAATCTATGCTTTAACAAGTTGTTCCCTGCCACTCCCTTCCCCCTGCCCCATGGTTATGACACATGCTAAGTTTGAGCATTAATAGTTTATATTCAAACCTTAGCTCAGCTGCTACCTTCGTTTGTGGTCTTAGAAGGTAACCTCTCTGTGCATTGGTTTCCTACTCTACTTCCTCCATTTTTCTTTCCTGTGCTCTGACCATTTAAAGGAAGGAAGGCAGGACTGCTGATGGAACTGATGTTCATTTGGGCAGTGACATTTCAGTCTCCACTTCTTATAGATGCCTTAGTAGTCACAAGTAATTCTCTTGGCATTCCTTGGATTTGGGGTTCATTATGTGGATTCTTTATTATTTTTTTTAAATATACTTTATTGATTTTTTACAGAGAGGAAGGGAGAGGGATAAAGAGTTAGAAACATCAATGAGAGAGAAACATCGATCAGCTGCCTCCTGCACACTCCCTACTGGGGATGTGCCCGCAATCAAGGTACATGCCCTTGACCGGAATCGAACCTGGGACCTTTCAGTTCACAGGCCGATGCTCTATCCACTGAGCCAAACCGGTTAGAGCATTATGTAGGTTCTTTAAATTGGCCCTTCCCAGTAAACCGGTGAAGTGAGGAGCTGGGACTCAAAATGTAAAACACTTCAGGATCCCTTGTGCTCAGCAATGGGTATCTACTATAATCCAGAACCACAGGAGAAACTTTCACTTGCCATTCCATTATGCTTGTAAATGTGTATAATTATACACTGTATTCTCTCCATTTCACAGAATTATTGTGAGGGTCAAAGGAGAAAATGATTTTGAAGGCACGTTGAAAACTGTAGAGCACTACACAAATGACAGTTTTTGTCGTTATCTAATACTCTTGAGAAATGTTTCTGTCTCTCTTTCTCCATCAGTTGTAATTCTTGTCTCAATAGAGAAAATGAGGCCTCTTTACTGTCTGTAAGTATTTAATTGTTGGCCACATCACTCTCATTTTTATTGTGTGCACGCAATCAGGCCTCTTTGGGTTATGAAGAACAGAAAGTTCATCTCAAAGCCATGTAAGCCAGAAATGGGATCCATGGGGAGCTAGGAGGGAATCCCACAAAAACAAAGGAAGGCCTGCAAGGAACTAGGATCTCAGGGACAGGAATCATTCATGACTTTGCTTTGAGGACTGGCTTGCTTTCCCATTTCAGCCAGGTTGTCACCACATGGCAGAGACCATGGTCACAAGCACGTATAGTTTAGCAGTTCCAGAGGGAGATGGTAGCATCTTCCTCCCACTATCCCTATGCTAATCCCATGAAAGAACTTGGATGGGACCAGAAGGATGGGGCCAGGCCTGGGCCTGTGACCACTCCTGAAGAGAGAGCAGGTGGCAACTCATGGAGTACACAGTGTGTTATCAGAAGAAAGACCATGGGAAACCTTGTTAGAAAGACCAAACACCCAACAAGTAAGACCTCCTCAGCAAACATCTGACTACTCTGATATCAGGCTGGGGGATACTTAAGTATGTATGTATACCTTTGCCAATTCCAGTGGCTCGTGAGAATACAGAAAAGGGTTTACAATACTCACAGATAAGAATAATGTAGGGAAACCAAGATGGCGGCATAGGTAAACACCTGAAATTGCTGCCTCGCACAACCACTTCAAAACTACAACTAAAAGACAAAACGGACACCATCCAGAAAGGCTGGCTGGATGATGGAAGGCTGGCTGAGTGGAAATTCTACAACTAGAAGGAAAGAGAAAAGCACACTGAGAATCAGAGGAGGTACGGAAGTAAAGTGCAGAGGTACAGAGGCACATGTGCACAGAAAGGGCTGGCAACTGAGGACACAGTTGTCTTTTTCAATTGGGAGGGAGACACAAGCTCCCGACTGCTCTGAACTCCAGTTTCTGGTGAGACTCTGGGGACCCAGACTCATACGGGGAGAAACTGGCATCGGGCGGAATTCGAGGGCGGCTTTCTATTAGAGGTGCTTGCAGCGATTACCTAGGGACAATGAGGCTTGGGGCCTCTTAGAGCAGGGCTGACGGTCAGCCATTGCTGTTTGCTCTGCCCTGTTGATTCCCTGAGACCTCGCCCCACCAAAGCTATGCACAGAGGCTTTTGCATATGAATGGCCTGGCCCTTTGCAATCTAAAATTACCTAACAAACTGCAACTGGGTCAGAGAGCCCCAGAACTTGCAAAAGAAGGCTCAAGGCCCCACAGCAGCTTGCATTGCTTCATAGCTGGGCCTCATCTGGGCACCTCCAAACCCCAAAGAAGAGGAATCTGAAGATTTCTCCATAGCTCCTGCTGGGTGGCCTCAGGCAGAGGCAAAACTTGCACCTCCTTGGAGATCCAAGAGCCAGTGTACCCAGTGATCAGAGTGGGACCATCCAGATTACAACTCCTCAGATCCATAAGGGACACACTCAAGGAGCAGACTCAGTGAGGACCAAAGCCCCACTGAAGCAAGTCTTGCCCCATAAGGGTGTCTCCAGCACAGAAGTTCTCCCATCATAGACACAGCTGATCCTCACAGCCAGCTGGCCTGGAGGTCAATTCCTCCCAGTGATACCAACAACAATCAAGGCTTAACTACAACAACACTGTGCACACAGCCCACAAAGGGGTACACCAAGAGTGTCCAACTCAGGTAATTGGGGAGGCTGAGCCACTGGGTCCTATAGGACACCTAGCACACAAAGCCACTCTATCAACACAGGGAAGCAGCCAAAATGTGGAGACAAAGAAACAGATCACAAATGACAGAAATGGAGGAAAGCAAACTACTGGATTTAGAGTTCAAAACCATAGTTATAAGGTTACTCAAGAATCCTCTAGAAACCGCCGATAAATTTAGTGAGACCCTCGAGGATATGAAAAAGGACCAACTAGAAATTAAGCATACACTGACTGAAATAAAGAATAATATACAGAGATCCAACAGCAGAGTAGAGGATCCCAAGAATCAAGTCAAAGATTTGAAATACGAAGAAGCAAAAAACACCCAACTGGAAAAACAAAAAGAGAAAAGAATCCAAAAATATGAAGATAGTGTAAGGAGCCACTGGGACAACTTCAAGCGTACCAACATCAGAATTATGGGGGTGCCAGAAGAAGAGAGAGAGCAAGATACTGAAAACCTATTTGAAAAAATAATGACAGAAAACTCCCCCACCTGGTGAAAGAAATAGACTTACAAGTCCAGGAAGCACACAAAACCCCGAACAAAAGGAATCCAAAGAGGACCACACCAAGACACATCATAATTAAAATGCCAAGAGCAAAAGACAAAGAGAGAATCTTAAAAGCAGCTAGAGAAAAACAGTTAGTTACCTACAAGGGAGTACCCATGCGATTGTCAGCTGATTTCTCAACAGAAACTATGCAGGCCAGAAGGGAGTGGCAAGAAATATTCAAAGTGATGAATAGCAAGAACCTACAACCAAGATTACTCTACCCAGCAAAGCTATCATTCAGAATTGAAGGTCAGATAAAGAGCTTCACAGATAAGAAAAAGCTAAAGGAGTTCATCACCACCAAACCAGTATTATATGAAATGCTGAAGGGTATTCTCTAAGAAGAGGAAGAAAAAAGTAAAGATAAAAATTATGAACAACAAAGTGACAACAAATACATATCTATCAACAAGTGAATCCAAAAATCAAGTGAATAAAAATCTGATGAACAGAATAAACTGGTGAATATAATAGAATCAGGGGCATAGAAAGGGAGTGGACTGACAATTCTCGGGGGGGAAAGGGGTGTGGGAGGTGCAGGAAGAGACTGGACAAAAATCGTATACCTATGGATGAGGACAGTGGGGGGGGGGGAGGGGAGTAAGGGCAGAGAGTGGAACCGGGTGGAGGGGAGCTATGTGGGGAAAAAAGAGGAACAACTGTAATAATATGAACAATAAAGATTTATTTAAAAATATTAAAAATAATAAAATAAAGTAAAATAAAGAATAATGTAAAGATGTCTTTCTAAGTGCAAACCCTAGGAAACTTGTTAGGAATGCAGTCTTGGGTCCTTTATTTGGGTTTTGAAGAACAGGAAGTTCATCTGTAAATAAAGGGTTTATATTTTTTCCTGTTGAATCTGGCACGTAACTAGCTTATTTGTTAATGATCAAAATTTAGGTAAGGAATGAAACTCACAACATAGAGATTGTAAGGAGCTAGGGCAGTGATGGCGAATTTATGACACGCATGTCAGCACTGACACGCGTAGCCATTTCTGATGACACATGGCCGCTGAGGCGGCCGCATGCCAAGGATGAAACATTTGCTGCTCCTGAGGATGAAACATTTGCGACTACAGTCTTGGAGTTAGAGTCTAACTCCAAGACTGTAGTCGCAAATGTTTCATCCTCCCCTATTAGACACTCTGTGCCGTAGGTCTGTAGGTCAAAACAACAGAAGTCCAGCACAGAGCGTCTAGTTCTGGGACTTCCGGTTAAGCCGGGATCTTTGCCCTCACTTCTGCCGGCAGAACAGGGAGCAGTGGAATGCAGCGGGGGACGCATCTCTGGGGGCCCTGCCATTACCAGTAACCAAATAACAGTTAACCACAGCAACCATTATCTACTGTTCTGGGGTGTCATGGATTTCTAATCCGTCATTACTGAGATAAGTGAGGGGGAGGCTAGGAGAGGCAAGGGTTTGTGGCGTGCTATGGGTGCCATTTCCCACCATTAGAAATAGCGGCAGCTATTTTAATTCACATAAGGAACACTATCTTGCTCCATAGTGCAGACTCCATTTCACCACTATTACTGTTGTGCATCCTTATTAACCCCTATTTCTGCTTATTAACCCTGCCCTTTCCTAAAAGACAGTTATATGCACCATTTTGTGGTTAGTTAGGCTAGTTAACCCCTAATTTCCTGCAGGCCTAACAAGCTATCTATAATTCTATCTTCTGTCACTGCCCCCCTGATGGAGAACCCAAAAAATAAAAAAACTAAGGTTAAGTAAAGGAAGTGGTAGTAGCAGTGGCCGACCCTCTCAAGAGACATAGACCAAGATGTATGGCTTTATAGAAAAAAATGGCAGATCATTTTGCGTTCTATGTACTGAAACGGTAGTAAGCAGAATGTGGAATATAAATAGACATTTTGAAACTAATCATTCCCAGCTCTTGGAAAAAAGTGAGGATGAAAGGAAGGAATACATTTCCAGGCAGCTACACCTTTATAAGAACCAATCTAATTCCATCCTTAAATTTATGAAAGGCTCTACAAATTTAACATCTGCAAGTTTGAGCATTGCTCACTCTATAGCTCAGCATGGAAAAGCGCTCAGTGAGGGAGAATTTATTAAAGAAACTCTCCTAAGATGTGCACCAGTTCTATTTCACATAGCAGAATAAAGATGCAATTATTAAGAGAATATCTGAGTTACCACTCAGTAGAAATATCATAAAAGACCGAATAATGAGACTGAACACAAACGTACAACATCAATTAAAGAGAGACATAAGGAAGTGTAAATATTTTTTGATCTCTTGATGAAACTACTGATGTCACATCACATGCTCAGTTGGCCATTATTGGTCGATATTCTGATGGTCTCACAATGAGAGAAGAGTTGATAAAGTTAGTATCAGTGTCAACAAGTAAATCAGGAAGCGAAATATGTAAGGTTGTTATACAAACATTTCGTGACCTAAGCATTGATATCTCTAAAGTTGTGTCAGTGACGACAGATGGGGCACCAAATATGGTGGGGGGAAAAGTTGGATTTGTCAAATTGTTTACAGAAGCTATTGGACATCCGTTTGTGCCTTTTCATTGTATTATCCATCAGGAGGCTTTATGTGCCAAGGCAGGATTTACCGACTTAAACGACTTAATGTCAGTTGTTACAAAAATAGTTAATTTAATAGCTGCTCGCCCCCTTCACAAGTGAGAATTTTCGGCACTTTTACTGGAGGTTGATTCCACCTACAGTGGACTGCTGATGTACAATAATGTAAGATCGCTGAGCCGAGGCAAAGTTCTTGAGCGCTTTGTGGAGTGCTTTGAAGAAATTAAGGTATTTCTTGACGATAAGGATCTGGGAAACTTTCCTCAGCTTAATGATGATAAGTGGGTCAACACCCTGATGTTTTTTACAGATCTCTCTGTTCATATTAATGAACTGAACTTAAAGTTACAAGGTTTTGGCAAAAGTATTGACATTATGTTTGGATACATAAAAGCTTTTGAAAGTAAAGTTAAAATTTTCAAGCGAGATGTAGAAACTAAAACTTGTAAGTATTTCCCTCGAGTAACAAAGTATTTTGAGAAGGCCAGTGCAGCTGTACAAAATGAAATGGAACTCTTGCATATGAAGTACCAGCATGTTTTAGACTCGTTACTTGACCAGTTTAGTGATAGATTTAGTCAATTTAGAAGTCTAGAACAGACCATGAAAATAATTAAGTATCCTGATGTAGTAGTCTACAGTAGTTTGGAATTAAATGGTTTCCAATGGATGCAAATTGATGATTTGGAGATGCAACTTGCAGAATTTCAAGACAGTATCTGGGCTCAGGTGTTTGTCGACTTGAGGTCAAAGCTTGAGAATCTGGAAAGGTGCCGCTTGGAGAATCAAGAGGAGTGCCACTACGAACAGGAAATTTGGAGTGCCTGGAACCGACTACCACATACTTTTAGCACTCTGAAAAATATAGGAATGGCTTTACTCACAATTTTTCCCTCTACATACTTTTGTGAGGCCTTATTCTCAGCGTTAAATAATATCAAAACCAACAAAAGAAACAGATTGACAGATGAAGTTAGTAACGCTTGCTTGGGCCTGAAGTGTACAAAATACCAACCTTCAATTGAAGATTTAGCCAATGAAATTCAGCAACAAAAAAGTCACTAATAGGCAGGTTAGTTAAAGAATTCCCCCTCCCCCTCACTAAGGTTCACGGCACCCAACACAAGCTAAATAATATCAAGACCAACAAAAGTAACCGACTGACAGATGAACAAAGAAGTCACTAAGCAGGTAAGTTAAATATTTAGATTTTGGTTTATTAAATACAATTATATATAACAATTATACATTTATGTTATTTAAACTATAAATATCGCGAAATAATGTTTTTTCCTCAAAGTGACACACTACCCGAGTTATGCTCAGTTTTTTGGCGAAGTTTGACACACCAAGCTCAAAAGGTTGCCCATCACTGAGCTAGGGGATGTGCCTGCCCTCAAGGATCTCACCACCCTGAGAGCTAAGCAGTCAGGCATCTTTGTGATGCATTCCATGCTCCCTCTTGGCAATTGCCACCAAGAAAAGACAAATGGATGGGTTAAGATTTTACATGGGTATTATATAGCTGCAAAGCTTCTCTCTGAAATGAAGACAACAAATAGTCAAATCACATCCTTGCTATTGAAAATACTCATTGTGTTCACTAGGATTTTATCTTTATTCCTGAGATCAAAACCCCTAGCACTTCTCCCAAATTATTGATAATAGGAGATTACATCTTCTTAAAACAACACACATATAGTCCAGCCGTGCATTATAAATTTATGGTTGGGAAATACAGGGTTTGAAAAGTCAAGTACTCCCTAAGAGCCATGGTGGCAACAATTTATGAATTTATATGTTGGTACAAATTAAAGTAATTACTTAGACTGGCTCAGGGAAGCCACACATAATCCCCACTCTTAAAAGAAGTTATAGTTTGCAATTTCATCTTGAAAGCCCTGGTTAGACTGGTACATCTTATCAATAATTTTGAAAACTATATTCCACTGAGAAAGTATAAAAGAAAGCTGCCATTCAGTGTCTTTATGCATTGCATCTTTTCAGAGTAGGCAAACATAAAAAAGTCAGCAGGTGGAGCTCCCATTCCCTCGGCAGGCCTGACAGAAGTCCTCTTGAAAGAACTTTCAATTACAGACTGTCTCTCCGGCAGCCTGTTCTAAGCTCCCTATAGACAGGATCCAAATAATACATGAAAACGCAAGACTGTGGAACATTACAGTGTGCTGTTGTAGGCCAGGCAAGAGAAGAGAGAAAGAAGAGCCAGAAACCTTTTATTAATTTTTTTTTTTTTTTTTGCTACATTTCTTTTCAATTAACAAAGAAGGTGCCATCCTTCCAGACTGAGACCTGTCAGGATGTGCTGATTCATTTGTTCCCTGGTTCACTCTGCAACAGCTCTCGCTCCTGCCTGTGCTCAGTCGCCCTTTCACAATGTGGCAATTCTTTACCACTGGTTCAGCTTTGGATCCCACACGAGCAATGGCATGCCAACAGGATAATGACAACAGTATGGACCGTAAAACACCTGAGACTTGCTTCTAAAAAATTTTTTGTTCTTTTTAAATAAATTAGCAAATTATTTAAATATATCTCTGCTCGGCACTAAGATTATAACTTCTCTAAATTTTTCATAAGAGTGTGCAATGTCCATTTTGCAACCTGTGATTACAATAAAAATTCCCTTTTAATTCACTACATTTGTTATGCACATAATTCCTTCAGTGTGAAACCTACTTAATGTCTGGTTCAGTTTCTGTTTCTAAAGGAGGAGTGAGAAACTGGGTGATCAAATCTGTTTCTTGTAAGGACTTAGTGCGTGGCATCGTGGGAGGACAGATGGCATGTGAAACCTTTGTGGGAAACATGGCCTCTGTTAAATAGGCTGCGAATGTGTAAGGTTGCGCATGTCTCCTCCGAGTGCCCTCCAGTCACTCAGGCATCAGCGGAAGAATGAACAGTAGCCCGTTCACTTTCATAACGAAAACTAATGTGAGCGACCTCAGGAAAGTCATGGAGCAGCAGGTACACAGGGCCTGTGGCCCTGTGGTCAAATGCACAGACCAGAGCTAATGGCTTTCACTCCATGGGAGCACCGGGCTTGGGCAGCTCTGGATGTTTGGAATTTATCAGACCGTGCTGTAGGAAACCACAAACAACTGAAATCTCAGGGGCCGCAAGTGTAAAAGCAGGAAGAACACAACGTTTCCAGTTTGGTGTTAAATTTGTTCTTTGTCTATCCCCCTCATGTCCGGGAGAGAAGGGAGAGGGGACTCTGCTCGTCCCAAGGTGTGCCCCCTTTGAGGTCTTCCAACCCTTTGCGCACTCTGAGTATTTCATGGCTCTTCTCTTGGTGCACACCGAGGAGGAGCTAAATTTTGCTCTGCAGTACACATCCAAGGCAGCATGCTAATGAGAATTATTATTAAGCGATGTAGAGTTGGCACCAGGCTCCTGCAATCTGCTCTGAGGCAGAAGCAGGAAGGGCAGAGGCAGAGTTAGAAAAGCAGCTTTGCCGAATGCTCCTCTGGACCTGATTAGTTTTGGTCACTTTCAACCCCAAGCAAAGCCAAGGGTAAGTGTAAGCTTTCACAGGCTATGCCATACTGTCTTCCACTGTAATGATCTGGCCTCCGCTTAAAACGTCTTCTAGATTTTACTGTTATTGTAAAAGCAACCTTCTCTTCAAGAGATACAAAAGCAAGAGTTTCTGTAAATTAAATAACCAGGGTACCAGAGAGATCAACTTATTGTTCATTTGGGGAATTTCTTTCATTTTAATACCCCTTCCAAACAGGCCCATCTCACTCTCAGAATAGGAATTATATCTCAGAACCTTTCCTGGCCTTATTTTTGGAGTACGCTGTGACATCCTGGTCAGATGGGAGGGGCTGGGCCACCAATCAATATCAAGCAGAGGGCCCTGAAATTAGAGCTGTTATGTATTACACTTCAAGTATTTTGTGAAGATGGAGCATGACACAAATGACTCGGGAATTAATCCACAAGAACAAAATAAAAGGTCACATTTTCAGATTTGTACTGATTTATTATTAAAGACACTTTATCAGACAGGCTTGTTTTTTTTTTCTTATTGTTGTTGTTTTTACTGGAACATGCTGATATGAGGGTGATCTTAATATTAAGAGGCAGCAGTTGTCCCTATTTCTCTTGAGTACTAGACCTATAGGTCCACATGGCCAATGACCATTTTGATGCGCCTTAGGCACTCAAATGCAGTAAGTTCCAAATATGTTCACCATCCACTGTAGATGCACCGAAGGGTCTCCTTTTCCTTTTTCTAGATTCTCTATCAGTTAAGTGACTTGGAAGTCAATCTTGGCTTCTCAGTTTCCCTAAACTTTCAGTAATGACCAAATCCTAATGCATTCTTCCTCCTCCTCGTCCCTACTGCAACTGCCTTTGCTTAGGGGAATTCCTCATTCCTGGTCTAGACCATAGTGACGGACTCTGGTTTTATACAACTAACCACCCTCCCACTGTCATTAGAGTGATCTTTTCAGGCCATAGCCCTGATAGTTTTTTTTCCTTTCTTGAAGCTTGCTACTGGTGCCCTGTTACCCCATGTGTGTGGCATCAAGCATCTTTGTGATTTGATACCAACCTGTCCAATGCATTCCTTGCCATACCCACCCTAGTGTGAACTTCATACTGGAATGATACCAAGGTACTTACATTTCTACAAAGAGGTCAGACTCACAAAATCTGGCTTTTTCTTATATATGTGTCTGCATTCCAGTTCTTTCTCTGTCCCAGCTACTTGTTCCTCTTTTGGTCAGCCTGCCACCCTCATCTCTAAAAAATTCACTCAACCTTTATTTCCTGTATAAAGCCTTTTCAAGTCCTTATGGCCCCTTTGGCCCCAGCTAACACCTTCTCTTTCTCTTGCCTTTGGGCTGCCAACTCAGCACTTCCCCAACTGGGTCTTTGAGGCTGCTCAGGCTTCTTTTCTTGTGCTGTGACGAACTTCAGAGTGTGTTGTATGGAGATAATCAGGAATAGAGCAGAAGTAGGAAGAAGTGGCTAATAGGGAGGAAACTCCAAAAATAAGGGCCTGGAGTTATCAGTAATTTATGGAAGGTGTAGATAGAAAGATGATATTCTGGGCTTCCTAATCATACTTTTAAAGATTTGAGCTTTGTAGAGCAAGTTATAGGTAAATACAATCCAGTCGGCTACATTTCGTGGTAGTGTTTCTCATGGTAATTCCTTCTGAAAATTCTGATTCCTGAGCCACACCCCAGACTGAGTCAGAAATATGAATAACAATAATAATATTAGTTCTTCATAATGGATATATTTCAGAAATCAGCCTTCTGAAAAACTCTCTAGAAAACTCCAATGCACATCCAAGTGTGTCTATCATTTTCAGATAGAATCCACTTACTAGAAAATAAGTCTGGATTATAAAACAAATAATGTAGAGTGTGATTATTTTTAAAAAAGTATTTTAATTGCATTTGAATTATATTCTTTTTATGTGCTTTTGTGTTACCAATCAAAAATTTATAAATTTATAAGTGATCACAATCTGTGAACCAATTCAACAACATTCATTAATTGCATACTATGTTATGTAGTAGGTACTGTGGTAGAGGAATTAACTAATATGAGAGCTCTTTGCAGAATGGTGAGGTCATGGCTGACTTGAAAATATAATTTGGTACAGTGATGGTTTCCTACAACTTCTGTTCTCCTAATAGTTCTTGATAACAAAAGCCTATATTTTGAAAGGCTCCTCAAATTGGCATGGTGTTTATTTACTACTTAATCTTGTTCCAAGACAAGGTAAATTAAAATTTTAAATTATTAGAATGAATCTTAATATTCTTTGCATTGGGCAATACTGGTTTTAAATGCAAATAAGAGCAATTGAACTTGTATGCAGAATCACTGAAATGACAATTTGTATTTTGTAGCTCATATTTGCATATATATTTTGTTCTTACTAGAATAACCACTGCCACCACTATTGTTTTTATTTCATCTTTTTTCTGTGCACATTCTACTAACAGTTTCTACTTCAAGTTATTGAAGAGTAAGGAAAGACTAATTGACATCATTTTTAGCATATTAGCTAACACTGGGATGTGGCATGAGTAAGATAGGATGTGGTACTGGGTAGTTCATGTTTCTTAGAATGCTTTTGCCTTCTTTCTGCATTTGAAGCAAGTTCTAGTTCAAACAGAAAGCCTGGCCTTTTGGGGCTGTCAGAGCCTCTGCTTACTCAGATATAGAGGTAAGAAGCTCACCTTGTACTTGCTTTGAATTTCAGTGAATTCCAATGTATGGTTCCAGAGGAGTTCTGTGCTCCTGGGGCATTCTAAGCGCTAGACTTGAAAGGGGTGGCAGAAAGGTGGCACACATGCTTATTGCCATCTTGAGCATATCTCCTTTGCTCATGCTGCATTGTCACTTTACTTATCAAACACAAGTTCAAAGAAAAATTAGGACTGCATCCATGAACCAGTCATATAGGGCAATGAGGAAGATGTGAAGTCTCTGGAATTTTCTCTGACTCAGTCACTCTTTTACACAGCCTATGGGAAAGCGCTTCCAGATTTAAGCCTCATGAGGAAAATGTTCCTGCTGTATGCTTTCTACCCCAGACTTCTCTTTGTTCTGACCTCTATGCGGCACCCTCTCTAAGTTCTCCAGCGACTCTGTTCCTCCTCTGGGGGAATTCTGGGAGAAATGTGTTCCATTCTTTGCCAGGACTGTGGAATCTCTTTTCTATTCATTCAAGCAAAAGTGTGGGAATGTTAAAAAGGTTAACAAACACTCATCCTATAAGCGAGGATGAAAATGACCGTAGAAACTCCGATTTCAGGTTAGTTCCCTCATCATAGTGAACTGCAAATACTTTCCCTAATAGGTCACCTAAGAAAGGTTAGCACATCGACAAGGCAGACACTCTATTATTTTCTAAGACAACATGTAGTCATATTGAAGAGATGAACTTCTATTTAGTGGCTTTGGGCTTACCCCTGGTAAAGAACAAAATTCATCCTACTCAGTGTTAAGATCTAATTGGTTTTATTAAGCAACTCATAAATCAGGCAGCATCCCATCTAGCAACTAGAAGGGTACTCCCCAGGGGTTGTACAAAATGAACGGTTTTATAGGAAGAAGAGTGGGGCAAGGGAGTTACTAACAAAAGAGGGGATTCTTTTTAGACAAGGATATCTTCTGTTGGGGGGAAGGAAATGGCAAGGGTTGTTTGTTTTGAGTTTGTTTTTTTTGTGTGTTTTCTTTAATCATGAAGAGTGCCTCTTCTTTCTATGGGTGATGGAGAGAGAAAGAAAGAGTAATTGACATCATTTTTAGCATCTTTACTCTTCAAGTGCTTGTGCTTGACCAGAAAATTCCAGACTGGTTAAGATTATATTCCTAGGAAATGTTGAAACAGTGATTAGGTCAGGGGTTAAATTTAGGTTTGATATGTTGGGCTCTAGCACTAGTGACATCATTTCAGGTCTGTGGTTTTCTCTTTAACACCCCCTTTTGAATAATAGACTCTTATTATTTTGTTCAGGAGCGTTAGATACTTCTTAATCCTGTCTTTTTTTAGTAGAAAAATCCTACTGGCTGAAATGGCTCTTTGCAGTGAAAAGGCAAAGCTCATGCTTGGTCCTTCCTTCTCAGACTTCCAAGCCTTTCTTTACATCTGGCCAATAGATCCTGAAAGGCAGACACATTTCCCTTCTGACTGGGCATCTAATAGTCAACTAATTCATGCTGCCATTATTTAATAATAACTAAATGAATCCCATTTACAGAATTTGCATCTTAATAGGAGACTTTTGTAAGTTAAAAAAAAAGGAGAATGAGGAAAAGTAGAAGATGGAAAAGGAGGAGGAGATTTGGTTTTCATACCGAGAATTTTGTATGTATCAGAGTGTATAAAGGCAACAGGTCATTCTGCTAGTTCTTAAGTTTGTGTTATATGGGGAAACACTTAACCTTATGAAAATAGAAACAAAATTAAACAGTGTGGCATAATCCAGGGTAATAGTGAGGGCTTTGCTAAACCCCTTTCATAAACATTGTGTTTCCATGAAATAAAACAGCTTCACAGCTATTTTGGCTCAGTTGAATAAGATAAAAAAGCTTGAATTTAATAAATATCCTAGCACCACACAAACAAAGATGTAGTGGTAGTGCAGTTGGGAAGGTAGAAAATTATAGGATAAACTATAGATTGCTTCCTTCAGATTGTTTTAAATGTTACAGACAAAAGCCATAAGTAGAATTAAAGAAGTCTGGAATGAGATGTTAGGAAAACTCTGATGTGTTTTCAATCTAACCCTTAAATAACACCTCTAATGACTCTTCATCACCCACAGGGAGAAAAAGTCTCTGAAGGCCTCCTGCACACCTCTCCTGCCCTGTCTTTTCCCATTCCCTGCTTCACAGTTTTTTATCCAATAACACAAATTGCTTTTAATATCCCCTTACACTAGGCTGTACTTCATGCCTTTGACCACACGGTGTTTTCTATTTGAATATGTTCCTTTTTTTCGAAACCTCCCTTTGCCAGGCTAATGCCTATTCATCCTTCCATATTCAGCTCAAATACCATCCATCACTTAAAAGAATACATTTGTTTATCTGACTTACAGATCCCTTGTAGGTAATTCCAAAATGCCCCATTTACCTCTCTGTCATTGTAATTAAGCCTTTTAAAAATTCCTTTGTGCTGCATGTCAGCCTGTGTCACTTTACTGTGAACTCCTTGAAAGCCAGGGCCAAGTCTAATATTTTTTAAAAATTCCTAGCACCATGATGGGCAATCAGAAATGTTCGTTAAATGAATAAATGAATGATTCATGGAGTCTGATGACCTGAGGAAAAAATTGTGATTTGCAGATGCAACATGGCTTTCCTATGACCTTGTGACTAGCTTGACACTCATAGCCAGCATTCGCGATTTCTTTTCTCCACAAACTACAGCTTAGAAGTCCCTAATAGTAGGAAAATGGTTACTAATCAGGTTTTAAAAAAAAAGAAATCCAAAGAAAAAATACTTAGACTGAAATCACTAAGGCATGTAGGTCTGTTTTTACAAAGCGTGTCATGCTGAATTTAGATGCTACTCTACCTCTTCAAGGATAAAATCAAACTTGATGCTCAAATTTATACTTGGTAAATTTATTTCTAAGATTAAAGATATAAACAAGCTCATTAAGGAGTGTCAAAACATGTCAAACATCAAATAGCTGTTACATAACAACATTTTGAAGTCTAGGTTATTATATACAGATTGCATTTTAAAAAATCTGATGTTCTAAAAATTAAGGGAAAATTAGCATTTAGGTTTTTCCAAACTTCAAACATTTTGCAAGTGTTCAGAGCCATTTGAGAATTCTAAAACCTGGCTAAAGATAGGATACATAATAATATTGTTAGTTCCACTCAAAATTATTATTGTCATTTCAGCAAAGGGGGAAACCAGATGGTAAAAGGTTTGGATTCTTTTTCTTCATAATTGTTTAAAAGCTGTGTTTCATTAACATGAAAAACTAATTTTCTGAAAATAAAATATTTCCCTGCTTCATCCAATCTTGAATTTTTTTTCATTACTCCTTGTTAATTGATTCCCCTCCTACCAAACAAAAGTACTTCAATTTTCATTCATCTATAGTTTTTACCTGAAGCCATGTGTTTTCAGGAGTAATTCCACTCCCTTGTCAATGATTGGCTCGGAAATAGGAGCTAACACAGGACACTAGCCTGTGAGGTCAAGGGGAATTGGTCGGGACTTTCTGGAAACTGTTTCCTTACATGGGAAGAGGTTATGCATAGGTAAATCTGGGACTGCCATTTCATGAAGGCAGAAAAAGGAGACGGACAGAGCCAAAAGGACGACTTCTGGGACTGAGAGCTGGCACTGCCAGATTAAGCCAACCCTGAAGTCTGCCCTACTTACGGACTGCCAGTTGTGTTAGTCAATACATTAAATCATTATTTAAATCACTTGAGTTTCTATAGCTAGCAGTGGAAATAATTCTAATTAATATACAACAAAATTAGTGATCCCATTTAAATCACTAGAATACCTGGTATAAACCTTAAAGAAAATGGTTTACCTTAAAGTAATTCAGCTTCTCTATATTTTTTTGTTGTTGTTCATGGGCTAATTGGGGTTTAGAGGAGCATCAGTTATTTTGAGACTTAAGATTCTCCATCACTTTATCTCTCACATTTTAATAGATGCTCTCATAAATTCTGAGATTTTTACCTCCTGTCTTTAGGATCATGATTTCACTCGCCAATTGTATGTTAAGCCTACACAGATCAAATTGTGTAGCCCTGATGAGATCCTCAGAGCATTCAATGGATCATCCAAGAGCCTCGTTAAATTCTGTGTATTCTAAGTCCCCTAAAGTTTACCTTGAAATCTTGGGGTTACTCCATTCAAGTGTTTTCTGGGCTCTATTAGTCCTAAAAACATTCAAAGGATCCAATGTTGGTGAGTTAATGAAGTAATGAAGGAATTCACAGAATAAGAAAAAATCCTATATAATAAAAGGCTAATATGCAACTCCACCCAACAGCAGAACTACCAGTCGCTATGATGCACACTGCGGTGGCCAATCACCGATGGGGCCCTGCCCTGATTGCCCCCCACCCCACCCCAGGCTCAGGCATTGAGCGTCTGCCTCTCCCCCTGCCCCCACCCACTGCTTGGTCTCCGAGGGGCTGAGGCCGCTCCAGCGAGCGAGCTATGACAACATCTACAGCACCCTAGACCAGATGCCCGCAAGATCATCCTGGCCAAGTTCACCCACAGCAAGTGCTCCACCCTCATCGTGACTGACCTGGCAGCATGGGGCCTGGACATCCTGCTACTGGACATCTCATCAACTTCAGCTTTCTGGCCAAGGGCAAGCTCTTCCTGCACTGTGTGGGTCCTGTGGCCCGGGCTGGCCGAAGTGGCACAGCCTACTCCTTGGTGGCCCCAGATGAGGTCCCCTACCTGCTGGACCTGCACCTGTTCCTGGGCCATGTTCTCACCCTCACCTGCCCCCATGAGGAGCTCTCAGGTGCAGTAGGCATGGAGGGCGTGCTGGATGACGAGGACTGCGGCCTGCAGAACACCCTGGAAGTGTCGCTGGAGCTGCAGGGCCTTGGCCTTGTGTCCCACAACGCCCCAGCAGCAGTACGTTCGCTTGCAGCTGGCGCCCTCACCAGAGTCAATCAAATGGGCCAAGGAGCTGGCCCTCGCAGGGCTGGGCCTGCATTCCCTCTTCAGCTCAAGCTTCAAGGAGGAGGAGCTGTAGCAGCTGAGGCTGGTGGACAGCATCAAGAAGTACCGCTCGCGGGAGACCATCTTTGAGATCAATGCCTCCAGCCAGGACCTGAGCAGCTAGGTGATGCGGGCCAAGCAGCAGAAGGACTGCAAGGCCATCGCCAGCTTCCAGCAGGGCTGGCAGAAGCGGCAGGAGGGCCTGGCTGGCCCAGCCCCGAGCTGCCCAGCACAGCAGGTGGAGCAGCCTGGGAAAGAGGAGGAGGAAGAGGAGGCAGTGGGAGAGAGTGTGGAGGATGTCTTCACAGAGGTCGTGGGCTGGAAACGGCAGCAGCCAGGACCTGAGCAGGGAGCCAAGAGGTGGAAGGAGGAGGCCCAGCCGCTGGACCAGGATTTCTATGTCCCCTACCAGCCCAAGGACTTCAACAGTGAATGGGGCCTGAGCATTAGTGGGGAAAGGGAAGCCTTTGAGCATCAGGTGGCTGGCACTGTCCTGGACCTGATGGGGGACGAGGCCAAGAACCTGACCAGGGGCTGGCAGCCGCTTAACTGGGACGGGAAGAAGAAGCAGTTTGTGGGACAGGACAGAAAAATAAGAAGATCAAGGCAGAAAGTGGTCGCTACATTAACAACTCCTACAAGCGGGATCTCTACCACAAGTGGAAGCAGAAACAGAAAAACGCCATACACTCAACACCTGAGCCCCAGCTGGCCGCCAGCAGTTGGCCCTGTTGGCGGCACTGTTTTGGCTGGATCTGGTCAGGGCATGTGCAGGAGGCAAGCAATTGATGTGTCTTTCTGACATTCATGTTTCTCTCTCTGTCTCTCGCCTTCCCTTCTACTCTAAAAATCAATGAAAAATGTCCTCAGGTGAGGATTAGCAACAACAACAACAAAAATGCATACATACACATATACAAAAATACATAAATATTGGGGGCCCCCACAGGTGCACGAGTTTCATGCACCAGGCCTCTAGTATAAATATAATGGTATACTTATTGTCAGGTGAAGAAAAGTTATTATTTGGTCCTATTCTTTTTATTAAAAGACTAGAAGCCTGGTTCATGAAACTCATGCACTCAAAGGGAGTCCCTCAGCCCGGCCTGTGCCCTCTCGCAGTCTGGGAGACCTTGGGGGATGTCCGACTGACAGCTTAGGCCTGCTCCCCACGAGCAGCCCTAAGCCGGCAGTAGGACATCCTTAGCACTGCCGTGGAGGCAGGAGATGCTTCCGCCAATGCAGATGCACACGCCAGCCATGAGCCTGGCTTCTAGCTGAGAAGCACTCCCCCTGTGGGAGCACATTGACCACCAGGGGGCAGTGCATGCATTGAGCGTCTGCCCCCTGGTGATCAGTGCATGTCATAGCAACCGGTCGTTCCACTATTTGGTCGATTTGCATATTAGCCTTTTATTATATAGGATATTTTCACCAGGAAGTAGACAAAACGCATCACTTTTGATCAAAGCAATTTTGAAATATTGGAGGAGTCTAGTATTATTACCTTCATGCTGAGATTTTTATGTAACTACAATAATAATTATAATAATAACTAAAATTTATTTATTATATGCTGTTAATCAAGAACTATATTCAACTCTTTTGCTTTCATAATAAGCCATGTGAAATAGGTTCTAGTATTTTATTCAGTTTACAGATGAGAAACTGAGGCTTAGTGAGATTGAATAATTTTCCTCCAGGATCTCCAGGACCCATATTCTTAACATCTATTCTAAATAGTCAATTTTTATTCTAAATAGTCTATTATAAATAGCTGATCTGTATTCTAAATAGTCTATAGAGTAAATAAGGTGACTGATTTTCCAAAAAAACAGTGATGTCTTCAATTGCCTTAATAGTAGTAGTCTGATCAGAAGTTTTACTTTATGCCAAAAAGATTACATCTCAGGCATATTGCCAAATAATCCTATTTCAAAAAGGATAATAGCAAATAAGAATTCAAACAGGGAAGAATGATAAATATAGTAGAAGTCTGGAAAACATCTCATATGGATTAAGCAAGTCATTTAGCCAGGTTGACCATCAAGTTTTTAAAATGTTCTATTATAATAGAGATAGTACACAATATACATTGTGTAAAAATGGAAAATACAAAGAAAAAAAAAAGTCACATCCCACCTTTCAGTAATTGACACTGTTAATACCTTAGTGCATATTTTTGAAATATGTTTTTATATCCCTTAAGTTTCTCCTAATCTAGTAAAGACCCCTTTTTTGTGACTATTGAAGACAAAAGATAAAGTGAACTCCAGAATATCCTACCTTTTTGCATTTGTTTAGTTGCATCCTCCATTAAAGGCTTGATAGATTGAAGTGAAACACCATGGATAGAATATTATGACTAAAGGCCCGGTGCACAGGCCAGGGTCCCTCAGCCCGGCCTGTGCCCTCTCACAGTCCGGGAGCCCTCAGGGGATGTCCGACTGACGGCTTAGGCCTGCTCCCCAGAGCACTGCCACCACCACCACTGCCCTCACCAGCCATGAGCTCAGCTCAGGGCTTCTGGCTGAGCAGTGCTCCCCCTGTGGGAGCGCAGTGAGCACCAGGGGGCAGCTCGTGAGTTGAGCGTCTGCCCCCTGGTGGTTAGTGCGCATCATAGCGACCGGTCATTCCGCCATTTGGTCAATTTGCGTATTAGCCTTTTATTATATGTATTTTGTGCCTGTTGTATCACATTAGAAGACACAGAACTTTTCATTTACCATTAATTTGCTAAAGCTGACCATCACTGGAGTAATGGCTGTCTAAACCCTATGTTGTGCAATTTTGTTTAACCTCTTATGATTGGAAAGTATTCTGTGTGGTATTATTTTGGAACAAATGAATGCTCATATTCCCATTCATCATTTACCTAAGGATTTTAGATTTGATAAACTTTGTCTGAATTGATAAGTTAGCAAGAGTTCATGATGTTTCCCTAATTCTGTCTTTCCTCTAACATTTATTAACTGGAATTTAAAATAGAACTTTCCTTCATCAACTGGTCTGGCCTCAGTTTCCTTCTTATATGATTACTAGAGGCCCGATGCACAAAATTTGTGCAAGAGTAGGCCTTCCTTCCCTGGCTGCCAGCACCGGCTTCCCTCTGGCATCTGGGATCTGGGCTTCCCTCCCTCCAGCCACTGGACATATTATTATAGATGAAGTTGCCTGGATCATGTCTATAAATTGCTAAGTCCAGCAATACAAAGGAATATACAAAATTATTGGACATGTTTACAATGCCTGAAACAAAAAAAGCACATAGTTGTTTACATAGCTAAATAGGGTCCTCTGGAAAAGGAAGTACATCTATTATGCACTGTTCTGAATGTAAGTTTGTAAAGGCCAATGTTACCTCACTTCTGGGCATAACTTTCTTGTAATTGAAGATGCCCATTAACAGGTTTCCCTCACAGAGTAATAAGGGAATATTTGTGTCTGGATATATCCAGAGGCTGGGCCTACCATGGTTGGAAGTCTTGAAGTCCATCCTCTTCAGTTGGAATCTATAATAATAAAAGCATAATATGCAAATTAGACCAGACGTCTTTCCAGATGACCTTCTGGACGAAGCCAGGGCTGTGTGGGAAGCCTGGGTCCTGGGTGCCAGAGGGAAGCTGGCGCTGGCAGCTGGGGGAAGGAAGGCCTACTGTTGCACGAATTTCATGCATCAGGCCTCTAGTCATAGAATAATAAGAAAACATAAAGACCCTCAGCAGAATAGAAAACCTAACTGAAACAATGCCTAATCGTGTACTAACACTCCAGAAACCATATGAATAAATCAACAAAATCCTAGTAAAACTCAGTAATATGACCAAATCTCAAGAGTTACAAACTGAGTGGAAATTCTTCATTCTGGGAGTGGTAAAATAGCACTTGGGGGAAATGGTGAAATGAGGAAGTAAACATATGTATGACTGTCTATGAAGGAACTGAAGATTTGAGGATCACTTATTGAATTGTGGACCTTAGCTTATTCCCTCCAACCAAGAACTGTTTACATCCCCCAATTAAGTGGATTGAATCCTGGAATAGCATATTTAACAAAATATTAGAAGAATTGTAACAAAGACTGCACATCATCACCCTATCTATTACTGCTCTTTTCTTGCTTCCCACTTCCTTCCTTTCTTTCTTTATGCACATCCCTATTCCTTTAGATTGCAAAAAAGTAATCAGTCCTAAAACTAAAAACTAAAGCACTCTCAGATGGAATAGGAAGATAAGCCACATGTTAAGTACAGTATAGCAGAGCAAATAGAATGTCTGTCCTGAAAATCATGCAGTCATACACCACAGCCACAGCCACCAACATCTTTAGTAACAAGACATACCTCTAGATCTGAACACATGTTCTAAGTTCAAATAGTGATAATAATGACAAATTGAACGTGAACAAAGTGACTTTCTCTTGTAAATTATCAAGTAAGCAAAAACTTATGAGCTCAATTGCAAAATTATATGTGATGAAGAATGAAAACAAGTCAGCATACATCTCTAGTATCTCCTGCTATTTTTCATGGGGGTATACCTGAAGTTTGGTGATCATTGTGGCCCAAAATGAAATAAAATCTGCCAGGCTTGCTGCCATAGACATATTGGTTGTTGTATTTTATATTACTTGACCTGGGTAGAAGGCACATTATTTTTAGTAGGAAAATCTGTGTTGTGCCAGAGCATATGCTTCCACGTTGTAGTTCTTACTGTGTTACTGAGCCTCCTTAAATTTTCAGTACAGTAGTAGGTCTCTCATGGTCTACCACACTTGCCAAAGAGAGAAAAGAAGACTCTATAAGGGAACATATCTCAGTGGACCAAGAAAAAGACTAGTTATAATTACTAGCAGTAGGTTAATTGTAACATCCTACCTAATAAAAGAGTAATATGCAAATAGACCCTAACTCCACTACACCCACAAAGCATGCCCACCAGCCACACCCACCAATCAGGAGTGACTATGCAAATAAACCCAACCAAGATGGCTACAGCCACAGAGAGCAGGAGGGAGGCTTGGGTTTCCCCGGTAACAAAGGAAACCAAGCTTTCTGCCTGCCTTTGCCGGCCTAAGCCTCCACTCAAGGCTACAAAGTTTCAATTATAGAAGGTAAACAAATCCAAACAGAAATGGCAGCAGCCACAGAGCTGGAAAGAGCAGGAGGCAAGGGTTGCCCCCGGCAATGGAGGAAGCAAAGCTTCTGCAGCCCTGGCTGGCCTAGGCCTCCGCTCTAGGCTACAAAGTTTCAATTATAGAAGATACACAAACCCCAAAAGAAATGTCTGCCCACCACGGAGCGAGCAGGAGGCTTGGCTCCGCTCCAGGCTACAAAGTTTCAATTGTAGAAGATACATAAATCCCAGCTACCAGGGCCTCTGCTTGGGTCACCAGGGGGCATGGCCGGCCTGCAAACCACCACAGGCCCTTCACCCAGGCCACCCCACACCCCAAGGGAACCCCCACCCTGATCTGGGATACCCTTCAGGGCAAACCAGCTTGCCCCCACCCATGCACCAGGCCTCTATCCTATCTAATAAAAGAGTAATATGCAGATTGACCATCACTTCAACACACAAGATGGTTGCCCCCATGTGGTCAAAGATCCTGCCCCCATGTGGACACAAGATGGCCAGCAGGGGAGGGCAGTTGGGAGGGACCAGGCTGGCAGATGAGGGAAGTTGGGGGTGACCAGGCCTGCAGGGAAGAGCAGTTGGGGGGGACCCAGGCCTGCAGTGGAGAGCAGTTGGGGGGAACCAGGCCTGCAGGGGATGGAAGTTAGGGATGACCAAGCCTAAAGGGGAGGGCAGTTAGGGGCAAACACGCTGGCAAGGGAGCAGTTAGGCATCAATCAGGCTGGCAGGGGAGTGGTTAGGGGGTGATCAGGCTGGCAGGCAGAAGCGGTTAGGGGCAATCAGGAAGGCAGGCAGGCAAGCAGTTGGGAGCCAGCAGTCCTGGATTGTGAGAGGGCAGTCTGACATCCCTCGAGGGGTCCCAGATTGGAGAGGGTGCAGGCTGGCCTGAGGGATCCTCCCCCTGTGCACGAATTTCATACACCGGGCCTCTAATAATATATATCCTTTTACTTTTATATTTTCTACTTATTTTCTCCATATACCAAGCAGAGCTAGACAAGATCAGCCTCCCTGGTTGTCTTCTCTCTCATCCTCTTTCCAGGTAGCAATGTTATTAGGGAGGAAGAGGCCCTCTCATTTCCCTCAGATCTACATTCGGGTTGTAGTTGATTGTCATTTGAATTCCACTTTCCTGTTGATCTTTATTGTTAGAGATGCATCATGAACCCTGAGAGAATGACTAGCAGGGAAGAATTTGAGCACTTAAAATCATATAAATAATGCCATCAAACTAACAACAAATCTTACCCTAATTCCTCTGTGTATTTTTAATTCTCTCTCTTGGTTGAATATTTCTGTTTCTAGTAACAAGCTGTCATTTCAGAGTGCACTTTCTTAGTTTGTGTTACTCCATAATAAATACTTGTATATTTGTATAATATATTGATACCCAACCTTTTTCATCAAAAAGCATGATATCGTGATGTGGAAGTTGGATTAACTTCACAGGTAGAGGGCATAGTACTCTTCAAGAATGCCTTCACTTTACACACCAGCCACAAGTTGGGAGTATTCAAACCACCCTCACTTCTGAGGAGCTGGCTACCAAGGCAAGGCTTCTCACTAATTAGTTTCAATAATTCATTAGAATGATTCACAGGAAAAAGAAGGTCTAGATAAAAAGTGAGGAGTATGAGAGGCAGCAGTCTTTAGAAAGTAAGAGGCTACTGATTTTATTACTTTGGGAAAAAATAAAAAGTGAGTCCCAAAGCCATATTATCAGAAAAGTTATTCGGATCCACTCCAACATTCTAAGTGTACAGAGAATCTAATTTCATTTAAAACAAGCAACAGTGAAGGATCACAATGGAATCCAGTACAATTTTATTATAAGACAAAAGAAAATAAGAATAATAGCTTCTGAAAAGCTGGAACATGAAGTGCAAAAAAGAGAGCTGCAAAGAGAAGGAACTTCAGAAACATGAATTTGCTTCCCTTGAATATTTGACCAAAGGCTAAGCTGTGAAAGCACAAGTTAAGACTATAAAGCTAAGAAATGTTACGAGTTGAGTGAAGATGTCAGAGCTTGCTCAGGCTAGGAGAAGTTGGGGTTCCACCGAACCAGAATAAAGAGACCTCAGCGAACCCCAGGCATTCAATTGACACCCAAAAGGCCAAATCTAATAAGCAGGCCATTTCAGCCTTAGTATAGAACTTCCATATTGAGTTTATAAACAATCTTTTAAATGATCAAGCTTATCCACAAGTAAATTAATTGCCTACATAACAAATTTCAACCCTCTAAACAAAAGAAAACAAAATTGTCCAGCATCCAATAAAAAATTACTAGACATGTATAGAAGCAGGAAAAGATGGCCTACGACCAAGGGGGAAATGAATTAATAATAAAAACACATATATGACAGAGATGATGTATTAGCAAACTGATGTGTTAAGACAGATATCTTCAATGACACAAAACAAAACATAAACATAACAAAAGGAATTAATAGGAAATCTCAATACATAAATGAAAAGTATTTAGAAAAAAACAAATGGAGATTTTAGAACAGAAAAATAGCTGAAATTTTTAAAATTTACTAGATGGGCTCTAATATAGATTAGAAACCAAAGAAGAAAATATCAATGGACTTGATGCAAATTAACAGAAATTATCTAATGTGAATATCAGTTAGAAAGATAATTGATATAAAATGAATAGAGCCTCAGGGACTTGTAACACTGGCATATGGTCTAATGTATAAGAAAATAAAACCCAGATAGAGATCTACACTTGAATAATCAACTGAATCTTAAAAAATGCCAAAGCCACTCAATGGCAAAAAAATAATACTCTTTTCAACTAATAGTGCTAAAACAACTGGATATCTGTATGGAAAAAATTAACTTGATCCATACTTCATCTCTTTTTGATACAAAAAGTCAAAGTGGATAATTAACCTAAATATAAATTCTAAAACTCCTGACAGAAAACAGGAAACAAGCCATTTTAACCTTGGGGTAGGCAATTTTTTTTTTTGACAGGACAGAAAAAGAAACACCAATGATTAAATAAAAACAGGTAAGTTGGACTTCATCAAAATAGAAAGCTTCTGTTCAAAAAAGACACTTTTGTTATTAAAGAAATTACATATAAGTCACACTTCTGACAAAAGACCTATCCAGAATATGTAAGGAATTCTTCTAACTCAAGAATAAAAGAACCCAATTTTTTATAGATAAAGATTTTAAAAACTTTCTTAATAAACAAAAGACAAATAGGCACTCTGATGTAATATATGCTAATGTCCAATAAAGGATGAAAGTTTTCAAAATCATTAAATCATCAAATACCCAGATTAAAATCACAATGAGGTACTACCACATATTTACTAGAATAGCTAAAATGATATATAATGACTGTCTCAAATATTGGTAGGGATGTAATTCCCAGATCTCTCATATTTTGTTAATACAAGTATAAAATAGGACAATCATTTAAAAATTACTCTGGCAGTTTCTTATAAAGTTGCATGCACAGGTACAGTATGAAACAACAATTCCACATTTTATTATTTATCCAAGAGTAATGGAAACATGTTTATACAAAAAGTCATGTCAGAATGTTCATAACATATTTTTTTCATAATTAAATATCTTTCAACAGAAAAAATTGATAAAATATTAGTGGTATATTTACTCAATGGAATATAGTTCAGCAATGAAAAGGAATGAACTACTTTTATATGCAACAACACAGATGAACCTCAAAAAATATGCTAAAATGAAAAAAGTCAGACTCAAATGAATACAAATATTAAGATATCATTTATATGAAATTCTAGGACATAACATTAACTTGTAGTGAAAGAATTCAAAGTATAAATTACATTTGATGCAGGAAGGGTGAAAGTCAACTGGGGAGTTACATGAAGGAACATTTTGGGGTGATAGCAATATTCTGTATCTTGAGTAATGTGTGGGTCACATGTATGTCAAAATTCACCAAAATTTATGCTTAAAATGTATGCATTTCACTCTATGAAAATTATGATGCAGCTAAAAAGGGAAAAATACATAAATAACAGCAAATCTAATCCAGCACATTATAAAAGGAATAATAATGACTAAGTGAGGCTTATTTGGTTTATTTTGCATATGGAAGATTGGTTTACAATTCCAATTTATCAATGGATTTCTACATTAACAGAAAAGATAAAAAGGTATCTGATCATCTAGATCAGAGATTGTCAAACTTCTTAAAGATCCAAGCTATTAATATTTTAACCTTGAAGGACTTACGTATCTCTGTTTCAACTACTCAGCTCGCTCATTGTAGTGCAGAAGAAGTTACAGATAATACTAGAGGCCCGGTGCAAGAAATTCGTGCACAGAGGGGGTTGTCCCTCAGCTCAGCCTGTACCCTCTCCAATATGGGACCCCTCTAGGGATGTCCGAATGCCCACCGGGATCGGGCCTAAACGGGCAGTTGGACATCCCTCTCACAATCCAGGACTGCTGGCTCCCAACTGCTTGCCTGCCTGCCTTCCTGATTGCCCCTAACCGCTTCTGCCTGCCAGCCTGATCACCCCCTAACCACTCCGCTGCCAGCCTGTTTGCCCCCAACTTCTCTCCTCTGCCAGCCTGGTCACCCCTAACTGCCCTCTCCTGCAGGGTTGATCACCTCCAACTGCCCTCCCTTGCAGGCCTGGTCCTTCTCAACTGCCCTCCCTTGCAGGCCGGATGCCTCCCAACTGCCCTCTCCTGCTGGCCATCTTGTGGTGGCCATCTTGTGTCCACATGGGGGCAGGATCTTTGACCACATGGGGGCAGCTATATTGTGTGTTGCAGTGATGATCAATCTGTATATTACTCTTTTATTAGATAGAATAGAGGCCTGGTGCACGGGTGGGGGCCAGCTGGTTTGCCCTGAAGGGTGTCCCGGATCAGGTGGGGGTTCCCTTGGGGCGTGGAGGTCATGGTTCAATTCCCAGTCAGGTTGATGCTCAACCACTGAACTACACCAGCTGGACTAATTTTTCAATCTTATTTGACCACATAATGCTGTGGTCAAATAAGCTTGAGAAACATCCCACTGAATTATATTCCAAGGAGAAAATTTTGGAGAAATCTGAACTAACGACTTTATTCATAAGCAAGGCAGGGCACTTTGCATTTTATGGAATTACCGAAGGTAGCAATCTTCTATAACCCAAGTGATAATTCTAATCTCTCCTCTCAGCCAGGTATGGTTCTTGGGCCCTATGGCAATCTCAATAGTTGGGCTACTCAGCACTTCTGCTTTAAAGGTGGAAAAGCAAAATACTTTCTATCCTAGGACTATTGCAGCTAGTGCTTGCCATGTGACTTGATTTTGACCAGTGACACTAAAGCAAAAGTCAATAGGGAAAGTTTTTGCATTCCTAATAAAAGCCTCCTTTTTGCTATTTTGATGGAATAACCCCCCCCTCCCCCCCCCCCCACACACACTCCCACATGCAACTGGACAAGGCATGACTTGTTCTTGTTCTCTTTGTATGACTATGCTTTCACAGCATTTCTAGTTAGGTGTCAAGAGGGGATGAAAACAAATGTGTATGTCTAACCTGACATGTTTAACTGGAGTCCTAAACATAGTCCATGAATTTCAACATTTTAAGTAAGCATATTAAAACATGCTTGAGAATGAAAAACACCAATTTTAGGGTCATGCTTATCATGTGAGGAGAGGAGAAGGGAACTTGGATTGGTAAGGGGTTTATGGGAGCTTCAAAACCAACTATAGTTACGTTTTGTAATTTGAAATTAAAAGAAAGCAAAATGTTAATTTTGATGTAGCTTGGAGTTAGATACCAGAGTGTTTTTTGCATTAGACTATAATTTTAAATATATTAAAATATTTTAAAATTAAAATGGTTACCCTCAGAATGAATTGTTTAAAATGCATAAACAGGTACTGAGAATAGGGGCCTTGAAATTCCATCTATTTATGTATGGCAAGACATTGAAAAGCAGGAAGAAGATAGGTGGAATATAAAAGAACAATCAAAACCAGGTTATGGTGTAGAAGTTCCATTTACTTAACTAAGGGCTAGAAGGTGATATCAGTCACACAGTAGAATATGCTCAGTACCTCAGTCACTCACTCAATCACTCACACATACGCATTCATGCATGCATGCATATTATGCATGAATATATATATACTAGAGGCTTGGTGCACAAAAATTTGTGCACTCAGGGGGGTCCCTCAGCCTGACCTGCGTCCTCTTGCAGTCCGGGAACCCTCAGGGGATGTCCAACTGATGGGAGGTGACTGGCAGGCCAATTGGGACGGCGCAGGTGGCAAGCAGCCGGCCCTGCCCCTCCTCTGCGGGAGGTGACCCTGGCAGTCCAATCTGGGGATGGTGAGCAGCATGCCCCGCCCCGAATCACCCCACTGCCATCGCTGGTGGCCTCCCTCTGTGGGAAGCGGCCGGGCAGGTGATAAAGGGATGGCGCCGGCCCCCATTTCCCCACCACTGGTCGCCGCCCCCTCCCTACCCCATCGCTGTCCCCTCCCTCTGCCCACTGGCACACTTCTTGGCTAGCCTGGTGCCACCTGCTTGCCAGCCCTGCCCCCCCGCTGACCGGTCGTTCCACCGTTCAGTCGATCTGCATATTACACTTTTATTATATAGGATTACACTTTGATTGGTTGAAGGGCTGACTGGTCGACAGGACACTTAGCATATTAGTCTTTTATTACATAGGATTTGTGATTAGACTAGGTATATATATTTTCTCTCATTAAATTCTGTGTGCTTAATTCTTTTCAAACAAATTATTTTTCTTGTCTAATACTTTATAATTTTTCCAGTTTATTTTAGATATGGATACCTAACCTAGATAAACCCGATATCAATATTCAGGAACTCAGAGAGGTCAGAACAGGTAAGCAGCCTCCTTAAAAAATGTCATCTTATTAAGGTTGATTTCTTTCTGTGTGATATTGTTACAGAAGTGTATGTCAGTGATCTATATTTAAAACCAAAATTTAAATTTATACATTTTTATTATTTTTTAAATTTATACATTTTTTAATGTTTGATTAAATCTGGTATAGATCTGCACATTAACAACAACAAAAGTGAAAATCACTGTTTTATTTGGAAACCTCCTAAAGAAGCTGTTATACTCAGCTATACCTTGAACTATTCTAAAACTAAACTTGATGCTCAGTTTATGTATAGTACTATATCTAGAATAGCTTTTCTTTTTGATAGCACATAATGTGAAGGTCTGATAGCACAACTGGTTCAATAATTATCCATTCAGCCACATAAATACTTGTATAGGAAATTGAATTGCCACAATTATCCAGTTTGGGGATTCATGATGAAATATTGAATAGGTTTTATTTTTTTAACATGTCTAGATAGTAAATAGATTTAGTAGAAGAGGCATAATAGTTGGAATCAGAACTAGTTTCCAGCCCTGACTATGCCATTTTCTAGATGTGTGATTTGGGTCAACTATATAACTTCTTTGAGCCTCAATCTCTTTATCTATAAAGTGGGGACATTTGATTACATCTTATAAAATTGGTTTAAGTAATCTATGTAGAACATAATCAATACCTTAGTTCCTTTCTTGTTTTCATAAAATTCATCTCAAAAATCACTGCCATTGATTAAGATGCTGAAAATCCATGAACAATTAGTATCCAAAGCAGCAAGGAATACTCATCTTTTATTTTAGTTGTTTTAAGCAATTGATTCATGTTTTCAAATTGCTCAGACAAAACCAATGTGTAAGTTATAGCAGGGCTCTCAATCTACTTGCAAGATCTCCAGGCAAATTCAGCTGATTAACTGTTTTACTTATGCCTTTCTACTAATAATGACCTTTCTACTAATAATGACCCTTACAAAAAGAGAATGGAAGCAAATATTAAAAAATGAAGGGTTCAGTATAGGGATGGATGGGAAAAGGGTGTTGATACAAATGTAATTGCAGTAATTTTAAACTTGCCCCAAATCAAAAGACCCTGTGTATATATTTCTGTTTTAACTGCTTTACATGTTCTTAGGGAAGTTGTGTGGTTCTAAATCCATATCCACCCAAAATATTGACCCAAAAACATATTCATTACTACATTAGATGATTAGCGCTTTTAAGAAAGATCCCACTGAATAATGTACTATCTTGTACCACAGAAGGGGAAAGAAAAACAAAAAACATGTTATATACTTATTTGTATGAGTGGAGGAAAGAGAGAAGATACAGCTATGTCATGATCTGCCTTTGATTTTTCTGTTTGATAAAAAGAAATAATTTTCTCTTGACCAAATGAATACAGTGATGACCTATGAGATTTCGTGGCCTTCTTGGAGAATCAAAATCAGTTTTTCTCTAAAGGTTGGGTGGGTGCACTTTCCTTGGGGATTTGACCCTAGTGTCCATGGTGGCCTTTCCATATTTCAAAAACTATGGCCATCATCATTTGTGTGCTACTGCTCCTCAGAGAATCGCCGAGTGTCAGGGAAATCAGCTGCTGGGGGAAACTGTGGAAAGCACAAGGGAAGCTGAGGTTCACTGAGACATTGTAGCTGTATTATATGAGCAAATCAATAGGTGACAACTACACTGGCACCAATCTACAGGAATTTTTTTTTCTTGAAAATGTCCTAAAAATTGAACAATAAAGATTGTGTACTTCCTTTCATTTAGAAACATGTACTACCAGTAAGTCAGACTCTTCCCTGAAAAGTTGACCTCTGCTTCCTAGTCTCAGTGAAAAACACAGCTGGAAATAATGATTTTCAGAATAGAAAACCCAGAATGGTGATTCCCCAGAACCAATCTGCTGTGCTGACTGGACAACAATCACCTTGGGAGCTTGTTAAAAAGACATATTCCTGGTCCTGGCTGGGTAGCTCACAGTTGGTTAGAGCATTGTCTTGATACACCGAAGTTGTAGGTTCAATCCCCAGTCAGGGCACATATAAGAATCAACCAATTAATGCATAAATAAGTGGAATAATAAGTCAATGTTTCTCTTTCTCTCTCCCTTCCTTTCTCTCTCTAAACAAACAAATAAACAACAACAACAAAATATATTCCCAGACTCTGGTCCACAGATTTTGTTTTCATAGGTGTATGAGAGGGCCCAGGAAGATGTTTTTTTTTTTAAAAAAAAAGGCTTTCCATGTAGACTACACAACTTAATGGTGGGTGCATCCATATAATAATATACAAATGCATATGTAAAGAAGAGTGAGGAACTTGTTTATGTATGGATATGGGCCAATCTTCAGGGTCAAGTGAAAAATGCAAGGCTCTATCATTTACTACCAATTTAGCAAAGAAGGATGAACATATTGCTTATATAGACATTAAATTTGTCTAGAAGGTTACACAAAAGTCTGATAATATTGGTTTTGCCTTTGTACAAAACAACTAGGTGGTTGACAGATAGGAGTGGGAGACAGATTTTTCCACAGCATAACCTTCTATACCTTTGAAATTTGGTCTAAGTAAAAATATTTTGTATTCAGAAATGACCAGAAAATATTATTTTTATCATACTCATGACAAAACATGACTTATAAATAACTGTTCATGTAACTCTGATATTCAGCCAGAATTTTAACTACTGGCCAAGAATTATATAATATGCAACATATTAATGTGATAATATGTAAATATTATAGGTAGCATATACTAGTATAACATATCCATGTCTCTAAGAAATTAAGACATGGATATGTTATACTATTCTTCTTATGTGAAGATAGAGCACCACACCAGCAAGTAGGAACAGGGCAGTTGCATTATTATGAATGATACATTTCTGGAAACTTCACTTATCTTTAATCTGTATAGTTCAAGACTAAGTTTCACTAGATCTGACAAAAGACAATGGATCTAATTTGCAACTTCCTAATGAAAATAGCAAAAACACAGTTTACAATTTATTCAGCCAGCTTTGAATTATATAATTCTTGATCGTTTTTATAATTGAAAGTGTTAACGAGAAAAACATTCAAACCCGAAAGGAATTTTTGTGAGTTTATTTGAGCCAAACTGTGGACAATTGCCAGGAAGCAGAATCTCAATGTGTTGAGATAGTGTTCTGGAGAATGGCGGTTTTCTTCTTGTTTTATACATTACAATCCATGGGTGACAGATTAGGGAGGCCAGAGAAAGCAAAGGGGGTGGGGGAACCTCTGGGAATGGATAAAAAGTAAAATGATAGACACATGCTTCCTTTACACAGTTCGGTATAAGATAGTTAGCAGTTAATAATTAACGTGATAATAATAATTGTAAAGGAATTTGTGTTTTCCCCAGGGTGCCAGGTCTGTGCCCTGAGGGGTCTGGAAAAAAGGAAAGTTACAAATTACCCTGAGATTCCACAGGTATGTTATTTTAGATGCAAAAAAACAATAGGCTTAATAAAGATAGAAGTTGATCTTTGTCAGGGAAGATACTGGCCTAGGACATGACTATCCACTAAAAAGGCTTTTTAATTAAAGGATTTAATTTCAGACCATCCTTGTGGTTACTTTAGGTCCCTTGAGTTTGCAAGGCCGCCATGCAGGCCTTTCCTGAGTTAGTCAGGTTAGCAAAAGAAATAGGAATTATTTCAAAATATATGCAGAGAGATTTTTTTTAATGTTTTATACCACACCACTTCAAATTAGTGAAGCTCAAAATCACATTAAATGCAGCCACATTGTTCTTGAACTACATTTGATTAACCTCCTCATAAAAATAATCTTCACAGAAAATACATTTTGATATGGTTCATTTGGTTTTTATTTAGAGTTGATCAAGAAACACCCACTTGAAAAACACTTCTGCATTTTCTGTGAAACTGTTAGACACTGTGACCGCTGGTATCCTTGATGCCACTTATAAAAATCACAATTTCCAAATTAAAATGTTTATTACCAGAAAATATTTTAAAGAACTATATGGTCTTTTTTTTTTTTTTTTTTTTTTTTTTTGGTATGGTCCTCTTAGTAGTTGAGAATTGCCTCCAAGAATCTGGAAGTTGAATTTGATGTTCAATCATAGTATATGGCAAATTTCCTAAAAAATGTGGGATGATTTAGTGTTGAGAGAAGAAAAAGGAAAATCAAGGATCACCAGTTTATATAATTTATGTAGCATAAATTTTAAACAACAAACAAAACAGCCTTGTACTGGATAACAATTTTTACAATTTCTGATTTTAATTAAAATTGGGTCCCTGGGCAAGGTAAAGCAATTGAGTGGATAATAATGAGGTTCCTTTCTTAGAGGATCTTAGGGATAAACAGCCAATGAGAAAAGTCCCGTTTTTGAAGTAGTGATTCTTGAGTGGGTTGGCTCATGACTGCATGCTTTAAATGGCTACACAAGAATAGTGAAGAAAATGTCCTAAGAGCTGAGTGTCAGTCTCAAAAAGAAACTAATGTTTGACTCATTCTAACCATATGGATGACGCCTTGGGAACCAACCAAATTATTTTGACTTTCCCTAGTCTTTCTCTTGGTTAGGATCTTGCACAGACCCATCTAAGACAAATGACTAATCAGTATCTGGCAGAATATTCAGACTGTAAGGGAAATCTGTTTGGACAAGGGTGGACAAATAACGTGGCTTAGAATAAATAACTGCTGAATGTAAAATGGTACAGCCACTTTGGAAAACAATCTCACAGTTCCTCAAAAGGTTAAGTATAGAGTGACTATGTGGCCCATCCATTCCACTCCTAGGTGTAGTTTCCTATTTTTCCATCTCACCTGATATTTCAATTAGTCCCATGGATGAATTAGGGAAGAGAGATAAATTGTTTTCTATTCTTAATTCAAGGCTCATCTGGAATAGACAGTAATTATATTGGACCTTGTTTATTGTCTCTATTTCCTTCTGCTTTATACCTATATCTCTATTTTTGTAGGCATTGTATACACTCAACTTTTTACTAAAATAATGAGTTTATCTGATTAAAAATAACATATCTACTGTTGATTATTAAAAATATAGGAAAAAAATATGAGCCTAGTATCCAGATACTCAATATTTTACTGCTTCATCCTTCTTTGAAGGATGAATTTACATATATTGATATATATTCATTTTATTTTATAAAAGTGGGAGCGTACACTTCATAACTGTCCTAACCTAATTTCCCCAATTCCATGAAATAATCTACTACAATATCATTCTCATTACTAGAAGATGTTATCTTACATGGACATGCCATGTGCTTTTTGAACTGTATATGAGAAACAGAGTCTAAGAAAAAGATTTGTGTTTTGTGCAGTAGTTTTATTGGTGAGTGCCCATGGGATAAAACCTTATATGAGCAAGTAAAGGAAATAGGGGTGGGTGAAACTACAATGAAGTTGCAATAAAGACCCTAAGGAGCTCTGGGAAGGGATGGCCCTTCAGAGTTGTCACTCCTTGAAGCAAAGGGTCTGAGTCTTTGAAACCCCTTATTATCCAGTAATTAAATGGGGACTCTCCCCTTGAATAGGTCTGAACTGGGGCAAGGCAGCTCTTTTCAGAGGAGGGCAATTCACGTATAGAAATTTAGCTGAGAGCCATTGGTTATCAATGCTGCCAGCAACTGATGAAATGAATTCTTAAGTCCTGAAGGGGAAATCTGGGAGAAATAAAATAGTATTTGCTAAAGTCTATCTCTTTTTTTTTAATGTATTTTATTGATACTTTACATTACAGAGAGGAAGGGAGAGGGATAGAGAGCTAGAAACATCGATGAGAGAGAAACTTTGATCAGCTGCCTCATGCACACCCCCTACTGGGGATGTGCCCTCAACCAAGGTACATGCCCTTGACCGGAATCGAACCTGGGACCCTTCAGTCCGCAGGCCAATGCTCTATCCACTGAGCCAAACCGGTCAGGGCTAAAGTCTATCTCTTGTTCCACTTGAATTTACTTAAATATTTATTAAGTTTTCACTGTATCTTTCTTCTATTTATTCTAGGTTCCATTCACTCTTGGCTAACATATTTGCTGATCTAGGTCAGTGGTTGGCAAACCGTGGCTCACGAGCCACATGCGGCTCTTTGGCCCCTTGAGTGTTCTAACGCCACTTCTTCAAAATAGACTCACCCAGGCCGAAAACCGACTTCTGCACATGGGCCACGAAGTTTCAATCGCACTGTACGTGCGTGCCCGCACGTGGTATTTTGTGCAAGAGCCACACTCAAGGGGCCAAAGAGCCGATGTAGCTCGCGAGCCGCGGTTTGCCGACCACTGGTCTAGGTGATCTAGGTGGCTTGCATGGTGGGATGTCCCTTATTGGTCTGAGCCTCTGACTTTCTTAGGCCATTGCTGTTGTATTTATACTATTTTTGTTAAAAATGGGCAAGAGATTCCGCAGGGGATTGCATGGGTACCAAGCATATTCTTCCCTGCCCTCATGGTTAAGTAGTAGTCCTGTTTACCTGATTATCAGCCAAGCACCTATGCTAAGGTAGTGACTCCTTTCTTGTTACTGCTATCTTTGCTTTCTTCTTGTCATGACAACCCTAAAGTGAAAGTAGTAGTAAAGTTTAATGGGACACTTGCTGTGTCTTTTGATGAAACATTTCCCCTCTGAGAAGCAGAACATCTGGACCCACGTTGTCTAGAGTTGTAGAAATGGGAAGCACATCTATACTAATAAAAGCATAATATGCTAATTAGACCAAGTGACCTTCTGGGCGTCATTCCGGACATCCTTCCAGACAAAGCCATGGTGATGAAGGCAGAGGTGGTTAAGGGCGATCAGGCCAGCAGGCAGAGGAGTTGGGGCAATCAAGCAGGCAGGTAGAGGGATTAGGGGCAATCAGGCAGGCAGGCAGAGGAAGTTAGGGGCATCAGGCCAACAGGCAGGGGAACAGTTAGGAGCCAGTGGTCCCTGATTGAGAGAGGGATGTCCGACTGCGGGTTTAGGCCCTATTCCTGTGGGATCAGGCCTAAACCGGCAGTCGGATATCCCCTGAGGGGTCCCTGATTGGAGAGGGTGCAGTCCGGACTAAGGGACCGCCCCCCCCCATTAGTTTTGTGCACCGGGCCTCTAGTATTCTATAAGTTGGTCACTTGGAAGAATGGTAAGCAGGGATACTCCTACGCCTTCTGTTGGGTCCTAGACCCAAACATTCTACCTACGGGAAACTTAGCATCACACAACAGCTATTATTTAGGTGTAATGAGGTCATGGAAAATAAACCCCCTATTCTTATAGAAATGGGGAGCACATCTATACTAATAGAAGCATAATAACAAGCTGGTGCCTCAGTTACACTTACAAAAGACTATTCTATCACTATCAGACTGGCAACTGGGTTGTGTAGTATGTGATCAAAACAGTGGATCTCATGGTCATGTGTTCACTGCCATATGTCCTTTTGATTTGGGTTGTTTTCCTGAGCAGGATGCAAGGGTGATTTCTTTCCTGGGTCCCTATGCAGATGGATTTGAAGAATGAAGCCAGGGACAAAAGGTGGTAGATGAAAAGGGTGGATATTTATTGGAAGCAAATACAAACTCCCACATAGGGATGAGGTCCCAATGGGGTACCCACAAAGTCCCTTTTTCTAAGGTTTATAAATGCTGTAGTTCTTTGTCTCTTCATGCTCCCTTCTAATTGGACCCTTTCTTCACTTTATGATCCTATGCTCTTCTAATTGGTCACTCTTTTTGTATAATATCAGCTTCAAAGCCCAAAACCCATGTGGTTCCCCTCCATTTCCTCTCCCCCATATTTTGTAGCATTTTTCTATCTACTGTGAAAATCTGTATTCCTCTTTCTGCCATTTGTCGGCATTTCTCTATCCTCTGTGCAAGTTTGTTTCATTTTTCCCCATACTCTATAGATTTTTCCTTATCTTCTGTAATGTATGTCTCTCCCCTTATCCTGTGGCACCATTTTTATTCTCTGTAAATCTATGCCTTCTGGTGGCTCCAAGCCCTCACCTATGCATTCCTCGCCCATGGACCCTCTTTATTCTTAAAACTCCCTAAACCGCCTATTTTATTCTAAAATTCCTCTAACTTCATTTTCAAATGGGTGTCTTAGTTCCAATTCAGTGTATCCAAAACTCTGTAAGCCCTTGACTAGTGGTGCTGGCTGAGGTCCTATGGATGGCACAGGCCAACCTGGAATATGTGCTGATTCCACCAAAGTTCAAATACTGTCCTTGTTGAGTGGTCAGTTTGTCACCAAATAGCTGGTTGATATTCTTGAGGATTAAGCCATATCAGGATTTAGCATTTGTCTCTGTGCTGGGAAATAGGATATTTGGCAGTGGCAGTAGCTAGATTAGCCTTGGTAAGTGGGAGCTATGTGTTGCATAGTCTTCATCCTTGCTACTGTGACTTCTCTGTTTATGTAACCATTATGCCAGTACTGAGGTGGCTGGTGACAGAAACTAGCTGATAGTAGCTGGCCATGCCATTCTGTATTTTTGGGTGTTTGGTGCCTCCTTTATGAAGAAGGATGAAGGAGGGAAGAAGGCTGTCTAGAAGACATTAATATGTAATACAAAGATCTTCATAGTTGGGCTCATTCACATACATCCTCCCCAGATGCCCTTGTTGCCAAACTCCTAATTTTCCTTTTTCCAGGTCCCTGAACAATCGGTGAAATTATTTTCCTCTGCTCATGAATGGTATATGTTGTTACTTTGGTCCACTCCTCTTTCCACTATAGTTAGATGATCAGAGGCAGTGCCTGAAGCTCTTCCCACTGTGATGATTTCCCTTCACAGCTTTCTTTCAGAGACACTGTGAGTGAGGTTATAGTGCAACAGCAGTACATTTTTAGCTTGCACTTCATATCAGTATGATCCATCTGTGAACCATCTATTGGGCTGTTTTCTCCTCAGTCTGCTAATCATCAGGGACCCCTCATATGCCCATAAAGGTACCAAGCAGTTTAATTGTGCCCTCCATCCTGCTTATGCTTGATTCTGGATTCACCACTTTCATTTTATGATGGATCACTGCTGAGTCCACCTGACTCTATGACTTGACAATTCCCAGATAAGGACTCGCTGAGAGCCATTAGCTGCAGGAATAAATGCCTCAGCTCATTCCTGGAAAAAGTAACTTAAGTTCTCTGATGCTGAGAATTTCAGGTGTTTCTTTGGGGAGGGGGGGGGCTTGTTTTTTTATTTTTGCCATTTTAAACAACACAACTTTAAAAGTTCTTAGTATAAGCATATAATTTATGAAAATTAAAAAGATATAAATAAAAAATGGAGAACCAAGAAGATGATAAGAAATGAAACGAGAGGCCAGGCTGGCATGGCTCAGTGGTTGAGTGTTGAACTATGAACCAGGAGGTCACGGTTTGATTTCTGGTCAGGGCATATGCCATGGTTGTGGGCTTGATCCCCAGAGTGGGGTGTGCAGGATGTAGCTGATCAATGATTCTCTCTCATCATTGGTGTTTCTATCTCTCCCTCTCTCAAATCAATAAAAATATATTTTAAAAAAAGAAATGAAACAAGGAGACTTGGGTTATAGCCTTAGCTTTACTGTTATCTTTGAATTTTATATTTAACAAACCATTTCACTTCTCAAAGCCTTAATTGCCTTATCTACATTATGACAGTTAGATGAGATCAGTTTTTCCAATCTAGAGTCTACTGAGAAAGTAATAAAATTTCAAGAGCTATTTCCAGTATTTTATAAAGTCTAATGAAAATAATTTGTCTGTCCTTAATAAGGTTTCAGAGGGATCAGGTGAGGGACACTGCACTGACAATTTAGGCAAGTGAGAGCTACATCAGATAAATACTGTAGAATAAAAGAATTTTAGAACATCATCGTATGCTAAGTATTTCCAGGGTCATCCCGTCCAACTCACAAACAGATGTACAAATCCCCTCATTACAATTGTAAACCTTCCTTTGAACTCTTTCCATATCATGAGTAGGCCTGTCCAGTTTCAGAGGGCTCTAATAATTACATTGTCTCGTCACTTTCTCCTGTTAGTAGTGGATCTCTTTCTTTCATCACCTCACATTCTCTTCTCAATGTATTCCAATTGAGCTTCATTACTACCAATTCAATGTGTTCTACTTTGTTGTTATCTTACCTCATTTCTGAGCAGCATTTGACACAATGGATCATTCCCTTCTTCTTGAAATGATTTCCCCTCTTACCTTCCTGGTTAGCATATCCCCTGCCTTTTCTCCTAACTCACTGGTTGATCCTTTTCAGTCTTGCATTCTGGCTTCTCCTCTTCCTCTATCGGATAGAGTCTATCCAATCTCTAAATTGGCTCAGTAACTTGGCCCTATTCTCTTAGGTCAGTGGTCGGCAAACTCATTAGTCAACAGAGCCAAATATCAACAGTACAACGATTGAAATTTCTTTTGAGAGCCAAATTTTTTAAACTTAAACTTCTTCTCACGCCACTTCTTCAAAATAGACTCGCCCAGGCCGTGGTATTTTGTGGAAGAGCCACATACAAGGAGCCAAAGAGCTGCATGTGGCTTGCGAGCCGCAGTTTGCCGACCACGGTCTTAGGTGATATCACTTATTCTCCTGGCTTTAGGTAGTCTAGTCTTTCAAATAATATCTTCCATTTGTCACTTGTCTCTGAAACTAAGATAAAATGTCTAATGTCATACTTAACAACTCTTTTTGGATGATTAATAGGCATCTACAACTTAATTTGTCCCTAAGAGAACTTTTTGTTTTTACACCCGAACCCATTCCTTCCCCAAGCTCTCAAATATCAGAAAACTAGAGGCCCGGTGCACGAAATTTGTGCCTGGGATGGGGGGGTGTCCCTCAGCCCAGCATGTACCCTCTCCAATCTGGGACCCCTCAAGGGATGTCCGACTGCCTGTTTAGGCCCGATCCCGATCCAGGACTGCTGGCTCCCAACTGCTCGCCTGCCTGCCTTCCTGATTGCCCCTAACTGCTTCTGCCTGCCAGCCTGATCACCCCCTAACTACTCCCCTGCCAGCCTGATTGATGTCTAACTGCTCCCCTGTCAGCCTGTTTGCCCCTAACTGCTGTCCCCTGCAGGCCTGGTCACCCCTAACTTCCATCCCCTGCAGGCCTGGTTCCCCCCAACTGCTCTCCACTGCAGGCCTGGGTCCCCCCCAACTGCTCTTCCCTGCAGGCCTGGTCACCCCCAACTTCCCTCATCTGCCAGCCTGGTCCCTCCCAACTGCCCTCCCCTGCTGGCCACCTTGTGGTGGCCACCTTGTGTCCACATGGGGGCAGGATCTTTGACCACATGGGGCAGCCATCTTGTGTGTTGCAGTGATAGTCAATCTGCATATTACTCTTTTATTAGATAGGATAGAGGCCTGTGCACAGGTCGGGGCCGGCTGGTTTGCCCTGAAGGGTATCCCAAATCAGGGTGGGGGTTCCCTTGGGGTGTGGGGTGGCCTGAGCGAGGGGCCTGTGGTGGTTTGCAGGCCGGCCACACCCCCTGCTGACGCAAGTGGATGCCCTGGTATCTGGGGTTTATGTATTCTTCTATAATTGAAACTTTGTAGCCTGGAGTGGAGCCAAGGCTTCTGCTTGCTCCGTGGCAGCAGCCATTTCTGTTGGGGTTTATGTATCTTCTATAATTGAAACTTTGTAGCCTTAAGCGGAGGCCTGGGCTGGCCAGGGTGTGCGGAAAGCTTGGCTTCTTCCATTGCCAGGGGCAATCCTAGCCTCCCTTTCTCTCCAGCTCCGTGGCTGCCGCCATTTCTGTTCAGATTTGTTTACCTTCTATAATTGAAACTTTGTAGCCTTGAGTGGAGGCCTAGGCTGGCAAGGGCAGGTGGAAAGCTTGGCTCCTTCCATTGCCTGGGAAACCCAAGCCTCCCTCCTGCTGTCTGTGGCTATAGCCATCTTGGTTGGGGTTAATTTGCATACTCACTCTGATTGGCTTGTGGGTGTGGCTTGTGGGTGTGTCGAAGTGATGGTTAATTTGCATATTACTCTTTTTTTTTTCTTTTTTTTATTGATTTTTTACAGAGAGGAAGGGAGAGGGATAGAGTCAGAAACATCGGTGGGAGAAAAACATTGATCAGCTGCCTCCTGCACACCTCCCACTGGGGATGTGCCCGCAACCAAAGTACATGCCCTTGACCAGAATTGAACCCGGGACCCCTCAGTCCGCAGGCCGATGCTCTATCCACTGAGCCAAACCGGTCAGGGCTTCATATTACTCTTTTATTAGGTAGGATAGCACAATTTCTGCTAGATTTCTCAGTCAAAAACTTAGAATGCATTTATAATTTAGCCTTTTTTTCTCTCTAATACACTCCCAAGTTCTGTCACTTCTAACTCCAAAAGTGACCCAAAACTGACTGATTTATGTCCATTACCACAATCTTTCTCTAAGACTTCCCCATTTTTTGCCAGGACTATTGCTATAACCTTCAATTGGTCTCCTCGATTGCACTCTTGGTTCTTTAATCTATTCTCCATGTAACAGTAAGAGCAAATGACTCACTGATTGTTTTTTTTTTTAGATTTGTATTTATTTATTTTTAGAGAAAGGGTTGAAGAGAGAGAGAGAGAGAGAGAGAGAGAGAGAGAGAGAGAGAGAGAAACATGGATTTGTTTTTCCACTTATTTATGCATTCATTGGTTGATTCTTGTATATGCCCTGATGGGGGATTGAACCCACAACCTTGGTGTATCAGGATGATGCTCCAACCAACTGAGCTAACCAGCCAGGATCAAGAGTGATTTATTTAATAAGCAGATTATCATATCAGTAAGGATTTACATGATTACAAGATGGGGAAGTTGCCTCAGTTACCATTTTCTCAATTAGATAGGGAGTGGTTGGCTCTGACCTTTCAGAGCTTCAAGGTTGACCAGACTTCTTTTATTAGTGAGATGATGGTTGGTTTCTGGCAATTGATGTTTGTTTTATGTCCAAGATAAAATGCATTTGGTAAATATTCTATGATGCTTGAAAAATGTTTACTCTGCTCTTATTGGGTGGTGTGACAAGTTTATGTTGGTTAATTGTTCAGATATTCTATTTCCTTGCTGATTTTTTTCTCTTTTATTATTATTTTTTAATTTAATAAATCTTTATTGTTCAGATTATTACAATTGTTCCTCTTTTTTCCCCCATAGCTGCCCTCCACCTGGTTCCCACCCCACCCTCTGCCCTTACCGCCCCCCCCCACTGTCCTCATCCATAGGTGTACGATTTTTTCCAGTCTCTTCCCACACCCCCACACCCATTTCCCCCTGAGAATTCTCAGTCCACTCCCTTTCTATGCCCCTGATTCTGTTATATTCACCAGTTTATTCTGTTCATCAGATTTTTTTATTCACTTGATTTTTAGATTCACTTGTTGATAGACATGTATTTGTTGTTCATAATTTTTATCTTTACCTTTTTCTTCTTCTTCCTCTTTTTAAAGAATACCTTTCAGCATTTAATATAATACTGGTTTGGTGGTGATGAACTCCTTTAGCTTTTTCTTATCTGTGAAGCTCTTTATCTGACCTTCAATTCTGAATGATAGCTTTGCTGGGTAGAGTAATCTTGGTTGTAGGTTCTTGCTATTCATCACTTTGAATATTTCTTGCCACTCCCGTCTCGCCTGCAGAGTTTCTATTGAGAATCAGCTGACAGTCATATGGATGCTCCCTTGTAGATAACTAACTGTTTTTCTCTTGCTGCTTTTAATATTCTCTCTTTGTCTTTTGCACTTGGCATTTTAATTATGATGGGTATTGGTGTGGTCCTCTTTGGATTCCTTTTGTTCGGGGTTCTGTGCGCTTCCTGGACTTGTAAGTCTATTTCTTTCACCAGGTGAGGGAAGTTTTCTGTCATTATTTCTTCAAATAGGTTTTCAGTATCTTGCTCTCTCTCTTCTTTTGACACCCCCATAATTCTGATGTTGGTACGCTTGAAGATGTCCCAGCGGCTCCTTACACTGTCTTCATATTTTTGGATTCTGTTTTCTTTTTGCTTTTCCAGTTGAGTGTTTTTTGCTTCTTTGTATTTCAAATCTTTGACTTGATTCTTGCGATCCTCTAGTATGCTGTTAGATCTCTGTATAATATTTTCATTTCAGTCAGTGTATGCTTAATTTCTAGTTGGCCCTTTTTCATATCCTCGAGGGTCTCACTAAATTTATCGGCCTTTTCTAGAAAATTCTTGAAAAACCTTATAACCGTGTTTTTGAACTCTATATGCAGTCGTTTGCTTTCCTCCATTTCTTTCATTTGTGATCTGTTTCTTTGTCTCCGCATTTTTGCTGCTTCCCTGAGTTGATAGAGTGGCTTTGTGTGTTAGGTGTTTTATAGGGCCGAGTGGCTCAGCCTCCCCAGTTACCTGAGGTGGACACTCTTGGTGAACCCCTTTGTGGGCTGTGTGCACAGTCTTGTTGTAGTTAAGCCTTGATTGTTGTTGGTATCACTGGGAGGAATTGACCTCCAGGCCAATTGTATGTGAGGATCAGCTGTGTCTATGCTGGGAGAACTTCTGTGCTGGAGACACCCTTATGAGATAAGACTTGCAAAAGCCTCTGTGCTCAGGTTGGATGGGGCGGAGTCTCAGGACAGAGCAGACAGCATTGGTTTCCCATCATCCCTGCTCTAATAGGTCCCTGTGTCTCAGTGTCCTGTGGTAATCGCTGCAAGCACCTCTGAGAGAAAGCCGCCCTCGAGTTCCGCCCGCTGCCAGACAGTCCAGTTTCTCTCTGAATGAGTCTAGGTCCCCAGAGTCTTGCCCAGAACTGGAGATCAGTGTAGTCGGGAGCTTTTGTCTCCCTACCGCTTGAGAAAGCCAGCCATATACTCAGTTGCCAGCCCTCTCTGTGCACGCGCCAGTTTTTTTTTCATATAAATTTTAAACTTATTTTGACCAATTGGGAAAAAATTTTGTTGAGATTCTTTTTGGAACTGCAATAAACTTATATATTAATATAGGAATAACTGTCTCTCCAATTTCAGATCTTGTTTTATGTCTTTCAATAAAATATCATTTTCTTCATTTAGATCCAATTTCTGTCTTCTTAAATTCATTTTAGGTAATTTATCTTCTTTATTGTACTTATAAATGTACTTATCAATTTCTAATTGCATATTAGTAGGAAAAAACTTATTAACTTTGTATCTGGCCCACCACATTACCTAATTGTCCTGTTAATGGAAAGAGATATTTAGCAGAATATCTTGTATATGACCATACCAATGGAAAATACAGTATCTTTTCATTCTCTATTTTTATACTTTAACTTTCTAGCCTTGTTAGTCTCCAAAAATGTGTTGAAGAATAGTGATAATAGCAGAAATCCCAGTCTCATTACTGATTTTAATAAAACAATGGCTGTTGTATATAAAGTAGTTGTTGGGCTTAGATATAGATTTTTTTAAAAATTGTTTAGGTAGTGCTTTGGGCTGAATTACATTATCCCAAAATTCATGTGTTGAAGCCCTAACTCCCCAAGTGACTATATTGTAGATAGGGCCTTTAAGGACCTAGTTAAGTTTAAATGAAATCATAAGGGTGGAATCCTGTCTGACAGAACTGGTGCCCTTATAAGAGGTCATAAGGTTCTTCCTTATAAGAAAAGGAAGAGACACCAAAACTTGCTCTTTCTCTGCCATGTGAGGGCACAGTGAGAGGTTAGTCACCTGCAAGCCAGGAAGAGAGATCTCACCAGAACCCAACTACCTGGTACCATGATCTAAAATTTCCATCCTCAGCATGTTGAGAAAATGAATTCCTGTTGTTTAAGCAACTCAATCGATGGTATTTTGTTTTGTCAGCCCAAGCTAATGTCAACTGAAAATGTATTGTTATGAATGCAACCATATAAAGCCATAAAATATGCTAAACATAGTGATGGCATTGTCCTCTACTCAGCAGTTCTCAACTGGTCATTTTGTCCTTCAGGAGACATTTAGCAATGTCTAGAGATATGTTTGATTGCCACCACTAGGGGAGAGGAGTACATGCTACCAGCATCAAATAGATACAGGCTAGGGATGCTAACAAGTACCCTATAATGCATGGACAGCTTCTGCAACAAGGACTTACCTGGTCCAAAATGTCAACAGTGCTAAGGTTGAGAATGCCTAGCCAAGCCCCTGAAAACCCCTATTGCGTTCATTTATTTCTCTTTTAGTTACAGTTTTTCTTAGGGATACCTGGTGAATTGTATCAAAACCTTCTATGGCAATCATTGGTAGAATCGTATGATTTTTCTCCATAATACTAGTATTTAGTGTGTTGGGTTATCTTAATGGACACCTTCGGTTCAAAAGTAAAAAGTACAAAGTGGGGGTTTTTGTTACTTTCATCAGATATTTTAAGGCTACTCTAAGTTTATTAGTAGATTCTCATGTTTTTCTATCGTTTAGAACTGGTGGATTAAAAACAATTTTATGTTCATTGGTGGCTAGGAATTCATTTCTAACTCCCTGTGTCTGGGACCTCTTTTAAGTTATCTAAAACCTTTGGGATTTTTTCTATAGTTATCTTCTTGAGCTAGTTTTGGTTATTTCTGTGTTTGTTTGTTTTTTAATGATTTATTGATTGATCTTGCTTCTTCTGGTTTATATTCTATTACACAGGGTAATCTTTTCGAAGCTGAAGTTAAATCATGTCACTGCTCTGTTTAAACACTTTCCCACCAGGCCAGCATGCCTGGGTTGCGGAATCCCCAGTATGGAGCATGCGGGAGGCAGCAGATCAATGATTCTCTCTCATCATTGATGTTTCTATATCTCTCTCCATCTCCTGTCCTCTCTGAAATCAATAAAAATATATATTTTTTAAAAAAACCTTTCTCGTGCTTACAAGGCTGCTAATGTTCTCTCTTATCAATCACATCTCTTTCTTGTGGTACTCTTTCCTTTACCATTTCATTCAGACACACTGACAAACTGCCCATTCCTCAACTATAGGAATAACTTTTCTCAAATTCCTTTTTACAGGCTTCCCCCTTTCTTTGGAAAATCCTCCATCCCCTCCACGTATTACATTGGTTTCTTTTTTCCTTGCTTCAGAATTTGGTTTTTAATTTTGCCACCTCAGAGGCAATCCTTGACCACCCTACCCAAATAGATTTTTCACCACCCCAGTGCTTACCAGTACCCAAAATAAGTAGAGATTTTCTCTCTTCTGGTTGTTACAAAGGCTGAGTGTAATAGTCAACAGCCACTCAAATATATTTTCCTCTAGAGGGAAAACTCAGAAATATATTAGATTGGTCACTAAAAGAATTACCTACCTCTCCCCACATTACTTTGGAAAAAGGTCATGGTTTCAGAGCTCAAAGGTTGTAACAGAATTCCAAATTAATTTCCTAAAGATAATTTTTGCCACTTGGAACTTCTCCCATCCAAGTACTAACCAGGCCCGACCCTGCTTAGCTTCCGAGATCAGACGTGATCGGGCGCATTCAGGGTGGTATGGCCGTAGACAAATTGGAACTTCTCAATTCTTTTTGAACCTCTGAAGACAAACATTTATATGCAATTGCATACAAATGCCAGGCATATTTTAAAATTGTAGCCATATAGGAATTAATATATATGCAAGAACACTAATGTTAAAAAAGGGGAAAGCAAATTATATTTTTGATCAGGTATCAACTACTTTTTGAAAAAATTTAGTTTATCCAAATGGCTTGTTGAGAAATATTATTTGGCAAGATATTTCTCAATCTGGCTTAATTTGCCTGTTGCAATTTTACTAAGCCCAGTATTTTAACAAATTTGAACATATTCCCAATGATCTTTAATGATAGATGTATCTTGTAAAAATAAAACCAATAAAGTAAAAATGGGCCACTAAAGGAATGCTAAAAATTGGATGAAGAAAATTCACAGTATGAACAATAAAGAAATAAACCCATGTGTTGTGACTGACTAGGTGTGACAATTCCTTTGAAAAATATTTCATGTACCAATTTTAAAATGAAAGTATTATCAAATGCAGAGAATGTATCTGTCTCTCTTCACCATTTAACTTTTTAATAATAGAATCTACTGTGGGTATCAGATTTTCAAAGATATATTTCAAGACCTCCAAAAATACGTGAATACAAGATAGGCCAGTTCATTAGTCATATTTATGGACATGCACTATTAATGTGGTTAGCATTTGCTAAGCATCGGTACCAACTAAATATTAACGTTTTAACGTTTTTCTGGGTGTGAGCGGTCAATTTTTAAATTTAGGTTATTTTTATTGCCATGAAGATCAGGCAGTATTCCTGCTTTTAAAATGATGAAATTGGCTTCTCAGTGAACTTCAAAAGAGGAAGAGCCATTCTGCAGCAGATGCTTTCCTGCTAACTCAAAATCATTCATGGGAATTGTCAGTTTGTTCTTCCAAAAATATCAAGTAAGATGAGAAGAAAGCTAATGTTTTTGCTATCAAGGCATAGACATTTGGTCAGAGCAATAAATAGCCTCAAATGCCAAAAAAATAATAAAGAAAATGTGGAATGAGTAACTTCCAAAGTTATGGAAATAATTTGACTGTGTCTTGCTACATGATAAAAATTGACACCATTCCTAACTACGCACAGATGGAAGTACTACGCTAACAATGTGTTGGAGCGGAGTCTTATTACAGCTCTTATTATAATCATGGTGCAGCCAGGAATTTTGTCTGTTTCAAAACAATTATTTACGTATATAAAATGTGTATACATGTGTGATTAATTTTCTAATGGTGGTGATTAGTTTTCTTTAAGCCAATACAAATTCTTTTACAGCAAATGTTACACATTTAAAAGATGGCTGAATAGGGCCTTGGGTAGAATCCATGAATATAACCATTTCTAATCTGTTTCTGTTAACTGGCCTATAGGTAAAGGGATAAAACCACTTTAAACTCAATTAACATTATATATCAAATAGTCATTCACAATCTGGCTCTGCCACACAAATTAACCCTTATTTTCTTTGGCTAAAAGTGGGAATTAGTAAAGTTACAAAAGATATGGATAGAAACCCCACAGAATACAGACTTAATTTTTCTTTTTATGCAGTTTAATTTCAAAAATGTTACGATAAGCTGATTTAGATAGAATTGGAGAAGCCAGGGGAAAAATAATATTTTTGTAGCCTAATGCAGTGTGGTAAAAAGGTATGGACTCTGTCAGCATAGCTGGGTTCAAATCCCCATTCCTTAATTATGAGCTGTGTAACACCGAGAAAGTTTCTTAATTAATCTAAGTTTCCTACTTTGTAAATTTTAAATAATAAAACCTAATAAGGGTACGATGAGAATTAGAGGAAATAATGAATACAGAATGCTAGTACAGTGTGGGATACATAGTAGATATTCAGTATAATCTGCAGTTTGGGATATTTAAAAGCCCATCTGGTAATTATAATGTGCAGCAAGTTTAGGAACCACTGCCTTACAAGAAGGAAGAGCTAAGTACAGTTGACCCTTGAACTGTAGAGGGTAGAGGGGCACTGACCACCAGCACAGTAAAAAATCTGCATATAACCCTTTTTCCAAACACTTGAAGAGCATGCTTTCACCCTGCTTCTGAGCTTTAAACACAACTATTAGTTAAGGCTGCTATTACCATCCTGCCATAAATGCCCTCTGCACAAGTCAGCTCTAGGAGACAGGGCTGAGACTGACTGAAATTCTCTCTCAAGATACAGAGAAGTATGTGTGACCCTTGGAAACACATCAGATAGGAGATTGGCTGTAGTATTTGCCCTTGGGGATGGACTGTGTCCTACTAGTTTTTGTAGTACTCTGTGGATCAGGGGTAGGCAAACTTTTTCTGTAAAGGGCCAGATGGTAAATAGCTTAGGCTCCATGGGCCACTTTCAGGCTCAGTCACACATTCTTTTGTTTTGTTTTGCTTGTTTACAATTCCTTAAAAATGTAAATAACCTTCCTTAGCTTGCAGGCTATATGAAAACAAGCCATAGGGCACATTTGGCCCAACAGCTATAGTTTGTCCACCCCTGGTGTTATAACTAAGTTACATTGTGCATACCTTGCCTTGCAGTAGATTGTTTACTAAACTTTAGAGCCATTCAGGGAGGGAATAATTCTTTGTATCCACCAATTCTAGCAGAGTGCATTGCCAATAGGTGGGCTCAACAAATATTGATGAGTAAAATAATTCATGATTAAGAAGAGAATGTTCAAGTTTTAAGCAAGGTGGCACTATCATGAATCAGTTCTGGGATCTAACCTTCCTACAGTTTTCTCTAAGCACATTGTGTTAGTAATCCATCAAAAATTAATAGCAGAACTCATCTTTTGTGGCCTGATAGGATAGGGAAATAGGAGAAAGCCCACCTTTCTGAGTGAGAAGTAAAGGGAGCAAGAGCTATTTCCTTCTTCTCTGTGTAAGAGGCCAAAGTGGCTCCATAGAGAATAAGCAAGAGATTATGTTAATGCACCTACATTTTATGGAAAGAACAAAGATGATAAGCATTAAAACCCTGTAATAACACCACAGATTTGAGATATTTTTAATGTCCTAAATTCAGACACAAGCATTGGGCAAAGCTGACTTATATAAGAATAAATACAATATGTTCCCAATGAGCACATTATTATATATACTCCCTTTGTGAAATCTCTATTTTAAAGGGGAAATTTATATAGTTCTTAGGTTTCCAACATAACATTTAGAATTCTAGTAAAGGTTTGAGGGCAGAATTTTATCTCCAAGTCAGTAAAATTATTTCCATTTAATTAATTTCCTTTATTTGGCTTATACTTACAGTGAGTGCCTCATGCCACTCCCTGGCACTATGTAATAGAGACAAATTAACATTACCAGGTCTCTAGGATACCAGTATTTATACTGTCTTGATCAGGGTTTATCATGTGTTGGGAGAGTAGATGGCTCTAAATATGATATGAGGTGTCCCAAAGCCATGTCTAACCTCAAAATATTGCATTATTAGCACCCAAAGGTGATATTAGGACTATAAAAGAAATTATTCCCTTGGATTAAAGCACAAAATCTACCTGAGTATTCTGTTAAAATGGAATGCCTTGGAAGATGTAATGACACTAATTAACCCATTACCATAAAGAATCCAAGAGGGATCCATTTTTTCAGACCACTCACAGCAGAGCAAAGGCCCTCAGAGCACAAGATTTGACAGTAAAAGAGTTATGGTGACCCAGCACTTATAGGGGAAGTAGTCCTGGGTAGGGCTGAAATGAGGACTCTAGTAAGTGAAGGGAGATGTGAATGAGGAAGGATAGAAAAGAAAAATGTACTGAGAGAAACAAGGACATATGAAATATTGATGCTCCTCCCTTATAAAGTTAACCAGACTCAACTCTGGTTCCATAGTGCCATGAAGCTGTAGTTTAGTCTCCCCAGGTAATAATTCGCTAAAGAAGCAAGGAATTTCAGAAATAGAAACAGCTAGTTTCTTAATAGAGCCTTAAAGGCTGTAAGTACCTATAATACATAGTACACTATTCTAGGTGTTATTAGAAATGATGGGAGAAACTAACATGTTCTGAGTATATGCTAGGTACTCATCCATTATTAATTACCTCATTTAATCCTTACATCCATGGTGTGAAAGAGTCAGTGATTCCCTCATATCACAGGTGGAAAATTTAGGATCAAATAACCTGGGTGACTTACATACTCAAAGTGTAAAGTTTAGAGCTGAATAATACTTGGTGTCAAGTACTATGCTGAAGAATATGTGCATCTCTCATTTAAACATCAAAGCAGCTCATGAAGTAAACAGTAATTTTTTATTATTTTTAATTTTTATAATAAGTAATCTGATGCTCAGCCAGGTTAATTAATTTGCTCAAGGTAAGTGAGGAGCTGGGATACACACACACACACACACACACACACACACACACACACACACACACAGTTAAAGGTCTGAGCCTTTAACTGGCAGAGCCTTTAACTGGCCTTTAGGATAAGTCCTTGTCTTCTGTCCTTTGACTAGTGATTCACATCTGTGCAAAATATGATATATAATGTAGTCCATAGCCTCTCTAATAAAATGGTAATATGCAAATTAACTATCACTCTTCTACATAAGCCACGCCCGCCAGCCAATCAGGGCGAGTATGCAAATTAACCCAAACCAAGATGGCTACAGCCACAGAGAGCAAGGTTTCCCAGGTAACAGAGGAAGCCAAGCTTTCCCTAGCCGTTGCAGGCCTAAGCCTCCACTCAAGCTACAAAGTTTCAATTATAGAAGGTAAACAAATTCAAACAAATGGCGGCAGAATGGAGCTTGAGAGAGCAGGCCAGGGTTGCCGGCGGCAACAGGGGAAGCAAAGCTTTCTGCACACCCTGGCTGGGCTCACCCGCTTAAGGCTACAAAGTTTCAATTGTAGAAGGTGAATTAACTGCCACAGAAATGGCTGCCGCCCGGAGGGAGCAGCAGGCTTGGCTCCGCTCCAGGCTACAAAGTTTCAATTGTAGAAGGAAAATAAATTCCAGATACCAGTGCCTCTGCTTGGGTTGCCAGGGGGCATGGCCGGCCTGCAAACCACCAGGGGCCCCTCGCTCAGGCCGCCCCACGCCCCAAGGGAACCCCACCCTTATCTGTGACACCCTTCAGGGCAAACCAGCTGGCCCCCACCCGTGCATCAGTCCTCTATCTTATCTAATAAAAGAGTAATATGCAGATTGATCATCACTGCAACACACAATATAGCTGCCCCCATGTGGTCAAAGATCCTGCCCCCATGTGGACACAAGATGGCCACCACAAGATGGCCAGCAGGGGAGGGCAGTTGGGAGGCACACTACCTGCAAGGGAGGGCAGTTGGGAGGCACCCTGCCTGCAAGGGAGGGCAGTTGAGAGGGACCAAGCCTGCAAGGGAGGGCAGTTGGAGGTGATCAACCCTGCAGGAGAGGGCAGTTAGGGGTGACCAGGCTGGCAGAGGAGGGAAGTTGGGGGCAAACAGGCTGGCAGGGGAGCAGTTAAGCATCAACCAGGCTGGCAGCGGAGTGGTTAGGGGGTGATCAGGCTGGCAGGCAGAAGCGATTAGGGGCAATCAGGAAGGCAGGCAGGCAAGCAGTTGGGAGCCAGCAGTCCTGGATTGTGAGAGGGATGTCCGACTGCCCGTTTAGGCCTGATCCCACCAGGATCGGGCCTAAACGGGCAGTCGGACATCCCTCCAGGAGTCCCAGATTGGAGAGGGTACAGGCTGGGCTGAGGGACAACCCCCCGCCGTGCACGAATTTCGTGCACCGGGCTTCTAGTAGTATAATAAAAATGTAACCAACTCCGGTAGATTACTAACTTCTTTTCCTAGTCTCTCCCCGATCTGTCCCTGCCCCTTCTTCTAATGATCTAAGCATCCTTAGGGGTATGAGCCTTCATTTCCAGTTAGGGGTTGGTGCATAGAGATGGAAGAAAGAATACCTAATCGTGTCAGTTAAATGTTTTTTAGACCCATTCAAAATTTAGATCCTTATCAGGGGTGTTTCCTTCCTTCTCTCATATTTCCAACCATGAAGTCTATGTACAAGAGGGCAGCAACTATGACCGTATGGTAGTGAAAAGGGCTTTGGGAGCCCATATGTGTCTTTTGCCTGTTTTTGCCTTTCAGGTGTTTTGGTTGTTTCCACGATGACATTTGTCCCACTTGATCCTGAGAGTCGAGATTGGCATTTCCTGTTGAATTCCTTGCCCTGTTTGTTATTCCTGGGCTCTGGCTTCCTTTGTCTTCACTAGATCTGGTTCCTATCAGTAGTGATGTCCAGCAAGTGAGTTCTATCATGGGACACATTTAGTGGTTAGAAAATACCTGCTGGGCACACACTGCTACAGCCTCCTGGCATCAGGGGTCATTAGAGGTGCTATTTTGAATTTCTTTATTCTTGATGGTGTCTCTCTCCAAAACTTTTCCATGAGTTCCCCTTCCCTGCTGGAAACTTTAGGGTGAGGGAGAATGGGAATGATAGGCACCAGCGAGCTGGTTCTTGGAGATACTACTGATGTGACCTTCTTAAGACAACTGGACATACAGAAATCCCTTTTAAGCCAACAGTGGCTCCAGTGCAAACTTGGGGATGATCTCCAGATTTACAATGCATCTGCCATTTCTAACTGGCAGGGGGAAAAGAAGGATGATTTCATGTCAGATGCTGTGTCTGCCTAAAAAGGCATGGAACATAATTATCCACAGGAGTTGAAAACTTAGGTCCATACAAATCTGAAACACGAGTGTTTATTAGCAACTTTATTCATAACTAGAGGCCTGGTGCACCGATTCATGCACCCGTGGGATCCCTCTGCATGGCCTGTGGGGATCATTACTGCCTGCCACTCCCGCTCATCCCGGCCCTGCTGCACCTGCCATGGGCTCGCGCCCAGTCAGTCCCAATTGGGAGAGGCTCTTGCGGCTGCAGCGGCGCTCACCAGCCGTGAGCCCTGCCTCTGGCAACTATCGATCAGCTGAGTGGCGCTCCCACTGGGGAGCGCACTGACCACCGGGGAACAACTCCTGCATTGAGCATCTGCCCCCTGGTGGTCAGTGTGCATCATAGCGACCGGTCAACCGGTCATTTGGTCGCTTAGGCTTTTATATATACAGATTGCTGAAACTCAGAAGTAAACAAGATGTCTTTCAATAGGTGAATGGATAAATTATGGTACATCCATACAATGAAATATTATTCAATGATTAAAAAGAAAGGAGCTATCAAGCCATGAAAAGACATAGAACAATCTTAAATGTATTTTGCTAAGTAAAAGAAGCCAATCTGAAAAGGTTGTGTCCTGTAAGATTCCAACCATATGACATTCTGAAAAAGACAAAAGTATGGAAACAGTAAAAAGATCAGTGGTTGCCAGGAATTCAAGGAGAGGTAGGGATGAAGATGGAAGGATTTTTAGGGTGGTGAAACTATTTGTGTGGTATTATAATGTTGGATACAAGTTCAAACTTTTTGTCAAAACCTATAGAAAGTATAGCATAGAGTAAACCCTAATGTAAACTATACACTTAGTTAATAATGTATCAATATTGGCTTACCAATGTGATAAATGTATCACAATAATTAAAGATGTTAATAATAGACAAAACTATGGGTGGAGGGGAAAGAGGTATATGCGAACTCTGTTTTTCATTCCATTTGTCTATAATCCTAAAACTGCTCAAAATATAGTCTATGAATTAGAAAAAAAGGCATGGAGCAAACCTCCATTGGGATCTCTTCCAGTGTATTTTTTTTCCATACCAGCCCTTTCCAGGGTTTGAAACTTTAAGGTAAGCAAAGACTTTGTGTCTTATCTTCTGTCTTTTCTAGCCTCTCCAGAAACCTGAAGGGCTACCTCTTACTTACCTTTCCTGGATTTTAGGAACTTACCTTATGTCATATTCTCTTCCCTCCTGGGGAGATATTTGCCCCTTTCTCTTCCCACCAGGAGATGAAAATAGAAGGCAAGAGTAAAAGGAGCAATCCTATCAATAAGCAGGATGCATAGGGAAGTATATCAAATATTTTATTCTTTATTACACAGTAGAAAAATATTTCTAACATAATAGAGGGCAGAACAAATAGCAAATAGTATGCCTATAATCATAAACTTTTGAGGATTCTCTAAATTTATAAAAGATATAGATATGTAAAACATACAAATATATAATCAGTTTGATGAATATTATAAGGCAAACAACTATGTAACACCAACTAGATAAGTAAATAGAATATTTCTACCATCATAAACATCTCCACCCTACCTCATGTGCCTCTCTCTGATCAGAACTCTCTTCCTGACTCATAGAAGAAACCACTATTCTGATTTATTTAAAAATCTCCTCCTTGCTCTTTTAAAAATAATTTTGGAATTTTAAAGCTGGAAATGACTTATCAGTAGTTTTGTCTCATATTTCAGATGTAGACTTTGATGCCAAGAAAGTGATATATTTTCCAAAGTCCCACAAATTCATGGTAGAGGACCGCAAGTTTGTGTGGCTTTTTGACCTCCAGTACTTTTTAATCTATGTCATGAGTGCTTCAAGAACATGCAGCAGAACAGGGGAGCGGTGTATGCTGGGATACTTGGTAGTGATAATAATAGCTATATTTCATTGAGTGCTCACTATGTGCCTTACAACAACCTTATTATGCTATGCTGGATATTGTCATCATATTTATTATTTTTATTACTAGAAGCCCGGTGCACGAAATTCGTGCACGGCGGGGGGTTGTCCCTCAGCCCAGCCTGTACCCTCTCCAATCTGGGACTCCTGGAGGGATGTCCGACTGCCCGTTTAGGCCCGATCCTGGTGGGATCGGGCCTAAACGGGCAGTCGGACATCCCTCTCACAATCCAGGACTGCTGGCTCCCAACTGCTTGCCTGCCTGCCTTCCTGATTGCCCCTAACCGCTTCTGCCTGCCAACCTGATCACCCCCTAACCACTCTGCTGCCAGCCTGGTTGATGCTTAACTGTTCCCCTGCCAGCCTGTTTGCCCCCAACTTCCCTCCTCTGCCAGCCTGGTCACCCCTAACTGCCCTCTCCTGCAGGGTTGATCACCTCCAACTGCCCTCCCTTGCAAGCCTGGCCCCTCTCAACTGCCCTCCCTTGCAAGCCTGGTCCCTCTCAACTGCCCTCCCTTGCAGGCCTGGTCCCTCACAACTGCCCTCCCTTGCAGGCCGGGTGCCTCCCAACTGCCCTCTCCTGCTGGCCATCTTATAGTGGCCATCTTGTGTCCACATGGGGGCAGGATCTTTGACCACATGGGGGCAGCTATATTGTGTGTTGCAGTGATGATCAATCTGTATATTACTCTTGTATTAGATAGAATAGAGGCCTGGTGCATGGGTGGGGGCCAGCTGGTTTGCCCTGAAGGGTGTCACAGATAAGGGTGGGGGTTCCCTTGGGGTGTGGGGTGGCCTGAGCGAGGGGCCTGTGGTGGTTTGCAGGCTGGCCACGCCTCCTGGCAACCCAAGGGGAGGCCCTGGTATCTGGAATTTATTTTCCTTCTACAATTGAAACTTTGTAGCCTGGGGCGGCAGCCATTTCTGGGGCGGCAGCCATTTCTGTGGCAGTTAATTCACCTTCTACAATTGAAACTTTGTAGCCTTAAGTGGGTGAGCCCGGCCAGGGTGTGCAGAAAGCTTTGCTTCCCCTGTTGCCGCCGGCAACCCTGGCCTGCTCTCTCAAGCTCCATTCTGCCGCCATTTGTTTGAATTTATTTACCTTCTATAATTGAAACTTTGTAGCTTGAGTGGAGGCTTAGGCCTGCAACGGCTATGGAAAGCTTGGCTTCCTCTGTTACCTGGGAAACCTTGCTCTCTGTGGCTGTAGCCATCTTGGTTTGGGTTAATTTGCATACTCGCCCTGATTGGCTGGTGGGCGTGGCTTATGTAGCGGGGTGATGGTTAATTTGCATATTACCATTTTATTAGAGAGGATTCCCACTTTGATGGGAGATTTATGAGAAAATTGAGACTCAGAGATATTAAGTTGCCAAAAGTCAGACAAGAAAACCTTAATATCTGTCTCATTGTCCAGAATTGTGTCATGTGGCCAACCTTAGTAGCAAGGGAGCCTGGGGAAATATTTTTAGAAAAGCACACTGCCACTCTGAACAAAGTAAAATCCTGCTACTGAGGGGGGCTGGACTTTGTATAGGCAACTAGCATTGTCTTCCAAAAGCATGATAAAATGTTACTGGGTAAAACATAAAGGTCCTTCTCCACTTCCAGTTATCATCTTCCTCCCATGTAATACCTACAGTTTATTTTTGAGTCAAATTTAGAGGACACAGTGGACATGGATGGAAGCAAGGAGTGAAGCAATTGATTCAAAATGACACGTGCAAAAAATATATAGAGTTGAATCTGAGCAAGTAAATTGAGGGGCAAGGGTGTGGATTGGACTTGAAAGGTTAGGCAGAGGAATTTGACTAATATGCAAAAAGACTAAGAAAGCCACTGTAGATTTTGAACAAAGTAGTGAAATATTTCTATAACAAGAAAATACATATTTTGTTGTCATATTGAGATTCTTAATCTCTTTCCAAGTTGAGTCAATATAGTTATCAACACTGCTGCTTACCACCTCCAGAGCAACATGTCAGAAAATATGAATAGACCACTGAAGCATGCTTCACTATTAATTAACAGCATTGTTCTCTTTAGGGATTTATAAAAGACAAAGGAACAATTACTGTGTAAAAAGAAATCTATGCAGATATGAGTGCCTCTTGTTTTCTAAGTTGGTTCTGCAACTAGTGTCTTTTGAAATTCTTTATGGATATGATTTAAGCTTTAAAATGGATCAGCTAATTCCACTCAGGTGCATTGTAAAATTCATTAGAAAATATTTCCTTTCCTACCATTCAGATTCCTCAGAGAATGTTAATTTTTTATTTTTTACTTGATTGAAAAGTAAATGTCAGCAGTGGTAAAAAGGGAACTTTTTTCAGATGACATGACCCAAGGAGTTTACATTATTTTTCTGAAATATTTTGAAATAGGGCTTAGTGCTTTGAAATTGGGAGCTTGCAGTACCAAAAGTCCAAAAAATTGGAAACTCAGGAACTTGTTCTAATTCTTAAGCAATTTAGGAACCTCCTCTTCTGATATTGAAGGAAGTCACTTTTCTGTGCTTCATTCTGTACATGTTTTCTCATCCTTTAACAACGGGGTTTTGATGTGCTGTATTTTGGGACCCCCCTGACAAATGAAAGTTCTTCATTTGAAGATTTTTTTCCTATAGTTTTTCGTATGTTTGTTTGCTTTTGCTATAGGAAGTTATGATGAAAATTTATTTGTGCAAGCATTTTTTTCCTGGCTTTGTTTATGATTTTGTGATAATTTTAAATATGAAAGTTAATTTTCATTTATACATGTCACTTATTTTTATCAATTAACTTTCATGTTATTTACTGTAACGGGTTCATTAATTTCTCAAATGTATTTGTCTGGCTTAATTTTAAATTGATAAATTTTGATAGATGTTGATTATATTGATAGCAGTAAAATCAATTTATATCCTACTAACCTATAATGCATGATAATTTGACCAAAGGCCACACCAGATTTTAACTATTGTAAGTATTATTGTAACTATTATTTCAATGGAAACTTAATCCAGAAAAATACATTTTTCACTCAAGTTTCTTTAATAATAGGCATTTATATTCATATGTATAAAGACATACCTGATAAGACCTTAGTAATATGCACTCTTTCTTAATAAAAATAAAAGCGAAAGGAAACAAATAACCCCAAAATAAAAACTTATAAAATTAAATGATTAGCGTTTCTAGGGTTGGAACTCAATGGAAAATCTCCCTTGAAAGAGAGAACTGACTCAGAAAATATAGCCTTTCCTCTAGGTTTCAATTCTGTGGAATCCTAATTAGGTAAGATAAAGCTGGTTCCAGTATCAGATAACCTAACATCTCAGAGTTTGACACAATAGTTGAGTATTTCTTGCTCTCCTCAGGCCCTGTGTATCTTGGCCATCTTGCACACATCTTCCAAGGTCTCAGTGTTTGCCTACATCATGACAGATAGGGAAAAAATTTAGAGACTTGCACCTGGTGTCAGAGGCTAGAGGCAGTTATGGGCCATGGAGCAGTTGCTGTGGTGGAAAGCACCAGAGACAAAGGCAGGGGCTCCAAGACTACCCTCTACTCTTGAAGGTAAATGAAGCCCATAGTAAGAAGGGACCTACTTGACTCACATTGTCATCACACCAACATTAGCAAGTAGTCCTAGTGAAATCTGTGGTGTTGACTGAACAGCTTCTAATGTCTTTCTCTCCCTTCTAATAGAAGAGCTGCAGTTAGCTCATAAAAAGGTTAAGCTATATCTTTTTCAGTTTCTGCACTGTACATTTTTTGTATGAATATTCATATACTGTCAAGCTATACTGTTCTTTCTTTTTTTCATTTTTATTGAATTTATTGGGGTAACACTGGTTAACAAAATTATATGGGTTTCAGGTGCACAATTCTACAACATATCATCTGTATACTACATTGTGTGTTTACCACCCAAGACAAGTCTGTGTCCATCACCATTTATCTCCCACATACCCTACTCCACATTCTCCCCCCCACGCACACACCCCCTGGCAGTCACCACACTGTTGTCCATGTCCATGTGTTGTTGTTTTTTCACTTTTTTTTTCTTTTTTGCTTAATTCCTCCACACTTTCACCCATTCCCCCACCACTCACCCTGACAGCTGTCTTTAAAGCTGGGCAGGATTAAATTGGGAAGCAAATGAGATAAAATTACCTCATGCTCCTTCTGAGCCAGAGTGAAATCACTTTGCTAACCCTAGAGGTATGGATGAAAGAACAGGCAGGGCCTGGGCGTGGTTACAAGCTTCTCTCCTTCATGTAGACCTGCTTCTCACGTCCTTCCTCTGGGTCTAGAAGGCACCTGTCTTAGCAAGACTAATGGCTAATTTTGGTGAGCCCAGTTGGAACTGGAGAATGTGCACACTTCCCAGTAGTATATTTTAGGTTTTCCCCCTCTATTTTTTCTTCCTTTGGAACAGTGATTTTCAACCTTTTTAATCTCATGGCTAATATAAACCAATTACTAAAATTCTGTGGCACACCAAAAAATGATATATTTTTTGCCAATCTGAAAAAAAAATCAGTATAATTTTGATTCATTCATACCGGATGGTTATTGTTATATTGGCTGTGTGTTGAAATTTTTTTATTTGACAATCTAAGGGAAAAGAGGTCAGCGCCCCTGACCAGTAGTCACACATTGCATGTTTTATAAATTCTTGTGGCACAGCAGTTGAAAATCGCTGCCTTGGAAGCTTGAGAGGGATATTTATTGGTGGGCTGAAATAAAACCCTAAAACTTACAATTTTTAACAATTTGTTGAAAGCATCTTTGGTCAAACCAGGGTTATTTTGAGTCTAATAGTCACTCAGAATTACAAAACACAGAAGTTAGAAAAAGAATAAGACAATAGTTCATGAAGATCAGAAGTCAATGCAAAATAAGAATGATTTAGAAAAAACATATTTCACTTAAATATAATGTATATGAGTAATTATCTTGGTAACTGTAGCATGATGATTACCAGAAACAAAAGATAGTTAATTACATGAACTATAAAAAGAAAAAGAAAATTATTTAATCCCTATATAATACTGTCTGGGTGAGAGAATATTCTTATTTTAGTTGACTGATCCCAGATTTTACAAAAGAAATTAATAATACTGTAGAATAACAGTACAGGCCGCATTTAGTTGACATGAATTTCTTTGGTTCAATATCCAATGGCCTTAATTACTACTTCCAAACAACTCTATGGGCAGTAACGATTAATGCAATAAACATTTATTGAAATTCTACTTTTGTAGACCCTTGATTTTTAGGAGCTTCTCAACCACTGGGAGAGACAGAGAAATAAAATGTTATATTAGAGAGGAATAGGGGTCTGATGAAGTAAACATAGATGCATATGGAGAGGCATATCAAATGGTGGTTAATAAGCAGAAACTTTATAATCAGACTTTCTGGGTCTAATTCTGTACTCCATAAATTAATTTTTATGATTTTTTGCAAATTGATTCATCTCTTTAAATGTCAGTTTATTAATCTGTAAAATGAGGAGAATAGAAGTACCTTTCCTAATGAGATTATGCATTGAAGCTTTTGGCATAGTGTCTATAGGTTGTAAATACTCAATTTGTGTAGACTAGTACTATTTACAGAAGAGATGATGGTTGAAATGAGTTTATGGGGTAAGAGAGAATAGGGAAGTGGAAGAGAACATTTCAGAGAGAGGCAGTGACATGGGACAGAAACAGATACTTGAACATAGAACATCCTGGGCAACAGTAAGTTGTTCATATCCATGGTACTTTTAATATACTTTCATTAAACCTAGCATATTCACTGGTTGGCATGTAAATAACATTACAAGTTTGCTACAAAATTCTGTATTCTGCCTTCCTACCAACACTACCTTACTCCTTTATTCTTCTAGCTTCTGAATTCATTTGGCTCTCTTCTTTGGTTTCTGTTTTAAATCTAACTCTCAAATTAGGACTGTTTAATGCAAACCTGTGTAATTCAGAGAACCCAATTCCTATGTGTGTGTCTACTGGCTCTGTAAATTATGACAGCAGAAATATGCCTTACCGCACCACTGAACTCCAGCTGTCCTTCCGAGTACTCCCCACCCTGGCCTGCTGCTGATCCTGCACCAGCAGATAGGGAGGATGAATGGACAGTTTTCTAGAGATAGTCCAGTGCCAAATTATAGTGAACTTTGTGTATGCAGCATAGGAATCGGAATATTTTTCTAAAAATTATAAACTGCTGAAGAGTTGAAATAGAGGAAAGACATGATCAGATTTCTATTTTAAGAAGTTACTCTAAAAACAGTTTCTAGATCAGATATAGAGAAAAAACATTGGAAGTATCTGTTCAGGTAATCCCAGGGGGGTGGAACCTGTTTTAAAACTGTCAGTAAGGAAGAAGGAAAACAGGGAGTGTAAGGAGGTAATGGAGGTAAAATGTCCTGGATTGGTGACTCATTGGCTATGAGAGGCTCTCTATGAAAGCAGAGAGAGCAGTCTAGGGTTACTACCGGATTTCTGGCTCAGGCAACTAACTGAAAGGGTCGTGATGCCCTTTATCAACAATGGAATACAGGATAAAAAATTACAATTTAAGATAAAAATTACAAGGTCAGTTTTTGGATATTTTGAGTTGAAGGTGTATGGTGTAAGCCCATAAGCAGAGAAGTCCAGGCTTCTTGAACATTCAGATTTTTGAATGAAAGTGTGGAAAGAGATGTGCTTTATGAAGATGCTGATTGTTGTTTTCAGATTAGGTATATATTTCTCCTATTAAAAGTGAGTAAATGCTTTGTTCTAGAATTAGTATCTGGTGATTGTAGATGCATGACTGAATTTTAGAGGGCCTTATTATCATTGGATTAACTGATTGAAGCATTCCAAAAGGTTTACCATCATATACTTTACCTTTTGCTATGTTAGTGGGCATATCTTCTAAAGCATTTCTTAAAAGTCTAAATTCATAATTAATTCAGACTGGCCTACTCATTTATTTGGGGGGGGGAAAGTATTTTCATTTAGTACCCGGGAGGGGTAGCAAAGTGAATATAGGCCCTTGACTGGGTGTGTATTCTGACTCTATGACCCTGGAAAACTTATTTAATTCTTTGGGCCTCACTTTCTCAATATGTCAAATGGCAGTTACAATAGTACCTTCTAGGTTATTGTGAGGATTGAGTAACTTCACAGATCAGTGACTGGCACAAAGGAAACCCTCAGTAAATGTTATCTATCATTTTATCCACAATAATACAGCAAAACTCCATTTTAAAGCATCTCATTTTACTATTGCATAGTTTTAATTTCACTTAAGGTAAAATCATATTTCTCATAAATATAGATGTAAAACATTGCAAACTTATATGCTGCACTGATTTTTAAAAATATTATTTTTAACTAATAAAGAAGGTATATATTACATTAGATATTAATATGATACAGTATATGTATTACATTAATAACAGTATATACATGTTGACAGATATCAACATAAGAGAAACAGCCACAAGTGTGGTTAGAGTGAACATATATTATGAATATTTAAACAGTACTTTGGATTTACATAGCACAAAGAGTCCAAAATACTTTTTAAGTCTCAATTTTTTCTAAATGCTTAAAAACCTTAATGATATTTCAGAAACCTTTCCACAACCTTTAGGATATAGTTTATTATGCTTAACTTCACAGAAAGAAATATGGACCATTCACATACACCTTGCCATGGAAAAACATAATTACATTAATTAGATCAATAACATGGAGAAAATTTGCTTTAATGAATAGTTGTTTCATCAAAAATTTACTATGTTAGAACTTTTACATAAGGTCCAGAGTTTATACAAAGTTGAGTTCTAGCATTTAAATTGCAATCTTCCTATATTCATTTTTACTAATAAAAAGTAGAGTGTAGAATTTTAAATATCAATTAATATTATAAAAATTAAAAAATTAAAGTGCATTGAAATATGTATGTATCTATTTAGCACCTGAAACATTATGATACTATTTTAGTCTATTCCACCAATAACCAAGTAACCCATTTTAAATTACAGATTCATGGTAAAACCATTTCACATTTTTTTAAAGTGATCAACTTCAAAGTAGACTATTTCTTAAATTTTAAAAAACTGCTAATCCTTTTATAGATCAAGGAGGTGAATTACATTAATTCCTCAAAATAACACTGTAATAAAGCTAGTTCTAAAATCCAAATTCAGAGTAAGTTGGGTAAAATCATATGATGTTAGATCACCTGGAGAAAACTGCACAAATAATATGCAACTTTCTTAATGGGAAATGTAACAGATTTCAAATCATTTTGGAGGCCATTAGTGAAAAATTAAATTTAGGATGGTCTAACACTAGTATTACATTAATGAAGAAAGTTATATTTGTATGAAGATGGTAAGCACTCTTCCTCCATTAAAAGCTCTTATTTGCATACTTCAGAACTAGAAATAAAGCTTGATTATATAGCATCTAAGTTTATTTTAAAAACCCAATTAGAAATAATAAAATACATACACTCATGAAAGAGAAAAACTATAGCACATTAGAAAATTAGAATTCAAGAAACTTTTCATGTTTTCTGAGGAGAAAATTTTATGAAACCAATTAATCAATTTGTGGAGAGTTATAACATTGAAATGATTCCAAACTATGAAAATTAAGGAATGACATTTCAATTGAGCAAAAGATTGAGTTTGGAAATTTAAAAAGTTTTGTATTTTAATTTCTATATACTTCCTAGTTTTAGACAAAAACTCACTATTGCTAATATACTTGTCAAAATGGTACTTAATTTATTCTCCCTTTTTTTATTAAAAAATTTTAATGTCGACATTATGACAGACTTCTCCAGTCTCCCCTCACCCCTAGCCCACATCCACTCTTAGGTTATCTATCAAAGTGAATTTAAAACATGTATCTACAATAGCACATACACAAGTGCTCATAGCAGTATTATTTATAATAAAATTTTTGAAAATAAATTGTGGGATATTTCTACAATGGAATACTACTCAGCAATAAAAATAAGTGAATTATTGATATGCACAACAATATAGATGGATCTCAAAAATATCCTGCCAAGCAAAAGAAACCATACCAAAACAAATAAATAAAAAACAAACTTTAAATATTTTATTTCTATTTATATGACTTTCTAGTAAAAGAAAAATGTAGTGACAATAGATCAAAGTTTTCCTGGGGTTGGGGTGGGAATGAGCCACAAGGGAATTTTTGATGATGATAGAAATGTTTAATAGCTTGATTGTGGTGGTAGTCAAGTGACTGAATATATTGCTAAAATTTATTTAATTATACACTTAATATGGGTGAGTTTACTCTATGTAAGTTATATTTCAATAAAGCTGTTCTAAAAAGAAATATACACTTATTTCTATCCCAGGATGGCATTATACTGATTATAAATGCACTTTTCAAAAATCTTTGTTAGCTGCAACAATTTGTTACAAGGAGTAGAAATTAAAAACCTCAGTAGATATAGGGATAGGTTTATTTTTTAAATCCCATCCTAATAAAATTCTTGACGATCAATACTATACTATTTATTGCCTGACAGTAAATCATGTGAGAGGCATCGGAGGTCTGTCACCCTCTGTCGCCTGCCTTCTACAAGTGAATAAACAGATCCCTTATTTTTTGCATTATTTCTTTACAAACTTAACACATGTTAATATCCTCTGAGTAGGTCCAGTGGCCTTTCTGCAGCCTTTTAAGTGGCCAGATGGGAATGGAAGTGAACAATATCCACTGGTCCAGTATGTTCCTCTTTTCAAACATTAAAGAAAAAAATCAAGATGCCCTTAAAACCCTTTTTCTCCAGTTTCTCTAAGAGAGGGGTTAACAAAGCCCAGTAACACTCTTAAAGCTCTCCTGCTGCTAAAGGGAATGCAACAGAGACTGTCACCAGAAGGATTGACTTCTGACTGAGAGCTGAGTCTGTCTGGAGAGAAATTTGACCATTAAGTGCAGAAGTTACCCATGGATTGCACCAAAGATTATCCCAGCTGGGGTTCTGAGAAGGGCTCTGGCAGAATATGGGCAAGGGGAAGCCCCTTTGAGGCATAGATCGGAAACACCTTGCCCTGTGGGGCTGCTAACTAGAAAGCAAATGCATTTTAGACTTACAGAGCCTCACAAGAGGCCCTTTCAAGTTTTTTTAAATTAGTTAGGAAGAGGCACATTGTGAGTAAACCAAACTGGCAAATTTTAGGCTAAAATAAGCAATGAAAAATAAGATTATAGGTATGAAGAAAGCTTTAGCAAAGTTTTTCATTTTTTTTTTTGCTTTCCCTCCCTGGATGACTATAGCATTGTTCCAAATTCAAGTAATATTCTTTTTTTTAGGCTGTAGCTTGCAAAAATAACCATATTCCCCATATAGGGTTTGGTGGATATAGGATCAGAGACTAGAGGGAGGTAATTTGACATCGTAGTTAAGAGAATAGACTCTGTAGGCAGATTCTCTTAGTCTGGTTTAAAATCCTAAACTCCACAAGGTGTGTTTTTTAGGGAAAGTTATTTTGTATCTCTGTGTCTGTATCCTTATGGATAATAGTACCTACATATAGAATTGTTATAGGATTAAATGAAATAAAACACGTAAAAAAACCGAGAACAGTAACTACCACATAGAAAATGCTGCATAATTAGGACTCATTTCTGCTGTGAGACAGAAAACAAGATGGTTGTTTTTTCCTCATGTAATCATAGATAGTGCAGGGCAGTATAGTAGCCTCACAATCACTAGGGACTTAGTCTCCTGTTGTCTCATGTGTTTGACTTGGTCCAAGTTTGTGGCATCCTTATTCTAAGCAGCAAGTTGGAGAAGGGGATAAAAGAATAAAGGGGCAAAGGATATAAGCAAGGTAGCTCTTAAGATTTCTTAGAAGTGGTTCCATGACCATTTCTGAATATATCCCATTGATCAGAGTGCTTAGTCAGAAATCTCCATCAAGTTTCAGTGGAGATCAGAAAAGGGTGTCTGAAAAGGTCATTTTGTGGAAAAGGTCCAGCAGGAAAGGGAGAAGATAGCTAGTAATCTGTGAAGGAGTACTCCATAAATGTTAGCTACTATTGTTACTTTGTTATCTATATGGCTTCCAGCTCAGTCTCAAACCTGATTGTTCTTTCCAGCTCATGTCATTTATTTCGTGCCTTTCTACTTTAATCTGCCATGGAAAAATTTATAAATACACACAGTTATAAAACTGTGATCATTTAAAATTTTTCCTTTCTTCTACCATTTCTAATGTTCTCCTTAGAGTAAGTATAATACTATCCTTATATTTATACTATAGTAATTACCTTGAGATATTATTTTCTAATTTATTTTCCCCCAACTAGTCTGTTAGTGTACTGACTTGTTTGTGAACTGAATCATGTTCCCTTTCACCAAATTCATATGTTGAAGTCCTAATTGCCAGTACCTCAGAATCCTACCTAATAAAATAGTAATATGCAAATTGACCGCACCTTCGCTACGCCCAAGCCACAGCCACACCCACCAGCCAATCAGGGTGAGTATGCAAATTACCCAACAAAGATGACAGTTAATTTGCATACGCTGAGGGAGGGAGGATTGAAGACTGAAGACAACTTAGAAGGAAGAGGGAGGAAAAGCGGAAAGCAAGGTGGCTGCCAGAGGGAAAGCCCAGGCGGGGCGGAGTGGGGCGGGCGGCAGTGGCGTGCGGGTGCAGGCGTGGCAGCTGCAAAGGCGGCGGCAGCGGCCGCGCACGCGGCCGCAGCGGCCGCTTGCAGGATTCTTCCTGTAAATGGGCTACTAGTCTTCTACCTAATAAAAAAGTAACATGCTAATTGACCATACCTTCATGACGACCACCAGCCAATCAGGAGTGCTTATGCAAATTAACCCAACAAAGATGGCGGGTTAATTTGCATACGCCGGTGCCGAGCGGCTGGGGGCGGGGCAGAATGCAGGCGTTCCACACCACCCCAGCCGCTCCGGGCTTCTGGGCAGTGTGGGAAGGCGGAAAGGCAGCTCCGGGCCCGAGTGAAGGCGGTGCAGGCAGCCAGGGGAACGAAGGCCCATTCTTGCACGAATCTTCATACATCGGGCCTCTAGTGTGACTATAATTGGAGATAAGCTCTTTAAAACCTGTAACTTAGTTAAAATGAATTCATTAGGGTGGGTCCTAATCCAGCGTGACAGGTGTCTTTATGAAAGGACAAGATTAGAACATAAACACATAGAAGAAACACCTTTTGAAATAGAGAGATGACCATCTATAAGTCAAGGAGAGAGGCCTCTGGGAAAAAAAGAAAATTCTACCAGCACCTTGATCTTGAACTTCTAGCCTCCAGAATTTTGGGAAAATAAGTTTCTGTTGTTTAAGCCACCCAGTCTATAGTGCTTTGTTATGGCAGCCCTAGCAAAGCAGTACATAGTTTGTCATCTTATTTAATGTCATCCAAGTCCCAAAAAGAAACGGATGACACACTAGAAGAGAGGCACTTTGAGGAGAGTTCAAGTACAAAGGGCTGCTTATAAGATGAGGGTGTAGGGGAACCAAAAAGGATGATGCATTAACCTAGGGAACAGTGTAGGTGTTACTGCTGCTAAACCCAAAGGTAAGAGGGGAAGGAGGCTTTATCAACATCTTTAGTGAAGGAATACAGGTATCTTGAAGCAACTCAGCAGGATAAATACCCTAACCTCACTCTCCTCTCTCCCTGCCTCCAGTCTCGTGCCACTGCTGCCCAGATGGAAACCACTGGCTACCATAAAGCATGGGAATGCAATGATGTGGTCCTAAAGACCAGCCTTCTATAAAGGAGGATGAGGAAGAGTAGAGAGTGAGTGAATCTGGAGAAACAAATAGTAGATATTTAGCACAGAAAGAAACTATGACATTTAGTTCTTTTGTACCTATCTTCTCTTCCATGTTCACTACTTTAGGCGAACCACCACACATGTGCCCATAACTACTATAGCATGTACAGCAGGTCCTCAATAAATAGCTGAGAATTGAGTATTTTTCATGCTTAGTAATTTTCAAGTACTGTCAATATTTCCTTTCTACTAGTTTTTAGACTATGTCCTCTCAATATCACAGCCTTAATCCAAGTCTTAGGTATATTTTGCCTCAAGGACTACTACTTCCTTCCTGGTTTCTTGTTGGTTCATTCTCCACAAATGAAACACACACACACACACATCAACAACAACAACAACAAACACAAGCAAAGCATATCAACTAATAAAACCACAATACTTTTAAAAAGACCATTTCAATTAATTAGACTTTCTGATTACATTTCTCCTCTCACCTTTATATTGCCTCTTTGTGGTTGACATCAGATTAAGATTGTGGAAATTTAAGTAAGGTTCCTATCAACTTCCTTTTCAAAAGTGTTATAATTTTCAGCCTTCCTCGCCTGTTTCTGAGAGGTAAACATTTTATCTTTTGAAGCTACAATAAACTTAGGATAGTTCTTTTCCAAATATGATTGCCAAATTATAGGAATGTGGCTTTTTCAAAAGATGTGAATAAGTTGTGATGTTTTGATTATACAACTAAATTAACAAAAATATAAAAATTACTCTTACTTTAACGGATACTTCCATAGTTTACTCTCAGAGTGAGAATACCTAATCAAATAAAGCTCCATTTTATTTTACTTGGTAAAATTTTTATTTAAATATGTTTTTATTGACTTTTTTGAGAGAGAGAGAGAGAAGGGGAGGGAGAGAGAAACATTAATCAGCTGCCTCCTGCACACCCCCTATAGGGATTGAGCCTGAAACCCCAGCATGTGCCCTGATCAGGAATTGAACTGGCAACCTCTGAGTGCATGGGATGATGCTCAACCAACTAAGCCACACCAGCCATGGCAATAAAACTCCATTTCAGATCTGATTATTTATACATCATTCAGTTCTGCCATCTTTGTAGCTGGTTCCTTAGAAGCTGATGTATTTTCTGGGTTGTGTTACATTGTTGGACATTGAATCAGTACTGACTCTAAAGAAAATGACATGGTTATTTTATATGATTTTACTTTTTATCTTTTAAATTTTATTTGAGTAATAATTTAATCTTAAAATTATTCATTTTTAAAAATAGGCAAGTTTAGCCCCTATGAAAAATCTCTCAGAAACTTTTATCTATCTTTTTAAATTATTCACATTAACAGTCTTTGTCTCTCATCAATCTTAAACACAAATTAATGTTCTTTAAGGTTTATTTCTTCTGGGTGAAGAATGTTATCACATTTAAGAGAAGTCTGTAATTATGTGTCACACACTTGAAGCTACGAGTATCCCTCCAAATCCCTCCAATGTAAATCCGGTTGTCTTTAGTAGGTTTAATTTTTACAATTTGTAATTTTATGAGCTAAATAGTACCAAGTTAGTATATTGAGTTCAAGTGTACTTAAGTCATCATCTTAGAAAATAATTTTTCTGTTTCTTGATTATTTTGTTATTGTGGTTTTTGTTTTTTTTTGTGTGTTTTTTTTCTAATCTTTGTGAAACTAGTATCCAGAGTTCACTATAATGGCATCTTAGTGGATTTCTTTGTTTTCTGGTTAACCTCCCTCCCTCACCCACAGGAGAAAGGAAAACAAACTAGGAAAAATAGTGTTAAATACAGTTTTCCTATTATATTTCAAGGCCATTGTATTGTATTCATCAAGCAGGATTTATATGTTTCTCCAAGTCCTCTAAACATGTTGGGGATCTGAAAAAACAAACATGAAAAGAAAGCTGCAAATCAAAATAAATAATTAGATGTCTACGAAATTTACCATTATCCCATTTATAAATTCTTAGTTATGTTTTTTAATGTGCTATGTAGGTGAATTTTAATATGTTTCATATGATATGGGACTGGAAGTCTCTAAATCCAAGTTCTAATCAGTATTCTCACATTAAGCCAGATCTATGAGTCTTAAAAATGACCGTAATCTCTTTTATAAAAATACTAGGTAAAATTTCAAGCAGTACTTGGAGGCAAGTATTTTAAACATTCCACTGTACAATGTATATTTTTGTGTGTTTTTTCGTCCCTCAAAATATAAGTTACTAAACAAAACAAGATGGAAAGATATTCTATCACATAAAATCCGTTTTAGAAACAACAAAAAAAGGCATTGAAAGGGATAAATTAATGTAATTTGAGTCAGTGATCTTTTCTCTTTATTAGTGAATGAGATAAGTTGGTAAAAATATTTAGAAGGGTAAAAAAATTCAGTCATATGTTTTAATAGTTGACATAAGTATTCAAAAACAATTTAAATATAGGCTTTATAACGTATTGTGATGGGGAGAGGGAGGATGAGACATATGACATTTCCACTAGCAAGATACTTTTAGCATACTTAAAATAGGAATAATGGCCTTACAGGAACTTGGAAGATGTTATTCCCAGATTGTACGTTACATTTAAGGGAAAAATAATAAAGGTAAAGGGAGAGAATCAATTTAAGAATTTCTTTGGTAGCTGAAGACTTTGGATCAAATAAAATCACTTTTGATAAATATTTTTATAATAATTGAATAAGATACTTTTCAGCATATATTATTGACATTAATTGTTGATTAAGTTATATGAATTAATCTCTAAATCAGTTCAAGTTTATCTTGTAAAAATGTAGTTGAGGTTCACAAAATTCTTAAGAAATGCTAGTAGAAGTAGCTATTAACTTTATTTATAGTAAGCATTTACTCAACACACAAAAATGTCCTAATTTCACAAAAGTATTACATGAGCATATATAGTAAGCATATTGAACCAATTCATGAAAGTTATAACTTTAAGGAATTGAGATCATTAAGTCTCTTAATTCTTAATCTGTAAATGTTTTTCTTCCATCTCCAAAAACCTTGAGTCTTAATTGTTACATAGAGAATTTACATGAATTTCTCAAGCTGATCACAGCACCAAAATCTCTCAAATACTCCTAATGTTACCTCAGAAAAAAAGTTATATAATCTCCACCATGTTTAAGCTATTGCTATCCTAATAGAAAAACAGGGGAAAATGTCTTTAATCATCCAGAGTTCATTTTAAGCCCTCAAAAGCAATTCCTTTGGTTTCTAGGCTTACTCAGGATTAAGAGTGGCAGGACTCTTTTCTTTGAGCAGCAAATCAACATCACCTACTATATGGTCATGCTTAACACATGTTTGAAAATTTACCAAGGATAACCTTAGTACCTATTATTTATCCTTTTCTCTATAGTATTGAATGAAAATATTAAGAAAAAGTTAATTAGGGAGGTAATACAATAGTAAATCTATTCGTGATTTCTGAAGTTTGAGGGCAGGTATTATTGACATATAATGCATATACAATGTTCATTCTATTCAACTTGATAATTGTAAACACACATATAAATACTACCTAAAACAAGATCTAGACCAGCACTTAAAACAAGATGGAGACCAGCACTTTTTCTGCGATAATATAAATGTTGTATATTTCTACTGTCCAATTTGGTAGCCACTAGCCACATGTGGCTACTTAAAATGTGGCTAATGTGACTGAATTTTAAATTTAATTCCAATGAATTTACAATTAGATTTAACAGCCACATGCAGCTAGTGGCTACCAAGTTGGACAGTGCAGAACATTTCCATCACTGATAGTTCCCTCCTGTTCCTTTACAGTAAACCCCATGTCATTGGCCCTGCCATCATAGAGAAACAGTAACTAAAGATTAAGTTTTCCTGTGTTTGAACTTTACATAAATGGATTCATACTGTATGTACTTTTTTGTGCCTGGCTTCTTTTGCTAAATATGGCATTTTTGAGATTCATCCATGACTTTGTATCATTTGTTTCTTTTAACTGCTGGATAGTATTCCATTGTATGAATATCTAACAATTTGTTTTTCCATCCTCCTACTGATATACATTTGGGTTGTTTCCAATTATTTGTTTTTAATGCTGCAAATATTATATTTGATGTTCTCCATTGAGGGAAAAAGCTGTGTATGTATATCAAAATATATTTGATCTTGAGAAAAGACAGTCAATTTATAATTCTATTATCATCTTTCTGTACTGGGGTAAAAATACAATTCTAGGTTATATATAAAGATGGACATATCTCAGGACTGCTGAGTAAACAGTTTGTAATACTTAAAGAAAACACATTTAGGATAAATCTACCAGAAAAGAGATTGCAATGCTTTCAAAACCAAAATATATTTTCACTGGGGATGGGTAGGGTTGGGGGTGCTCCAGACAGGCAAATTATGTGTAGTTTTGAATTACCTTGGCATCTATCACTCCCTATTATTATTGGTATGCATATCCACAGAATTTCAGATCTAGTAAAAGTAATTAATAATCCAGTAGTCTAATTCCCCAGTGCTCTGCATATTGTAAGTAGTCAATAAATATTGGTTGAAATAAAACCATTTATTTCACATGAGAACTAAGAGTCTAGGTGTCTCTCAATTGAAGAAACCAGGTATCATAATCAAAATGGAACATTTTTAAACAGGTGTGATTTCTGCTTTATAAAAGGATTCACCACAAATTCAATGGTAAGCTGCCACAGGCTAATACATTAATTTTCAAAACTCTTACACATATAATTTTCCAGAGGTAAACCTATCACATATCAGTATTTTATCTTTTAATATGCAGCTGTTCCTTCAAGAAAAATTGAAGTAATTCTTTAGTTCTTGAACATGCAGCATACATTAACAGGAAGAAGTAACTTAATAGATAATATTGAAAAGGAAATGTACCCTTAAGAATGTATAAAGAAATTTATAAATTATATATTCCATACATAAATAATCAGGGCTTTTTATTTTTCAAGTGGTTCAGTTATAAATGTGTTACTTGATGTCTCCACCAACCACTCCAAGGTGAAAGCAAAAACAATCTAAATTCAAAGGACACAACATTTTAAAATTCATATTCATTGACTTTGAGCATTTTGCAGACAGCAACTCTATCTGGCCCATTTTAGGTACTCAGCAACTATTTATTGCATTGACAGTATATTGAATGTTAAGAAATTTTTTTTTAAATCAGGAACCTTCTCTTATTGAGCATAGTGTGTGATGTGTAATAGGTACTAAATGTTAAACACTGCTAGTTTTTTTTCTGTGACTTCTTAAGTAATATATGTTCAACATATGTAAAGATGCAACTGTACAGCTTTAAAATGATCAGAAAGGAGATTCTATCAGAACTGACTTTAGGCAAAAGGATTTCTAGGTTCTTTCATAACCAGTTATAGCACAAAACAGTACATGCATATACACTGAGTGGCCAGATTATTATGATCTCTGAACGCATAATAATCTGGCTACTCAGTGTGTGTGTGTGTGTGTGTGTGTGTGTGTGTGTGTGTATTAGAGGCCCGGTGCGTGAATTCGTGCATGGGTGGGGTTCAGCCAGCCTGGCCAGGGGGAGGGGACATGGGCAGTTGGCCGGCCTGCCGGTCGAACTCCTGGTCGAGAGGACAATTTGCATATTAGGCATTTATTATATAGGAGGATATACACTGAGTGGCCAGATTGTTATGTGTTCAGAGATCATAATAATCTGGTCACTCAGTGTATAATCTAGCACAGGCGTCCTCAAACTACAGCCCGTGGCCACATGCGGGTGTTTTTGCCGTTTTGTTTCTTTACTTCAAAATAAGATATGTGCAGTGTGCATAGGAATTTGTTCATAGTTTTTTTTAAACTATAGTCTGGCCCTCCAACGGTCTGAGGGACAGTGAACTGGCCCCCTGTTTAAAAAGTTTGAGGACCGCTGATCTAGCATATTCCTCAATCTATAGCTTGAATTGGCAGATTGGTTATTTGATTCAGTGTGGTGATGATATGAAAATTTCATATTATAGTACCCTTACTCTGGTTAGAAGTAATATAATCAATTATCCTAAAACTAGGGAAAATATTCTAAATCCTAACTTTTAAAGAACTCACTTTAGGAAATTTACCTATTCCTAACTCAAGAATAAGCCAAATCAGGAAGTAGATTTAAAAAAAAAAAAAAGTCTCTAAGCTGCTTAAAACCGATGTTACAATGTCCTTGCACAAAAGTCACACACTTTTTGTAAAGGAGATTTCCTCAAAGTACCTATTTATACTCTTGAGACAGTTTTGCATAAGCTTCATTATGTGGTTTTCTTGCCTACAGATTAAAAGCAGTAAATTAAAAGGGTGGAGAGGATAATAGAACTACGTTCACTGACAGCAGTAAGAAGCAACAGCTGACTGTGGGAAGGGACAGGCAAACTACAACAGACAATAGAACTAAAAAAGCAAAGCTCTTCAGAGCCCTGTAGTGTGAGCAAACAGCTCCACAGACCACTACGGGAACAGAGGACTCTACCTGTAAATGTAACAAAGTGAATATTCATAATGACTACCATTTTTTATACAGCTGGGATGCATGCCTTATTTCCCATGTGTATGTCGAAATTATTCAAAATATGAAGAGTTTCACTGCTGCTGGTCACCACCATGTCATTTGTCTCAGACCAGAGGGGCCTACCTACCATGGTGGGTCACGTAACCTTTAAGCATTAGCTTTGTGCTCACCTCTGCTATTCCATCGCGTTACATTATTGTAAGAACCTCTGTACTTCATTATGGGATTACCAAAGGCAACAACCTAACTTCCTTAAACAAATTGTTTAAATAGTGGGTTCCAAAATACCCCTATCTAATATTCCGTGACACGGAGCTGTAAATTAGAACCACTGGCTTTTAAGACTTTGTGCCTGTTTTCCCTAAAATATTATATACCTCATAGTGCTGCTGTGAGGATTAAATGAGATAATGTGTGTAAAACACTAAGCACAATGTCTGGGGCAGTGTAAGACCTCAGTCACAGTCGCTATTATGTTAATACCGTGAGTTTATGTCGGCCCAAATCCCTATTTGACAGGTGCAAAGAAATGAAGCCTCCAGAGTAAAACCGACGCCCGAGGCTGGCCGTCTAACGGCATTGTCTGGGGTAAGCCGCTCAGCGCACGTGCTGGAGGTCTGGGGCGCCCGCAGGGTCTGGCCCGCGGAGGATGCAGGCGTCTGCACCGAGGTGTCCGGGCCGAGCCCTAGGGCGGTTCGAGACAGCTCCCTGTGCGGCTACAACATCCGTCCCGGAGGGAAGCCATTCGTGTCTCTCAGTGCAGGTGCTTGTCATTTAATCGGGTGGAGCTCAAACCCCCATTGGGCCCATTTTAAAGAGGGACGGGCACTTTGGTTAAGAGCTGAAGATAACGGGGAACTAGAAACTACCTGGGTGCCACCTCGGACAGGTGTAGGGTACCCGCCCTCAGCGCCTCTGGCGGAGTGGCTGCCGCGCCTTCACACACCTTCCAAGGCGGGCAGTGTGCTGCTCACAAGCCCGTGACCCCGCCCCGGAGGCAGGGAGTGATCCCCGCGCCGCTCCGCTCCCGAGCGGTGGCCCCCCGACCTCCCCGCTGCGCGCCGCCGCGGCGAGACCGGGAGACCGCGCGCCCCGCACAGCTCGCATCGCGGCCCTAAGATGGCGGCGGGGTGCGCGCTCTCGCCTCGCCGCACGCAAGGCTCGGAGCCGTGGCCTCGGGAGGCGGGAGCGGCCGGGCGCGGAGAGGAGGGCGAGGACGGGAGGGCCCTCCAGCGCAGCGAGGGCTCGGGGCCCTGCGGCGCCCAGGCGTGCCACACACCAGGCGGTGGGTGCCACTAGGAACACGCCGACGGCTCCGAAACGAAGGGAAAAAGGGGGGGAGATGAGGCTGTGTGGGGGGGAGAAATAGCGGCGGCACATCCGGGACCTCCGCCCCCTCCACCCCGGAAATGACGTTTTAGGCGGCTGGGTTGGGGGTCGTGGAGGCGGCCGCTCTTCAAAATGGGTTCTTCTCCAGCGTTGCTGGTCTCCCAAGAAAGTGTCTGGCATGGCCTTCAGCACCCCTTCCCTCGGGTTACCCCTTAGCCTCGCCACTTTGGGGCTTCTTTCCCGAAGCTGGCGGGACTGGCACCTCTGGTTTCCCTAACGTGTCCCTAGCACCACGCCCCTGAACTCCCAGGGCAGCCTCGCCGCGGGGGGTAGGGTGCCGACGGGGGGACTCGGGGGACTTCGGCCCCTGCCAGCCTACGAGCTTTCACCCCGAGTCCTACAGAGCCCGCGCCTCGTGCCCCCGACCTGGCCGCGGGGCTGTCATTCACGGCGCTGAGCCCGCCCCTTCCGGCGACTCGCCGGCCCGCCTCCTCCCCTCTCCCCTCCCCTACCCCTCCCCGTGCGAGTGTCTCCCTCTCCCTTTCGCTCTCTCCCTCTCTCTCTCTTTTGTGAGTTATAGCAACCGTTGCCTTGTGAATCAAGCGCCATAGTCACCGTAGTCCTGGCGACTGTTACCCATCAACAACAACTACTCCTCTCCTCCTCCTCCTCCTCCTCTTCCTCCTCCTCCTCCCCACCACCACCATCTCCATCACCCACCAACAACACCACAATAATCCACAGCCAAGGTGAATATTCTTCGGTCTCTACATGTGTGTGGGAGCGTGTGGATGCGTGTGAATGCGGATGTCCGTGCGTGTGTGTGTGTGTCCGTGTGTGCGAGCCGGCTGTGGCTGTGCGGGGTCTCACTCCTGACACCGGGGACTGTGCTGCGGCGCAGCCGCCGAGGGGCTCGGTCCCCCGGGCTTGTTTACAATGGACCGTGCGCGCCCCGGCGGGGTCGGGGGTGTGGGCTCCGCGCCGCCCGCCGGTGCTCCGGTCCGCCCGCCCGCCCGGCCCTCGGCGGCCGCGCTTCAGGGATGGAGCGGGAGCTCGGGGGGCTGCGAGCCGAGCGGGAGAGGGAGCCACAGTTTCGCGTTGCGGATGGTGGAGCTCTGCCCTAGGTCTTGTCTGAGGAGGAGAGTCAGGTGAAGAGAGAAGGGCTTTTCTTTTCTCTGTAATTTTCTTTTTCCAAGCTGCTTGTTTCCTGCTTTTTTCAAAACCGAAGTAGACAACAATGTGCAAGGGGGACCCAAGAGCTAGTGTTTTGTTGTTGTTGTTCACTTGTGGGGCCTGGTTAAGGTTTTTGTTATTTTTATCCTCGTACAACGGGGAACTTTTCCTACCGCCCATTCCCTTCATTTTTTTGCCCCTCTTCTCCTTGTGCTAAATGGGCTGCCCTTCTTTTGCCATCATCAACTACACGGTGTTCCTTTTTCTTTTTTTCTTCTTTTAAAACTGTGTTTTCTTTGTGCTGCAAACAGTCCTAATATCCATTCAGCACTGTTCCCTCCCCCGCCTCCTCCCCCCCACACCCCTTGCACACATTGAAACCTGGAGCCTCTGCGCTGGACTTTGCAGCACTGGGAAAGAAATTTTAACAAAGTCTCTGTCCCCTCTCTTTCTCTCTTCCTTGGTGTGTGTGTGCTTGTGATTTAAACCGGATGCAGGGCATCTGTGATACTTGGGTTAGTAGTTATTGACAGTGCTTTATCCTTCATGTGGAGATGGGAGGGGTAGTCGTGGGGTTCCATTTCACTTTGATGAACCTCCTTCTCCACCGTGGAGTGTTAACAATTTTCATTGTGGTTGCAAGACTTTGTGTAGGATAAACAGGGAAAGGACATGAGGAAGCTTTGTGAGAACTCGGGTTACCATGTTATTTGTGACAGTTAAGGTACTTTAAAGAGGTTTTTTCCCCCTCTTCATCTTCTCTGTTCGTATTTCTTTGAGAGTTGAAATTGAAGTCAAGTTGTTCATAAAGAATGTATGAAGCGTCTCAACTTGAAACGTGTGTATATTTCACTTTCTTTGTGGTTGTTGAGAGCTAGGCATGTGTGCTCTACTTAACATAGTCATTATTTTGGCTTTCTTTGGACAGTGACTTAAATCTGGGGAGGGGAGAGAACTTTCTCCTTTTTAAGTCTCTAAAAATAATCTATTTTTCTCTGTAGATTTGAATACTTATCAGTTCTGAAATAGTAGGGCTCTTGGTTGGAGGTAACTGTTTTCCAGATCCTGTAAATTTGTTCATTTTTCAGCCTAACGTTTAATTAACATATCAGTAAAAAGTTTTGATAATGAATGTGTGCTAAAACAAATATATTTGCACATATTGAAATTTTCATTGTGGGATTTTAAAATGTTTATTTAAATAGTCTTATTCCTAACAGTAAACATATATTGATTTACCTGACAGAGCAGCCTGTGAATAATGTGACAGTTTTAATGATTCTTGAGATTGTCAGTGAGCAGGTTGGGTAATTGTAATGCTGTTAAGGCTAATACTTTGTAAAATAAGAGTGTGGGTTTTTTTTAAAGAAAAATTTTCCCACTTTCAATTCATTTCCGTGGGATTGCTATTTTAAATGAAGATGATACTTTGTTCTGAAGTCTTTATCAGAGCATTCAAATTCCTTTATATTTATTCACACACACCCCTTCCCCAATCTAGATTCCATGCAAGTCTCTAATACTAACTTGTATTTTTTTTTTTTCTGTTCAGATGAGTGTCAAATGCCTGAACACTTTTGGATGGTGAAGCTTCTGGGTCCCATAAACTCTCTGAAGTTAATAGTTTTGCTGTCTAGAGACAGCTTCAGACCTTATGTTATTTACATAATAGGTTTTCAGCTGAGTAGCTTATATGTTATAATGTTATGATTTAATATTTTTATTTGCAGTGTCCAAGAACTTTTTTTGAGGCATTTTACTTCTTAAAATTATCTCAGATTCAGTAATTTAGATTTCCACTCATCAGTTGATTTGAGAGCAGGGCTTAACTTGAATTCTATCATTTATTTTTGAAAACACTTATGTGATACAAAAGTTGCTTTTAGAGATTCTTTGGGCTCAAGCATGTCAACCTTATTCATATGGATTGAGAAAATAATAACCAGAAATACTAGCAAGTGATACATTTTTAAGTTTAACCCCAAGGGTAAAATACTTAGCACTTAGTTTATTCTTCTGTGGTATTTTTCCTAGTAGGGACTATATTGGTATTCTTCTGTATTCTCAGATTTTAGAGTAATAGAAATCTCTGAAACTGAGTAACCACACCTTGACACTAAAAGTATTAAATAGAAATCAGTTGTAGCTTATTTTAGTAGCTGAATATCTGTGATTCATTATATGTCATAAAACCTAGTTTAATCTTTTTAGGTTGTTTTGCCAATGAGTTGCATTAACCAGTATAGACATATTTTAGTAGTACATTTACATGTATAATATAGTAAACTAAAGCACATTACTAAAATTCATCATTCCATAATTTTTTCATTATATGGGATAGTTATGCCTAATTTAAAAAACAGTATTTCTCTAGTATTCAAGTCTTATATTCTACGTAAGTACTCAAATTAAAGTTTTATAGTTTATAAGTTTCATATATTTTAACCCTAAAGAAAAAATATTTTTTGCCCTAAATAAAGTTAATATGGTAATTTTTATCATTAAAAATTAACAATTAAAATGAATGAATCATAAATCTAGATGGATATAATGTATTATTTAAATGACATGTTACTTTTTGGTAACATTTTATTATTATTGAGAAAGTTGATTTTGTGTGAGCTTTCCTCTAATTTCCAATTGAAAAACCAGTAAGTAGGTGGAATATGATTTTGCTTTTAAAATTTTATGAAGAGTATGTGTATGTGTGTGTTTAAAAGGGTGGATATAGCATCAGATATATGGGAAGAAGTAAAAAAACCCAAACTTTCCTGCAGGCTAATAGGAATGTTACTTTGTTCTTGGTAGTATAGTGAGACTTTGTTATAAGAAATGAGAATGCCAAGTAAACCTTTAAATTATGAAGAGTCTGTCAGTTTTTTGTTTTTATGTTGAACACTAGCCTAAAAATCTACTTTTCAGTTACTTTAAAAATAATTTCCCCAATGTAACCATTTGCCTTCAACTCTTGGGTATAAATTTCTACTGGCCATCAAAAACAAGATTTAAATTCCTTTCTGTTCACAGGTGCATAGTGTTCCCATATTTTGGAAGTCCAAGATTAAGTGGATTTGACTAATTCTAGCTTGTTAGGGACAGATGGCTGCTTTAAACAGGTGTCACTTTCATTTCTAGTGCATTGTGTTGAGACTTCCAGTGGTTCACAAAAGAATTGTCTAAAGCAGGTGGCATCCTTTGCTTTTGTCCTTAGTAAAATACACTTTTGGAGTTATTTTCCCAGGAAAAGGTGTGTGTGTGTGTGTGTTTTAAGTAAAAGTTTTGAACTATTCAGATTCAGGTTTATAATTTAACAACTTTTATTTCTGAATATTTTTCTGTTTTCAGTCTGTGTAAGTTGCAGATCCTTTCACAGAACACTTAAAAATTGTTATATTGTAATGGAAAATTCCCTTTGAATCCAGAAGAAGTACTCAGGAGCACTTTATACAATAAGTCACATTTATCTCAAGCAAGAAGCTAAGGCAGATTTGAATAAAGTAAAATTTGGTTAACATGACAAGTTAACTTTTGCCATCCCATCCATAAAGAATTTTTTTGATAGCATTATTTTAGTTTGAATGGTAAATGTTGGAAACCAGTGTTGTTTTTGTTGCTGCATTATTTTAAATATTTTCAAACTAAAACATTTCCCTCACCTACTTCAATTGTTACTATAAACTTTTTAGTGCTCTTTTTAAGTGAAAATTGTTTTTAAGCATTATGTTTAAAAATAGGTACTGGAGTAAATAAAAGAGTATCAACTTACTGATTTCTAAGGTTCATTTTAACTCAGATTCTATCCTTTGTGTGTGTGTGTGTGTGTGTGTGTGTGTGTGTGTGTGTGAATTTTATACATATTATAACAGATGCACCAGAGGGTGCTGTGCTGTTTGTAACATGAAATTATTATCAATAAGAATGTGAACTGAATGAAACTTTTGTTTAAAAGAAAATTTTTAATTACATGTGCATTTAAGCATTTGATGGCCTTATTTCTATGGAATTTAAATTTAATATACTGTCTTAATTGGCAGTTTTATATCAAAGCCTATCTTTCTCTGTACTAATATATGTTAGCACAACAGAGAACAATATCAAGACTGATATCTTTGGCATATCTGAATGTCAGCATTAGTCCTGTAGGCATGTATGTTGATCATCGTCTTATGCAGGTATTTTAGCCTTCATTTGAAAATTTTCATTTCACTTGAGAATCATACTATTTTGTCAGTGTAGCTTTTGTACTGTGTAAATTTGGTACTTTTGGCACATATTGAACATTCTTAAGACATTTTTATATGACATGGTTAGTAATGACATGAATATGCTTTTTATGGCATAATCTAAAAAAAGCTACCTCAGCCCAGCTGGTGTGGCTCAGTGGTTGAGTGTCGACCTATGAACCAGGAAGTCTCTATTTGATTCCCAGTCAGGACTTATGCCCAGGTTGCGGGCTCAATCCCTGGTATGGCATGTGTAGGAGGTAGCAACCAATGATTATATCTCATTGTTGATATTTCTATCTCTCTTCCTTCCCTTCCTCTCTGAAATCAATAAAAATAAAAAAAAATTACCTCAAAAGTATAATTGACAATAATATTTATGAGGTTAATTAAATCAACAATAATAATAATATTAAACATTGTCTGGAGAATTCAGTCCCCACTTCATGCTGTTGAAGTAGTCTGGCTTGAATATTTAATTGAGCTTTACTATCTGAAAAGTTTTAGATTCCCTGCCTTACTGTTTATCATATAATTCCAAACTGGAAATGATCTATCTTTTGTTCATTGAGAGCTTTTATAGGAGAATTAATTCAATCCAATCTTTTGGGATCTGGTTGCATCATTGGTTTTTTTTTCTCAGCAGGGATATATGCTAAAAGATATATAATTGAAATAGTGGTAGTCAGTATCTTCCTCAAGTAGCTTAGAAAATGATGGTTACATCATATAAACTTTTTTCCTCCAGATAATGGATTTATCTATACTATTAATTTCATTTAACTACAATCAGCAAAATGTTATATTTTAATGAGGTACCACTATCAGGAATAGTATTTCATATGTTGGAATGCCACAGAGAATCCAAAACATGCAGAGGTAATAACATTTTTAAATACTAGTCTTCTTAAAATAACTTAGACATTTGCCTTTTAAAATGTGATCCTACTATTTACCATACAGTTTATGCTATTATGATTTTTAAAGTATATTATATGACATTGTTTCAAAACTTATATTTAAAGTTTCATATTTCATATCAAAGTATAAGATGTACTTTAATGAAAACAAATCAGTTAAAATTGAAATATATTCAGAGTATCAAATAGGTATGTGTTTTGTTCTTTATTATGTTCCTTTTAAATTGAATTTAGAGAGACAGAGAGAAAGGGAAGCATTGATTTCTTTGTTCCACTTAGTTATGCATTCATTGGTTGCTTCTTGTATGTGCCCTGATCAGAGATGAACCTATAACCTTGATGTGTTGGGACTATGCTCTAACCAACTAAGCTACCAGGCCAGGGCCTGTGTTTTATTTTTTTTTAAGTAGATCAAAGGAAGAAGTATACTGGTTAAGAACACAGGCTTTGGAGTCAGATTTCAGTTAATCTTATTAGCAGTGGGACCTTGGACAGGTTATTTGCCTTTACCTAGCCTCAGTTTTCTCATCTGAAAAATAGGGTTAATAGTACCTATTTTATAGGGTTCTGTGAAGATTAAAGGGGATGATTTATGTAATGTGCTTTGCTCAGTATTTGATACAGAATACATGCTCAATTCTTATTATTAGGAAATACTAGAAGATACCCATTCTAATCTTTTGGCTAGCTAAGAATCCTTTTACTATGCACTTGACTACCTCCTTCCCAATGGGCTTTAACTTGCAAAAGACTTGGCCCTCAAATATACATTAATTGTATAGTTCTTCCTTCCTCACCACTTTATAAAATAAAGACACAAAGCTACCAACTGCAGGTTTGGATTACCTTTTGATCATCAGTCTTATTATTTCACTGAATTAATAGGATTCTAGTTTAAAGTGATATTTTAGTTTTATTCTGCAGGCTTCTTTTAATGGATTTCTTTTACTATATTTGGATAACTCTCCTGTTTCAGGTATCTTAGACTGAGAACTAATGATGCAGCGTTTAATAAACTCTTACACTTGTCATTTCATTGTTCAGTATATATTTTCCTTTTCATATTTGTTATACATGAATTCATTCAAAAACATTTTAAAGCCTTATTTATAAGCTTTATATAAAACACAGCCATTCATATAAAAGAATGGCAATAAATAGTTTTTGAATTCATCAAGAAATTATCGTATAATTTTATAATGCACTGCTTACAATTATTTTACTAAGGGTAGCAATAAGTAATTTTGTAAGAATTTGCCAGCCCTAACTTTGAGATACAGTAACCTTGGAACATTATGCAATAAAACATATAATATTAAATTGTTGAGGAGAAATGTCAACTTCAGCTCCATGTTTTTTGACAATTAAAGATGTTGAAAGAAACATTGTAGTTGGCTGCTATATATAAATTTGGTATTTAGTAATTTATAATATATATTATCTACACAATTTGATTAAGAATGGATTTTTTTCTTATTTTAATCTTAAATATCCCGAATGTTTTTCAAACTGGAAATGTCATTTATACATTTTAATTTAAAATTTACTTCATATGGTGTGTCACCTTTGCTGAAGTACTGTATATTGTAGGCTTTTCGTCTGCCTCTCATCTTACCTTATGCCTTCTCTCCAGTCCTATTTAGTGTTTATTATATGACTCCTTTTACATTATTTTTATAGATAATTAGCCCAACATATAAAGTAGGGAGACTCAGCCATCTCATCTGCTTCCTTTCTCCAGTGAATTTGACACACATTTTTAAAGGAATATTTGGGAAAATGCTAGGAAATGTGACTTAGATGGTAAGGTTATTTATCATTCTTATTTCAATAATCTTTTTTTTTTTTTTTTTTTTTTTACAATTTCTATGCATCTGACTACTCCCTTGAACGAAAAACATGTTACTGATCCACTAATGATGTGACCGAGTATGATTTTGCTTCAGAAAGGTTCCCTTCTCAGTTCTGGCCTCAAGATTAAATCTCTAGTCTAGTCCAAAAATACTGTGTTTGCACAATCACATATGCCTGCTTATTGCTGACTCTTACCTTCTGGACTCTTCTTTCTCACTACCTTTATTAGAAGCTGTAATATGCTGCAGTCAGTACTGCATGCCTTTGTTTTACAGTGCCTGGTCAAGACTGTCAGGTTCCTGGTGCTTCCTATTGAGGGAAAGGAAGCATTTTTGCATTAGTTCAAGATGTCCTTCTGTTCTGCTATATCTCACCCCTTTTACCACTGTGATAGGAACTGAGTCCAGAAAAACTAAGAATCAGGCAGCTGGCCAGAAAATAAAAGTATATTAGTTGGAGAGGAAACATATTCAGAGGTTATGTGGATGGAGAGAGGAGAGAGAGTGACTAAGCTTAGAAAGAATGGTCTTTAAAAGTGCCAGCCACAGGAGAGCAAAGGTGAGAGAAAGGTTCTGTTCCGGTGCTCACTCTGTCACTAACTAAAACCTTAGGCTAGCCACTCAAACCCTCTAGCTCTCAGTTTTTCCATCTGCAAAATGAAACATGAGGGCTATGTGATCTCTAAAGCCCTTTTCAGCACTAACAGTCTATGACTCCATGGCAAGATTGGCACTGGGAAAAGGTAAACAAGCCAGGAATTGGTGTTTCCTTTGCACATGGACTCGAAGGCTAGCATTTTGCCTGCCTATTGTTTCTTCTGATAAGAACAACAGAAGAAAACCCAGAGCTTGGTTCTAGTGTAATAGCCATACCTATGACACAGTTTTAGAAGGTTCCTTCTTGTCAGTGGCTCCCTTAGGGTGCTGTGGCCAGTGAGTGCCTTGTTGTCCTCACCCACATAGGAATTAGCTGAGTCTGACAGCTTGAGCTCCTGACCAGCAGCTCCTCTATGTCTGTATGCCAGACAAGTTTTTGACAGTTGGGGTTCCTGCCTGTTGCTCACCAGTGAGATATTTAAAACAGGATATAATTTCTCAAGTATGTGGATAGGCAATTTGACACACACAGAGGGAGAGGGACTTGTTAGATCTCTCTCATCAGAAGCAGTAAAAATTAATTCAGGTTTCTGTGTATCTAATTTTTCCACATTTCTTCCTCAGTTATTAAAACCTTGACCTTTTCTTCCCTTCATGCGCTTCAGGTAGTTTTAGAAAGAACTAAAGTCCTGTCAAGAAGTCTGAGCCAGTTCTTAGAGTCTGGAGTACTAGGACTGAGACCCTGCTCTGGGAAGCAGTGCCATTCTTTTATGTTTTTCATTGCCAATACTTATTGCTTTCCTTTTTTCCTGAATATTTATAGTTGTATAAACATTCTTTTTATTCAGGTTTGGTAGCAGAAAATTGTGTCTCTTGGTTAAGAATTGTGCATTTCTGTAAAATTTTGCATTATCGTTAATTTACCAAGTAGACTTACCAAGATTTTTAAGCACTGCAGACTATGAAAGAAAGCATTTTTGCATTAGTTCATGATGTCTTCTATTCTGCTATATCTCATCTCTTACAATCTAATGAGGAGTGTATGAAAGTTGAATAGATTCTAATTATTGTTTTTAAATTATTTTTTAACAATTACGTGTATTGATTAATGTAAACATATTCAAGAGTCTGAACTACATTCAGATTCGAATGCTCGATAGCATCTATATATTTCAGTACAATAACTGGCATCCTTAAAAATGTATCTGGCCCTCTTCAGTGTTAATCAGCATAGTTTATCTTAATGTGCAAACCCATTTTACAAATGCTTTGCTTTTTTCAGTGAAGTTTCTTCCATGCCTTAGTTGGGATTGGGGTTGAGAGAGGCTACTGGAGAGAGACAGGAAGAAGATACATTTAGAAATCATATCCTGTTTCCATTGTTAAATACCAGTGCATTGCATTTTCGACCCAGTTCTTTTTATTTATTTATTTTTTAATTTTAACTGACATTTTGGGGGGAAGGTAGCGGTTGAGGTGGGGAAGGGGGAAACAGAAGTGACTAAGGCGATCAGAGTCTTCCAGATCTTTTTCCTTTCCTTATGTAGTATTGTGCATAGTACATATACTTTGGGGAGGGAGAATAGGCATCTTATTACTTCATATTTGTGATATTTTTCTCCTAAAGACTGACTGTATCTGTATGTCTATCCTTAGTACATTAGTGGATGTGCAATAGTATCCTTCTAAGGAGTCTATATTGTGGTTTAGTCATGCACAGCTTTAGTAAGGTAGGAATAAAAGAAAGGAGTACTGAGGAAATCTAGTTTGTGGGCCAGATACAGAAATAATGCCTTAAATCCAACTGTCTACATTTTGCTTTAGGTGGATTGTTTTGTGGATATATATTTATTTTTGTTTTACAAAAGAATCTACTTTTTCCCCCTGTTCCTGTTTAGGCTGACACTTAAAAGAACCAGAGAGTATATATAATCTGTCACATTAGGTTTTCACTGATTAGCATCTGATTCTATCTGATGACAGTCTTGGAGATAAGTTTTAATGAAGTGTCAGTATAAGGGTCACTAATAAAACACACATGGGAAGATACACTGTTACTGACCTGAAAATCACCTTTACCATTTTAATTTACAATATGTATTTTGATGTGCCACAATGAATATCTAACATGAAAAATTAATATACAGATACCAGCTAAAGTTAGATTATTTATTGTACAATGTGATTATATTGTATGCTTTAAAGGACATTTTAAAACATTTTGTTTAAAAAGTCACTTTATATTATTAGGGTGTACAGTAGGTCCTCGGGTTACGTCGGAGATCCGTTCCTACGGCGTGACATAATGCGATTTTCGCCGTAAGTTGGAACCCACCTACATAAGCACCTTACGTCACTCACATGGAGCACATACACAGCAGAAATGAAGTGAAACAGTAAAAAAAACTTAAAAGAAAGATAACAATTCCTGACCTTTACTTGTGGTAAATAATTAATAAAAAAAATAGCACATACGTACATATGTCGAAATGACGGAACTTTTTATTTTTTATAAATAAATGGGAGATGGCGACGTAACCACAAAATGATGTATGTCGAGACCGACGTAACCCGAGGACTGCCAGTACTTATATTAAGAAAAATGGAATTTATCCTAGATATTATGTTGTGTGTGTGTGTGTATAGACCTTTAGAAAATCATTTTAATGTACATTGTGCTTGGTGCTTTAGAACTTCTATCCATACCATTTTGTTTTTGTATTATGCATATCTTGTAACACTATTAGAAACCACTCCAGTGATACTTTCTTAAGGCAAAGAACATTAAGAGAAACGTTTGACTTAAGTTCTTTGATTGATCTTTGCGTGATTTGGGGAACAATTTTTATAGAGCCTCGCATTATATGATAATTTTTAGAGGCTACTTTTAGTTAATAGATGCCATGAATACTAAAATTGAATTGTATCATAGTTAAAGATAAAAATTGTAATTTATTTGTATGATAGTAGAATAAGATATTGTATTGCTGGATCAACATTTGATCTGTTTCTTTATTTTTAGAAGTCTGTCAAGTTTTGAAATTTAAAGCCTTTTTAAATATGTTGAATGAGTAGAGTTGTATAATACATGTGGATTTATGTTTGAGCAAAGGTTTGAGAACTATATGGCTTAGAAATGAGGTGGGATTTTATTTTTAAAATTGGAAGGGAGTGTATTTTAATATTTTGATGGGTTAGACTTGATCATTTATTAGTGTTAATGACTATGGACTGAAGATGTTGATAAAAGTAATTTTTGAGAGGAAGTCATTGTAGTGATCCTGATATTTCATTTACTTCCAGTCCTGCTGCCCTTGGTAAACTCTAAAGTAAAAGCTTATTTCTTGGGTAATGTAAGACTCTCTATTTTATTATGTTTTTGTTAATCTACATTGCTGTCAGGAATTTCCCAAATCCTACGGTACTGTCTTGTGTGATGTATTATGTGTAAGCTTTGGAAATTCAAGTTTATGTATTGATTTACAAACCTTGGATAGAATGCCAGTAAGTAACATGCCATGCCCAGAATAGCACCTTGCTTAACCTGAAGGAATTGGGTAAGAATTAGGATAAATCCGGGCAGGAACATAATTGGATAAACTAGAGTATGAACAATGTACAATTTAGAGTAAAAATGTCATTTTAGGGGCTATATGTATTAGAAACCCATCAGAATATTACCACAATACTGTTAATAACATTATTTCTAATATTTGATTCAAAAACATTCTAGCAGAGGCCTAAGAGATAATTGGATTTATTAGTCTATAAGCTTATAGTTTTACATCATTGTCCTTTGGCATTTACTTTTGAATGAGGATTAAATGATTTCTATCAGTGTGTCTTCAGTGACAATACTACTTTGGTTAATTTAGAAATCCTGAAGTGATTGTGATTTTTTTTTTATTGAATTTTAAGGAGCTTTTTGAAAAGAGAGAGGAATGAGGTACTGGATACGAAATACATAGTCCCAACTATGTGTGGACTTTAGAAGACTACAAAATGACAGACATGGTATTTGTGAATCAATAAATATAAAAAAGAAGGGTAGGGAGAGAGATTGAAAATGTAGTTAGATGAAATTAGTGGAGAGTTTAAAAATAAAGATAAAAATAAGTTAAGATGGATAAATGAAAGTATGAATGGTGAACTAATTTGTTGTAAGAATGGTCTTTTTTTTTTCTTGTCTTACTGTGATTTTAACTAATAGCTGAGGAATAGATTGTACTTAAGTTTCTTTATGGGCACCATTTGTTTTTATATTTGTTGCAAATATAATAAATCTCTGTAACCTTTGACTGTTATTATATGGAGCTTCACTATTTTTTAAAAATATATATTTTATTGATTTTTCACAGAGAGGAAGGGAGAGGGATAGAGAGCTAGAAACATCGATGAGAGAGAGACATCGACCAGCTGCCTCCTGCACACCCCCCACCGGGGGATGTGCCTGCAACCAATGTACATGCCCTCGACCGGAATCGAACCTGGGACCTTCCAGTCCGCAGACCGACGCTCTATCCACTGAGCCAAACCGGTTTCGGCTGGAGCTTCACTATTAATGTTGTGTTTAGAAGAGTATTAGATTGAGATATTACATCAGAGTTTTCTTGTAATTATTTTATCATTACAAAGCTATCCTCTCTATAAAATGGTAATATGCAAATTAACCATCACTCCGCTACATAAGCCACGCCCACCAGCCAACCAGGGTGAGTATGCAAATTAACCCCAATCCAAGATGGCTACAGCCACAGAGAGCAAGGTTTCCCAGGTAACAGAGCAAGCCAAGCTTTCCATAGCCGTTGCAGGCCTAAGCCTCTACGCAAGCTACAAAGTTTCAATTATAGAAGGTAAACAAATTCAAACAAATGGCGGCAGAATGGAGCTTGAGAGAGCAGGCCAGGGTTGCCGGCGGCAACAGGGGAAGCAAAGCTTTAAAGCACACCCTGGCCGGGTCCACCCGCTTAAGGCAACAAAGTTTCAATTGTAGAAGGTGAATTAACTGCCACAGAAATGGCTGCCGGAGCCCCAGGCTTGGCTCCGCTCTAGGCTACAAAGTTTCAATTGTAGAAGGAAAATAAATTCCAGATACCAGGGCCTCCCTTTGGGTTGCCAGGGGGCGTGGCCGGCCTGCAAACCACCACAGGCCCCTCGCTCAGGCCACCCCACACCCCAAGGGAACCCCCACCCTTATCTGTGACACCCTTCAGGGCAAACCAGCTGGCCCCCACCCATGCACCAGGCCTCTATCCTATCTAATAAAAGAATAATATACAGATTGATCATCACTGCAACACACAATATAGCTGCCCCCATGTGGTCAAAGGTCCTGCCCCCATGTGGACACAAGATGGCCACCACAAGATGGCCAGCAGGAGAGGGCAGTTGGGAGGCACCCGGCCTGCAAGGGAGGGCAGTTGCGAGGGACCAGGCTTGCAAGGGAGGGCAGTTGGAGGTGATCAACCCTGCAGGAGAGGGCAGTTAGGGGTGACCAGGCCGGCAGAGGAGGGAAGTTGGGGGCAAACAGGCTGGCAGGGGAGCAGTTAAGCATCAACCAGGCTGGCAGCGGAGTGGTTAGGGGGTGATCAGGCTGGCAGGCAGAAGCGGTTAGGGGCAATCAGGAAGGCAGGCAGGCAAGCAGTTGGGAGCCAGCAGTCCTGGATTGTGAGAGGGATGTCCGACTGCCCGTTTAGGCCCGATCCTGGTTGGATCGGGCCTAAACGGGCAGTCGGACATCTCTCCAGGAGTCCCAGATTGGAGAGGGTACAGGCTGGGCTGAGGGACAACCCCCTGCCGTGCACGAATTTCGTGCACCAGCCTTCTAGTACAATATAATGTTAGTATACAAAATATACATAATTAATATTTTCACTTGAGGTATCTGATTAATATATCTGATATCTAAAGCATTTTACATTCGGGAAGCCAATGTATACCAGAAAACTGTGTACCATAAATGTACAAACTCTTAAAACTGTCTTATTTTGGAACTTTTATAACTTACACTGAAGTAGAGAGAATAGCATAATGAATCCCCATGTTCTCATCACACATTTAACAATTAGTACTTTCTATTCTTAAGTCTATATAATTTGAGGTATTTGTTTATTGAAATAAACTTGAATCTTTTATCCTGTGCTACTCTGAAACAGTGTTAATCTAATTTTAAGAATAGACTCAATGTGGACTTGAAAAAGTGTGATTGGTCATGTTGTTTCTTCTCAGCACAGCATTATTTAAATCAGGGAGTTTGTTCTCAGTTGTTGGTAGGATCTTTTGTTTAGTAACTCTAGGTTCTTCTACTTGAAATCTGACCTATCATTAAAATGGGAGCAAGCTCAAGGACAGCAGCCTGTGTTTGCAGGGCACAGGAAAACAATTGAGGTATACCTCTCAGAGTTGAAATAATGCTAATCTTTTGCACGTCATTCTTTTAATTGGCCCTGTGGGTAGATTTGGGTAAACTGGTAAGAGCCATTTTGTAAGGGAAGAGAACCAACTATCTTCTGGAATATTCCCTCCAAAGTTAGCTACTCAGTTACTGGGACATAATAGAAGAGTGTAAAGGAAGTGGCATCCATTAGTAAGAGCTCATGTAGTGATAACATGTAACACCATTCAAAGCAGTTTAATATTTTCTGATTCACCAACTTCAGGGAATGAAGTTTTCTTAGTTTTTATGAAAGAAGCTTATTTTCCAAAGTTAGAGTCTATAGGGAAAAAATCCATTCATATTGGAAATTATTCTGTAATGATCTAACATGTATAATAAGTAATGATTAATGTCACTTTAATAAACAACACAAAATACTGACCTCTTTATTTAAAAGTTGATTTTTTCTTGTTGTTTGAATCTAATTAAATGATTTAAGCATGAAGAAGTAAATACATTACATTAAGGCCTGCATTTTTCAGTTATGTAACTTTAAGTGCTAAACTTCTTTCTGATACAAAAGGTTACAGAGAAATGTATATAACTTGAAATATTTTGGCACTCTTTAAAAATACTTCTATTATAGATTAACTAGTTAGATAAAATAATAAAGTGATATAAAATAACTAAAGTGATACACTACTAAATTGATCTTATTGTATGACTAAACTGCTATTTCTTTTCTCAAAGGGTTATATTTAATTCTTTCTGCCATTAGGAAACATCTAATTTAAGTGATCCTGCATAATAGATTGTCATATAGTCAAGGTTTCCAAAAGGAGGTAGATGTAATGTATACAGAAAAACACCAGTGTAAAGCTTAATCAATGAAACAACGATTGAATAAAATATAAATATAACCCTGTAAAACAAAGGATCATATGATATACATGTTAATTTTAGAAGTATTTATAGAATATTTTATTAATTTTTAAAAATGTATGAATTTAATATTAATACCAATTTGTAATATTTTTTCTGTGCTTTTCAATACCTATGTAGAGTCAAAGTGTTATTTGGCTTTTTATTGTATGACATTCAAGATAGCATCAGGTAAAGCAGTGATTTTCAACTTTTTTCATATCACAGCACACTTAAACTAATTACTAAAATTCTGCGGCAAACACAAAATATATTTTTTGCCAATTTGACAAAAAGAAGGTATAGTTTTGATTCATTCATACCAGATAGCCCTTGTTGTGTTGGCTGTTGTCATTGTTTTATCTGACAATCTAAGGCAAAAGAGGTCATTGCTCCTAACTAGTCAGGTAGTGCATGTTTTAAAAATTCTTGGGGTACATCAGTTGAAAATCATTGAATTAAAGCAATGGTGGTTTTATTCTGGTGTTTAAGAGTTTTTTTAAAAATTTGACTACCACTGCATTTATGTCATATGTATAATTTTAAAAAGCCATTTCTAATATGATAATAATATTGGTCTTCTTATTCTATATTGAAGTTACTCCCTAATAGCAAACAACTTAATGTTCTGATTTGGAAGAACACCGTGTAAAGAAAAGCTTTATCCAAGAACTGACTTGTATTTTCGAACCTGACCTGCATAGCAGCTAAGCTTTTGGGTCTGGAGCTGGAACTGCAAACCCTTATGATGACTGTCAGGGGCTCAACTTCAGCCTTTCTCTTCTGGATCTGCACAGCAACCAACAGGGATAGCCAGGGTGCTAGAGATTAAAACGGTGAAAAAGTCTGTCACTATAGTTAACCCATGCTTTCCAGTGACACAATTATGTAGGATTCCAGTGGATACATAATTAGGATGTTTTATTTTAGAATCAGAATTTTTAAGTTGGAAAAGACTTTGAAAGTTATCTAGTTCAACCCACCACCCTGTCCCCCACTTATCCTATCTAATAAAAGAGTAATATGCAAATTAACCATCACTCTGCTACACCCACAAGCCATGCCCACCAGACAATCAGGAGTGCATATGCAAATGAACCCCAACCAAGATGGGTGCGGCCACAGAGCGAGCAGGAGGCTTGGGTTTCCCTGGCAATGGAGGAAGCCAAGCTTTCCACACACCCTGGCAGGCCCAGGCCTCCACTCAAGGCTACAAAGTTTCAATTATTAAAGATAAATAAATCCCAACAAAAATGGCAGCAGCCACAGAGCTGGAGAAATCAGGAGGCTTGAGTTGCCCCCGGCGATGGAGGAAGCCAAGCTTTCCGCACACCCTGGCGGGCCCAGGTCTCAACTCAAGGCTACAAAGTTTAAATTATAGAAAATAAATAAATCCCAACAAAAATGGCTGTGGCCATGGAGCAAGCAAGAGGCTTGGCTCCACTCCAGGCTACAAAGTTTCAATTATAGAAGATACAGAAATCTCAGATACCAGGGCCTCTACTTGGGTCGCTGGGGGGCGTGGCCGACCTGTAAACCACTATAGGCCCCTCGCCCAGGCCGCCCCATGCCCCAAGGGAACCCCCACCCTGATCCGGGACACCCTTCAGGGCAAACCAGCTGGCCCCCACCCGTGCACCAGGCCTTTATCTTATATAATAAAAGAGTAATATGCAAATTGACTGTCATTCCAACACACAAGATGGCTGCCCCCATGTGGTCAAAGATCCTGCCCCCATGTGGACACAAGATGGCCAGCAGGGGAGGACAGTTGGGAGGGACCAGGCCTGCAAGGGAGGGCAGTTGGGATCAGGCCTGCAAGGGAGAGCAGTTGCGGGGGACCAGGCCTGCAGGGGAGGGCAGTTAGGGGCAAACAGGCTGGCAGGGGAGTGGTTAGGGGGTGATCAGGTTGGCAGGCAGAAGCGGTTAGGGGCAATCAGGAAGGCAGGCAGGCAAGCAGTTGGAAGCCAGCAGTCCTGGATTGTGAGAGGGATCCCAGATTGGAGAGGGTGCAGGCTCGGCTGAGGGACACACCCCCTCCGTGCATGAATTTCATGCACCGGGCCTCTAGTTTTAAATATAAGAAAATGGAGGTGAAGTGACTTGCACAGTGATATAACATTTCTCGTAGCTGGGGCTGTTGATATAACATTTCTTGTAGCTGGGTCTGTTGGACCCCAGACTCCACATTTCTCTCCCAGCATTCTCCTGTTATATCATTGCTAGTGCAAAACTTTTCTTAAAAGCAAACAACCCAAATGTGCTGCCTTCAGTACTCAGAATACTTGTTTACCTACAAGTTTGAACTCATATTTTTTTTCTAGAAAAAGCACATTAAAGTTTTATAATTATGCATTCTGAAAAATACATTTATTTTTTATTGTCTCCAACTGTACTTTTGGTATACAAATCAGTATTTAATTGCTCTATTTTAGAATAGAAATACAATTTTTAATATTTTTCCACATCATCAATAGCCTTTATATTAAAGGAAAATACTGTATTTGCTAGATCTTTTAAAAAAGAAAATATCATATTTTTATCATTAACATTTTATTTTCCCCTGTCAGCTATTAGTGATTTATGTCATAATCAATCTATTGGCAGAAATAATTCTCAGACCTTGCATGCACCTCTACTTTTGTGATAAGGGTAATGTTGAGTCTAACCATTCTAAAGGTGGTTGTAAACTACTGAATTATTAATTTTAAACAATTGAAACGTTTGTTCCTGTAGGTCACTCTCTTGTGGAACAAAAGTAAAATAATGGCAGTTTATATCTGTGGTACAAGCTGAGACTTGCCCAGCGGGGCTTAAAGGTGTTGTAGCACTCTTAGTGAGAACCAACAGAATGGGAATGTGAAGGGATTGCCCTTTATTCCATAGCAACCAGAAGCAATCCCAGCAGTCATGCTATTATGTGACTTCTTAATCTGAATTCTTGGAAGGATATGTTGTTTACTAAATAATAGTATGAGATGGTGGCAGAATAGTAATTGCCAACATGTTGTTGTGTGTGTGTGTGTGTGTGTGTGTGTGTGTGTGTGTGTGTGTGTGAGAGAGAGAGAGAGAGAGAGAGAGAGAGAGAGAGAGAGAGAGAGAGAGAGAATGAGAATTGAAAGTAAATCTACAAGGTCAGGATTGAACTTAGTTTTGGTATCCTGTTTTGTGATACAATGCACAATTTGAGCACTAACCCTGTTGATTATTTGAAACAATCTGTCTAAGAGTGACCAAGAAAATGACAACTGAACTTTCTAGCTTGATGCTCTTACGAGCCTCATTTGTGGTACCAACTCTGAAAGGATGCACTTACAGGAAACCAGGAGTAGGTTTCCTATAGGGGAAAACCATTTGTCATCTGTTCTTAACAAGGTAAATCCCCACGGACAAACCTTTCTTGTAAAACTATTCCCTTTGGATTTATCTTTGCCTTCAATAAAAAAAGGAGATATGATAAACAAAAGTCTGATGAAATATTAGTTAGTTCTTGCATTTTTGCCTAGAAGTTTCTCATTCTTAATCTTTATGATATTTCTAATGTTTCATGCTGCCGTTACATCTGAATTAAGAGAGACTTGGGATACAATACATTAAATTGGTTTTGCTTTCTGTTAATTGAAGGGAAGGTTTTTGTTTTTTTCTGAGGGGGAGGCAGAATTTAAATCATTTACTTTTAGACTTAACTATACTCCTGAATTGCCAAAAAACCTACTGTCCCGTAAAACAGAATGGAAAATACAAATATTAAACGTTTAATTCAGTTGAAAAGAGAGTGCTAAATACTTGGAACTTTTAAACTGAGATTTGAATATAGAGATTCAGTTCCCAGCATAAATAAGTACTAGACTGCTATATTTCTTGGTGTAAAGAGGAAGAACCTAAAACATGGAATGTGTTTTTAATATCTTATAAATTTATAATCTGGATAAATTTTTATTTAAACCATGTCTAAATAGGGATTAATGGAATCTTCTAAAAAGAAGATACTTTGGATGTTTTCAGATAGCCCAAAGTTTTATGTTTCTTTGTGTGAGAATCTTCCAGGATTCTTCATTGTCTACTGATCAGAATCATTTAAGAAATATTTACAGATGTCACAAAACTTCCATTGTGCTATGCTGTTAGGGAGCTTAGTCTACTGTACATTTTGAAATATAAATTTCACCACTCTGCTCTGTAACTTTTTTTGCCGGCCTGGCTTATGGTGTTAGGCAGTTGGTTAAGAGTAGCGATTTTCAACCTTTTCCATCTCATGGCAACATAAACTAATTATTAAAATTCTGGCCTGGCTTGTGTAGCTCAGTGGTTGAGCATCATCTCATGTACCAGGTGGTCACAGATTTGATTCCAGGTCCAGGCACATGCCTGGTGTCAGGCTCAAACCCAGTAGGGGGCGCACAGAAGGCAGCAGATGGATATTTCTCTTTCATAAATGTTTCTATCTCTCTTCCTTTCCCTTCCTCTCTCTGTGATAAATTAAAAAAAAATTCTGTGGCACAGTAAAAAATATATGACAACTGAACTTGTCATATTTTTTGCTGATCTGACAAAAATATAGGTCTAATTTTGATTCACACTGGACGGCTATTGTGTTGACTGTTGTCATTTTTTTATTTGACAATTTAGGGAAAAGAGGTGAGTAGTACCCCTGACTAAATAGTCAGGTACTGAATGTTTTTAAAATTCTTGTGTCATACTGGTTGAAAAATCACTGTTTAAGAGCAATAACTTTGGAATGAACAGCTCTGGGTTTGAATTCTAGCTCTGCTACTGATTAGTAGTTTTACTTTAGGCAGATTACTTAAACTTTGTGAGATATGGTTACTAAAATCTACCTTGAAAGATTGTTTCAGAGATTACATTAGATGACAGAGGCAAACAGCAGCACTATATCTGACATGTAAATGGCAATTCCCATTACTGCCCTGACCCAGAATTAAACCAGTGACCTCAGTGCAACTGATCCACACCAGCCAGAGCTCATCGGTTGATTCTCATATGTGCCCTGATTGGGGATTGAACCCTCAACCTTGGCATATTTGAACAGTGCTCAAACTGAGTTATCTGGCTAGGGCCTCACTTCCTGAATTCATCTTTGCTGCAGTTAAATAGAGTGGTTCTTAACTTGAATAAGTTCACTTCTAATGAAATTTTTATTAACCTTGATACTAATTGGAAAATGTGATTTAGATATTTGTTTGGAAATGTTTGATCTTTCTAAATTTTTCTGTAAGCTTCCTGAGGTTTTGGAACTCAGCACAAAACCCAGCGTTCTTTTCTAGTAGAAGCAATCAGTGAATAATTATGAAGCCTCAGCTTGTTTATCTCTAATCAAATTATAGAATACACATTTAACCATTTTATAATTTTGTCTAGTCCTGATTTTATACTGACCTTTAAAGCAATGCAGTTCTATTAGTCCAAATGGGTTTATTTACTTCTTGTTTTTTAAAATGGATTTAATGGCATTAATTCATGAATTTTGGATATTTCTTTAAAAAGGCTTCATTTAGTAGACATCATTTCCATTTATCTTTTCAAATGGTTTTGTTATCTAACTATGTATATATGAATTTTGTACCTATATATATGTATGTGTGAAATTCTAAACTTGCCTGGGATTTTTTTTAGTGTCTGATAAGACTAATAGTTTCAGAAGTTGGGGAGTGCCTTTTAGGATCTATTATCTTCTTCCTGTTTTCTGGTTGTGACAGGGTGTGGGAATTCCTAATGTTGCTTAGTAGGGGAGAGACCTGGGAGCCATTATGATAAGTATGTTTTTGGAGGGGGGGGGGGGACTATTTAAAATATTCCAGACTTTCTGAGTTTTACCTTTTGCTACCTAACTTCACTGTCCTATTGGGATGTCAAAAGTACAGAAGCAGGACCGGAGTTCCAAGCTTATACCAAGGCAACTGATGGTATCAGAATGGAATTATTACAGTAGTCAGATCTGTGATTGCATTTGTGATATCCATTAAGGGCTGCACTGTGGAATGGTAGGGTTATCTGCTTTGATGTCTACTACAGAGACTTTCTCCTTAAAAAACTCTTTAATATGGATCTCACTTTCATAAATCTGTCCAGGGCTATTTTTAATCAGGGTATTTTTATTCTGTACCATCTCTTGAGGTGATTAGTTTGGTGAGTTTACTACCAGTTGTGAAGTCATCTTAACCTCTTTCCTGAGTCAATTTCTAGAGTCAATTTAGGTGTACATGCTCATTTTCACTTTTTTATTCATCCATTCATTTATTGATCAAATATTGACACATACAATATGGGCCAAGCAGTGAAATTCTATGGAGAATACAGCAGTGAAGAAAACTTATCAGATCTCTGCCCTTGAGAATCTTATATTCAAACAATTGAGGATGATGGAGAGAGAAGATAAATGAGTATTATACTAGTTGTAAATGATATGGAGAAAATTTTTTAAAAAGAGGGAGCTAGAGCCCTGGCCAGCATGGCTCAGTGTTAGAGCATCGATCTGTGAACCAGAGGGTCATGGGTTGAGTTCCTCTTCAAGGGCAAGTATGTGGGTTGCATGTCCAAACCCCACCCCCAGTTGGCATGCATGGGAAGCAACCAACCCATGTGTCTCTGACACATTGTTGTTTCTATTTCTCTATTTCTCTGCCTCTCTGTCTCTCTACTCCTTCCTTCCTCCTTTCCACTCTCTCTAAAAATGGGAAAAATATATTCTCACTCCTCGGTTGAGGATAAAAAAAAATTGACTAGAGAGGGTAGGTGATGAGGGTGGAGGAGGTTGCAATGTTAAGTATGATGATTAGGAAGATTTTATGGAGGTGACATTTGAACAAAGGTGACAGAGGTAAGTTTTGTGTATTTCTTCCATTGTAACTTTATCCTATATAATAAAAGCCTAATATGCAAAGTGTCTAGCTGTCCGGTCAGCTGTTCAACCAATCAAAGTGTAATATGCTAATGATATGCTAAGGCTGCTCAACTGCTCACTATGACATGCACTGACCACCAGGGGGCAGGCAATCAACTGATTGACCAGTTGCTATGATGTGCACTGACCACCAGGGGCAGATGCTCTGACCTGTAGGTTAGCTTGCTGCTGAGGTCCTGCCAATCGGGACTGAGTGAGACGGGCCAGACATTCCCTGGAGCCCTTCTGTGGTCCGTCCCAGCTGGCCAACCTCCCATGTCTTTCCCCGGCCCCGATCGTGCACCGGTGGGGTCCCTCAGCTTGGCCTGCACCCTCTTGCAATCTGGGACCCCTCGGGGGATGTCAGAGAGCCATTTTCGGCCTGATCCCACAGTCCAGGCTGAGGGACCCCACTGGTGCACGAATTCATGCACCGGGCCTCTAGTATATTTATGATATTGATGATACCTTGGTTGATGCTAGCCTTCCTTTTATACTAAAGAGTCCTAATTGTTTACATCTGCCCTTACAGTACTTTTTTCCCCCTGACTCTTTGTTGCCTTCTGTCATTCTTATATACCTTTCCCTGTATGTACAGTCTCTTCATTTTATATCATTTTGAGGTGTACTAGTATATTGATAAAAAACAAACAAACCACCCACTATGGTTTTCTATAAGGAAAAAAGCAGATTAAGAGACTCAAAACCTACTTTTAGTTTGTTTTTCTTTTGAGATGGTAGGAAAGGTTAAGGTTTTCAGTCTACCCTACTTATTTCCAAGTTGGAGGTTTTGCTGAAACTATCAAGAATATATCCTAAAAAATTGCAATGTGTACTATTCAAAGTAAAATCACTATTAACATAGGCAAATTGAAATGAGAATGAGCTGACTGCTAATTTGATTGGTTATACCCTCAGTTTGCTCATATGGCTAATTTAAACTAGAGAAAGTATTTGTATACAATGGCTTCTATGATCAAAATGCTCTGCAGTGCCTTAGAAAATGTGAAACTAGAATGTCATTGTTTATGTAGCATAGTTATCTGTCATTGTCTAGTCATTTATAATCATGGATTTATGAACTGAATTTAAAATTTTGTGTATGCAAAATGACAAAAATGAGAGGTTATTTAGATAAGTAAAAGTTACTAATGGAGGCAGATTGTCTTGAATACTGTTATTTTGACAAATAGATTTTCATGCTGATATTTTTAGAATGAGGTTTTCAGTGTACTAATGTCAAAATCTTATTTTCTAATTTCAGTTCAGTGTCAAATATTAAGCATATGTGGCTGTCATCCATTATGAAATATACAGTTTTGCAGTATTTGAGGCTATTGTACTGTATTGTATAATACTTCAAAAATGGTAAAAATATATAACGTGTGTTTTTAACGTATTTAAGTTAAGGAAGTAGAAATTGTTGTGGGACCTTAAATAAACAAAAACTCCCGTTCTCTGAACTTATATAATTATGTATACAATTATGTATGCAATATTTAGTTCTAATCCTGGTTTCCATCATTAAAGGCTGGTTAAATGATTATATTTGCAAATGTGCCCAGGTATTTGTGTCTGAAGTGAGTCATTGTGCCCACATTTTAACAACCTGTAGGCCAGAGTTTATTGAACTCGAGAAAATTATATTTCTGCCAGTTAAAAATATAAATTTGAAAATGACAGAAGTCTAATTTAGTATCACCACTTGTTTGTACCACCACTGTGTTTGTGACAAAATGTGTGAGCTATAAAAACTTAGGAGAGCAAGTCTACTCTTTACTTTGTCCCCCTAACTTTTTAAAGTAAAAATAGAACAGTATGATGAAACCATGAAATGAATTCCCATGTATCCATCTTCTTTAATAGTTAACAACTCATGGTTAATTTTGTTTCAGCTATATCCCTTATCTTCCCACCTACCCCATTATTACTCCCCTCACTTCTTACCTCTGGAAAGAGACACAACAGCTGAGTCAGGCTCAGCACTCAGATGCCACTCTTGCTCCCTTTGGCCATGTTTTGTGGATAGAGGGATGGATGAAAATTTTTTTTAAAAGAATACAGGTTAGTTTCCAGACAAATATCATTTAAAAATTTGAATTGTGAACTTTAATATTCCTAGTCTCAAATTTTGAGATGGAATTAAATGGAATCTTCTAAATTAAACAGATTCCACAAAGACAATTTGCTATGTGCATTCCGAGAAAGTAACATTTACCTCTGTACTAATATGGTTTATTTCTTTTATGTTTTTTAAAGATTTTTTTATGTATTTGTTTTCACAAAAAAAGTGAAATATATATCTTTGAGGTTATTGGCATTTATAATGAGATACAACGAAATTGTCCTGTAAATTCATAGATAACACTTGATGCCTTTTTCAGTATCCTTAGTTATACATTTAAAAAATCAATTGATCCACTACCTTTTTTTCAAGTTTTTAAATATATAAAAATGAGTGGTAGTACTTAAAAAGTGAAAATAGGTTTTAAGAAGTTTTAGAATATATTTTTGAATTGATATAACTTCTAATCAGTTGTTTATATTATATAAAGTTTAATACTAAAACACACACACAAACCTCTTCCTTTGTACATTCAATATCCTTTTGACTATAGCTAAACAAATTATAGAAGTAATTTGAAAAGTATTTGGGCAAATATTCTTTCAGCAGAAAGGAGAAATTATGTTATATTTATGGCTCCCATAATGATTTCTCTTTATAATTAGTAAGATGGGACTACTAAAACAGAATTCTAACCTTCAAGTCATTTGTTAACAACCCTGATTTTGTGAATTATCAAAGAACCTACAATTCTTGATAAAAATTTATGAAATTAAAAATAAAACAATTCAGTTCCTGTTCAGCATTTATTGAGGAAATTTGATTTTTTGAATTTGAAATTGGGTATTTGGAAGTGAATCAAATATGATAGTATGTTGCAAATCCAAGAAAATTGGAATTTGCAAAAAAAGAGAATTCCATCGTTGAATGTTATTCTCAGTATGCCACACTATATAATAGTTGCAGCTTCCTAACAAATACCAGAAAGTTCTTTCCCTCAACACTTCCACTATGGATTCCATCTCAATTATAAAGTCTTATTCCTTATTTTTGCCCCATTGCCTTTAATTAATAGTGCCTGACAGGAGGCTAGATATTAATGTAGCCAGTTTAGAACTTTCAGAGCAGAGTCTTCCAGCATTACTTACTACACTTGACTAGTAATTGATCAACTATTAAATAACTGCTTTAAAAGTTAACAGATTTGCCTAACACACCTCTGTGAATGGTATATTTAGAATCTGACTTTATTAACTTTTTTTGACTACTGTGTGTGTGTGTAGTGTGTGTTTTAGTGTTTTGTTCTTGTTTGGGGGAAAAATCAGTTTTTATTGCTTTAAAAATATTTTCATGTATTAGATCCCGTACCTATAGACTTAAGTTAAATTTTCCTTAATCCTAGATGAGAATTGGAAAGTAATCAAATTATTTCATTGTCAAATTGAGTCTTCAAGTTACTGCTTACTTGGTTTTCCATCATAAATGGTACGTATATCACTACATCTTTTAAGACATTTTCTGAATTGTTGTATGCCTTCTTAAATAAGGATGATTCAAAATATAAGTATTGAATATAAAAATCTCATACTTGTTTTCCCCCCTCATTTGTAAAATGAATCATGTTTCTTTCTGCGATTTTCTTTCAGTTATTCTCTAACACATTCTTGTCTCTGTCATCCTTTCTGTCTCTTTTCTCCCATTTGCTCTGGTCTGTTCTGCTTGTTATTGCTTGGCATAGGCTGTTTGAGTTTTAAACCTTCTTAGCCAACCCATTCTCTTCCTGCCTCAATCTCAGTCTTTGGTCAGATGGTTCCTTTGCACCTCTCAGCCTGCTCCTTTTTTTATTGGATTTTTTTGCCTTTTTTAGATAGTTATTCTTCATTCTTCTGTTTATTGATGTTTGGTATTTTTAAAGAAATAGTTAATTTCTAAAAAAAAAAAAAAAGAAATAGTTAATTTCTTTTACTCTGTTTCTCATAGTGTACAATGCGAAGAAAAAATAAAACAACCATTGAAGGACAGATATATGTGACTCTTAAAAAAGAAAGAGGTAGTGTAGTTACAGATTATTTTAGAAAGTACAACCAGCTCAGAGTAGTTAGATAGAAGGGCTAACTGTTGCCTTGAATAAAGAAAAAATCTTGCCTGGCATCTACAAAATCTTATTTTTAATTTTCTAAAGCTGCAGGCAGTATTAGTAAAATACTTACATATAGAGAATTAGTGTATCAAAACATCCTTGGAAAGTATGGATAAATTTTCATAGTTAAAGTGATTATTGAGGAGCATTTGAAATCTTGCTCCCTGGCATATGTCCTTAGTTTGGCTCAGATAAATTCATAAAAGTAAAAATAAAAAAAGACGATTATTGTAAAACCACATGTTATTTTTATTTATCTGCATGACCTTTGGTTAATTATGATAGACCAATTTCATCATTTTTGTCTTCAAATACTTTATGAGAAAGACTTAACCATACATAAGGAAATAAAAGTCAATATAATTCTTTTAAGGAATGTACAAGTTCTCTCGTATCATCTGCCCACTTTTAAAGTTGTTTTACACCATTGTTTTATCAGTATTGTATTGATAGTCTCTACTATCTTTCTCTTTTTTCTTATTTATGTTCGGTGCTATCTAGTTGTAGTGAATTTTTGTGAATAACTTATTGAGTGTTAATTTTTAAAGTTATAAATAATATGCATATGATAGGATAGAATATATTTTAGAATTAATATAAAGGATGAAAAAAGTCATCTTTTTTATAATACAATGAAATTTAGAATTTCAGATTTTCAAGGATGTGTGTGTGTGTGTGTATTGGGAGGGGTGCCTTTTAGTTCTGCAAAATTCATGACTCCTAGATTCCTAGGTTAAATTTATTTTTCTATTTTTGGAATTTATGTAAGTTTATAAAGTTGAAGTTACTAACTGCTTTCCCCCCCTAAAACGTTCTGAGTTCATTTATATCCATTATAACCTTTTATAGGTCAATATGAAAATAAAAACTTGGGAATGGTAGGTGGTATAATTGAAATATAGAGCATAATCTGTTCTTTGTTTGTTTTACCAAATTAGGGATTCTGAGGATACATTTTGAATATTTGTGTATGTTTAGCATTTTGTCTCTTTGTTAGAAATCTCTCAGTGTGACTTGTTTTTAATAGGATGTGTCTCCAATCACTCTTGAAAAGTATTAAGCCCTTTAAACACACTGGTCAGACCCATAGAAGGAAGCCTACAGGTTTATTAGCACTCCTTAGCCTGAAAGCACAGCATACCCTTCTAGGTTGCACAGCAACAGACTCCTAGCAACCATAATAGATTGAATTTCTAAGAGTGACCAGGCCGGATGTAATAATAAAGCAAGAGGTACAAACAGTTGTCATGGTTTTCTTTTCACAGTAAGTTAGTTTGAATTGGGAAAGCTTAGCATTTCAAAAATGGGAAACTTTTTATAAAACCAGTACTGTTTGTGCACCAGACTTCTGGTATTAAAATAGCAATAAAGTACCAAAATTTAAAAATATACTGGTTAAAATAAGAGTATACTTTAAATAAAACAAATAAAAAAGGTAAAAGGTTATCATATAAAGAAGTTTTCAGGGAATTTTAGAAAAAACATAAACTTAAAATTGAACTTAGCAAAATAATCATAATGAATGTGCTTTTTAAAAATAAAAATTGTAATAGTGTACTTTCTCTCTTATTGGGATCCTTCATTTATTTTAATATTGCAGCAACTCTTGTTTTATGTACATTATTTAAGTGGATGTATATGTAAAACTAAGAAAATATGCTACATGAACTATATATATTGGCAATGTTTTTTGAAATTATGAATTAATAACTAATTTAGCAGATAAGTTATTGAAAAAGAAAGAATAAAGTAGTAAAATGTACAGTCTTTCACAGTGACAGTAAAAGTGTCAGTGATACTCCTAAAGGTGTAATATTGTGCTAGAACTTTGCCAACATTTCTGTTGTATACTTTTTAGTACCCGTTTGCCACATAGCCATGAAAAGGAGATTAATTCAGATACACTCACAACCTGAACCAATAGGCCTCCATCAAAAGAAACAGATCTCATATAGCTGCTGGAGTAGGGAGTGGAACTACACAGGCTTTGACAGCAATAAGCTGTAAATATACACACATGTTAATACCCTTGATTTGTTCATCTTTTGTGCAGCATTTGGAAAAGATTATTAAAGTAGCAGTTACAGTGAAGAGTGGCAATTACAGTAAAGAGCAGAAATTAGGTATTTGTGACCTATTATATTTTATTAAAAGACTTCCTTATTAAAATGACACTGCTTACTCTGATTACTTGACAGCTGCCCTAAACAGATTAGAAAATACACAGCTTTAGCTAAAGGTAAAATCAACCTCTTTAAGCAAGTGCATGGCGTGAAACAAGTAAATGGTATACTGTAAACTTTTCTTAAACAATAAATTTGCTTTAGATAGAGATGTTTATTAGTGATTAAGAGGCATTCTTTTTTGCATTTCCCTAACAGTTACCTACAGTTGCATTTTTCCCATTGGGATATGTTAATACACCCACCTAATATTATACTAGCGCCCTACTATAGGATCTTATAAGGAGTTGTCAAAGATCCAGGGATCTGCAGGACACCACAGAGAAGCTTTCTCTGGCTGTCTGATAAGTTGTTATCTTAATGCACTGTAAATATTTTTACAAGACAGCACTAAAACTTTAGGAAGTTTTAGCACTAGATTATAGATTTTTGAAATATTTGCAGTTTTTTCTTAATAATACAGTAGAGCCACAGCGAGTTTAATACTTAAATTTAGGTATCAGTTGCACCACATTGAATTATCTGCTTTTCTAGAGAAAAATTTATTATGTGGCTCTTGTTATGAACCTTTAATGATATTTCTGAAGTTTTACTGTTGCTTACTCTGTGCCATTATATTTTACATAGTGACTGCAGAGCACTTTATAGAACAGTCTTGCCTATCAATTATTCTGAATTGTAGTTTAGCAGTTAAATAGCCTGACCTGCTATATAGTGTAAAATTTCATGACCTTGTCCCTGTCTCCTATGTCATGAGGCATGGATATGCACTGTAGTCCAGACTATGAAATCACAGTTCAGGCTTGAAGACACAAACACAGGTTCAGTATGAAACAGATTTGTGGGAAAATTACTTCGCTCAACTAATCTTGAATATAGATTTTTTTTTTCAGGACTGTTAACAATATTAATAGAAGTCTGTCATATACTTGGATGGTACTGTGAAATTTCCACAAAGGCCCAAGCTGTGCTATGTGAGCCACTCATGCTAATTCCATGTAGGGAAATATCCATGATTACTTAGGTCTTCAGCTTAAAAAATAATATCTGATAGCATGAGTTCTGTCAGCTTGCAAAATGGTTAGGAGAAGGTGTGAGTCCTAGTCTTTTGAATAAAATCTGAATTAAAATTCTGGCTTTGTCATTTGATGGCTAGTTATCCTTAAACTAATTCTATACTACTTTGAGCTCAGGTGTTTTATGTAAATATGGGGATATTACCTATTTAGTTCAGTTATGAAATGAAAAAGTGAAAGGTAAAATTATATATATATATAATGGCAGTCTAGAGTTAGTACTCAAACCGGTAATGTATATTGTCATTATCATCTTTCTAGTTCTTTCTAGTTTACTCCTTGTGATAGGATGTAAGGAGGGTTTCACAGGACAGGATGGCAGCTGAAAATGGTAACATGGAATATAATTAGAAACAATATTATTTTCCAAGAGGGATATTAAGGACTATATATTTTGTTAAGTCATTTTCAGTATTGGTCAGTGTAGGAATTCTTTTGAGTAAATTTTTATCAATAACCCCTCTTCACAGGTGCAAATCTTGGAGCAGGATTTTTTTTTTAAAGATTGCAAGAGCAATAATCAATAGGAAAAATATGCACTAAACAGATTAAATACTTATTACTCTGAACAAAAGGTAGAATTTAAAGAATAGGGCCTATTTATTTATTTTAGTAAATGTGTACAGTGAGCCTTGTATTATTTAAACATTGATTCTCTCTCCACATTTTTCTTCCATGGAAAATCTAACAGCAAAAGTGAGTAAACTGCCTTGTGTTAGCACTTTACATGGTTGATATAAAATAACTGAAAATAGCAGTAGCTTTTGCTGAGAAGTAAGGTCAACAGTGGAGTCGCATGAAAATCTGATTACCTTTGGTACTTTGTGCCCTATCCCTAAACAATGTTCAACATGCTTGCCATTGATTTACAAAATGTAGTTAAAATTTTAATATATTCTGTTGTTCCTAACGGGACCATAAAGGCATTTAATTTAATAAAAAATATTATTTGCAAAAGAATAGAAGTGATTTGAAATAACGGTTTGAAGTAGCTAGTGGGATTAAACTGGTTTAAGCAATGGCTATCCTATTTCAGTTCTTTGAAGAAGGTAATGCCAACCTGAGCTTAATGAAGAGGTACAGAACATGCTCAACGTCGCCTTGATATTTTAACAGTAAGCAGTACACCAAACCACAGTTACAGTAGAGCCAAGGGAAATTAGCTCTTAATGTTACACAGATACAGTTTTTCCAGTAAAACCACTCTGTTACCAGTAGTTTTGTACGTTTTAAAATAATTTTTTTTCTTGATTAATACTTGTGTACTTATATTGTTAAAATGTTCCATAATATAATTTGGATGAATTAAATATTGCCTAAAACATTAAATTTGGGAAGTTTTAAATTTCAGAGTTAGACAAAATATTATTCTACTAGGCCTGGCTGGCGATCAGGGCTGATCTGGTTCCCTGCCTCCCTGCCTCCCCGCCTCCTCCTTCCCTTGCTCCCTCAGTGCCCTGCCACCTCAGCTGGTCGCCTGCCATGTTCCATGGCACCCCCTAGGGGTCAGCATACGTCATAGCAAGTGATTGAACTCCTGGTCTCCCTGTTGAACTCCCTAGGGGACACTTTGCATAATAGCCTTTTATATATATATATAGATTCTGATAAAAGTGTTTTTTCTTGACATCAATGAATATGTAACTCTGACTTATCATCTTGTACATATGGTGAAATTGTCCACTTGTAAAAATGTAGAATATAATTGTACCTTTTTTACTTAATTGAATATTATGTCCAGCTCAGTGAAGATTCATACATTATTAACTTCATAAGTAATCTCTCTGCACAGAATTTTTTTCTTCTGAAAATGACGTTTTTACTGTATAGTTATCTTTTTTCCCCTTGCTATTCTTAGTATTTTGAGTTATTGAATTGGGGAAATGTCATATGTGTACATATACATTTATATACATATGTATGTAAATATACACGTGAATCGTATAAACCTTTTTTTCTGTGCAGTCTGAGTTATGAATTGTTTATATTGAGATAATTGTTAGGTAAGAAAAACTAAGTCAAAGTACCAAACTAGTCCAAACTCTCACTAATGGTAACATCTTTTCACATCAGAGTCTTTTATGGAAAATATATACTGTATATGAATGCTGTTCAAAGTGTGAATGGAGGAATCCTGAGGTCACCAGCTCCAGGAGGTTCCAACTTTTTCAACTAAATGTCTGTGAGGTTGCATTTTCTTCATAAACCAAAACAGCAGTTTGAGTGCAGAAGTAGATGTGAGAAGCTAATTGTTTTCTCTTAAGCATGACATTAGAGAAGTTAATAAAAATGTAAAACAATGCCACTCTTTTCATTAAATCTCTTTTGTTTTGAAAAATTTAGATGTTTCATAAACACATGTTTATGTTATATGCATTAGTTTTATTATTTTAAAATTACTATTAAATTTCTCCATTTATTTTCTGATATGATTAATATGGACAGACATAACTGGTGATATACTCTATCCTATTGTTACCAACTCAAGAGAGCCAGTGTTGCTCACCTCTTAACTCTGCATTTAAATGTGACATGCTAGCTTGAAACTAGCCATGTTGAGATTGTTTACACCATGGAAATGAGGAGAAACTACAAATCTAGCTTTTTGGTAGGGGAGGGAGAGCTGATGGCTAAACACTTACTAGTGTATGACTAGATATAATGCACATTAACAAAGGTTCTTTGGGGTTCCCAACATTAATTTCTAAATGGGTTAGTCAAGTCTATGCTAACATGTAATCAAGGTGGATTTTCAGCCAAGTGCTCTGTCTTTAGAGCTACTTTACCAGTGTCTCCTATACTGCATTCCAACCAGATTAAGTCCATAAAGTGATTTCAAGTGAAAAGGTATGTCATATCCTTTGTGGTTCTCACCATGCTAAGTACATAGCTTAATTACTTGCTGAATGATTAGAAACTACCAGTATTACGTGGAAATAAAAAAATGGGGCAAAAAAGATTCTGGGCTTGAGTAGTTAGAGAAGTCTTCAGAGAGGAGGTGTAATACATGAGGTGGATCTTGAAGATTGTTTGAGTGGTGTGTAAGGCTGTGAGGAAAGGGTTAAGCACATCTTAGAGGTAGATTTTGGTGTGAAGAGTTTGAAGAGTTTGTTGAGAAATAATGAAGCAGATGGAGTGGAAAGAAAATCAGGCTAAGGATTTGAAATTTAACTGGAGAGAGCATAATCAGACAGTATATATTTTTAAAGTGGATCAAGTGTGAAGATGAAAGTGATGCTTTCAGGAGATTAATCTGTCAGATCTGTAAAGATTGGCAGGAAGTGGATCTACGGAGGGTGCTGGGTAGAGGTGGTCAATGGGGGACAAAGGGGACATCTGTAATAGTTTCTACAATAAAGATAAAATTTTAAAAATAAAATCAGTAAAAACATTTAAAAATTTTTTCAAAAAAATAAAATAAGTAAAGCCAGGTAAACCTCTCTAGGTCATCTGAAAGGAAGTATAGGATGAAGAACCTGGGCAATTTGTTTGTTTGTTTGTTTGTTTGTTTGTTTGTTTGTTTTAATCTTCACCCAAGAGTGTTTTTCCATTGATTTTTAGAGAGAGTGGAAGAGAGAGGGGAAGACAGAAATATCGATATGAGGAAAACACATTGATTGGTTGCCTCCTGCATGTGCCTGGCCAGGGCTGGGCTGGGGAGGATCCTGCAGCTGAGGTACGTGCCCTTGACTGGAATCAAACTTGGGGCCCTTTGGTTCACAAACTGACGTTCTATCCACTGAGCCAAATGGGCTAGGCCAAACCTGGGCTTTTAGTTCATAAAGACCATGGTTAGAATTCTTCTTTTGCCACTTGTTCTTTCCATTTATAGATAAGACTAGAGGCCCAGTGCATGAAAATTCTTGCACTGGACGGGGTAGGGGGGGTCCCTCAGCTAGGCCTGTCCCCTGTCACAAACTGGGAGCCCTTAGGGGTGGGAGGTGACCCAGCAATCAGGGGAAGGCGATGCCCCCATCACACCTCTGCTGCTGCCACTGCCAGCAGCGCAAGCCTCGGCCCGCCCTGGTTACCTAAGTCTCGGCGGCCCTAGGCGGCTGGATAGCCGACATTCAAGGCTTGCCTGCGCCTCAGGCCGGCCCTGGGCGGCTGGGCAGCCAACATCTGAGGCTTGCCTGGGCAGCCGATGTCCGAGGCTTGCCTGCACCTCGGGCTGGCCCTGGGTGGCTGACGGGCTGAGGGAACTAGGGGACTCCAGAGGCAGGCGTGCGGAGTGGCCACACTCGCCTGGGGGCAAACCCGGGCGGGCCACACGCCTGCTGCCCGGGCAGGGCTGAGGGGACTGGGCGCCATCATCTTGTGGTGTGGGTGCCGCCATCTTTGAGGGCGTGGCAGTCAATTAGCATATTCCCTCCTTATTGGCTGTGGGCACTGCCATCTTTTTGAGGGTATGATGGTCAATTTGCATATTCCCTCTATCAGACAGGGTTTACATAACTAGCCAGTGGGATTGTAAGTAACAAAAGGGGTATGAAAGAGTTTAGTATAGATTAAATGCTTGGTACTGTTCTAGGACCTTCAGTGAGAGGTATTATCAATGCTACTTCTACTACTGCTACTATTACATCTTTATTTGATAGATTGCAGTTATAATAAAGATTGGAGCTGGGTAGCCTTCATTGTAAATAGGCCTATTCCTATCACTAATGGATATAAAGGACACAAATGGAAACATGATATTTTTTACATACTTAAATGTTATAAATCAACTAACTGTTAAGATGTGGTTTTTCCTCCTAATTTGACAAGTACAGCTTTAAATGTGATGGATGACCATTTAGTAGTCTCAGGTTTTTCAGTTCTGTTGTAGAACGTAGTGGCAAAGGGAAATGGCCTTCTGTCAGCGCCTCTGTGCCCTGCAGTGTACCTCCCTTTCCTCGTACCCAAGGCTCTTTCTTTGCCATGGCATGTCCACATGCTCACTTCACAAGCAACCTTGCCTCATCCCTTATAAGCTGTCTCTTGACTACTCCTAATGCCTCCATCTCCATCTTCCCTAGGATTGATAGTTCAGGGATCTGCATGGGAATTCAGGGTCCTGGGAGTCTGCTGAGGTAGATTGCAGAGGAGTCAGAGAGCATGGCCCTGGGCTGTGCAGACTTTTCACTGTATGTGGATGTACCTGGCCAGTGGGCCAAAGTGGGTTCTCTATAGTGCCGGTCTCTGGGCAATGGCCCCTTTCTCCTAGGTCTCAGGGTGGTGCTGAAATGGATCATCTGACATGAGTACCAATTCAACAGGACTTGTTTCCTATTAGTTGTGAGGTCTGAGAAAATGATGGTGGAAAAGTGAAAGATCACTGGGTTCCAGGAGAATGATAAAGCCACTGAGAAAGTTAGGACAATATGTGGGAGCAGATGAGGTGGGACCTGAATGCAAAATAACTGTGTTTTATTCACCATTGTATCCTAATCAACTGATAGCACATTGCCAAGCACATTGCAGTGATGCAATAAATGTTAAAGGGCAAGATGAAGATACTTTGAATAGCTGTGCCAGAGATGTGAGAATATAGGAATCATTGTAGAATATAGGAAGAAATGAGGAAAATAAGTTCTCCTGGGGCCAATGTGGAGCTTTGAGGGAGAGACCATCTTGTGAATTGGCATGGTAGTGTGTCAGCTACCTGAGCGTTTGGACCATGTATATTTAATATTTGTATGGTACTTAACATAGTTGTGATCCTTAAATGAATAACTTAATAATATATGAGAACAGGTTTTAAGCAATGAATTGGATTTTAAAGTTAAAGTGATAAGTGACAAAGACAAATTTGTATCATCAGTGAACTGGTGTGGTGTCTAAGGAACTTGTAAGAATTCAAGAAAAGAGATCTTGAGCAATTTTGTTAGTATCAGAATGAGGTAGTGAAGGATATATTCAGAGAGAAGGTATTACTTGTAACTTGTTTGGAGAGGAGTAGAAGATGCAGATAACTGTATATTAGCTTGAATTTTCTAACTTGATATTCACATAATAAGTTAAATACAGGGAGCTTAGTTGGAGAAAATAATTAGAGTTAAAGGGGTAGGTAGAATTTTCATAGAAATAGGTATGTATAATTCATAGTCATTTTGCTCAAAAATGTTCTGAAGTATTGTTTAGTCATCTAATCTAATAATAGACAAATATGCAAATTGACCGCACCTTCGCTACACCCAAGCCACGCCCACCAACCAATCAGGACGAATATGCAAATTATCAAAACAAAGATGGTGGCTAATTTGCATATCACGACAGCGTAGAAAGAAGCCAAGAGCTGCAGAAGGGAGCAAAGCTGCAGAGAAGCAAGCAAGCGGGGGGGGGGGGGGGGAGAAGGGAGGAGCGGAGGCGGGGCCAGGGGAGAAGGAAGTTGAGCAGGCGGGGCCGGGGTGGGGGGGGGGAGAAGGGGCGGGGCCGGGGGAGAAGGGAGGAGCAGAGGCGGGCCTGGGGAGAAGGGAAAAACAGGCGGGCTGGCAGAGAAGGCGGGCCGGGGGAGAAGGGAGGAGCGGAGGCGGGGCCAGGGAAGAAGGAAGGAGAGCAGGCTGGCGGAGAAGTTAGAAAAGCAGGGGGGCTGGCGGAGATTGCGGGGCGGGGGACAAGGGAGGAGAGCAGGCAGGGTGGGGTAGACTGCAGCAGGAAACCCTATTGCAGGATTTTTCCTGCAACGGGAACGCTAGTTTAGTATATAATAAATGTGTACAATAATAGTATCTCATGTCAGAAAATATATATTTCATAATGACAGTAAAGTAACAGGACCATTTGCTAATAGGGTTAAAATTACCAAGTTCTTTTTGAGAATTCTGGTCTGTTAACTAGCAGATTATTGCATTTTTGCTGTATGCAGCAAATACCTGTGATTATTTTAGTGATCTTTGTCTTGTCTTGTTCAAGTAACCCCAAATATGTGTATTTAGACTGTTGCCTGTTCATATATACTCAGCTGTACCTGTTTGCTTTGTTATTTCTCTAAGTTTAATGGACCAACATAAAAATTTATGGCAACTGTTGCTTAATGTCATCTTTACCTTTAAAGAAAAAAGAAGACAAACAAAACTAAATCATGCCTAACAGCTATGATGCTGTTTATGGTTGACTAAAGGATCAGATATATTCTACTAAGTTGATTTTTGATATTATGGGCCATATTTAGGGCAACAAAGACTTAACATATATGAACAAATACACTTAAGTACCTGTTTGTATAGCAGTGTTACCTTAAATTTACTTTATGAGCCAATAAAAATCAATTGCTTAAAATAACCTTTTGTTCTCTCCTGAACCAAAGACTTCTTTTAAAAATTTTCATAAAACTGAATAATTATGCATGTCTTATTAGTTTCCTGACCTTTGTGTTCTGCTTATGCATCTTACTTATTTTTAAGAAACAAATCTTATTTATTTTAAAAAGGAATGAGCAAAGGTGTGTCAGCTGCTAATCCATTTTCACTTTTACATCTCTGTATACAAGAAATTAGCAGGCTGATTCTCAGAATTGTTTGGTCTTTCATCTTTACAACTTAAGTACAGGTATTTTTTCTTTCTAGTTGGTTTGTCTCAGTGGATAGAGTGTCCATTCACAGACTAAAGGGTACTGGGTTTGATTCAAATCCGGTCAAGGGCACATACCTAGGTTGCAGGCTCAATCCCAGGCCCTGGTCAGGGTGCGAATGGGAGGCAACTAATCAATGTGTCTCTCTCATATGGATGTTTCTCTCTCTCTGTCTCTCCCCCTCCCTTCCACTCTCTCTCTAAAAAAAAAAAAAAAAAAAAAAAGGAAAAATATCCTCTGGTGAGGGTTAACAACAACAACAACAAAAATCAATATTTAAAGGTACAGATTTTTCTAAGATTGTTCTCTGTGTTCTTTGTCCTAACATATTTTTCTTGATTATTAGAATACTATGCTTATTCTTTGAATTCTAATTCTTTCAAAAATGAAAGTTCTCTTTCCTTCCCTGTAAAATCAAAACAATATCATTTTTGGCTAAGGAGGAAGCTTTTAAAAATATAGTCATGTAAAAAAGTACCTTAAATATAATTCAGTTGTAGTATCAGATCAATTCCTGGACTTATTGGGGTGATTACTTCATAAGTTATATGAATGTCTAATCTCTATGTTTTTTACCTGAAACTAATGTAATATTGTATGTCACCTAATTGAAAAATAATGAAAAAATAATTGTTATATTACAACTAATATTTATTCATAAACAAAATAATTTAAATAACAGCATCTAGATATTAAATAATTTATTTTTAATATTTACCTAATTCTTCTTGCTTTTAATATTTTAGGCCACTTGATCATTCTGGCATTTTATGGTAGAGAATACATTGAGTTTGGCTCATGGAAAGAATATGAGGTAATTGATCACATGTTCTCTATAAATTTTAAATTATATGTATGCAAAATATAGAGTATTTTAACATGTCAGATAAGATCTTATGTTTGAATTTTTCAGTAACATTTTACATATACGATTTTAAGATAGGTTTTCCTTTCCTGATGGTCAGTAGTAGTTAATACTGTGAGGAATTTTTTTTTCTTTTAGAACTTGTATATGTTTAAGAAAAAAAAACAGTATTAGAGTGTTCTTCACTTTGTTATGTAGTCACAGTTATTTTTGAAAGCTTTGAATAGCTAAGCTTTCTGTGGGGCTATAGAAACCACAAGAGAACTCCTCCTTCCTACCTGCCTTCCTAACCTGCCCCCAAGTAGGATTAATGGCATGCTGCATTGAAAAGTAGTGGCTAGCACACATAATTTATAGGGAAATAGTAAGAAAGAGCATCAAGGCTCCTATAATGGGAAATTTCTAGGCACTACTCAGGCTCATTTAATGAGAAAACAAATATAAGACCCTTTGTTAGTTTTTTCCCATCTCTTTGGTACCCACGATGCATGGGTTTGGCAGTCTAAAATGGCAGTCAATTAAGTGTACATGCTACATGCATTTCCACAATTGTTTCACACATTACCAAACATCAAGCCTGTATCAGAGGGAATCCAAATTAAAGATAGTAAAACACAGCAGCTATCCATATGTAATCCAGTCAATGACATGGTAGTATTGGAGATCATTGGATTTTATTTATTTGGTGTAATAATTAGCTAACATAGTGCTGATGTCATAATTGTTCTACTCAATAATGGGTTGGTTATGTAGGAAGGTGCTAGAGTTTGGTGTGTGAACTTCTGCTTCCATTACAAGAGGCCTTAAGAAAGGTGAAAAGGGGGTGGGGGCAGGGGTGAGGGTGGGCTGGGTTGTGGGCGGGGCAGCACAGGGATAAGCTTTGATTCTGAGTACATGTAAACTGTTCATCTTTAATCTTTGAGATTATAAGGTTATATTTTCACCCAAATTACTTCCTTACCTTTTCACATAGTTGAAATGAAATTGCCAGTCCTTTTAAGGGGATAAAACATTGCTATTTTAACATTTCTTCAGTCTTCAGTTCCTATGAGAAGATAAATGTATAATCTGTTGGTTAAGAAACTTAACCAAGACTCAAGAAAAATTAACTGGAGCTATCTATATCCTCCATTTCAAAACTGTTTTTTTATAGAAGTCCTCCAAAGAGTGCACCAAATATTCCCTGATGTGTGTTCCAAGTTTTTATTCTTTTTTTGATATAAGGTTGTAAGAAAGATAAATTGAATAGTTTTGTGTCTTAGACATTTGTAACATAATTTATAACAAAAAATTATGCATTTATATACAGAAGTTATAATTTAATAGTTTTAATAATCTTTATTATGGTATACCTAAAGGGATATAGTACCAACTCTTTCAAATAGTTTTCTAGGAAATCTTGCCACTTCATCATATTTCTCAAACCATTTGCATTGTCTGTATCAAACAGATAAATCTGACATTCTTTTTCCTTATCACTCAGTATTTAGATATGAACCTAATAACTGTGGAAGCTTGTACGGGCCTGGAGGGAAAAAAAAAGTTTCCATAGCATAATTCTCTTAAAATTGCTTACAAATAATGTTTATTAAAAATAGTTTAGAGAAAATTTAAAGTAAAAACCAAAAGATGTGTGGGTAGAATCCTTCTCTTGGGAAAGTAGTGGGAGATGAGCTAACCTTGTATTATCCTGAGAAGCAATAGAGAACAATTAATTCTATATGTGTCTGTCTGTCCCACTTTTTCTTTTAATATGATTTTTGGACCATTCACTTTGATAGCATTAAAATCCTTTATTATATGTGAAATAAGGTAGTTGACTTGTATAGGGGAGTGATAGGGAAGGAAATATGTTTTTTTTTTACATATTATATAGCATATACTTTACATTTATGTAGATAACACCTTACAAAGTTCTTTTGTGTGTGTAGCATCTTATTTAACTTTTCCCAACTGGTCAGTTAGAGGGTAGGGGTTGTCTCCATAATATGGATGGGCAAACCGGAGACCCAGAGAGGTTCTAGCATGCGAACCGAGATCTTGTGACTTTTACTCTGGCATTCTTATCCACTATATCAGTAATTATATTCAAATTATTCAATAATTCAAATTTGATTTTCCAATCAAAAAAGTTCTTCAGGAGCTACCTTGGCACTGTTGGTGGCCTGTAGAGCAGATCCCTTTGGGTCTTTTTTCCTTTGAGTAGTATTTCATAAGAAGATAGGATTTCAGAGCTGTTCTGCTTTCATTTTTGCAAAGCCTGTAAATTAGAGTGGCAATCTATGCCTCAGTTTTGTTCTTGCATTCTACTAAAAGTGATGATTAAGGTTGTATACCTTTTCCTTACTGGCACTGTGGAGTTAGAAACAAGGGTTAAGCTTGGCGTTTCTTTTACTTCTTTTCCTCTTCAATTAAGTTAATTTACTGAATTAACATAGTACACAGGATATATAAGATACTAGCTTTTTACCAGGGCCAATGACAATTGGTTTTAAAATAGAGGTATAGTGTCATGTTCAATTATTTTTCCACAGTTCATTCTGAACATAGAGAAGCACTGAAAAGGGCAGCAAAAATGGATATTGACAAGAGTGAGGAAAGATTGAAGCCATGGTAGTTACTTATTTAGTCTGGGGAAAGGAGGAGAAAAAACTTAAAATCTGTTTTCAAATTTGTATTTCTCTTTTTTTGTTACAAACTTTCAGTGAAAATCAAAGTAGCAAGCCGAAACTGGTTTGGCTCAGTGGATAGAGCATCGGCCTTCGGACTCAAGGGTCCCAGGTTCGATTCCGGTCAAGGGCATGTACCTTGGTTGCGGGCACATCCCCAGTAGGGGGTGTGCAAGAGGCAGCTGATCGATGTTTCTCTCTCATCGATGTTTCTCTCTATCCCTCTCTCTTCCTCTCTGTAAAAAATCAATAAAATATATAAAAAAAGAAAAGAAAATCAAAGTAGCAAAATGACAGGTATGTTAGAGACTTGTTATCGTCTTAAAAGCCCGGCTGAAATGCAATAAGTTTAAATGATAGAAAGCGTAATTTCAATTTGTCATAAAGAATACACCCCCTAAAAAGTCAATGAACTCTGTCTGGAATGGCAGTAGAGATATTTGGGTGGTCAAACCCCATAAAAAGATTCATGACCAGAATGGTTATTCAACTAAATACATGTTTTATCTTTAAAATCTCTACCAAATTTAAAGTTCTTTAACTTTCGTTAACTATAATTGTGTTGCTAATTGCTTGGAAACTTAATGCAATATGCACATGAATATGTTGTTATAACTAAAGAGGATACATGTAATTTATGGATATTCTTTTATTATTTTTCCAGAGATAAACTAAGATAAAAATTGCAAGTGCATTTCAAATTTTGGATTATAGAAAGAACTATAGTGCATTTAATCTAAGAGATACTATAAATTTAATCTTATGTGCACTTAAAAAATACTTGATAGAAATATAAAGGAAGCCATCAGTTGGTCAAGAATGTGAGAATGAATCTCTATCCCAGGGGTCCTTACACTTTTTAAACAGGGGGCCAGTTCACTGTCCCTCAGACCGTTGGAGGGCCGGACTATAGTTTAAAAAAAACTATGAACAAATTCCTATGCACACTGCACATACCTTATTTTGAAGTAAAAAATCAAAACGGCAAAAACACCCGCATGTGGCCCGCGAGCTGTAGTTTGAGGACGCCTGCTCTGTCCTTTATCAAAGTAGTCTAGTGCAAACAGCTTATGGGTTTTTGAGTTAGTCAAACCTGAGCTTGAATCTTGGTTCACCCACTTGTTAATTCAATATCTTTATGTAATATGGGATAATAATTGTTGCCTTGCAGACTTGTAAAAATTAAATAAGGGATATATGTGAAGTACATAATCCAGTGCTTGGCACAGAGTAGTGCTAACAAGTGATAGTTCTCTTCATTTCCCCTGTAAGTCTTACAGTTTCTCTAGAAGTTTGGTTCAGGAAACCAGTCGTCAGGGAGGGGATAAATGGGCATATTTTGGAGCTAGGGTTCAATATACTTCTTGCATTTACTATTTAATTTCTCAAATTTTACTGTATCCTGCTATAGTCCACAAGAACTTACTGATTTTTTAAATTAAGGAGGAACCAGTTTTGGACCTACCTTGAGCAAAAGCTTCATTATCACACCCACTTTTAGGAAGAAAGCCATAGAAAGTTGTAAGTAGGAAACCACATGTAAAATAGAAAATATGAAACGTCTTCAGATCTTAACTCCTGGAGAAACTCCCTTTTATCAGAAGGAAGTAAATGTTTACTTTAGAGTTCAGTGTGATACATGCATTATTTCTTTCAATTTAGGGTCCATCAGTTCTCATTTTGTTTTATTTTAATTAACATAATTGTCTTAGATTCCCTTCAAACCACTACTTACCCCACCCCTCCCTCCTACCCCAGTTAACACAAGTCAGCTTACTACTATAGCTATCTTGTATCTCATATGATAATTTTATAATGATAACCAATATTTATTAAGTGCTACCCATGTGAGAGGCACTGAGCCAAGTACCTTATATATACCGTACTCACTTAACCTTCACATTATCTCTCTGAGGGAAGTAGGTCCTACAGACCCATGATTCCTTATATTCACTTGTGAATTTCAAAAGGCTTTAAAAAATCACCAGTTCCCTAAGTTTGTGGCAAAACTAATTTAGCCTCAAAACAACTCGGGTTTTTGAGTTAGTCAAACCTGAACACTTTGAACGTTCGTTCATTTAGCTACAGGAATGTTAATGTGTGTGATTATGGGTTGCTGCTATAGATCCACTTGGGGTGTAATATATCTGGTAGTACTTTCTAAAATTCAAACATTTCTAAGTTATGTGAGATATCTGGCCCAGGGGCTAGGAATAGGTTGTTGTGAACCTGTTTCATTATTCTGTTTTATATATGAGAAGACCGATGCTAGAGGATGTTCGGTAAATTGCCAAGGTTTGAATGGTATGTTAAGATGTTAAGTAAATTACTCAGGTAATGCATGGTAAAGCCAAATTTAAACTCAGCAGTCTTATTCCGGAGCCCAGACTCTAAAACCGCAACACTGTTTTGCCACCCAGTTGCCAAGGCAAGATTGAGCTTAGTTGGCACAATGTTTATGTCTTAAGTTGACACAATTGCTTAGCTTTACTAATAGAGGAAGGTGTATAAGAGAATATAAATCCTCTTATAATTTATATTTGGGTGTGTAATTTTATGCTTTTCTACATATCTTGGATAGGTGTATCTGATCCTAGAAATCCCCTCAATATAATGAGCACAGTCACAAAGGCCTCTTCCTGTCGAGGTAGAAAACTGTCTAGTTTCTCTATTGTCACTCTTCATTATTTTATACTAGAGGCCTAGTGCACGAAATTCATGCATGGAGGGGGTGTCCCTAAGCCCGGCCTGCACCCTCTCCAATCTGGGACCCCTGGGGGGATGTCCGACTGCCAGTTTATGCCCAATCCCGTAGGGACATCCCTCTCACAATCCAGGACTGCTGGCTCCTAACCGCTTGCCTGCCTGCCTGCCTAATTGCCCCTAACTGCTTCTGCCTGCCAGCCTGATCGCCCCTTAACTGTTCCCCTGCCAGTCTGATTGATGCCTAACTGCTCCCCTGCCGGCCTGATTGCCCCCAACTGCCCTCCCCTGCCATCCCAATTGCCCCCAACTGCCCTCCCCTGCTGGCCATCTTGTGACGGCCATCTTGTGACGACCATATTGTGACGACCATCTTGTGACGGTGTGAGGGCAGCATGCAAGGGCGCGAGGACCACCTAGGCTTTTATTAGTATAGATTATTTGTCTCTCACTAAAGCTAGAATTTGCTTGTTTTGACTTTGTTCAACAAATAATTATTTAATGCCTGCTATGTAGTTGGCTAGAAATACAATAATGAACAAGAAAATTTTGGTTCCTGTCTTAACGGGGACACTCTTGTCATTGTGGATGGGACAGTGCTTGGTGGGATCCCCACATAGCAGCATGTTTAGCAGATGTGGTCCAAAGTGGCTCCCCAATTGTTGTGGCAACCTAAGTGGTCCCCAAAGTTTCCAGAGTCCACAGGTGGGGAACAGGGTAGTGGTATACCTGGATGTTATTCACAGTCAGTCCTGAGGATAATCGCTGTTCATTTGCCCATCCACTATCCAAGTTGAATAATTAATTGATTTTAAGCATTTCTTTTAATAGAATCCTGGCTTCATTCAAAGTAAACAGAGCTGAGAGAGCTACCAAATAAGTAACTAAACTGCTCACACTCTGGGTGCAATAACTAAATGAAAAAGCAAGATTAATTGTGGGTACTTTTAACCATGGTTAATTGAAAATTCTCATTATACGTTTTAAATAATGAGCATAAGTTAGGCTGCTAAGTTAACATACCAAGTGATGCTGGAATTTTTTGAGTGATAGAATCAAAGTCTCTAGGACTTTACATATGCAGTTTATTTCACAAAGACATATAATATAGCATATTTATGCCAAGTATATTCTGTAGCACACAAACATTTCTACTTTACTTTTATTTTTTGAAGTGACATTTTTAAAGAAATCATAAATTCAAATGATTTGTGGATAGAAACTATGATTTTGAATTTATCATTTTTAAGAGGAATAAATATACATTTTCATTTGGTATCCATATCAACTGATTTTTAATTAGCATTTTACATTAAAAGTAATAATACTTGGAAGTTTATAGGACCTCAGGTTTATGACAGTTGACATCATCCTGTATAATAAAAGGCTAATATACAAATAAACTGAACAGCAGAATGACCGATCGTTATGACGTGCACTGACCACCAGGGGGCAGATGCTCAACCAGAAGCCGGGCTCATGGCTGGTGAGCGTAGCAGCAGTGGAGGGAGTGGGCCTAAACCGGCAGTCAGACACCCCCGAGGAGTCTTGGACTGTGAGAGGGCACAGGCCGGGCTTAGGGACCCCACCCCCCAGTGCATGAATGTTATTCACCAGGCCTCTAGTTTTAAATAAAAATAATTTTATTGTATTATGATCACAAAAATTACTTATGCTCATTGTAAAACATTCTGAAAATTCAGAAAGTTACAAAGAAAGAAGAAAGCAAAAAAATACCATCATCATTCTGCTTGATGATGACCACATCTGCTCACGAGATTACTGTCACATTTTCTCAGGATCCCTGTCGCAGTGAGTGCATCTGTGCTCACACTGGTGCTCTCGGCTGTGCTTCTGCTCACGTATTTGCTCTCTCTCCTTTACAAATTCAAACCTTATAAAATTGGGTCATAAAATTTGTTTAACTTTGACAATCATATATTGAACATCCTTTCATGGTAATAAATAACATTTTATATCTTTTTATTGGCATTATATGAATTTATTAATTTAAGCAATTCTCTAAGTAGACATTTAGGTGGTATCTTGTATTTTGATATTATGATTAATTGTATGTGCATCTTTGTGCAGCTATTTATTTCCTTTATATGAATTCCTAGGAATAGAATCGTTGGCTAGAAGATCTGGGCACATTTTGAATGTTTTTATCAATCAGCAGATTGATTTCTAGAAAGGTCATACCATTCATTGTATGCTCTCTGACACGGGCATGATCAATCTTTGTAAATTTTTTTTTTTTTTGTATTTTTGCCAATCTGATAGTGGAATAGAAATCTCACTTTGATTTGCATTTTTAAGTAATGAATGACTAAAAAAAATAAAAGCATGTTTATCAGCCATTTGTATTTTTTTGTTGACTATCCATTTACATCTTTAACCCATTTTCCTGTTGGGCAGTTTATTTTCCTCCTCCTCCTCCTTTTAAATTTTAAGACCTCTTCATAATATAAGGATGTGAACTTTTATTTGTCATTCATAATGCACATATTTTGCCACTTAAAAATATTTGCTGTTTTTTTGTTTTATTTTAGAGATATGTTGGTATCACTTTGTTTTTCTACTTGATATTTCCACATTTTAATATGACCCATTATAATTCATAATGACTCAGACCTTTAAAAAAATGAAGATACTTCTTAGATGGGAAACCATTTTTGCAGATGAGAAAGGTGATGAATTGCTCACATAATTATATATGTTTGCTGCGATTACAGTTTCAATTGCTGCATATAAAATAGAAATTATGGGAGGGAGATATTTTGCTATAGTTAAAAGACTCCTTACTTTAAATGCCAGGCAGTCCTGGCTTTATTTATTTGTTCTCTAACTTAGACAACAAATATTTAAGTATCTATTATGTATTAAAAATTCATAATGGTTTCACTATTTACTGCTGTGTGACCAGGGCAGTTTACTTAACTCATCAGTATTTTGACTCAATTTATTTATTTTTAAAAGAGGGATAATACCTACCTTGTTGAGTTATTATAAGGATTATAGTTTACCTAAAGTATCTAATAGCACCTGACATATAATCAGACAATAAACATTTAGTGTTGGTGTTGTTATTCTTTATAGTAACAGAACATAGTGTACTTTTAGCCTGTTATTATATACTAGAAGCCCAGCACGTGAAAACGCACAGCCGCGCCCACCCACGTGGCCTGGCTGTGCTCACAGCCCCACCCACCCGCGCTGGTCTTTGGTTGTTTCGGCGTTAGGGCCACTGGGTTTTTATAATATAGACTAGAGGCCCGGTGCATGAAATTTGTGCACGGGAGGGGGAGGGTCCCCTCAGCCCAGCCTGCACCCTCTCTAATCTAGGACCCCTCGGACATCCCTCTTACAATCCTGGACCGCTGGCTCCTAACTGCTCACCTGCCTGCCTGCCTGATCGCCCCTAACTCCTCCCCCGCACCCCGCCAGCCTGATCACCCCTAACCACCTCTGCCTGCCGGCCTGATCGCTGCTCACTGCCCCCCCCTGCTGGCCTGGTCACCCCATGCAGCCTGTTCAGTCGTCTGTTCGGTTGTGATGGCCACTTAGGCTTTTATATAGATAGATAATATCATTGCTGTGGTAGTAATTTAGCATATGGGGTAATTGTGGTTATTAAATTTTATTAGTAGAGAAAATAGAGCCTACCTAGGTTGACTATACTTAGGATCTGTTAGATAAATACTTTTTTATTTTTGTACTAGAGGCCCGTTGCATGAAATTCACGCAAGGGAGGGGGTGTGTGTCCCTCAGCCCAGCCTGCACCCTCTCCAATCTGGGACCCCTCGAGGGACATCCCTTTCACAATCCAGGACTGCTGGCTCCCAACTGCTCGCCTGCCTGATTGCCCCTAACCGCTTCTGCCTGCCCTCCTGATCACCCCCTAACCATTCCCCTGCCAGCCTGATTGACACCTAACTGCTCCCCTGCCGGCCAGATTGCCCCTAACTGCCCTCCCCTGCCGGCCTGGTTGCCCCTAACTGTCCTCCCCTGCAGGCCTGGTCGCTCCCAACTGCCCTCCCCTGCTGGCCCAGTCACCCCTAACTGCCCTCCATTGCCAGCCTGGTAGCCCCTAACTGCCCTCCCCTGCAGGCCTGGTTGCCCCTAACTGCTCTCCCCTGCTGGCCTGGTCAATCCCAACTGCCCTCCCTTGCAGGCCTAGTCCCCCCAACTGTCCTCCCCTAGAGGCCTGGTCCCCCCCAACTGACCTCCCCTGCTGGCCTGATCACCCACAACTGCCCTCCCCTGCTGACCATCTTGTGGTGGCCATCTTGTGTCCACATGGGGGCAGCCACCTATGACCACATGTGGGTGGCCATCTTGTGTGTTGGAGTGGTGGTCAATTTGCATATTACCTCTTTATTATATAAGATAGCAGTTTAGTTTTCAAAGCTTTTTACTTATTTCATATCTTATTTGTTTCATACAGTTTTCCTTTAAGATAAGCAGGGCCTGTATACTTTTCCATTTTACAACTGAGGAACTGAGACTTAGAGAGAATGATTGACTTATCCAAGGTCATATGGCTTGTAAGTGATTAATTAGGTTCATATTTTCCTCCCACCTATATTTAAAATTCTCACTGTTCCTAGATTGACGCTCATTATGGGAAGGCACAGAGAATGGAATCTATATATATAAAAGCCTAAGTGATCATCACAACTGAAACAACCGAACGGATGACTGAACAGGCTGCATGGGGCGACCAGGCCGGCACGGGGGGCAGTGAGGGGTGACCAGGCTGGCGGGGGGGGGGGGGGCAGTGAGGCGCAACCAGGCCAGCAGAGGAGGGCAGTGAGGTGCGACCAGGCTGGCGGGGGGGGACAGTTGGGGGAAACCAGACCAGCATGGGGGGCAGTAAGGGGCAACCAGATCAGCAGTGGGGGAGTTAGGGGCAACCAGGCTGGCAGGGCGGGCTGTTGGGGGTGACCAGGCCATCACGGGGGGCAGTTAGGAGTGATCAGGCTGGCAGGCAGATGAGCAGTTAGGAGCCAGTGGTCCCGGATTGTCAGAGGGTGAGAGGGATGTCCGACTGCCAGTTGAAACCAGCAGTTGGACATCCTCCAAGGGGTCCCGGATTGGAGAGGGTGGAGACTGAGCTGAGGGGGACCCCCCCTCCATGCACGAATTTCATGTGCTCGGCCTCTAGTCTGACTATAACTGCCCAGTCTTCATTTAGCTTTAGCCATTTTATAGTTTTTTGTGTTGCTCCCATTTCAGTCATCTGAACATTGGCCTTAATGTCTTAGTTGTCTATATCAGTGATTTAAAAAAAAAAAAAAAGGGAAAGAAGGAAGGAGCAAGGGAGGGAGAGAAGGAGGAAAGGAGGGGAGGAGGGGAGGAGGGAGGAAGGGAGGAAGAAAGAAAGGAAGGGAGGGAGGGAGGGAGGGAGGGAGGGAGGGAGGGAGGGAGGGAGGGAGGGAAGGAAGGGAAGAAAGAAAGGGAAGGAGGGGATGGGGAGAGGAGGGAAGGGAGGGGAGGGGAGGGGAGAAGTTTATTTGAGCCAAACAGATAACATATGCTTGGGAGCAAGATCTCAAATGCTCCCTATAGCTGTTATTTTTAACCTTTTTAAAAAATCTTATGGCACACACAAACTAATTACTAAAACTTTGCAGCACACCAAAAAATATAATTTTTGCTGATCTGACAAAAACATAGGTATAATTTTGATTGATATAAAAAAAGTAGTAATTATCTTTTTTGCTCCAAAGTGACTTTCTAAAAATCAGATGCCTATCCTGTCTAATAAAGAGGGAATATGCTAATTGACCCTCATGCCGTCGCAAAGATGGCGGCACCCACAGCCAATAAGGAGGGAATATGCTAATTGACTGCCCCGCCCTCAAAGATGGCGGTGCCCACAGCCAATAAGGAGGGAATATGCTAATTGACTTCCCCTCTCTCAAAGATGGCGGCACCCACAGCCAATAAGGAGGGGATATGCTAATTGACTACCCCACCTTCAAAGATGCTGGTGCCCACAGCCACAAGGATGGCAACGCCCAGTCCCCTCAGCCCCGCGGGGGCGGCAGGCGTGTGGCAAGGCTGGGCCTGCCCCAGGTGGGCCCGGCCACTCCGTGCACCTGCCTCTGGAGTCCCCCAGTCCCCTCAGCCCCCCAGCCGCCCAGGGCCGGCCTGAGGCACAGGCAAGCCTTGGATGGCGGCTGCCCAGTCACTAGGGCCACCCGAGGCTCAGGTAACCAGGGCTGGCTGAGGCTTGCACTGCCGGCAGTGGCAGCAGCAGAGGTGTGATGGGGTGTCGCCTTCCCCTGATTGCTGGGTCACCTCCTGCCCCTGAGGGCTCCCGGACTATGACAGGGGGCAGGCCAGGCTGAGGGACCCCCCCTCTCTAGTGCATGAATTTTTATGCACCAGGCCTCTAGTGATCAGATATAATATAATCAGAGATTTCTCAAACTTATCCTATATAATAAAAGTATAATATGCAAATCAACTGAATGGTGGAACAACTGGTCAGCATGGGATGGGGCCGGTGAATAGGTGGCATCAGGCCAGTCAAGGCATGTGCCAGGGGGCAGAGGGAGGGGATGGCGATTGGGTGGGGGAGTGGCGACCAACGGTGGTAGAGGGACGATCAGCGGGGTAGGGCTGGCTGGCCGTCCCCTGATCAGTCTGCCTGGTTGCCTCCCGCAGAGGGAGACTACTGGTGGTGGCAGCGTCGGCAGTGGGAGCAGGCCTAAGCCGTCAGTCTGACATCCCCTGAGGATCCTGGACTGCAAGAGGGTGCAGGCCGGGCTAACCCTTCCCCCCCTCCCCGTGCACAAATTTTTGTGCACCGGGCCTCTAGTACTTGTATATAAGGATTTCTGGTACCAAGAATTAGCTAATCAGATGCAACCTTATTATGTGATGTGACCAATAAGATGCAACTGTATTAGATGGCCTATATATTTATGGTTCAAGACAGGGCATTCATACAGGATAGTTATTATTGTGTTGATTGTGGTGGTGGTGGTGTTTTTTTGTTTTAAATTTGAAAATCTAAGGGAAAAGAGGTCAGTACCCCTGACTAGTTAGGTGTTGCATGATTCAGAAATCCTTGCAGCATACCAGTTGAAAATTGCTGTTCTGTAGCATTGATGGTGGTTATAGTGAATCACACCTTGGGATATTCATGCCGTGCGAAGACCCTTTCCTTTCAATCTGGACTGGGCCAGTAGCTTATTTTACAAAACAGAATGCCACAGAATTAAACTCTTCCAGGTCTGGATGTAAGCCCTAAGAAGACCAAGTAGCTTTGGCTTTAGTGTTTTGGGGAGACCTGAATCATCATGTAAGAAATCTGGTTACCTTCCCATAGAGACCATTGGGAAAATAGGTCACATGGAGACAGAGGCCCTGAGATTGCATGGAAGGAGCAACCTAGTTACCCTAGTATTCTAGCTTAGCCCACATCCCCCCTGCCAACTGAAAGCAATCACGAATGACCATCAGCAGGAGAATCAGAATTGCCTAGGTAAGCCCAGCTTAGCCTGCAGCATTATGAACAAATAAAATGGTTGTTTTCTTGAGCAAGTAAGTTTTGGGATGTTTTGTTACACAATAATAAAAAAAGCAAAAGAAGCATAACAGTGTTCTTGAAAACAAAAGTTTTGCTAAAGGATATTTACTTTGCTTGTCCTCTTTTGACAGTTTTGGTCTTTCCATAGCTTGCAAAGATCATGCAATATTGAAGAGAGACAATAGTAATAAATAATTCTTTTCCTTTACAGAAGCTCACCTTACTCTACCACAACTACATGGGTTTGGCTGATACTTGGGTGAATCTGAGGTAAACCAATCTCTCCATACTGATTCTCTTCAGAGAGATCTCAGGCAATAGGGTTGCTTTCTGTGTTCAGGGCTCTGATTCCTCTTCTCTGTTAAATTTCTCACTCCCAGTCTTTTGTGACTCTTTTCTTCCTGTCAGAGTTGAATTGGATTTGGCCTGGGTCAGCCAAGTAAGACAAAATGGAGTAGTCTTTGTTCCTCACTTGCACTTATTTCTGTTGTCCAGAAAAGACTTGGGCAAGTCTTTTGGGGCTGAGAGTGGATCTAAGACCAGGAGTCACCTTATTTTTTATCATTTACATATTAGTTAGCAGGGAATATATTGAGCCATTGCTCATGCAGTTTATTTTTCCTTCTCACAGATTAGAGTCTCTCCTATTTAACTTTAAATATTGAAATAGTTTTTTTCATGTTTATACTAGAGATAAGAATCAGAGATCCAAAAATTTATAAGTATAATTTTTTAAACATTTTTCTTGTTAAAATCCTTTTTGTGTTAAAAACTATAAGATGATAGATTTAAAATTCTCGAGATTGATTGGCTTTCACATTGGTGGAGTGAGGTCCTCCATTTATTTGCTGTCCCTCTAAAACAACAAAAACATGGACAAAACAATTACAACCAACCATTTCAAAATTCTGGCAGTTAACCAGAGAATGAACTGAAAATCCACGGCCCAAGAGAAAACTACTGAACCATGAGAAGACAGTGGAGTCTGTGACATTTTAACTTGAGGCGATTTCCATCTTTCCTCTTTCCCCAGCTTAGTGATATAGCAAAAGCTGGCAGCATTACAAACAGTGGAGAGATCTGACCACTTTTGGATATTCATTAAAAACACCAACTCCGAAGCACAGTTGATAGGTTGTCCAAGCTTGCAGCTCCCTGGGAAAACTCTGTTCTCAGAGAGTGGTTGACTATTTGATTTGACTCAGAGCTTCAGCCCAGTTGGGGGAAGAAAAGGCCTACCTTCAGGGCTTTGCTGAAACAACAGCAACTGTTGGTAATATACCCACTGCTTAAGGCTGTGATTTCCGTTGGGGCAAACAAGAGTCTGCCCAGAATTTTAAAAGGAAATCTCAGAAAATTAGCCAACCCTAGGGTATTTTGAAAAGCTCCAACATATTCCTGGGTATCTGAAAAGTTGCACAATGTGCAAAGCTGTGCACATGCCCAGGAAAGACCTGGGGAAGGAGATCACCACCTATGGCTGAGGTTTTATGTAAGTAGGAAAAGAAGGCTAGGGCTGTCTTATAAACTGCCTGAATTTCAAAGGTGTGACTACTGATAAAAATTTCTTGGGCAAAGCATGGAAGACATACAGGCAAGCATTTAAGGAAATCCTCTAACCAATCATTGGTTGACCACTAAGTTGTACTGACCTAGTGTGACTCCTAAGAGGCTAGGCTTAAATATAGTAAGAACTTAAAAAAAAAATTAGTAGAGAGATCAGTGGCCAGCACACTACAGGGAATACAGAATCTACAAAATTAGTTCATAAAAGTGCTAAACAAATAAGCGTTATCAATAAAAACAAAATCAGTGTTAAAAAATCTTGGTGGGACAGCATGGAGAATTTGATACTACAGTTGTTAAAATACATTATCTAAAATGTCCAGTTTTCAACAAAAAATTGAGACATGCAAGAAATAGGAAAGTATGCCACATACACAGGAAAGAAAAACACAAACATCAGCCAACAGAATTAATGTCCCATCGGGATCTCAGATCTGGGCTTAATAGACAAAGACTTTAAGTCAGTTTTTATAAATATGTTCAAAGAACTAAATGATACCATGTAAAGAATTAAAGGAAGGTATAAGAATGATGTCTTGCTAAAGAGAATATCAATCAACATAGAAATTATTTGAAAAGTACCATATGAAAATTCTGAAGTTTAAAAGTATAACAACTGAAATGAAAAATTTACTAGCTAGGTGTCCGAGAAAGAAGGGGCGTTTATCCCAGGCGACCCTTGAGATAAACTTTAACCGTGCAGGTACTCGGAAATTTAAAGTAGTTACCAGCAAAAAGACTGCTTTGAGTTGGTAGGACCATGGCAGGCAATTTCATCTGATCTTATGTTAGTATATTTAGGACTGCCAGAGGAATTATGCCACACAAATAGTTACAGTTGCAGTTCACACAGCAATTTATTCTCCTTTTATCATTGCAGTGGGCACAAAGCTTATCAGCACACAGCACACTGTTACTCACAAAATTCCTGGTGCCTTGGGTACAGGCTTATCGGGATCCCAAAGTGTGGCTTTCTCGTGGCAGCAGCGGGCACCCATCTCTGGCTGGCAGGCAAGTCAGGTCAGGAAACGAAGACTCAGGTGCCGCGTTGCCATACGAGATCCTTGAGCACAGCGCAGATCGATCCGAGGCCCCACCATTTGTCTCTCTTCTGACTCGGAGCGAAGCGGAGTGGGGAAGGGGATTGCGCCCAAACTGAAGGCAAAGATAAACTTCCAGTGATCAGAGCCACCAGTGCAGCTCAGGGATCAAAGCGATCAGCAACAACCAGGCATCCAGCGATCAAGCAATGATCAACTTGAATGGTGTTTGGGGACTCTTTAAATAGCTTGTAATACCCACGGCAGTCTAGGGGGGAGTAGGGAGATTCTGGTAAACAAAATGCATAACAAGATCTCAAGTTTAACATTAGTTCCAATGGGCCTGTCAGTAAACAAACTTGTAAACACTCGGTTTCATTCTGGAGAGGGGGAGAGTTTATGTCATCACACATATGGTTATAATGGCAAGTCATTCTGAGTCAGTAATTGAAGTTCAAATCCTTATCAATAGAATACCCAAGCTTCAGGGCAGTCGGGAATGTGTCCTTAATATCACACTTTAAGGAAAGTTAACTAAAACATTATAAAACCTTTTAAACATTTTTTGGCATTTTTAAACATTTCTGTATTTTACTACAACACTAGGCTTAACAGATAGGAGTTGACAAATGAAATAATTTGTCAATTTGAAGATAATTCGCTAGAGATTATCCATTGTGAGGAATAGTAAGAAAATAAAAAAATGAACAGAGCTTAACAAGATCTATGGGATGTCATCAAGTGTGCCAACACATCCATAATGGAATTCCCAAAAGAAATAATGGCAGAAAACTTAATTTAAAATACTAATATACACATTAAATAACTCAGTGTACTTTAAGTTAAATAATGCTATCCACACTTAGACACATCATAGTCAAATTCACAAAATGAAAGAAATTTTAAAAGCAGAATTAAAAAAACAACATATAAAAGGGATTCCCAATAAGATCAATAGCTGACTTATCAGAAACCATGCAGGCTAGAAGACATTTTCAGAGTATTAAAAGAAAAAGACTGTCAACCAGGAATTCTGTATTTTGCTAAACTTCAAAGATGAAGGTGAAATTAAGACATCCTCTATAATAAAGATGAAATATGCAAATGGTCGTTACGCCATGAAGTGTAACAACCGCGTAACGACCGGATCATGGATCAGCAGGAGGGTGAGCAGCAAGCTACAAGCGGGTGGCGGAGAGCTATAGGAGGGGGCAGGGCAGCAAGCTATGAGGGGGGAACGGGGGGAGCTACAGGAGGGTGAGGCAGTGGGTGGAGAGCTACTGGAGGGTAGCAGCGAGCTACTGTCAAGCTACTGGCGCACAGATTCATGCACAGGGCTACTGGTTTACAAATAAATGAAAATCAAGAGAATTTGTTGCTTCCAGACTGAACCTACAAGAAATATTAACTACATGAGTATTACGAAAGATACACATAAAAATACATGGACATACATTTTTTTTCTTTGTAACTTTTTCTGTCCTGTTTTAAAAGACAACTGCATGAAGCATTAATAATAAATCTTTGTTGATGGGCTTATCTACACTAATAAAAGAGAAATATGCAAATTGACCATACCTCCGAGATGCCCACCAGCCAATCAGGAGTGAGTATGCAAATTAACCCAACAAAGATGGTGGGTTAATTTGCATATGTAGGCATGGAGTGAAAACTGAAGAGGCTTGGCTTCTCTACTGCGGCCCGAGTGGAGAAGCCAATCCTCATTGCGGCTGGAGTGGAGAAGCCTAGCCTCGAGGCTTGGGTTCTCCACTGCGGCTGGAGCGAAGGCCTGGGTCCCAGGTGCCAGCAGCCAGGGGATGGGAGGCCTGTTGCACAAATCTTCGTGCAACAGACCTCTAGTGACATATAAAGATATAGTTTGACAATAATAATAAAAAGAAAGGTAAGGGAATGGAGGTATATTGCAGGAAAAATTTTTTATGTATTATTGGAATTAATTCAAACTAGTATGTTTTAGGTTAAAATGCTAATTGTAAATTCAAGGGCATCCACTTAAGAAAATAACACAAAAAATTAGTGAAAGAAACAAGGAATAAAAAAGGTACATTAGAAAATATCTAACACAAAAAAGGGCAGCAATTAAGAGATATATGATATTAGAGAGCTGAAATATTCTCTTATAGAGGTTATAATGTGTAATTTTCACGTTAAATCATGTATTTATATAATTTTTACCAGTAGAACATTTTGATTCATGGAGCCTCTTAAGGACTTAATTTTATGATACTACTAGACACTTCTCAATAGATTTTTAAAATATGGTATAAGAAAAATGCACCAAAGTCAAGTCAGTGTAAAAAGATTTTATTAACCCTAGTTCTTAAATTGTGGCTTTGTTTCCCTGGAGATGAAACAGCAGTATACAGAAATGAGAGATTCCTTTGATTGTGTTCCTGATATTTGAGTATGGAAAATTTAGTTATTTTCTTCCTCTAAATGTGGAGGGAGAAAGATGAACAAAGGACTTTGGAGGATAGAGGAGATAATGGGAAAAAAGGGATCTGGAGATAAATGCACATAAAAAAGGGCTGTTGAAAAGAGAAATGTCCTGGGCAGAATATTTCAGAAGTCTTGAGAAGTATTTTTTTTTATCTGCCTTTTCATATATTATTGGTTCTGTTTTCCAAAGGTGTCCAGCCCAGTGGAGATGTGATCTCATATGCCTCTAGAAACTTAAACCCATGTTTAGCTTTCTGGTATGAAGAAGGTTTACTTATATCAAACAATATATGTAATTTCCTTATTATAGAAAAAGTGTTTTAAATGAATTTTCTTACAAATGAGCCAAACTATCATTTAAAAATGACTTCTCAATCTGTTTTCAGTCCCAGCACAGTTGAAGAATAAAGCATAGTTGCATCAGTAATGATGACTCACTCAACTGGGAGCATCTCTCTGGGTGAGAATAAGTAAGATTTTAAAAGACTTCTGAACAGTTCTGATATGGTATACCTCCTTTTCATTATAAATTACAAATTTAAACCATACATTGAAACCATTATAGAAATTGGTATTAAGAGATGACAAAGATTAAATTTAATCTACTCATGAGAAAACTTTTTTCTTCAGTGATATTAAACCTCTCAAATACTTCTATTAACCTTACCAGAGTTTTCAAGACATTTTTATTCTTATTATTTTTTAAAACCTTATTAACTGTGTTAAATGTGCAGTACAATAGAGTTAACTGTATGCACACAGATCCCTAGAACTTTTTCATCTTACAAACTGAAACCCTCTTCCCTTTGAAGAATAACTCCCTTTTCCCCTTCCCCTCAGCCTCTGGTAATCATTATTCTACTTTCTAAGAGTTTGGCTACTTTAGATGTTCTATGTAAGTGGAGTCATGCAGTGTGAGTGTTTTTGTGACTGTCTTATTTTACTTAGCATAATGTCTTCAAGGTTTATCCATGTTGTAGCATATGACAGATTCCCTTCTTTTTTTTCATTAGGCTGAGTTCTGTTCAATTGTGTTTGTATACTACATTTTCTTTATTCATCCACTGATGGGCATTTAGGTTGCTTTCACCTCTTGGCTATTGTAAATAATGCCGCATTGATCATGGGTGTACAAATATCTCTTAGAAATCTTGCTTTTAATTCTTCTGGGATGTACTAGTACCGTGGTCGGCAAACTGCGGCTCGCGAGCCACATGTGGCTCTTTGGCCCCTTGAGTGTGGCTCTTCCTCAAAATACCACGGCCTGGGTGAGTCTATTTTGAAGAAGTGGCGTTAGAAGAAGTTTAAGTTTAAAAAATTTGGCTCTCAAAAGAAATTTCAATCGTTGTACTGTTGATATTTGGCTCTGTTGACTAATGAGTTTGCCAACCACTGTATAGTATATCCAGAAATGGGATTGCTAGATTGTGTAGCAATTCTGTTTTTAATTTTTTTAGGAACTTCCATACTATTTTTTATAATAGCTGCACCATTTTACTTTCCTACCAACAGCATACAAGGGTTCTAATTTCTCTAGAGCCTCACCAACACTTGTTACTTTGTTTTTTAAGAAATAAAATTTTTTTATACTGGCCATCCTAATCATTCTTGGGTTTTTAACTTACTGCTAACATGTAAGGCCTTTATTTTGTTTACTTATTTTTCACTTTCTTAAGAAACAAAATAGTTATTTTAGGAGATTTCCTATAATTATTGCAAATCTTCACACTGTTCCCTGACATCAAACACTAGAACACCATTTGGGGCCAATGTTTTTGTTTTGTTTTTTAAGGGTAAACTTGCCTTAATAGCATCATCATAATGCTGATTGCTATCTCTGGGCTGGATTATCTGCTCTGGTTTCCAAGCAGTCCATAAATGTCACATTGAGTGTATTACTTCAGTGTATACCTAATGTTCTTCAACTCTCTCTGAACATGGTTGTTTCCACGCAGCATCTGCTTGTGAACCTTGCTGCCAGCCAATCTCCACAGATGTCTTACTATGTGCGGTTGTGCTGCCAAAGACTATGCTTCAATGCTGGTAGACCAGCTACCTTCCAGTGCCCTGTATTTGATGATCCTGTCTACCATTTAATAATATTTACAGTTTATAGGTGATGTTTATGATTATGTTCAAGACAACAGATACAGTGCTTATAATCCATTTAGTTCTCACAGCTATATATATTTCAGCATTTTCTGTTTTGCATATGCTTAGATTGAATTAGGACCTTAGCGTTGCTTCTAACCTCTCTGACTCTTTTAAAGACTATACTGTAACATCGTAAGGTTGAAAAAAAAGAAACACTTTGAATCTGTACTAAAGTTTTGACTCTGCCACTTGTTGATTTACCTTTTGATGTGTCTTATCCTCTCTGAGGCAGAAATCTCATCTGTAAATGGAATATAATGATAATTACCTTTTATTTTTATGGCTTCATTAATATTGTGAGCTTGTGTTTTTTAGGAAGCCTTTTAACCAAGGAGTCTATCACATTAGAATTTCCTTCCTTCAAATAGTGAAGGTGAAGGGCATTTCAAACTCAGTGGTACTTTTTTAAATCCTCACTCTAGGATATGTTTTCATTGATTTTTAGAGAGAGAGGAAGTGAAGGAGGGAAGAAGGGAGGCAGTGTTTTGTAGTAACTTGCCTTTATCAAATCTATTCAAGCTTTTGATTTAGTTTTTAAAGATACCCTTTATTTTTGTTTTCATGGTTTATCTAATGTTTAGTCATTTAGCTATTTTTAATAACAGTAGAACTTCCCTAATGGAGTTTTGGAATAAATACTACTGGTTTGGGGAGAACATATAGCTCAGCATTTGGGAGTGGAACTGTGAGGGTCTCACTATAGCCCACAGACTGAGTTTTCTTCCTGCCATGGGCATCTGTTGGGATGGTTGGAGAGGAAATGGCAAGTGGGGGGTCTATGATTTGGGTAAGTGAAGGCTGGTCAAGATTGCTTCTCAGATATATATATATATATATATATATATATATATATATATATACACACACACACACACACACACACACACACATATTTTTTTTTATTTTTTATTTATTTTTTTGTATAAGTTTATAGATTTCTCTGATCCATTTATTTTTATATCCTGTAAGTCAATGTATGTTTTAGACTTTTGTTCATCTGTAAGTAGTCTTCTTGGCTAGATCCTGGAGTTTGAAATTAAAAAAAAAATTTTTGATAGTATTACAGCTCTCCCCCATTCTCCCACTCTCCACCCCCTTAGACCCCCCCCCCCTCCACCCAGCTCCTGCCTTACCCCAGGCCTTCACCACACTTTTGTTTATGTCCATGGGCCATGCATATCTACAGTAATAAAAGAGAAAGATGCAAATTGACCGTACCTTCGGGACACCCACCAGCCAGTCAGGAGTATGCAAATTTCCCCAACAAAGATGGTGGGTTGATTTGCATACACAGTCGCCGAGCAGCCGGGGGCGGGATGCTTGTGTGTTGCCATGGCGATGGAGCAAAGGTGGTGCCGGCAGCCAGGGGAAGGAAGGCCCATTCTTGCATGCATCTTCATGCATTGGGCCTCTAGTATGCATATAAGATGAAATTTATTTTTAATAACTTCCAGATCTCCTAAGTCAATATTATGGAGAAAGCAGAGAACCCACCCAGTGGTTCATATGAAAGATGTGTGCCTTTTATTCTTTTTACTTATTTATTTATTTATTTATTTATTTATTTATTTATTTATTTATTTATTTATTTTTATTCTTGACTCCAAACAGGGAAATGTGTAGCAACTAATTCTTGAAGTAGAAAACATATGAAAATGTTCTTTTCCAGCCTGTGACTGGCTTTTGCTCTGTCTTATAGTGCTACTTTGATTTTGGGAGAAATTAGTCATGTGTGGGGATAATTCAGTTCAACACATCCTGATGACCATTCCTGTCAAAGTGCAGGTGAAATATTTGCCCACCTTTGAGATCCTGAAATCTGGCCTACTGAAGTGCAAACATTGCTCTTTGGTTATATTCTGGATGGAGTTTTGATTGAGCTGCTTTTTGAAATATTTGTTTTAATTATTTGTATATTTTTAACTACATTGCTAATCTCACAAAGGGAAAGGAATCAACTATGGATCATCTCGTTACTGCAATAGCTGGACAGTAGTACTGCTGTGAAACATTAATTGAAAACTACCTAATGCAAAGAAAGTAACTATTGCATAACAGCATGAGGATATTGTATGTTGTCCAGTAACAGCAGTACTAGTTCCACTGAAGTAGTTCAGATATGGATTTGATATTGCTTAGTCTTCATTCTTCAGTGACACAGCAAACCAGTCATTCCACCAACAAAATAATAGATGCTATAAAACTGATGAAGAAAGAAGGAATGTTGCTTAAATACTTAAGATGGACTGAAGTTTTTGTTAGTGGTAGGCTCTAAACCCACATATTAGATATGCATAATATAAATTGTGAGCCTGTTTAAATTTTACTCTCCTGTCTGGAGAAGTCTTTATAAAAGTAATGACAATTTTAATGCTGTTCATAATTAAATTGAGGACACAAATTACACATAATAATTATAGAATAGGTTTTGAATGGTAACTATATGCTAGTGATATGTTTGTGTTATATCATTTTATAGAGGCACTGTCTTTCTAGAGTGGCATTATCTATATTTTATCTGTGAGAAAAATAGACTAAGAAAGCTGCTGACTTGCCCAAGATAATTTAACTAGTAGGTAATGGAGTTGGGATTTGAACAGTAGTCTGTTTAACACTAAAAGCCCAACCTTTTAACTACTACTTTACACCTTAATATCCGGTGCTTTAATATTCCTGGCGTGCTTTCAAAAACTTCTCTCTTCCTGTCAATTCCAGAGATAACATTCAGTAACTTGACAACAATGACCTTTCTAAACAAATATAGAGTGTTACAGAACCAGATGGCCAAAGATTATATTTTATTTTTCTGGCTCAACATAAATTGACTGATAAAATCCAAAAAAGATCCTTCTGTGTCCTAGGACTTCATCAGGCCACATGGCAAGCCAGTGCCCTTTATCAGGAGCCAGTCATGAGTACAGAACCTTATGTCTTTATACTGTAATTTAGATTAGGACCTAATGAAAGGGCAAGAAGCTGGTTTACTAAATGAGATCATTCTGCGCTTTAGTAATGGCAGTGCATTTGGGTAGGGAGTTTCTGAGGAATTAAAGACAGAAAGGCAGTGAGTGCTACTGTGTGTGCCATTAAGTGGATATAAGCAAGGAGAAGGCTGATTACAACTTAACAGACTGCCAACTTAGGCATCTTTTTTGGGGGGCGATTTAAGTAGGATTTTTGTAATAATTAGAAACCTATTCTTGATCATTCAAAATTGGGTATCCTTTTGACAGTCTTAGATAAATATTTTTAGAAAATATGTTTCTATATTATAAACTTATTATATTAGAAACATAAGTTACTATATCACATACAAGCATGAACATAATGCTTTCATGAGCTCAGTTACACTTAGTAAAGTTCAGACTTAGACCAGGTTACACAGGGTAGGTATAGAAATGTTTCAAAGCTATATTGAAGCCAACATGTAATTGACAGTAATTTTCAATAACAAAAGAAGCACTGGACTTGGCGTCCCTCGGCCAGCCTGTTTGAGGCTTCTGTAAGGATCCTCCAGCAAATGGTTTAAATTCTGAGTCTCAGTTTTCCTTATTTGTAAAATGAGGTTAGCGTAATAGTACCTGCCTTCTTTCATTACAAAGTTGTTCTAAGGACCAAATTTGGGGGCGGGGGGAGGGATGGCATGTGACAGTTATGGTGATGTACAAATGAATGTTATTATTATGGTTGCATCTACTGTGTAATGGAAAGTGTTCTAAGTTGTGAATAGGATAGACATGCATTTCCAATTACTCTGTATTTAGTTTAGTTTGGTAATTTGGGCCAAGTCACCACAATCGTTTTGAGCCCTCTCACCTAATCCCTCTCACAGAGTTATAAGAATTACATTAGTGCAAATGCTTTCTTAAAGTTTTTATAAAACAACTAGAGGCCTGGAGCACAGATTATTGTACCAATGGGGTCCCTGGGCCTAGTCTGTGGGGATCAGGCCGAAACCAGCTCTCCAACATCCCTCGAGGGGTCCCAAATTGTGAGAGGGTGCAGGCCAGGCCAAGGGACTCCACCAGTGCACGATTGGGGCGGGGAGGGACCACGGGAGGACTCCAGGCCAGACCCCAGCAGCAAGCTAACCTACCGGTCGGAGCATCTGCCCCCTGGTGGTCAGTGCGCATCATAGTGACTGGTTGAACGGTCGGACACTTAGATTATTAGGCTTTTATTATATAGGATGATTGGGTAGGAATTACAGATAACATTACTAAGGTAGCATTACTATTGATAACATAACTTTCTGAACAGATTTCAGAAAGTTAGAAAAGAAATAACCAGAAGTTTCTTAGCTGTTCTCTAATAACCTAGCAAAATAAGTAACCCAAAAAATACTAGAATGACCCTTGAAGTCATCAATCATATCCTCTTCATTTTAAGACTGAGGATTTCCTCCTAATTATATTTTTCTCATTTATGCCATATTTATATTTATACACCAGCATCAGCAATTGTAAAGGATGGCAGTCATCTCTCAATCTTGATAGATACAGCTTTCTAAAAATGTAAAGCCAGAGAAGAACTCTGCAAGGAGGTAATATTGTGCTGTGAAATGAAGCTGGGCTTTGTTGTCAGAAGATGAGATGAAAACTTGATCCTGTCAATACTAGTTTGGGGACCCTGGGAAATGTACTTAGAGTCTGGTACAATGTAGCTACTTAAACTATACTATTTCTTTTTTTTTGTTTTGTTTTGTTATACTTTTATCTTTTTCCTGATTTTTAAATTTTATTTTTGGTTACAGTTTACATTCACTATTTTTTGTATTAGTTTCAGGTGTACAGCACAGTGGTTAGACAATCATGTACTTTATACTTTTTATGTATTACATAGGCCATGTCTGTGTCTGTACCTTAACTATTTTCACGTGTTATTCTTTGAAAGTGTCTTGATTTTTTCTGTCTTGTCTCCAGTAAATACAGTAGTGATTTCTCAAGATTATAAGAGAGGGGTTGTATCAAATCAGAATCTTGGAGTTGTGGGACAGCTAGCTGTAGTTAGAAAAGGCTTCACTTTAAGGTTGGTTTAGGAACTTAAACATGAGCTATAATTTAAAAAAATTTAAAATCCTCACCTGAGAATATGTTTTCATTTATTTTTTAGAGAGAGAGGAGAGGAGGGAGAGAGGGAGGGAGGGAGAGAGACAGAGAGTGAGAGAGAGAGAGAGAGAGACAGAGAGAGACAGAGAGAGACAGAGACAGACATTGATCAGTTGCCTTCTATCCTTCTATACATGCTGAGAGACAGAGAGAGACAGAGACAGACATTGATCAGTTGCCTTCTATCCTTCTATACATGCTGAGAGACAGAGAGAGACAGAGACAGACATTGATCAGTTGCCTTCTATCCTTCTATACATGCCCTGACTGGGAATTGAACCTGCAACCTAGGTATGTGTCCAGACTGTGAATCGAACCCACAAACTTTTTGGTGTATGGGACGGCACTCCAACCAAGTGAGCCACCCTGCCAGGACTGGAGCTATAATTATTAATATAATAATTCTGTTAGGCAATATGTTGGAATTTTTCTTACATTATTGATTATGTAGGTTTCAATTTATGTTGGTTTTGTCTATACTAGGAATTACATGTGTTTAAAATATTCATTAGGAAGCTAAGTGGGCAGTGATTTCATATGGAATTTAAAAGTAGTATTGAGTTTCTTCCTGTGAGAAGAACTTTTCTAAAGAAAATACAAGGAAAATAACGTTTTATCACTGAAAATTCAGAGCAAATGCAGAGAATACTTATGTTTGTCATGAATAATAATCACCTTTGTGTACATTTAGAGCACAGTGTTAAGAAATTCCATAGTTTATATATTAATGATGTTTCTTTTTCTTCAACTTAATAAAAATGTTATTTTTATTTGATATCTTAAAAATATACAAGTTGATCCTAAAATCTGAGAAAAGAAAATTCAAAATCAAGTAGTTATTTAGTTCTCGATTCTAATGGGACTAGGTTGGAAAGTTGAAGATTGGTAGATAAAAAGAATAAATATACAAACATATGTGCCTATGATTCCTTGTGACTTTCCTGTCATTTATCAGCATTTCAACTTTGGGAGATGTTTTCCTTTCTCTCTTTTTGTTAATTAAATAAGTGGATAGAATTTCTCCCTTGATCATCTTAAACATAGTTTCATTGTAACCAATAGTCTGTGGGCTTTCAGTTGAATTTTAATATGACTTTTTCTGTGGAGAGGCTTATAACTGTCTAAATTTTGGTTACACTATTTGGAGAGTGGATATTATAAAAATTGATAGTCAGTTGTTTGAAATATTACAATGAATTGCTTATGAAAAAGGATACAATATGTGGTTTTACCTTTTTCAAAAAGAAAACAATCGGGCAAAAATATGAGAAATATTTTCAGTTGTCCAAGGCTAATGTTGACTTAAGTAGGTCTAGGACTTCACGGTTGACAGCTGCAGATAATTAGCTTTTTCTTCCTTAACAAAGAAAGCAAATGGAGCTGCAAGACATTCATTGCCTTTTCTGTCATCATAATAATAATGTATGTATTTAACTTCTACAGTTCCTTAAATTGATTTAGTGCTAAGCTGCCTACATTACATATAATAGGAGTGACAAGTGAAAGCTGCAGCACATATTTGCGTGGCAAAAGGGAGCAGTGATTGACAGCAGAGTTCCTCTCTACAAGAAACAGCAGTGTGTGGAGCTCAAAAAGGGCTAGATACATAATTCTTAAAATTGTAAAGCAGATTCACAAAATGAATTTTAAAATGTGATTGCTCCTTGGTGTATTTGAGAGTCTTGTTCTTGGCTCTGGGTAAGGGGCACAGATGGGCAGAATCTCACCTGACTGCTAAATATTAGGAAACTCTTTTTAAGCATAGTAGTATTTAAAATTTAAGATTGATACTTCCAAATTATCAATCAAATTATGAATTTGTACCCAGTAACTGAACATTTCCTTGAGCTGTAACTGGTATACCTTATTTGAAGAAGCTAAATAGTACATCTATTCAAACAAAGATTTTAAGACTGTACATTATGCTATTCAGTAAAAATATCCATTTTCAAATGTAAAACTTAAGGTAGCTTTTCTAGAAAGGTAATTGTATAAAGCTTGGTGGTTTCTTTTGGTCAGAGAATGGCTAAATGTGATCATCTTTCAAAAGTACTCACAATATTCTGCAGTTCCTTTGTTTCTGTCACACACGCCCAGAGCTGTGGTTAAAAATACAGCTTGGTGATTGTTGTTGAATATTGCTCTATGATGAACCTAGAAAGCTGGGCTTCATGCTGTAGTATGAAATTGAAGTGCTTTTTGTTTTGGTGACAAGTCCTTGTGTGTCATGAGGTGAAAGGAGAACCCTATGTGTCCTTGTACATTGGCAGCCTCTGCTGGCCATCGCAAAGAGCAGCAGTGACCTTTGTTCTTTCCATGTTACTTATGATTTATTCCTAAGTCTAGGATTTCCATATGGCTTCATTTCTGTACTGTGCCTGGCATATAATAGGGACCCAATAAATGTGTCTTGGACAAATGAATCTTATCTTCCAATCTTATCTTGTACTTCTCTCTAATCTTCAATTCAGATAGTCTACTTTCTCCACTGAAAATGTTGCTCCATAGTCACATCTGTGTCAGTCTCGTGCTCCTTCAACTTTTTCAAACCTGTTATTCAGGAATAGTCAAGTCTCTCATAGCTCATTCCAGTCCACCTTTGCTGGCAGATCAAGTTTAGTACAAGGTTTAGCAGGTTGTTAGAAGGGGGGATTCTAAGATGCTGACAGACCACTGATACTCTGAGTTATAGGGTAAAGGCTTCATATTGTAAGTGGTTTGGGGAAGGTCCACCTTTCCAAAAGACTCATGTACATGTTGTCATCAGTTAGAGAGTCTTTATTTTAATAAAGCATCCTTTAAAATCTATGTACATAACTAGTAAGCAAGTTCTCATATACTGATAGTTTCCTTGTGAACATAAATAAAGTGAAAAAAGGCCGAGAAATTGTGGGGATGAGAGACCGAGTTTTCCACTGATACACTTTTTTTTTTTTTAACATATTCAAACTAGTTGTAGTTATTTCTTGGATAGATAAGTTATTAGACATTCCTACAAATGTCTGTCTTCATATATTTGATTACTTTTATTTTTATTGGCTTTATTGAGGTATAATTTACATACAGTATAATTCACTGACTTAAAATGTACAATTTGATGAGTTTTGGCAAATGTATACAGTCATGTACCCCTATCACAGTCAAGTTACAGGATATTTCCACCACCTCCAAAAGTTTGTTTCTGCTTTGTAGTCATTCTTCTTATCCACAGGTCCCTGGCAACCACAGATCTGCTTTATGTCATTGTCTTGCCTTTTCTGTAATTTCATATAAATGGAATCATACAGTATGTAGTTTTTGTACCTGGCTCTTTTAAACTGTGCATGATTCATGTAGTTTGTTCCTTTTTGTTGTTGAGTAGTACTTCATTGCATAGCTATGCCACAATTTGCTTATTCTGTGTACAGGTTTCTACTTTTTGGCTATTATGAATAAAGCTGTTATGTATGTTTACTACACCTGTTTGTATGGGCATATATTTTTATTTCACTTGGTAATTAAGTAGGAGAGAGATTGTTGAGTCATATGATAAGGGTATGTTTAACTTTATATAAGTAACTGCCAAACTGTTTTCCAAAGTGGTTGTACCATTTTACATCCCCACTGCTAACATGAGTTCCAGTTCCACTATATCATTGCAAACACATGGTATTGACAGTGCTGTTAATTTTACCTATAGTTCTAGTGAATATGTAGTGGTGACTTATTGTAGTTTTAATTTGTATTTCTCTAAATGGTCAGTGATGTTGAGCATCTTTTCATATTCTTACTCATTTACACATCTTCTTTTGTAAAGTGTCCAAATCATTTACAATATATTTAAAAATAATGTTATTTTTTTATGTGTCCTTATTGAGTTGTTGTTTTTTTACATATTTATATCTTTTGGATATAGATCCTTTTTCAGAAATATGTCTTACAAACTTTTCCCCCATGTCTGTGGACTTGTGCTTTCATTTTCTTAAGTGTGTCTTTTCAGAGAACAAAAGTCTCATTTTGATCATGTTTGTTTATCAGTTTTATTCTTTGGACTTTTTGTGGAGTATTAAAAATTTTGTTCTAATCCAATGTCACTTAAATTGTCTTATGTTTTTGTCTCTGAGTTTATAACGCAGGTTGGGGCGAAAGTAGGTTTATAAATATTTATATGGAAAATAATGCAACAATAAATAATCCTCTCTAATAAAATGGTAATATGCAAATCAACCATCACTCTGCTACATAAGCCATGCCCACCAGCCAAGCCACACCCACCAGCCAATCAGAGGGAGTATGCAAATTAATCCCAATCCAAGATGGCTACAGCCACAGAGAGCAAGGTTTCCCAGGTAACAGAGGAAGCCAAGCTTTCCATAGCCGTTGCAGGCCTAAGCCTCCACTCAAGCTACAAAGTTTCAATTATAGAAGGTAAACAAATTCAAACAAATGGCGGCAGAATGGAGCTTGAGAGAGCAGGCCAGGGTTGCTGGCGGCAACAGGGGAAGCAAAGCTTTCCGCATACCCTGGCCGGGCCCACCCGCTTAAGGCTACAAAGTTTCAATTGTAGAAGGTGAATTAACTGCCACAGAAATGGCTGCCGGAGCCCCAGGCTTGGCTCCGCTCCAGGCTACAAAGTTTCAATTGTAGAAGGAAAATAAATTCCAGATACCAGGGTCTCCGCTTGGGTTGCCAGAAGGCGTGGCTGGCCTGCAAACCACCACAGGCCCCTCGCTCAGGCCGCAAAAAGCCCCAAGGGAACCCCCACCTGATCCGGGACACCCTTCAGGGAAAACCAGCTGGCCCCCACCCCTGTACCAGGCCTCTAGCCTATCTAATAAAAGAGTAATATACAGATTGATCATCACTGCAATACACAATATAGCTGCCCCCATGTGGTCAAAGATCCTGCCCCATGTGGACACAAGATGGCCACCACAAGATGGCCAGCAGGAGAGGGCAGTTGGGAGGCACCCGGCCTGCAAGGGAGGGCAGTTGAGAGGGACCAGGCTTGCAAGGGAGGGCAATTGGAGGTTATCAACCCTGCAGGAGAAGGCTGTTAGGGGTGACCAGGCTGGCAGAGGAGGGAAGTTGGGGGAAAACAGGCTGGCAGGGGAGCAGTTAAGCATCAACCAGGATGGCAGCAGAGTGGTTAGGGGGTGATCAGGCTGGCAGGCAGAAGCGGTTAGGGGCAATCAGGAAGGCAGGCAGGCAAGCAGTTGGGAGCCAGCAGTCCTGGATTGTGAGAGGGATGTCCGACTGCCCGTTTAGGCCCGATCCCACCAGGATCGGGCCTAAACGGGCAGTCGGACATCCCTCCAGGAGTCCCAGATTGGAGAGGGTACAGGCTGGGCTGAGGGACAACCCCCCGCCGTGCACGAATTTCGTGCACCGGGCTTCTGGTACAAGAATAACTGTGTTCTGCCTACTCATAACTATAAACCTAGTTTTGCCCCACCCTGTATTAGCTGTAGGTCTATAATAAATTTTGAATTCATTTTTATATATGACTAGAGGCCCGGTGCACGAAATTCGTGCACGGAGGGGGGTTGTCCCTCAGCCCAGCCTGTACCCTCTCTAATATGGGACCCCTCAAGGGATATCCGACTGCCCGTTTAGGCCCGATGGTATCGGGCCTAAACGGGCAGTCGGACATCCTTCTCACAATCCAGTACTGCTGGCTCCCAACTGCTTGCCTGCCTGCCTTCCTGATTGCCCCTAACTGCTTCTGCCTGCCAGCCTGATCACCCCCTAACCACTCTGCTGCCAGCCTGTTTGCCCCCAACTTCCCTCCTCTGCCGGCCTGGTCACCCCTAACTGCCCTCTCCTGCAGGGTTGATCACCTCCAACTGCCCTCCCTTGCAGGCCTGGTCCTTCTCAACTGCCCTCCCTTGCAGGCCGGGTGCCTCCCAACTGCCCTCTCCTGCTGGCCATCTTGTGGTGGCCATCTTGTGTCCACATGGGGCAGGATCTTTGACCACATGGGGGCAGCAATATTGTGTGTTGCAGTGATGATCAATCTGCAGATTACTCTTTTATTAGACAGGATAGAGGCCTGGTACAGGGGTGGGGGCCAGCTGGTTTTCCCTGAAGGGTGTCCCGGATCAGGTGGGGGTTCCCTTGGGGCTTTTTGCGGCCTGAGCGAGGGGCCTGTGGTGGTTTGCAGGCCAGCCACGCCTTCTGGCAACCCAAGCGGAGACCCTGGTATCTGGAATTTATTTTCCTTCTACAATTGAAACTTTGTAGCCTGGAGCGGAGCCAAGCCTGGGGCTCCCTCCTGCCGCCGGCAGCCATTTGTGTTGGGGTTATAATTGAAACTTTGTAGCCTTAAGCGGGTGGGCCCGGCCAGGGTGTGCGGAAAGCTTTGCTTCCCCTGTTGCCGGCGGCAACCCTGGCCTGCTCTCTCAAGCTCCATTCTGCTGCCATTTGTTTGAATTTGTTTACCTTCTATAATTGAAACTTTGTAGCTTGAGTGGAGGCTTAGGCCTGCAATGGCTATGGAAAGCTTGGCTTCCTCTGTTACCTGGGAAACCTTGCTCTCTGTGGCTGTAGCCATCTTGGTTTGGGTTAATTTGCATACTCCCTCTGATTGGATGGTGGGCGTGGCTTGTGGGCATGGCTTGTGGGTGTGTCGGAGGTATGGTCAATTTGCATATTTGTCTATTATTAGGTAGGATACTAGAGGCCCGATGCACGAAGATTCGTGCAAGAATAGGCCTTCCTTCCCCTGGTTGCCAGCACTGGCTTCCCTCTGGCACCTGGGACCCAGGCCATTGCTCTGGCTGCTGCCTTCCGCCTTCGCTCCAGCCCTGCCGCCCTCCTGTAGTTCCCTCCTCCCGTCTCCCCCTTCATAGCAGGCATCCTGCCTCCCCGGCCACTGCCATCTTTGTCACGTCAATTTGCATCTTCCCTCCTTATTGGCTGTGGGCACTGCCATCTTTGTCGTGGAGTGATGGTCAATTTGCATGTTCCGTCTTTATTAGATAGGATGAGTCATTTTGTATCTTTTCATGAGTATCAATTTTTCCAGCCCCATTTCTTGAAAAGACTGTAATTTTTTCATTGAATTATCCTGTCATTTTTATTGAAAATCAACTGACCATATACATGTGGATATATATCTGTTCCAATTCTTTTATTGCTATCTTTATATCAGTACCTTACTTTCTTGATTACTCTAGCTTTATCATCTTAAAATTAGGTTATATATAATTCCTCCCATTTTTTTCTTGTGTTTCAATTTTTGTGTGGTTATTTCAAGTCCTTTGCATTTTCGTATAAATTTTTAGAATTAGTTTGTCATATTCCATAAAAAAAACACCACACCTTTCTGGGAGTATAATTGGAATTGCATTGACTCTGCCGATTTCAGGAAAATTACTATCTTAATATTGAGTGTTATGATCCATGAACATGATATATCTGTGTATTTATTTAGCACTTTGATTTCTCTTACCAATGTTTTCTAGTTTTCAGTGTATAATTCTTGTATATATTTTAAATTTTGCATATATCTCTAAATATACCATATATTTGATATTAGTACAAATGATATTGTATGTTATAATATAACTAGGGGCCCAGTGCACGAAATTCATGCACTTGGGGGGTGCCCTCATCCCGGCCTGGGCCCTCTCGCAGTCCCGGAGCCCTCGGGGAATATTTGACTGATGGTTTAGGCCCGCTCCCTGCAGTCAGACATCCTTAGCGCTGCCGTGGAGGTGGGAGAGGCTCCCGCCACCTCTGCTGCACTCACCAGACGTGAGCCCGTCTTCTGCCCCCGGTGGTCAGTGTGCGTCATAGCAGCCGGTTGTTCCGCTGTTTGGTCTATTTGCATATTAGCCTTTTATTATATACGATTCTAGCTTTGCTAGTATGAAATACAATATGGATGGTGTTGAAAATATTGACCTTCTAATCTTATAATGCTACTAAATGTACTTATTCCTAATAGCTTAAAAAAATCTGTAGGATTTTCTGCAGAGATAATCACATATCTGCAAATAAAGACAGTTTTACTTACTTTTTTCTAATTTTTCTGCCTTGTGTTAATCTTTTTTACCTTATTGCATTGATTAGGACCTCCAGTGTTGAATAGAAATGGTGAGGAAGGATAGCCTTGTCCTCTTTCTGATCTTAGAAAGGAAACATTCTGATTTGCACCACTGCGTGTGCTGTTAGCTATAGGTTCTCTGTACAAGTCCTTTCTCAAGTTGAGGAAGTTCCATTCTGTTTCTAGTTTGCTTAGAGTTTTTATTTATGAGTGAATGTTAAATTGAGATAATTTTATGCTGTTTCTCTTTTAGTCTGTTACCTGATTTCTAATGAAAATGCTACTTTGACCTTATTGGATGGCTTTTTCTATGTTGGTGTGAAAACTGTTCTATCTTCATCCAAAACTCATTCTGTGATCTTTAGGATAGGATGACAAATTCTATTTACTGACAAACACAGTATTGGTTAAATTTGTTTTGGAGATTTGGGAAATTGGATTAGATGAATAAAAATTATAATAAAAAACAATTTATGTTAACATGCCATGAACATTTTTGTTCTCTCATATATTTCCAAAAATATTAGATGTTTAGTTTTGCTATGAGTCTTTAAAAATTTGTTATGTATGTTTATGTAGCTAGCTTAGACCATAAACTCCCTGAGGAAAAACTCTATGCCTTGTAAATCATGTAGCATATTCTTGCTTTGATAAGCAACACATTATTAGAATAATTAGATTTCAGAACTACCTGAAAAGTTTAAATTATATGAAATAGAATTCCATGAGGGGCTTAAATAGATTCTTTTTCATTTTCCCTCTTGTAACAATCATGAATTTGAAATTTCCTGTATAAATTTGCTATGTGCTTACATTGTAGCAAATACCACCTACATAATTACATAAGATAGCTGTAACTAAATTATTATTTGATATGTAACCATAAATCAGTTGCTATAACTGAATCATTAAGCATATTGTTGATACTTTGCATGATTATATTTTATGAAGTATCTTGCCCCATGAGTTGAATTTACATTTATTTACTGTATAAAATGACATAAAAAGTCAAGTTACAAATTGCTCTGTTAAAGGCAGCAGTGGGACTACTTCTATAATATATGTTTAAAGTGAATATTAGTGAAAGAAAGAAAATAAAGAAATAGTAAATATCAGGGATGGGTGTTATAACCTATTGGGAAATGTCAGATTTTATAGATTCTGATGACCTGTGATTTTACCAGAAAATTCATTCTCTGGCAATGGTACATCAAAGTGAGTATATAATAGAAGCATTGGAAGGCTTTTGTAGTTTTGTGTTGCACATATTGTAAAAATTAGAGACCTGGTGCATGATATTCGTGCATGGCTGCGATCCCTAGGCCTGGCCAATGATGGAAGCTCTAGCATCTGGCGTGGAAGGGCAGTTCCCAATTGACCTCTAGGCCCTGGGCAGCACCTGGGCCTACAGGCCCTGCACGCGCCTCTCTGCCAGAGTCACGGAGCCCGAGTCCCCGTGCAGAGATGCGGTGAGCGCAGCCGGACTCGGCAGGCTGGGGCACAGCATGAGCCTCTAGACCGCCCAGTGGTGCCACATCGGGCAGGCAGTGCGCTTTCTCCCAGCCAGCCTCCCAGACCTGCTCCTGCACAAAGCCACGGGGAGCCTGACTGGCCCCTGTGGTCCTGGTAGCTGCAGCCCGGCTCACCCGAAAGAGGCCACGCGGGTGCGGGACGGGCTCCTTGTGGGCTCCCGCACCTGAGCGTGGGGGCTTTCCCGGCATGCAAGCCCTGGCGTCCCCGGGGGCGGGTGGCAGGGGGAGTGAGAGCAAGCTCGGTGGACACCCTGCATTCTCACCGCACCTCCATTCCCATCACCCCTGCCTCCAGGTAGCTGGCAAGAGGTCACAGCGTGTCACCAACGCCCACAGTGTTCCATGCTGCCCCCTGGTGGTCAGCACACATCATAACGAATGGTTGAACTCCTGGTCTCTAGGTCAAAGGACTATCCGAAGGGACAATGTGCATATTAGGCTTTCATTATATAGAATATGTTGTGCATTAGAAAATGGGTTGGTTTAACATGTTAAGCACCATGTCAGTCACCAGTTACTGACACTATACTTTCTGTCCGGAAGACAAAACAGGCTGGGTGCTTACCGTGTTAATGATTATCTAAGTACTGTCCTCTATAACTAGAAATAGAAGTGTGTATACTTAGAAATCACAACAGTGAACAGTGTTTCGGAGCTTTTTGATAAGGACATGTTTAGCTTGTAGCTAGCTACTATCACCTCTTAGTGTAATTGGTGATATGACATATTGTTTGAGAACTTTTTTAGCCCCTAATATTACTCCTAAGCCTAGGAAGATGAGAGGTAAGTTACTAGCTTTGAGATTCTGTGGAATCCTGCCTTGGTTTTGGTGTACAAAGAATGAAGTGAATAAGTGACATGAATAGTTTTACAGTAAACTTCAGTATTTGTTTCAAGTTTAATGCTAAGAAAAGTAAAATGGAACATTAAAAGTTATATTGTTGTTAATCCTCACCTGAGGGTACTTTCAATTGATTTTATTTAAAGAGAGTTGAAGGGAGGGGGAGAGACACAGAGAGAGAAACATCGATGTGAGAGGGACACATTGATTGGTTGCATCCCGAATCAGGGCCTGGGATCTAGTTTACAACTGAGGTACATGTCCTTGACCAGAATAAAACCTGGAACCCTTCAGTCCATTGGGCCAGTGCTCTATCCACTGAGCCAAACTGGCTAGGGCTATTTGTTGTGTTTTAAAATGTTAGTTTATCTTCTTTGATCAGTGTAAAACATAGAGGAAAACTGGGCAAATATCAGGGTGATAATTGTTTTTATTGAACAAGGACTTTTTTTGTAACAATAATGTTACATCTGTTATGTGACATTATAAATATTATTTTTTCATGCATGAGTATATTGAGGTATAAGAATATTTGTTTATTTGAAACCATTTAGTTTAGCAGAAATTGCTGAGGTGCTGATTTAATGTCTTATTATAAGAAAACTTAGCATTTTAGTATAATTTAATTTTTAGAACCCAGAATAGATTTAATGTCTTTTTCTAGGTATGTGATTTGTAACTTTTGGATTTTCTCAGCCCCTGCCTTCCATTGTCCAATTTGTTGCAGATCCCATGACAAAGCTAGTGAGTTAGTGCACTCATATCTAAGTTGGATTGTAGGCCTGGGTAATGACTGAAGGCAAGAGGAAGGTCCCAGACCAAGGTTCTTCGATATATAACTGTCTTTTGAAATTGAGAACTTGTTATAACTTTTTCTCCCATCACGTCACTATATAGTAGTTTAAGCCTTTTTTCTTGATTGTAAAAGCAACACATATTTTATAAAGCGGAAAGGAACTAGTATACATCCATATCTCATCACCCATAAATAATATACATTATCTTCTTTAGGTAATAATATTTAAAAAGTAAAGTTGCATTAGCATCATTATTGGAAGATGCTCTCTTTTAAATTCCACCTTCTATCAAAATATACCTTATTTTAAGTAGAGTGGGTAAGAAAATATTAGGATGAGATGTTGGATAACTAAATAGGGTCTGAAATGATACTTCATCAAAAGAGTCATAGGGAAAAGATACCCTTTCAAATTACCAAAGAACATGCCCAAAAGAGGAAAATAGACACGTGACCCTCATGAGCATGTCATGGAAATGGAAGATTATATAAATAGAGAGTATTGTTGATCACATTACATATTATTTGCACATATCACTTATAATTTTTAAAATACATATTGATTCTGATTGCTTTCTAGTTAGCTTGCTGAATCCGAATGAAAAACAATGTCTTCTCAATAGAGGACTACCACATGCAGATGTCAATTACATGTTTTTAAAGTTCTTTATTCTCAGAATTTAATCAGTAGGATCTTGTCCTCGAACTTCCCAGGTGTGTTTTCCACTTTTAACAAATGTGCTTGGGGTAGAAATCATTCCTGTTTATCTGAATGAGAACATTTTGGAAAAATGCCTTTGATTCTAAGATAAGTAGATGAAGTGTGTTGCATAAGTCATGTCACAGCCAACAGTTGTCACCTGGCACTAGAGCTTGATGAAATTTTAAAACGTTGGCTCCTTGCCTGTAGCGTTCAGTTACAGTTCTATAGAAAGTCTGTTTGTACAGATGAAGCAGTTCTTGGTAACGTAAGATTCATCTCTCAAGTGATAGGGCTTGAGTTTGTTACAGAGTTCTCTACTATGAGCTCCCAAGACATACTCAGTGAGGCCTTGTTTTAATTTCTCATTGCTTTCTTTGGCACACTTATAAGAAAATGGAAGCAAAACTCAGCTTGGGGGAAAAAAAGCCTTAGAATTTATTTTTAGTCCAGAATCTACCAAAGTGCAAGAATGTTTTAAATAATATTCCCAGAAGATGGCCAAATTTGAGTTTTCAGATACTGCTTTTATTTGTGGCAATTGACTCTTTGTCCAACCTAGTCTTCACTTCCATTTATATTCAAAACTTCTGCATCCATCTTTACTTATTGGCAGTTTATTCTTTTCTTATAGAATGATAAAGATCTACTCGGCCTGTGCAGAAAAAGGGCAATAAACTCATGCTCTTTGACTCCAGAAGAAACTATAGCTACAGGGCTGTATACTTCACACTGTTTTCTAAAAATTACATTAAATTTTGCCATTCCCAGATTTTAAAACTTCTCTTGAAGGAATACTGTACATTTTAAAAATGTCTGTGGATGTCAAACAGATGCATACCCTTAAAAAATTCCTTTGTGCCAGTTTCCCATCCCTATTATATTTCCTCTCCATAGGTAACCACTCTCATATTTTTATCTGAATCATTTTATTTGTATGTGTCCCTATAAGACATGAGATTTATTTTGTGTGAACACAAATGCTGGATGTGCATGTATTTTAATTTTGTTTTACCGGTATTATGCTGTAGACATTATTTTGTTTGCCCTCAGCCCTCTTTTAAAGATCTGTCTATATTTTGGGGTATACACTTTGATTTCTTTTAATGTCTGTATAGTATTCTGAAGGGAGCCTTTTCATACTTCAGCTAGTTGCTATATACTCTGCTCAAGCAGCACCTACTTTTTTCTCTTGGAAATAGAGACGCCAATATTTCTGCCTAAAACTCAACTTTTTCTCTTGATTCATAGAAGACAGATAACATAGAGGTATCTTTGTATACTTTCCTCTAGTTTGGTGAATTGCTTATATTTGGCAAGCAATAAAACATTAATTGAATGGATGAATGTGTTTAGGTTCTCTAAAATGAAATACTGAAAATAAGAGCACAAATGATTCTCATATGCAATTAAAGGGTGAACACAAATATAAGAGTGGTATTACAGAGAGTAGCATACAGGAGTCTGAATCCTAAAATGAACTGAGGCTTGTGAAGAAGCTTGAGAACAACCACATGTTATGCTCAGATCATGAAGAAAAACTAGAAAAGGTATAAACTACTGTTTGGGACAGATGGTATAATACTAGATGTTGGAATGAAGGCAGAACTGTGGAACTCCTATATTGGTTTCAACTTCAAAAGAAAATGGAAGGTCGGGGTGGGTGCGTGGGTGGGAAGTGATCATCCAAAGAACTTGTATGCATATATGCAAAACCCATGGACAATAGGGTGGTGAAGGCCTGGGGCAGGAGGCAAAATCGGGCTAGAAGGGGTCAATGGGGGAGTAAAGGGGACATATGCAATACTTTCAACAATAAAGACTGAAAGAAAAAAGAAAATGACATTCAAATTAATTGATAGCAAGGGAATTAAAGTCCAAGGAAGGCGAGGCAGTAATAAGAAAGCACTTTGACTCTCTAAGTAGTTAATGCCCTATGGTTAAATGACATACAGAAATGAATGGTTTGGTTATCTTTGAGCAATCATGGCCAGTACCAGAGGTGCCAAAAGACAAGATCATGAAGATACCGTTTTGTTCTTTTTTAAAAAGGGGTAAAGTATAATTCTGCAACTATAAGATTAGTAGGTTTCATTTCTATTTTTGGGACAATTCTTTAATTGGTCCTTAGACAAAAGGGTTCATGAAGATATACCTAGAAAAGAAGTGGTCTCCAGAGTCCATAAGGTTCACTAGGAATGTATCATGTTAAACTTGTGTAATTTTTTTTACCATGTATTAAGTTTATTTTGGCAAGGCTTTGAACAAAATGTCTTATGATATCATTATGAGATAAATGGTTAAATTAGGGATTGTTTTATGAAGACAGGTAGAATCATAGATGGTTGAAAAAAATTGATGAATGGATTAATGTGAGCTTGGAGAGAGGTATTTCTAGTGACATGACATGGTTCTTTCTTTCATTTTTGTCCTATTAATCATTTTTATCATTGACTTGGATGAATCATGCCTATAATGTTGCATATCACATAAAGCTGGAAGCGAAAGCTAATAGTTTGGATGAGAGGATCAGGATTTTAAAAAAGCTTAGCCATCAGAAATGATTGGCTGAATCTATAATGGTCTGTAATAGCGACTAATGTAGAATACTGCATATAGTTTTGTAAAGTTATCACACTAGTCGAGAATCAAGTAGACATATTTGAAGAGAAAGTCATATAAAGAGGACCTGGAAATTTGTGATATAACTGTCGCTATCATGTTCCAGGCATAGATTTTTTTTTAATACAAGTGCCGTGTTTGGAACAAGGAAGGTGCATTCTTTGTACTGATGAACAAATACCCTTGTATTCATTTATAGCTTCCAGCTTTTAAGAACTGTCTGGGAACTTTGTCATAAAAGGGATATCTCAAAATGTCAGAGTGGTTTCCTTATTAAAACTTTTGTGTATATATGTGTAGAGTGAGGCATTATCATTCTAATAGCTATTTTCATATATTTAAAGACTGAAAAAGGAATTAGCCTACTTATGTATTTGTTCAGCTTTTAAAATAAAGTGTCAAGTATCTACTATGGGCTGGAAATTATGCCAGGCATTGGGATTAAAAACAGAAAAAATGACCTCATCTTTACCTTTTGTGGCACTGACATTCTGGCAGAAAAGTCAGACATTAATCAAATGATTATGTAAGTGAATGTAAATTACAACTGTGATAATGAATTAGAGGCAGATGGCACCCTGAGAGTATGTAGTAGGTGCACTTGATTTGGTTAGTAAGGGTAGGGAAGGTTTGCTTGAGGAAGTGATGCTTACGTTGGGAAAGACAGTACATTAACTAGGTGAAAAGGGAGGAGAGGTGGTCCAGGATGAGTGTGCATGGTGGTTATAAAAGACAGGAGCCTGTCTGTCATGTAGACAGTATCCTCCAACCCTGAAAAGGGAGGGGTTCAGGCCACTCAGCCTGTGAAGACATTGGTTAGAAGTTAATTCTGCATCTAGAAAGAGTGAAAAGCATTTACTGGCCTGACTTAGAAGACTATCTGATTTAAATTTGGGAAGATGTCTCTGGCTATAGTTTGGGGAGTTGACTGGAGTGAGGGGAGTTGACTAGAGTGAGGCCAGAGATGGTATGTAAACACCTGAAGAGAGATTGCAGTCAGGTGGACAGAGGGCATTATGCTCCAAGAAATTGACTTGTCACTAAAGGTGGAATTCCGCTTTGGGGATCAGCTGGGAGAAACTGGAGCAAGCACTATGTTTGGGAGCAGAAGACTTGGGTATGGATCCCAGTTTTGGCCATTTAATAGTTTGGTAGCCTTGTGCAAATAACATTTCTCTGTCTCCGATTTAACTGCACAACGTCTTGTTCTCAGATTTTGTCAGAACTGGATATACATGTGAATGACTTACCAACCGTGGGAAAGTGTTATGTAAAATGGAAGATTTGAGGAAAAAACGGTCAACAGTGGCTATTATTGGACTAGGTGGTCTAGTAATGGAATGAAATTTCTTAAGTGGCTCCTATCTAACTATTTGGATATATAGTTTAGTAAGATTTTTATCATTGTAGTTTTAGATTTGCATTCCTCTTCCCAGTTGTTTTGGAGCATTCGCTGACAGGCATAGTAAAAACATTTACAATGACTATATGCTTTTTTACTTCCTAGTAGCAGTCAAGTTGCTAGGTGCAGTTAAAAATCAGATATATATGATCTCTTTGTGTGCTCTCAAAAACAAGAAGCGGTTTTAAGAAATTTTGTAGCAAAACTTTAAAGCAAAAAATTAGAAACTATAAAAAATTCTCAAGTATATCTTTGGTTAAAGTAGTACTTTCGTATCTTAAGTTATATTCAAGTACAGAGTGATACACATACTATTTCTGCTATAGTGTTACCTATGTATATGTGTGAATCAATGCAAATACACAAAAGATCCTGTGAGTGGAAATATACCTTTAATTTAAAAACCATGATAAAATAAAAATAAGGGTAAAATGTGTTGTTTAGCTACTTTTTTGAGACAGGAAAGGAATTTTTCTAATAACTCATAGGAATATGCAATAATAGCATATTATTTATTCATATATTTATGGATACAACATTCAATCAGAAAATATTTATTGAGTATCTAACATGTTTACAAGCCTTCGTCTAACTAGCATTTTTATTAAAGTTACTAGAGGCCCGGTGCACGAAATTCGTGCACAGAGGGGGGTCGTGTCCCTCAGCCCAGCCTGCACCCACTCCAATCTGGGATCCCTCTCACAATCCAGGACTGCTGTCTCCCAACTGATCACCTGCCTGCCTTCCTGATTGCCCCTAACTGCTTCTGCCTGCCAGCCTGATCACCCCCTAACCACTCCGCTGCCAGCCTGATTGATGCCTAACTGCTCCCCAGCCAGCCTGTTTGCCCCCAACTTCCCTACTCTGACGGCCTGGTCACCCCTAACTGCCCTCCCCTGCAGGGTTGATCGCCTCCATCTGCCCTCCCTTGCAGGCCTGGTGCCTCCCAACTGCCCTCCCCTGCTTGCCATCTTGTGGTGGCCATCTTGTGTCCACATGGGGGCAGGATCTTTGACCACATGGGGGCAGCTATATTGTGTGTTGCAGTGATAGTCAATCTGCATATTACTCTTTTATTAGATAGGATAGAGGCCTGGTGCATGGGTGGGGGCTGACTGGTTTGCCCTGAAGGGTGGGGATTCCCTTGGGGCATGGGGCGGCCTGAGCGAGGGGCCTGTGGTGGTTTGCAGGCTGGCCACACCCCCTGGCGACCCAAGAGGAGGCCCTGGTATCTGGAATTTATTTACCTTCTACAATTGAAACTTTGTAGCCTGGAGCAAAGCCAAGCCTGCTGCTTGCTCCGCGGCCAGCATCGATTTCTGTTGGAGTTAATTCACCTTCTATAATTGAAACTTTGTAGCATTGAGTGGAGACTTAGGCCAGCAACAGGATGGCTTCTTTTGTTACCGCGGAAACCCAAGCCTCCCTCCCGCTCTCGGTGGCTGTAGCCATCTTGGTTGGGTTTATTTGCATATTTGCTCCTTATTGGCTGGTGGGCGTGGCTTGGCTGGTGGGCGTGGCTTAGACATAGTGAAGGTGTGGTCAATTTGCATATTACTCTATCATTGGGTAGGATTTGCATATCTTATCACTAGTCTCAAAAATCTGTGTCTAGGTAAAATATGACATGCCCTTTTGTAGTAAAGTAAGGCAAAAGGCAAGGATGCAAATGGAGCCTAAAATTTTAAACTTATGCAATCTTCTGGCAGAATCCCAAAGACAACTTCAATTGTAGCACTCTGCACATATAATAAAGTTTTATGTTGTTGTCTTTGAATACTTTGTTGATTTCATGATCCATAAGAATTATACAGTTCAAAAGATATTACTAATAGTATGTGACTTCTACATGTTTCTTATAATTTGAGATGTTTCTGTATAGAGAAGGAAATACTGTTTATTTTAGTTATTTAATGCTAGAATAATTGATGAAAACAAAGTGCACTTTAGGGGTGTTAAAATTTCAAACTTGCTTCTGGATCCAGGGCTGAGTAGAAGACTTGTATGAGTGAAAAATCAAATCTTCCCACAGACTTCCATTTATGCTGATAATGACGGTAGTAGATAGGCCAGGTACTATGCTAAGGACTTCCCATATTTTTTAATTTATTTAATCTTTTCAACAACCCTAAGAAGTGTGATTATTATTATTATTTCAGTTTTACAGATGAGGAAGCTGGGGTTTAGGGAAGTTGAATAACTAGTAAATAGACAGGCCCAAGTCACTTTTGGTTCCATGACTGCTATTTTGAAATAGCTGATTTGTTACAAAATAAGTTGAATGAAATAATTTTAAACTAATCTCCTAGAGCCATGCTTCTTACTTTTTGCTATGGTTCTATAACACACAGTGATGCCTGAATAATGATGGGTGTCTTGTTGCTTTTGTAATAAGTTCCTAAATAATTAATGTGTATGCATAGTAGAAAATGATTCGGATAGCCCAAGAGTATATACAGTGCAAATCATGTCTCCCTTCTGCTCTACCCTCCTATTCTCCCACATAGAGACAACTACTGTATCTAATTTCTGGTTATCCTTCGAGAATAACCATAAGGTCTAAAGAAACAAACTGGAAAATGCCAGGTCTGGCACTGAGTTGACATCTGGATGGGTGGCCAGAGAAAACTGGAGCCTGATGTAGATGAGACACTCAATGATGAGAGTGAAGACAGGCCATCACATTAGCCTCTCCCCATTAGGAGTAACAGAATGCTCTCCAAGCCTGCTTGCCTCATTTTATAGATGAGAAAACTGGTTAAAATGATCCTATGGATAGTTGTATGGAGAGCAGAACTCAAATGTAGGACTTTGGTTCTCATTTTTCCATTCAAGTGCAGTGCACGCGGCCTCTGCATTTGAGAGTGTCGTGAAGAATTGTATGCTTGAAGTGATCTAAAATTAACTAGGATTTCCACAGGCAAGCTAGATAGCAAACTTTAGAAAGCCAAAGGCAACAGCAGCTTAAAATAAAACAAAAAAAAACTTAAAATGCTTTCTTTCTTTTTTTTTTTTTTTTTTAGTAGAAACAGATTGACAGAAAGGTTGTGAAGATAGTACGGACTTCCCATACACCTCCCACCCATTTTTCCCTAATGTTATCAGATTTTACCACTATAAAGTCACCTTCCCCCCACCCTCCAGTCTACTCTTCAGAAGGAAATCCCTGTGTGCAGCCCATTCTGAAGGAGTGGGGAATCATGTTCCACATCCTTGAAGGTGGAGTATCTTCATAAATTGTTTAGAATACTTCTGCATGAGAGATTTTTTTGTCCTCCCCCATTTATTTCTTTAGCTAATCATCTTACCTTATAATAGACAAATATGCAAATTGACTGCACCTTCGCTACGCCCAAGCCATGCCCACCAACCAAGCCACGCCCACCAACCACGCCCACCAGGAAACTGTTGCAGGGACGCTGGTGTGTGGCGGAGCCCAAGGCCGGGAAAGCCTCGGGGTGGAGGCTTTCCCGGCCTTGGGCACCAGCAGGGAGCCTGCACGGATCGCAGGCAACAACCAGGGGGTCGGCTACTACTATCCGTAGCAGGGACGCTGGGTGCGGCCGAGCCCAAGGCCGGGAAAGCCGCCCGAGGCTTTCCAGGCTTTGGGCACCAGCAGGGAGCTTGCACCAATCACAGGAAACCACTGGGGGTCGGCTCCTGAGATCGGTAGCAGGGACGCTGGGTGCGGCCGAGCCCAAGGCCAGGAAAGCCTGGGGCGGAGGCTTTCCCGGCCTTGGGCACCAGTGGGCAGCCTGCACCGATCACAGGAAACCACTGGGGGTCGGCTCCTACGATCCTTAGCAGGGATGTTGGGTGCGGCCGAGCCCAAGGCCACTGACTGGGGCCAAGCTCCGACCCTGAAAAAGGCAGAAGCCGGTGGCCACAGCCAAGGCCTGGGTCCCCGGTGCCGGCAGAAAACTGGTGCAGGCAGCCAGGTGAATGAAGGTCTATTGCACGAATCTTCGTGCAAACGGGCTACTAGTTTAATTATATAAGTATGGATTCTTAGATATTTATACCTTGGATTATAATCCAACACTATTTTATTTTATTACATTATTCTAACTTGGCCATTGGGATCTTTTTAATGGCTCCTGAGTCTTTTTGACATATCCCTCATCATTGTGTTTTGTTTTACTATTTTTTCTTTTTGAGTACTTCCTTACTTATTGGCACTATAGGACGCATCACCTGTATAGTTCTGCTCCACTCTTAGAAGCGATCATTTCTCCAAGGAGCCCTGGCTCCTCTTACTGGGAAGTGGTATTAGATACCAAGATCTGGGTGTCAGATGTAATAGCAGCTCTTTTAAAGTTAAATAGTGAGTTGCAAAGAAAGTTTTAGCCATTGTTTTGAGTAATGCTGAATTAGGTCATTGCAGTAATTTATTTGTTAATATTGATGGAATATAAAATTTGCCTGAGTGAGTTGAATAGAGTTATCCTAAGAATTTTTAAAGTAAAATTCTAAGAAATACTTTATTACTCTCTTCTGTTAATTTAAAAATAAAACAAAAACAAACCTGTCCTCAATTTGATATATTTTTTGATAGCCTGGACCAGAATCTGAACTTTAAAACATGGTAATTTGAAGCAGGTTGGGATTAACTCAGGGATATTGGAAAAACTTTACACTCCATTAGAAAATTAGTAAGTGTAGAATCTATGAAAGACAAGTAATTCATATTTATGTAAAGAATAATACTTTTCTTTTGCATCACCGAGCATTTTAAATTTGTGTATCCAACAGAGAACTGAAAGAGAATGTTAAGGGAAAGCAAAAAGAGATAGATAGATAGATAGATAGATAGATAGATAGATAGATAGATAGATAGAGAAAATGAGTATAGTTAAAATATCTTGACAGTGGGCCTAACTGATTTATGTTATTCTAGAACAATACTCCCTCTTAGAAATCAGCCTATTCTAACACTGGAATTGAGATTTTCTTAGTATGGGATATTTGTATATAGATCAGACAACTCTTTTGGGGGAGTTTAAAGCAATTTGTGTGTATATATCTGCAATCTTAGTACTGATGAATGATTCTTTTAAAAATATATGTTTTTATTGATTTTTTAGAAGGAGAAGGGGGGGAGAGGAAGAGAGAGAGAGATAAACATAGATGTGAGAGAGAAACATCGGTTGCCTCCAGGATGTACCCTGACCAGGGATAGAACCTGCAATTTTGTTATGTGCCCTGACTGGGAATTGAACAGGCAACCTTTTGGTGCACAGGACGACACTCAACCAATTGAGCCACACCGGCTATGACTAATGAATGATGCTTGAAAGTTTATTTCTTAATTTTATTTTTTGTCCTGCCTTGCAGGTATTCTATTTTACTCTTCAGCAGCTACCATTTCATTAAGCAAGTTGAATTTTTACAGCTCATCAAGCAACCAGGTCAGAAGGATCACAGGCTCTGATAGGCAAATGAATAAAATGTATATTGATTGTAAAAAGAAAATCATTTCTGTGAATTAGCCACATTTTTTTTCCTGAGCTATAATCATCACTATTTGTCCTAATCTATTTAAATTTTATATCTCTTAGTTTAGCTGTAAAAAATACTCTTTTAAATCAATGTAAACAGAAAAGCATCGAGTTAAACTGATAGTGTGCAATTGCAATTAGTAAGAAGCACAGCACTAATGAGGAAGAGAACCAGGCTGGTAAAAACTGAAGCAAAGGTAAATGAAGCAGTCTCTAATGAATAAGCACAGAGAAATTGAGTGAGGCAGCATCCCAGGGAGCCCGAATATGAAAATAGCTGGAAAGCCTCAGGAGGGATGGAACTGAGTGTGGAGATGGGGAAATCAAAAAAGGAAGGTCTGGGCTTGGACTGATGGTGAGTCCTGAAGCTGACAAAGATTGCCCGGGAGAGTGTGAGAAGCTGAGTATCTTCTTCAGGGACCAAAGAAAGTGACAAAAGCTATGCTGGAGGGCAGGAAGCACAGATCTGGGACATGCCAGAAGGAATCTTAAATGTATCATGTCCACATTGTGCTTAGGTGTATAATGTAATTTAATACGTATGTCAACTCTTTCATGTATTATGTCATTTACTTCTTACATCAACTCTTTGAAGGAGAGTATGATTAGTGACAGTATTACAGATGAGGCACAAAGGAGGTTGAGAATTTGCTCTAAACCACACAGCAACTAACTGGAGGCAAACTCACACCAGGACTTAAAAATTTGAATTGTTAATTCCCCAAAGCAGTTTGGGGTATCAAGATAGACAATTTATTGTAGCATAGGTGCAAATTCTTAGGGCCTGGGATAACCACCAATACATTTTGGAGTTTCTGGGTTGAATTGGTGCAGAGAAAGGAGTTTAAAATGGTGGCTGTTAGTTTTAGATAATTTAGAGCAATTGGAAAATGAAGGTTATCGTGGCTGATGTATCAAGAGGGCCTCAGAATGGACTGAGGACTCATGGAGATAGCTGATGTAGCAAATGAGCTTTCGGATTGGCTGAAAGGTGGAGAAGGGGTTATTTGGTTCTTTTATCATTTCACATTCACTTTGAACTTGTCAGGATTCTTGTAGTCTAAAGAGAGTGTTTTTATACTCTCCTTTTTTGGGGAAGATTAATATTTGGGTTATTCTTAGATTCTGGCAAACTGGTTCCTAGTTTATTAGTCCATTTGTGAATGGGAAAGATGAGTAAAAACAAACCACTATGAATTGTAAGGATGTAATATTTTTTAATGGTGTGTTTATATTTACAGAGTAAATCTCAAGAGCAAATTAATTACATGTCTGTAGTTCTTGAAGTTAAGTAGGCTAAGTAGGGAAAAAACATGATTTAATCTTGCTTTATTGCTAGCCAAATCTCTAGGCTGGCCATTTTTTCCTTTTAATAAAAATGCTTGTGGTTCCTTTCCTTCCCATTAGCTCATAGTTGAGAGCTCTGTTAAGTTGTCTGTGAGACGGAGTGTATTAGGCTTGCCTGATTAAAATTGTTCATGAGAGATCAAGCAGACAAGGGACTTTTAGCATAATTAAAAAAGCACGGCGAGCCTTTAAAGACGAGATTTCAGAGATTTTTGAATTTATATCCACCTGTAGGGAAGTGTGTTTATGTAATTAGATTCCAGTTCTCCCATGAACCCTTCTTTCTTAAGTCACACATGGTGCCCTTTTCTTTTATGCAGTATTATCTTCTCAGGCAGGAAACAAGAAATGTTGAGAGGAGCCAGAACTTGAATGAACTGAAATGTTTCCCTTGAAAGATCACAATGTGATAAGTTAAACAATCATTTACCTCCCTAAGTCAACCAGTTTATTCATAAAAGGGGATGCAGGAGCGAAGTTGATGATAGTAAGGGAAAAATCAAAACAAATTGCATGTCCTGTTTTCTTGGACTAATCTGAGAAAAATTACACCAGCTTTTGGAAAATAATCGTTTTACGATTGATGGACGTGTTAACTGAAAGGTTTTTTTTTGAAAGATTTTTGGCTCTTTATTTTGCAACCCTTAACTTTGTATTGCTGGGCTCTGAAACGGTTCAGTTATTATCCCCTTTTTACTATCATGTTTCAGAAAGAAAAATAGATGATTACATTTAATGTGGTTTAAAATGGCTTCTTTTGTCTTTTCAAAGCTGTGTCCACTTCGGCAGACTGAATACCACTTCATTTTCTTCCTGTGTGTTTTTAAAAATACATTTTAGTTCTTCAGAACGTAACCTTTTTTAGCATAAATCAAACTGTTATTGCTGCAATGAGGCAACATTTTAGAAGAAAATTACCAAGGTGTGAATTTTTTTTTTTTTTTTTACTTACATGGAGAAGGCGTTATTTCGAGACTATGGGCTTCTGAACATGTGGATATTTTCCTTAGGGAAGGCGTTTTCCTCCACGAATAGGGACTGCTTTGTTTTCACCTACAGTACTTTAGAGCAGCGATTTTCAACCTGTTTCATCTCATGGCACACGTAAGGTAATTACTAAAATCCTCCTGCGCACCAAAAATATATATTTTTTAACAATCTGACCAAAAAAAAAAAAAAAAAGCTAGAATTTTGATTCATTCACCAGGTGGCTATTGTTTTGTTGGCTGTTGTCATTTTTTTATTTGACAATCTAAAGGTAAAGAGGTCTGTGCCACTAACTAAATTAGTCAGGTATTGCATTTTAAAAAAATTCTTGTGGCACACTGGTTGAAAATTGCTGCTTTGGAACATTTCTCATGTAATTAAGATAATTTTTCCATTAGCTGAGTGGTTTTCAAAGCTGCTTTTTTTTTTTTTTAAAGTTCTACCTTATTTTACATTTTTAGAAAGAATTACTTCTAGTCTTATTTGAACATAAAACAGCAGTATTCAATAGGAACCTCAGTTATTTCCATGACAGCGCTGGGCAAGAGAATAAGACGGTAAAAGAAGTCTCCCAAATCAAAATGTACCTTACGTTATGTTATCCCAGTTATAGAGTGGGACTGTTGTTAGGAACCGAATCAAACATACATTGGCCAGGCATAAAAGTATTTTAAATTCATGAAGAACTGAGGAGGCAAGGAGCCTGAAGTTTTAAATAGTGGGAGTTTTTTTTTGATGTTTCATACTGTCTGCAGGAGGAGAGCACTATACAAGGTTACATCTTTAAACAGTAAAATCTGTGAATAGTTTTGTTTGTAGGAGGAGGTCACAAAAAGGTTATTTTTTTGGCTTTTTTCCTTCTTGACAAGTAATCAGTAGTTCTCCTAGTTTCCAACCATTTTATAGTCCTGAGAATTAATCATTGCATCAAATTACATATTACCCTCACTTTTGATTAAATAAACTGTTTTAACAGCTGTATAATTAAGTAGGTTAGGTAATAATAGTTGCTTCAATTAAGACATAATTTAGGATAAAATCATATAGAATTAACGAGGTATAGTATATGTTACAATGTGGTAACTAGTATATCCCTGTAATAGGTGATATGATTTATTTATCAAAAAATGGAAAACCCTTAAGTGTTTCTTATTAATTTTAGACAATGGTTAGTATATTCATTTAATTTCTTATTCATCCACCATTCATTCAATAAACACTTAGTGAACCTTTCCCGTATATTAGGCATTGGTCTTGAATATTGGTGATATAGAGATGAATGATTGTTTTTGAGGAGATTTTTTTTCAGGATACAAATTCACAAAGAATTATTAGTGTGAGTAGAGTGCTGTTCATGTAAAAGAAGGTGTATCTAATTGTTGTTGGGATGTCAAAGGAGATTTCAACAGAAGAGACAATATTTAAACTGAGTCTAGAAGGATAAATATTCCATGATCAGGCCAAAAATGAGAAGAGCATGCAAAAAATTGAGAAATGCAAGAACAAATTTGTTGCATTTCTATAAGACTTGCCAATATTTTAATTAAGTATTTCTGGAATATGCAGGAGAAATAATTGGAAATGATCCTGGAAAAGTAGGCAGGAAGGTCTCCCATTCACTCTGTTGATGAGTTTAGACTTTACCTGTAAGGAGTTATAAGGCACTAAAGGAACAAAGCTGGATGAATAACATAAGAAAATTTGGATTTTTGAAAAATAAATTGAGCAGGAGTATAGGAACTATTTGGAGAGGGAAGAAAGAGACTGCATGCAGTAGTCATCATATGGCCCCTATTTCTTCAGTGAACTAGTAGGGCAATCTTGTATCACTGGGTTTTCGAACCAGACAGACTGAATTAGCTTTAGATTCTCAGTCTAAAGATCCACTTAACTTCTCATAGCCTAAGTTTTTTATCTGTAAAATGTGTATGATAGCTATCTTGCAGAATTATAAAGTTCATGTATTCAAACTGCTTTGCTTGAATTCGTAGGCATATATATTCAATAAATAGTAATTATTAGTTATTGATCTCTAAGTACTTAGAACTGTGTAGTAAATATTACAAATGCCCCTTTCCCTCAATTTTTATAATAATTCATTATATGCAAAAGCAAGCAAGAAAGAAAATACACATTTTACAAACTATGTTTATTTTTGAAGCCTCTTGATTGCTTTCCCTATCTTATATAATAAAAGCCTAATATGGAAATCAATTGAATGGCAGAACGACTGGTGGAACGACTGGTCGCTATGACACACGCTGACCACCAGGGGCAGACGCTCAATGCAAGAACTGCCCACAGGCCCCAGGCCAGCCAAGGCGGGTGCCAGCGGGGACCCCCACCCCCCATGGCCCCCGCTGGTTCGCTGGTTGCCCCACAGATCGGCCCTGATCACCAGCCAGGCTTAGGGATCCTACCCATGCACAAATTTCTTGCATTGGGCCTCTAATGTGAAAGATAACCCATTTGAAGTTGATCAAGTGTGTTCATTAACCTTGCTCATATGCTCCCTGATACTTTAAACCACACAAAATGTTTGGTGTTGAGGGCTTTACGGTCTGAGAAATATGATTACATTTGCCCCAAGTGGAAACTACATGTTCTATTTTTCTAACTAGTGCATGTAAAGTTTAAGAAATACTGTCTCTACTGTTTCAAGTTGGATTTTTTTCTAGTGCCTCACTTAACACAACCAGTTGAGTTTCTGCTTAAAATGTTTGTGACTAGGAGAGATAGTTACCTTACAAAGTAGTGCATCTCATGTTTAGACAGCTCCAGTTGTCAGAATATTCTTTTTGTGTAGTTGATTCCACTTCCTTTTAATTTCTACTCTTTGGGACTAGTTCTCTTCCAAAGTCACATTGACCAAATCCAATCAGCCTTTCATTTGCTGTGCCATAAGCTGTTTGCCAGAAGCCATCTTTCCTTTTTTCAGGCTTAGTGTATTCTCATATTTTCCAGGTTTTGTAGTTGATTAAAAAAACAAAACTAAAGTTTTATTGAAGTACACTTGACATACAATAAACAGCACATATTTAAAGTGAATTATTTTGATATATGTATGTGTCTGTGAAACCATCACTACAATCAAAATAGTGACTATACTATCACTCCAATAATTTTCTTGTCTTTTCATATTATCTTCCACTTCTTCCTGTCCCTTCAACTCAAATTCTATACCCCCTGCAACCACTCACTTGTTTTATTTTACTGTAAATTCACTTATATTTTCTAGAACTTTATATAAATGAAATCATATAGTATGCTTTTTGTCTGGCTTCTTTATAATTTTTTTGAGATTCATTTATATTGTTACATATAACAATAGTTCATTTCTTTTTCTTGATGAGTAGTATTTCATCCTATGGAAGTATCACAATTTGGTTTTCCATTTACCTGTTAATGGACAATTGGGTGGTGTCCAATTTTTAAGCATTATGATTAAGACAGCTATGACCATTGATGTATGAGACTTGGTGCTCACATATGCTTTCTTTGTTGGGGGACTAAATGCCTAAGAGTGGAAGGGCTGCTTCATATTGTAGGCATATGCTTAAATTTAAGAAATTTTCAAACTGTTTTTCAAAGTATTTGCACCATTTTACAACCTCACCAGCATTATGTGAGAATTCCAATTCCTCTGTATCTTTACCAACACATGATATGATAAGTCTTTTAAATTCTCTCTTTGTGGTATTAATTTGAATCTTTTTTTTTCCAATTAAAGTTTACATTCAATATTATTTTATACTAGAGGCCTGGTGCACAAAATTCGTGTGTGTGTGTGGGTGGGTGTCTCTCAGTCCAGCCTGCACCCTCTTTAATCTGGGATCCCTTGAGGGATGTCCTACTGACCGTTTAGGCCCGATCCAGGACTTTGGCTCCCAACCGTTCACTTGCCTGCCTGACTGATTGCCCCTAACTGCTTCTGCCTGCCAGCCTGATCACCCCCTAACGACTCCCCTGCCAGCCTGATAGGCACCTAACTACTCCGCTGCCAGCCCGATTGCCCCTAACTGCCCTCCCCTGCAGGCCTGGTTGCCCCCAACTGCTGTCCCCTGGTGGCCCAGTAACCCCTAACTACCCTCCCTTGACAGCCTGGTCACCCCTAACTGCCCTCCCTTGCAGGCCTGGCCCCTCCCAACTGCCCTACTGGCCTGATCCTCCACAACTGCCCTCCCCTGCAGGCCTGGGTTCCCCCAAACTGCCCTCCTCTGCAGTCCTGGTCCCCCACAACTGCCCTCCCCTGCAGGCCTGGTCACCCCTAACTGCCCTCCCCTGAAGGCCTGATCGCCCCCAACGGCCCTCCCCTGTTGGCCTGATTGACCCTAACTGCCCTCCCCTGTAGGCCTGGTCCCTCCCCCAACTGCCCTCCCCTGCAGACCTGGTCCCCCCCAACTGCCCTCCCCTGCAGGCCTGGTCTCTTCCAACTGCCCTCCTCTGCCAGCCCGGTCAACCCTAACTGCCCTCCTCTGTTGGCCTGATCGCCCCCAACTGCCCTCCCCTGCAGGCCTGGTCCCCCCGCAACTGCCCTCCCCTGAAGGCCTGGGTCCCCCCCAACTGCCCTCCCCTGCAGGCCTAATCACCCACAACTGCCCTCCCCTGCAAGCCATTTATGGCAGCCATCTTGTGTCCACATGGCGACAGCCATCTTTGACCACATGGGCACAGCCATCTTTGTGTGTTGGAGTGATGGTCAATTTGCATATTACTCTTTTATTAGATAGGATTAGTTTCAGGTGTACCGCATAATGATTAGATAATCATATACTTTTACAAAGTGTTCCCCTCCGATATTTCCAGTATCCACCTGGACCATACATAGTTATTGCAATATTATTGACTATCTTTCCTATGCTCTACTTTACATACCAGTGACTGTTTTGTAACTAACAATCTATACTTCTCAATCCCTTCACATTTTTCACCCATCCCTTGGCCCCTCTTTCCTCTGATAACCAGCAGTCTGTTTTCTGTATCTACGAGTCTATTTCTGTTTTGTTTGTTGTTCATTTATGTTGTTCTTTAGGTTCCACATATAAGTGAAATCATATGGTATTTGTCTCTCTCTGACTGACTTATTTCACTTAGTATAATACTCTCTAAGTTCATTCATGCTATCATGAAATGGTAATATTTCATTCTTTTATATGGCCAAGTAATATTCCATTGTATGTAAGTAAAACAGCTTTTCTATCCACTTGTCTATTGATAGATATTTAGATTGCTTTCATATCTTGGCTATTGTAAATAATGCTGTAATCTTCTTAAGGTTAATGATTTTGAGCACTTTTTTATTTGATTATCTTTTTATCTTTTCTAGTGTCTGTTTAAATATTTGGCCCATTTTTAATCAGGTTTTTTTATTATTGAATTTTGAGAGATCTTTATACATTATGGATACAAGTCCTCTATTGGGTATATATGCTTTGCATATATATATATTTTTAAATATATTTTAATTGATTTCAGAGAGGAAGGGAGAAACATCAATGATATGAGGGAATCATTGATCAGCTGCCTCCTACATGCCCCCTACTGGGGATCAAGCCCGCAACTTGGCATGTGCCCTTGACTGGAATCAAACCCAGGACCCTTCAGTCCTCAGGCCTATGTTCTATCCACTGAGCCAAACCAGCTAGGGTGCTTTGCATATACTTTCTCCTAGTCAGCTCATCTTTTCACTCAATTGGGTCTTTCAAAGAGCAAAAGTAAAATTTGAAGGAAGTCCAATTTATCAATTTTATCATTTATGTGTTGTTGGCATCTTATCTAAAAAAAATCTTTGCCTAACTCAAGGTCCAAAATATTTTCTCATATTTTTTTTCTACAAGTTTTATAGTTTTACTTTTTACATTTAAGTCAATAATACACTTTTTACTTTGGAATATTTTTAGATTCGCAGTAAAGTTTTAAAGTTAGTACAGATAGTTCTTGTGTACCTCTCATTCTCTTTTCCTATTATTAACATCTTACATAACCATATTAGATTTGTCAAAACTAAGCAACCAGCGTTGGTATATTACTATTCACTACACTTCTGTTTTCTGTTCTAGAATTTCACATTAGTCCTCATGTCTCTTTATTCTTCTCCGATCCTTGATAGTTTCTAAGTCTTTTTTTTCTTCCTCCTCCTCTTCTCCTCCTCCTCCTCCTCCTCCTCCTCCTCTTCCTCCTCCTCCTCCTCCTCTTCCTCCTCCTCCTCCTCCTCCTCCTCCTCCTCCTCCTCCTCCTCCTCCTCTTCCTCCTTTTTCAAGATAACCTTGACAGTTTTGAGCAGTACTGGTCAGATATTTTATGGAATGTATCTGAATTTGGGTTTGTCTGATGTTTTTCTCTTGATTTCACTGGGATTATTTTTTAGGAGAGACACCCTTTTTATCACATCATATCTGGGGCAGGTGGATACATGATGTCACCATGTTTTTATCACTGGCGTGGCTTAATCTTGATTATCTGACCACAGTGATGTTTGCCAAGTTTCTCCACTGTAAAGTTAATGTTTTTCACCCTTTCTACAATTTGTGTGGAAGCAAGTTACTAATTATAGCTCATGCTCAAGGAATGCAGGAATCATGCTTTATAGCACTTAGAAATGGGTATCTCCAAAAATTACTTGGAATTCTTCTGTAAGATGATTATTTTAAATGGTACTTAATATTCGTCTCTTCTCTGCCATTTATGTATTTAATCATTTATTATATCATGATGGACTCACGTGTATTTATTTTATACTTTAGGTTATAACAAAAATGTATGTTATTTTGTTGCTGAACTTATTACAGCTCTGCCCATTGGTAGCTCTTTTATGTTGTTGGCTCCTGTATCCCTTATACTTGCTTCCCTCTCTTTTTCCAGTACTTTCTTTTATTCTGACACAAGATATCTAAGGCTCATCTGGTATTTGCAATGCTCTATTCCTAAAATCAGCCATTCCCTAATTCCTTTTCTTGCGGGTATGTTATTTAGAAACTTAAGATTGGGCATTAGGTATTCTGATTGCTGCTAATGGGATATCACTATGTCTAGGTTCTCTCAGCACCCAGAGCCAGGAAATATATATATGTATGCAACCTGAGGATATACACATTTACAGTTACTTCCACATCTATTTGTATTTATATTTGTATTTATATTCAGCTAAATGTGAGTTCATACTGATGCCACTGGCTCTAATGCAGTAGCAGGTGGTTCATTGCTTATCTATAATGTCTTTCTCCAACAGCGAGCAACATGGATCCCACCTTTTGTTTACCTATTTATTTAACCCCAGTACACATGTAAAGTAGTTTGAGCTGTTAACCTGTATCTGGAAATCTATTTTGAGTTAATTTTTGTGTATGGTGTGAGATACAGATAAAAGTTTATTTATTTAAAAGTATGAATATCCAATTGTTCCAGAAATATTTGTTTAAAGTACTATCTTTTCTCCATTGAATTGCCTTTCCATCTTTGTTGAAAACTGGTTGTGCATTTTTGTATGGGTCAATTTTAGAACTCTTTAATTCATTCCGTTGTGTTTTTTTTCTTTTTCTTTTTATCCTTACCAGAGAATATGTTTTATTAAGTTGAGAGAGAGAGAGAGAAACATCATTATGAGAGAGAAACATTAATCAGTTGCCTCTTGCATGCGCCCTGACCAGGATCTGAACCCACAACCTAGGTATGTGCCCTAACTGGGAATCGAACTTGCAACCTTTTGGTGTACTTCGAGCTCCTCCAGCCAACTGAGCAACACAGCCGGCAGTGTTTTTTCTGTCTTTACTCCAAAAACTTACTCTCTTGATTATTGTAGATTAATTATTGTAAATCTTAAAATCAGGTAGTGTTGTTAGCCATCTTTTTTCTGCTTATTTTTCAAAGTTGTTTTGACTATTTTGTGTCTTTTGCATTTTCATAAGAGTTTTAAAATCAGCTTGTCAATATCTATGAAAAAAAAGCCTGTTGGGATGTGGATTTGGATTGCATTCAATCTTTAAATCAATTTGGGAAGAATTGACATCTTAATTATTGAATCATGTAACCCAGGAACAAGTAATGCCTCTTCATTTATTTATGTCTTTAATTTCTCTCGGAAATGTTTTGTAGTTTTCAGTGTACAAGACTTATGCATCTATTGTAAAGTTTATCCCTAAGTATTTAAGATGTACTGATGCTATTTTAAGTGGTATTACTTTTTAATTGAAACTTCCAATGTTTTCTTGTTAGGAAGTAGGCATACAATTGATTTTTGAATATTGATCTTATATCCCATAATATTGTTAAAGTCACTAGTTCTTGTAGCTATATTATAGATTCTGTCTGTTTTCCTATATAGAGGTCATATTGTTTGTGAATAAAGAAAGTTTTACTTCTTTCTTTAAAAGTAGGATATCTTTTGTTTTTCTTGCCTCATTTCACTGGCTAGAACCTCCAGAACAATATTGAATAGAAGCTATGAGAGCAGCCATTTCTGTTTTCCTGATCAGAATGGGAGAAGCATCAAGTCTTTCACCAATAAGTATGATGTGTAGATTTTTCAAGATACTCTTTATCAGGCTGAGGAAATTTCCTCTTTTTGCTACTGCAGTGAGAATTTTTATAAGAAATGAATTTTGGGTTTTGTCAAATACTATTTGGTGCATATTTAGATAATCATAAGGTTTTCCTTTTTAAATTTCTTATTATGTTGAATTACATTTAATCCAGCCTTGAAACTTGAAACAAGCTTGGAAATCCTGAGATCGACCCCACTTGGTCTTGATGTATTATATTATCCTTTATGCACATTCTTGAAATCAACTTTCTATAATTTTTATATTTATGTTTATGAGGATATGGTCTACAATTTCCTTACAAATGGGAAATTATTCTTAACTTGAATTTGTGGGGAAAATTTTAGGATTATTGCCTCTCTAAATGTTTGTAGAATTCACTAGTGATGCCTGGAGTTTTCTTTGTTGGGAGACTTTTACTACAAGTTCAATTTTTTTTAATAGATAAAATTTCATTCACACTAATTCTTCTTGAGTGAGCTTTGGTAATTTGTTTCTGTCAAGGAATTCAGCTTTCTTCTTAGTTATAAAATTTATTAGTATAATGTTGTCATAATCCTATCTAATAAAAGAGTAATATGCAAATTGACCATCACTCCAGCACACAAGATGGCTGCCCCCATGTGGACACAAGATGGCCGCCACAAGATGGCCAGCAGGAGAGGGCAGTTGGGAGGGACCAGGTCTGCAAGGGAGGGCAGTTGGGGCGATCAAGCCTGCAGGGGAGGGCAGTTAGGGGTGACCAGGCCAGCAGAGGAGGGAAGTTGGGGGCAACCAGGCCTGCAGGGAAGGACAGTTGGGGGGGACCCAGGCCTGCAGGGGAGAGCAGTTGGGGGGACCAGGCCTGCAGGGGAGGGCAGTTAGGGGTGACCAGGCCATCAGGGGAAGGCAGTTAGAGGTGACCAGACCTGCAGGGGATGGCAGTTAGGGGCAATCAGGCTGGCAGGGGAGCAGTTAGGCATCAATCAGGTTGGCAGGGGAGTGGTTAAGGGTGATCAGGCTGGCAGGCAGAAGCGGTTAGGGGCAATCAGGAAGGCAGGCAGACGAGCAGTTGGGAGCCAGCAGTCCTGGATTGTGAGAGGGATGTCCAACGGGCAGTCAGACATCCCTCGAGGGGTCCCAGATTGGAGAGGGTACAGGCTGGGCTGAGGGACACCCCCCCCCCACCACCACCATGTACGAATTTTGTGCACCGGGCCTCTAGTCTTTATATATTATCTGTAGATTTTGTAGTGGTGTCGCTTCTAATTCCTGATATTACTAATTTATATATTTTTCAAAATGATCTGATCATTCTAAAAATTTATTAATTTCATCAACTATGCCAAAGAATTAACTTTTGCTTTCATTGATTTCCACCCTATTTTCTATTTTCTGTGTCACTGAAGTCTGCTATGATCTTTATTATTTCCTCCCTTTTGCTAAATTAGGCTTAATTAGCTCTTCTTTTTTTTTGGTTTCACAGTGTGAAAGCTAAAGACATTAAGTTGAGACCTTTCTTCTTTTTCTAATATAATTTTTTTTATGCCATGGATTTTGTACGGCTTTAGCAATATCCCGCAATTTTTGATATGGTATGTTTTTATTTTCATTCAGTTTAAAATGCTTTCTAGCTTCATTTTAGGTTTCTTCTTTGACCCTTTGGTTATTTAGAGTATTTTATTTATTTCTAAAATATTTGAGAGCTTTCCAGAAAATCTTTCTTTTATTGTTTTCTAATTTAGTTCTATTGTAAGCAAAGAACATAGTTTGTATGACTTGAATCCTTTTATATTTGAGACTTATTTTGTGGTCAAAATATTGTATTTCTTGAGTTTCTCTTACTTTCTGCTTCATGTATTTTGAACCTTGGTTACTGGGTGCTTAAATATTTAGGATTATTATATCCTCTGGATGAATTGACCACTTTACCATTATGAAATTATCCTCTGTGTTCCTGATAGAAGTTCTATTCTGAACTCAACTTTTTCTGATATTAGTATAGACACTCTAGATACCTTTTGGCTATTTTTATTTTATTTTATTTTATTTTTTATTTTTTTCCTTTTGGCTAGTTTTAGTATGATGTGTCTTGTTGTATTCTTTTGCTTGTATGTATTTGTGTCTATATTTAATGTACATTTCTCAAAGGAATATATTGTTGGTTCTTGCCTTTTTAGTTATCTGATAATATCTGCCTTTTAATTGGAGTATTTAGATAATTTACATTTACTTTAATTGTTGATAATGGTTCTTTTTAAGTCTGTCATCTTGCAATATGTTCTCTTCCCATCTGTTCTTCATTTCTTATTTATCTTTTTCTAACTTCTTTTGTTTGTTTGATTTTTGTGTACTGTTGCATGATGTCTAGATCCTTTAAGCATCCTGGTTGTCATCTTGGTTAGCTTCAATTTATTTAAAGATCAGTGTAGACTTATTATGTCAAAATCCCAAAGTCTGAATGTATAATGTGTTCTAATGTGTTTGAAAAACAAGTGATCTATAAAGGGTTATTTTGATGATCTTAAAAAATTGCTTGATAATTTTATATTTGCCATAATACATAGGTGCTGATGTAGATTGATGCTTTAGTTGATGTTGAATGCCTTTTTTTAGGATCACCTATTGACTTCTGTGCTTTTCTAATTCCCTGATGTAAGACTCCATATGAGGAGGTGACACACTTGCAGCCTCATGAGGACCGTGTGGAGGACATCTTGGAAAAGCTAGCTTGCATTCCTAGGTTTATCAGTATTTGTCTGTCTTGAGTCAGGATCTTTTCTTCCATTTAATTTAGGGATAGAGGGAAAAGAAGAGACATTATTATTTATTTTCATCATATATCTACTCATTCTTTCTCAAATAAAAAGATTGGAATATATTTTTCAGGAAGTTGAGAAACATTTTCCTATTCAGTTTTAGAGATGAGTATCCAGTATGCCATCGAGCATAGAAAGTTTTATCATTTTTGTATAGAAGGAAATGAATGGCATGAAGAAGATAGAAAAGAACGATGTGATTTGGCTTGAGTAACGCTATGGTTATTTTATCAGGTTTGAAAGTAGGCAAATCACTTATCTATCTTGAATCCTAAGAAATGGCAAGCTATGTGCTCTGTGTGTCATCTCCCCAGAGGGCTAAGACCATTCACCCTGGCCTGGAATTGAGGAAAAAATTATTCTAAATTCCTTATTTCCTAAGATTTCCATGTTCCTAGAGGATTTCCTTGAAGTAATTTGTCACTAGAGTATTTTTTTTTTTTTGCAGTAGCTCTACTTTCTAGACAATATGTAAATGTGACCGTATTTTGTTTATTCTGTATTCTAAGCCTAGCTCTTAAAATTTCAAAGAAGCAGAATATGGTACATCCATATGAAATGCAGGTGCTTTCTGCCCTGTTTGCTTCAGACAGTTGAGTGTCTATAATGGGTAGCACTGATGATTTGTAAGCTGATGAATGGATGCCAAAAGCTAAATGTCTCTTGAGTACAGTGGAGCCTATAGTCTAGTCTCCATGAATATTAGGGCAGTGTGCCAACTAGAGCTGGCTTAATTTTGCAAGCAGGAGCCCTTTACAGAAGTATTCATGGTAATTAACCAATTCAAAGAGCAATATTTTTCTTTCATTTATTTGGCAGAAAACAACTATATATCTGCAGCAAGAATGTTTTTGACATTTTCATTTGCTGCTTGAAGAAAAATGGATACTTTGAATTGTGATATAAAAGAAAACTACTACGATTTAGCATTTCCATTTTAACTTCCCAAGAAAAATGTGGAATCTTCAATTAGCAAAATTTTTTTAAAATTTTGTATAGTTGGCTGTAGGAGTGAACAGAATTAATTAATATTTTTAGGTATTAGCTTGTAGGAGATTCTTATGGAGTTTATTGACTCAGACCCATTGTTTTATATTTTTTTAAAAAAATATATTTTTATTGATTTCAGAGAGAAAGGAGGGGAGAGAGAGATAGAAACATCAATGATGAGAGAGAATCATCGGTCTGTTGCCTCCTGCACACCCCCAGCTGGGGATCGAGCCGTATCCCGGGCATGTGCCCTAACTGGGAATTGAACCTTGGCCTCCTGGTTCATAGGTCGACGCTCAACCACTGAACCACACCAGCCAGGCCAGACCTATTGCTTTTTACATCTCCTTCCCTGTATGTCTAAGAAATAGAATTTCAGTTATGTGTCATAGTTTCCTGTCCTTCCTCCTTTCTCAAGTTCATTTCCACTCCAAGTATTGCATAGAATTTTTTCTATTTTCTCCTGTTTCTATTGGTTTAAATAAATATTTGTTATCTGAATCATCTTATTCCAATAATTATTACATTTTAACTTTAATAAAAAGGAAGTTAGGACTAAGCACCTGGAATGAACTATTTTGAATAATTTGGAACTGAGACTCCAGTGATGGATGAATTATAGAAGTATTCATTTGTTTTAGTGTATGCTACTCTTCATGTAAATACTCTATTGATAATATTTATCCTTTCACTGCAGATATAACTTTTAACTATACTCATATTTTTTTATTATTAGGCACTGTTTATTGAGAACGTGATGATTCCTCAATTTGACACTTGTTCTTTCTGCAGTTTTGACACATTTTGTGTGTATATTTTTGCTTCTGTATAGTCTTTATGAATTGGAGATATTTAATTACAAAGCTATGGTCTTAATTTTTAATATTCTTTGGCTTTAAGTATTAGAAACCCATTTCAGTATCTCTAAAAACAGAAATGTGGAAGGATTTTATGGTAACTTCTGAAATCCCCAAAAAACAGCTTGGCCTCATGGGGAACTGGCATTCTCCATCAATAACACTATTAGAAACCTAGGTAGTGCTCTCATAATTTATGTTTGCTTCTTTTTGCATATCCCTTATTCTTTACATTCTATACATTTACTTTCAGATGCACATGACCAAACATGTTTATCCATCACTAGGCTTTAGTTAACCAATCAGACTAGACAGAGACCCCACTTACAATAATTTCAACAGAGAGAATGTTGTCCAGCTTAACTCAGGTATCCATCCATTTGTGTTCTAAAGAGCTATTGCTGAGAGGGCATCATAAAGTACAAATTTGGCTGCTACAGCCCTATTCAAACAAATGGCAGTCTTTTTGAGGTATTTGCATTTATAAAAATAGGACAATGAAAAATTTTATCTGTAACATAAATAATTATGTATTCATAAATATTTTTGTGCATACATGTATCAGGAACTGTGTGAATTAGTAGAGATTCAGTGTTAAAAGAGATAAATGCAGATTTTGACCTTGAGGAGCTTATATTCTAGTAGGGAAAGGGGAATTTTTAAAAATCAACATAGGAGTAAATTATAAAATGTGATAAGTACATTGAGAAGACACATAGAGCTGCGATAGAGAAGCACTCTTGAAGCAGTGGGGAGATGGGAAGTGGGGGAATGGTAGGGACACTTACTTTATTTGCTGCTATTTATGTTTAGGCTTGAAGGATAAAAGGTGATGTTCCTATTAAGAAAGTAGCGTATAAAAAGGCCTGGATGTATAAGAAACATGGAATCCTTAGGGAAATAAAAGAAGACCATTGTGGATGGGACAAAGAAGAAGAGATTGGAATAAATTTGTCAGTAACAAGTACAGTCAATTTGAATCAAGACCATGACTTAATTGAGTAAGAAACTCTACCATGTTAAAGAGACTGCTGAATTTGGTGGGCTTAAATGCTAAGGTGACAATAAAAAAGGATGTGTCCCGTAAAGGATTACACACATACCAGTGATACAAGGCGGAACATGACATTCTGTTAGAAGCTTATTCTTTGCTTATTCATTTATTCTTTAAATATGTATTGGTTGCTTTATTGTGTTAGGCACTGTTATAGGTTTTGAAGTTACAGTAAATAATTAGCTTCCATGGAGTTTTTAGAACACTAGAGGCCCGTTGCATGAAGATTCATGCAATAGGCCTTCCTTTCCCTGGCTGCCGTCACCGGTTTTCCTCCGGCACCTGGGACCCAGGCCTTTGCTCTGGCCGCCGCCTTCCATCTTTGTTCCACCTTCGCTCCGGCCAGAGCCTTCAGTGTTTGCTCCGGCTGGAGCCTTCAGTCTTCTCCTCTCGGGCCGGAGCGCCACTCCTGTAGCTCCCTCTTCCCCCCACCTTCCCCCTCATAGCAGGCATCCCACCCCACCAGGCTGCTCTGCACCTGCATATGCAAATTAGCCTGCCATCTTTGTTGGGTTAATTTGCATACTCCTGATTGGCTGGTGGTGCCACGGAGGTACGGTCAATTTGCATATTTCTCTTTTATTCGTGTAGATTGCTTCTCAAAAATCTGATTCTTTGACCATCATTGTCAATCAACTGGGAGAGTGTTCAAAATGCAGAATCTCGGGCTCCACCAAGACTTAATAAAAAATCTGCATTAAGACCCAAGTATTTGGTATGCATAGTAAAGATTGAGAAGCACCGTTCTAGAGCAGGAATTGGCAAATTATGTTTTTCGGGCCAAATCCAGCAGATAGCCTGTTTTTGTAAATGACATTTTATTGGGACAGCTATTCCTGTTTTTTTTACGTTATCAGTCGCTGCTTTCATACTACAATAGCAAATTTGGGTATTTGCAGCAGATTCAATGGGCCCTTCACAGTGTAGATGTGCTACATTTTGTTCTAGAGCAGTGGTCGGCAAACTCATTAGTTAACAGAGCCAAATATCAACAGTACAACGATTGAAATTTCTTTTGAGAGCCAAATTTTTTAAACTTAAACTTCTTCTAACGCCACTTATTCAAAATAGACTCGCCAAGGCCGTGGTATTTTGTGGAAGAGCCACACTCAAGGGGCCAAAGAGCCGCATGTGGCTCGCGAGCCTCAGTTTGCAGACCACAGTTCTAGAGCATAAACAAATTGCTTGGAGGTCACAATAGCGATTCAATTTCACTTGTTTGACTGTGAAAAGGTTAGGGAATAGGTAGTGTTTGAACTGTTCTGAAAAGCAGTGGTTTACCACATATTAAGCTTATAGTCTTTGATCCAAATGAAATACATTAAAGTCCGATATAAAAAACTGAAAAATTCAAAAGATTGAATCAGATTCTGTGCATGATACAGTTATGGAAAATGGAGGGAGGACAGGCCTAAGGGGATTTAAGAATGTTGGTGGCATTATGGTGATATATCTATATATATAAAAGTCTAAGCGACTGTCCGACCAGTAGCTATGACGCACAATGACCACCAGGGGACAGACGCTCTGATGGGTAGCTATGACATGCACTGACCACCAGGGGGAAGACGCTCAACACAGGAGCTGCCAAGCTGCAGTGACTTGGCAGCAGCGGTTATCGGATGACGCACCCTGGAACCAGAGAGTAGGGAGCCGATTCCAGGGTAGGACACCCGAGAACCTCCCTCTCGCAATCCAGGACCCCTTGGGGGATGTCGGGGAGCCGGTTTCGGCCCGATCCCCACAGGCCAGGCCGAGGGGCCCCACCAGTGCATGAATTCATGTACCGGGCCTCTAGTTAAGAATATAATAGTATAAAGTTGTTCAGTCTTAAAACATTTTTTTTCCAAGTGCTTTTGAGGCAGAGTTGTTCACTTGATGCTAGCAGTATTTTGGAGATTGCCGGTCTATAAGTTTGTATGTTTAGTTTATTTGTGAAGATTTGAGACTTTTAAAAAGTCAAGTCTTTTGTCAAATGAATACAACAATAGTGGTATGGAACTCGGATCTAGGACTTCTGATTAAAGTAATTTAACTTGATTCACTTGCTGGTTCCTGGAATGCTGTCCATCTTTCATGCCAACCTTGAAGAGAACTCTGCTTTCATTATCCTAAGTATTAGATTTACTTGTAAGATTTCTTTCCAATGTCATTGAAAATATATTATTCTCTTAAATGCTTTTTTCTCTTGTTGAAAACAATGTTTTTAACTCTGAATATAACAAGTATTTCTATGTTAAAAAACAGTGAATGTCTGGTGGGTGTGGCTCAGTGAATGGTTCAGCAGTGACCTATGAACCAAGAGATCACGGTTCGATTCTCAGTCAGGGCACATCCCCAGTTTGTGGGCTTGGTCCCCAGTGGGGAGCATGCAGGAGGCAGCCAATTGATGATTCTCTCTCATCATTGATGTTTCTATATCTCTCTCCCTCTCCTTTCCTCTTTGAAATCAATAAAAATATATACTTAAATAAAAAAAAAAAGACAGTGAAGAGGAAACTCCATACTGTTTTTCACAGTGGCTGCCCCAGTCTGCATTCCCACCAACAGTGCATGAGGTTTCTCTTTTCTCCACATCCTTGTCACCACTCGTTGTTTGTTGATTTATTGATGATGGCCATTCTGGCAGGTATGAGGTGATGTCTCATTGTGGTTTTAATTTTCACTCAAAAAATTAAAAATGGGACTGTTACTGTTGCAATTAGTTATTAATAACTAGAGGCCCAGTGCATGAATTCGTGCAGGGGTAGGGTCCATCCAGCCCAGCCCCAATCCGGGCGGATCAGAGCCAAACCTGTTGGGAGGAGGAGACAGCGGGAGGTTGGCTTCCCAGCTCGCCCCGATCAGGGCCCGATCAGGGCCAGGCCAGCTGGGGTGGGGGGGTGAGGGCAATTGGCTGGCAGGCCCCACCCCCAAATGGGGTGGGGGGGCAATCAGGGGTCAGCGGCTAAGGGAGGGTTTGGGGGAGGTTGGCCGGTAAGTCCCACCCCCGATTCGTGTGGGGGGGCGATCGGGGATGGAGCTGGTTGGAGGAAGGGGCCACAGGCAGTTGGCTGGTTGGCCCTGCCCCTGATCTGGGTGGTGGGGGCCCATCGGGGGAGGGGCCTGCCAGGGAGAGGGGCTGTGGGAGGTTGGCTGCCGGCCCCACCCCCCAATCGGGCTGGTTCACTGGCCTCAGTGGGCGTCATAGCAACCAGCATTCCGGTCATTGGCTTTTTATATAGATAGATAGATAGGAAAGAAGCAAAGGAAAGGCCAGACAGTATAGGCATGTCTTTTGGGCAGCTTCACAGGAAGCTGCAATTTTGTACTTCCCAGGGAATCACTGGCCTATTCCCTGCAAAACACTAGGGGAAGGGATTCAATAAAGAGAAGATAGGTATGCCCAGTAAAGTTGGAGTGACATAGGGAACCTACTTGCTTGTCAGTCATACCTGGGAACAGAAATATGGCCAGAATGGCCAGGAATACATAGTCTTCTAAACAAAGGAGTTCTCTCTCTTTTTTGTGTTCTTGGCTTGTTCTTGCCTTTTTTTGCATTTGCCTATGTTTTCTCCATAGACATGTGAACCTGTGGACCCCATATGCAATGCACTAATAGGCTGCAGCAGGCAAACACAATTTAAACTAGCCTGGTGCTGTATTGGACTGTTTAGACCTGGAAAGGAAATTCTGGACATTGACTCTCATTTTAACCCTGCTAAAAGCAAAATGGGATTTCTTCCTGATTGGGACTGAGTAATGGAACCTTGAAATTCAGGGGTTTGATTCCACAGAAATAAAACTTTCTACAATATCACATCCTCCTGTGCACATCTCTGAAAATTCCTTTTCTCGGGATATTGCAAGAAATCCACCCCTACTAGCAACCAGGGGGGATATGGACCTCTCCCCTCTGGTAACAGAAGTGCATTTTGTCCCACGATCCACTCTGGGAATATATCCTAAGAAACCCAAAACACTAATTTGAAAGGATATATGTACCTCTATGTTCATTGCAGTGTTATTTACAATAGCTAATATTTGGAAAAAGCCCACGTGTACATCAGTAGATGGGTGGATAAAAACAGTTATTGTACATTTACACAATGGAATACTACACGGCCATAAAAAAAGAAATCTTACCTTTTGTGACAGCAAGGATGGATGGTCCTAGATATTATTATGCTAATTGAAATATGGAAAGACAAATAACATATGATCTGATTTATATGTGGAATCAAATGAACAAAATAAACTGACAAACAATAAAAACAAAGGCATGGATACATGGAACAGACTGACATCTGTTAGAGGAGAGCAGGGTTGGGGACCTGGATAAAAAGGTGAAGGGATTAGCCAAAGAACATACTGTATATGCATAACCCATAGACACAGACAACAGTGTGGTGATGGCCAGAGGGAAAGGTGGATGGGGGCCTAGGTGGAGGTGGGCAAAGGGGAGGGAAATGGGAGTTGAAAGAGATTTTGCTTATGGTGATGGGCATACAATTCAGTGTGCAGATGATGTTTTTATTGAATTGCACACTTGAAACCTTAATGGTTTTGCGAACCAATTTCACTCCAATAAATTTAATTTGAAAAAACACTAGTGAGCCCTGGCCAGCATGGCACAGTTGGTTAAGCATCGTCCCATGCACCCAGACGTCACTGATTCAGTTCCCTTCAGGGCACATACCCAGGTTGTAGGATCGATCCCCAGTAGGGGGCATGCAGGAAGCAGCCTATCCATGGTTCTCTTCGATGTTTCTCTCTCTCCCTCTCCCTTTCTCTGTCTTTCTAAAATCAATTAAAACAAAAACGAACAAACAAAACATCAGTGAATTTTGGTGAATTTACCCAAAGTGCTTTTCTTTTACTTTACTATTTTTCTTTGCCTTTTATATTTATTTTAAAAAATAATATATTCATTTTAGAATATTAAAAGAGCACAGAAATGCTTTAAAGAAAATGTAAAAGGCCTCAAAAATGACAATGGTGATTTGAATACAGAAAATCACTTGCTGTAGCAGCCATGAGTGATAAATTAAGAGAATCTGGAAAAATGAGTGACACTGATAACCTAAGTCAGCTAAAGATTGGGACTTAGTGTGTTCTTAATGTGGTTATTATCTTGGCTCAGCAAATGGACTTTGGGTTGGATCCCTCTGCCTAGATAGAAATTTGTGACTTTGTGGGCTGCTCCAAAACGATTGAGGGCTTTGAAATAGGAAGAGAGACCAAGTTCACTTCTCTATTGTAGAAAGCAAAATGAAAAGCAGATGTGAAGCAGCCAGGAAGACAACATCTACTACCTGGTAACTTTAAAAAGGCCATGGAAATGTCAGCCACCCAGCGTACTATCTGCCCAGTATCATCCAATTACTGTGCGGTTCAGGAAAACCAAAAAGATTAGAGGGAAATGGGTTAGAGATGAGAATAGTACCCCTGGGAATATAAAAGGAAGAATGCCTGCCGGCCTCACACCCTAGAATCACACAGAGGTAGGTTCTGTGAGAGACTAAGGTTCCCAGCAAATAATGAAAACAATTGCCAAATTATGTCTGTCTACACACACACACACACACACACACACACACACACATTATTTTATAAATTACATTTTATGACTGTTAGTGTGAAGACAATTAGGAAATGTTAAACATTTTTGTTGACCTAAAATTTTAGTTATTCTGATTATTTTTAAAAAATGTATGACCCCCTGAAAGTATTAAGGGCCCTAGGCAATGTGTCTAATGGGTAAATTGGCCCTATCTACTGTTAAGCATTTGTTCAGTTTAGCATTTCAGGTAACTAAATCATTTGAGAAACCCAGTCTGCAAAAATTTGCTTCCTTTGTGGGACTATCCATTTTATATAAATGGTGTTTTTTTTTAATTTTTAAAACTTTATTATGTTTACTTTTATTTATCCTTTAAATCTCTTGTTTATCTGGGGAAGAGGGAGATGTTTCTGATACCGTTGTAATTAGCTTGTTATTAATAATAGAAAAGGAGCAAAGGGAAGGCCAGGCATTATAGGGGGAGGGATCGAAGCATGCCCAGGAAAGTTGGGATGCCATAGGGAAGATACTTGCTTGTCAAACACACCTGGGGACAGAGATGGGCATGGCCACCGTGAGTCTGGAAATGGGATATAAAATCCTCTGAACAAAGAAGCTCACACTTGGCTTCTTGGCATTCTTCCATGTGGTCCATGGCCACGTGGACCCCCACCCACAGTGGACTAATGGAGTGCAGCTAGCCAAATGCTCAGTTGGGCCCAGCTGCAGCATGGAATGAAAACTCTGAACACTGGCTCTGCTTCTATCTCTACTGAAATTCCAGCTACACTTCTTCTATGACTGGATTAAGAGAAATGGGGCTTTGGAAACCCAGGGGTGTAATTTCTCAGAAAAAAAAGATCACTCATTCTCCCTTGTGAATCTCGGGTAATTCCTTTTCTCAAGATATCACAAGAACTCCACCCCCAGCAACAACTAGGGGAAACGAGTCACGTTTTTCTCCAGTAACATTTCCAGTCTTTAAATATAGCTTAGAAGACCTTTATACTTCTTGAAGTTGAGATCAGACCAATTTCAGAAATTGGGAAATGAGAATAATTCTGATAATTTGAGGTTTTCCTTTTTTCTATTCTTTTCATTTCAACTTAAATAAAAATAAGAGGGAATATCAAAGGCAGTTTGGTAATAGGGTATTGCTAATGTTTTACTTAAGCTATTATTCATGAAAAAAGAAAAGTATGGAAGGAAAGACTCTTAAAATTTATACTTAACCTAATTTTGCTTTAATTTCAGAAATACAAAACCTTTGATAATATTAATATTTTGGAAGTGTTTATCACCATTATTAGGTCTTAAAGGTATCAGATATTTTATCAGAATTGTTTAGGACTATATGTGCATTTAACTCAGGATCATAAATTACATAAATTGAGGGTGGGAAGAAAAGACATAAATCAAGAGAATGAAAAATGGGAATACTTTAATATGGACAGATGCTTTTGCTACTGGCATTAATGGAGTAACAGTACTGGTCTGACCCTCTTCCCATAAACAATGATGAAACAAGGAAATATATGAGGCTTGGACAACAGGCAGTACCAAACTGCAGGCAGTCTCATAAGAGCCCCTCTCCCCCGCATGTGTGCCCTGCATCTGTGCTTTGAGAGAGTTTTCCTGACTGTGTCACAGGAAGCTGGAGTCCAAACAAACCATGGCACCTCTGAGCTGAGAAGGCAGAAATTAGAGTTGAGGACTGTGGTGTCAGCTGAAATCTGGAGCCAGGCACCAGAAAGGAGAAAGCTGTGCAGAAATGGAGGTCCATGATTCTGAATGCAGGTTCCTCATGAGTCCTTGGCTGAGAGAGAGAGGGACTATGTATGTGCCTAATGAGACTCTGTGAGCTTACTAAGGATCTGAGAATGGAAAGACATATTAAAGGTTCCTGGTAGACATTGGAGTTCTACCCCAGGCAGAGTAGAGAGCCATTATTAATATCCTAGGCATCCACCTGAGAACCACAAGTCCATACCTTACAACATCGTAGAGTAAGGCTTATTCCAGACCTGTTCTAACAAATTTAAAACTATCTTACCTAATAATAGACAAACATGTAAGTTGACCGTACCTCCACTACACCCACAGCCAATCAGAGTGAGTATGCAAATTAGAAGGCCAAAGTTGGTGGCCCTCCAGCTGCTCCAGACGCAGAGTGGCTGGGTGGGGCAGGACGCCTGCTATGAGAGGGAGGGTGGGAGGTGAAGGGATCTACAGGAGCGGAGTGCCGCAGCGAATACAAGACTGCAGACTCCGGAGTCTGCAGCGAGGACGAAGATGGCAGACTCCAGTCAGTCTGCAGCGAAGCTGTGAAGACGAAGATGGCAGACTCTGGCCGGAGTCTGCAGCGAAGCAGCGAAGACGAAGAAGGCAGACTCTGGCCGGAGCGAAGGCCTAGGTCCCGGGTGCTGGAGGAAAACCGGTGCTGGGAGCCAAGGGAAGGAAGGCCTATTGCATGAATCTCTTCGTGCCACGGGCCTCTAGTACCTCAATAAACTCTATAGGGAAGACGACAGAAGTTTGATTTTGCCACAAACTGAAGGAGCTTGCTGAATGCCTCACACTTTCTTGAAAATCATCCCCAAAACACATTAATTCAAGATATTCAGCCACTCTTTAGAGGAATATAGCAGAATCAGAACGCAAGTTCTCCATACTGTTACATTTTATTATCACAGTGTTTAGTACATGATAAAAAAAAATTACTAGCCATGGGAGAAAGAAAACAACCCAGGAAAAATGTGACACCTAGTCCAGAAAAAATAAAATGGAGATGGCCTAGATAGTGGATATAGTTGACAAAGGCTTATGCATATCTATATAAAGACTTAAATCCTACAACTATTATGTTCTTAATGAGTGAATAGATAAAAAATTTTGGCAGAGAAATGGAAGCTATAAAAAAAGCCAAATGGAAATTCTACAACTGGAAAGAACAATAATTGTACTTAAAATTTTATTGTTTGAGTTTAGCATAATGGAGATGGTATAAAAGTCAAATTAACTTGAAGCCTATCAATAAAATTTACTCCGTCTGAAGAACCTAGAAAAAAATGTTTGAAGAAAAATGAACAAGGACCCAAGGGACAACACCTCATAGTATAGCATATGTTTAGTTTTAGTCACAGAAGAAAAGAACATGAGAAGGGGCATAAAATGCATTTAGGAAATAATGGTAGAGAAATGTCAGTATTTAAGAAAATACCGACTTGCCCATCACAGAAGCTTAGTTAACCCCAAGAATAAACTCTTAATGTGCCAGACCTAGGCATATTATAATTAAGTTGCCAATGGTCATTATGGTGGTGATGAGGAGACCGTCACGTGGCTTTATGTATTTTACTACCATTTCAGAAGGAGCATATCCTATGGAAGGATATGGTACAGGAAAGGTAGAACTGCTTTATACAGTTAAAAATGTGGAATCAACCTGCTGGCATGGCTCAGTGATTGAGCTTCAACCTATGAACCAGGAGGTCATGGTTTGATTCCTGGTCAGGGCACATGTCTGGATTGCGGGCTCGATCCCCAGTATGGGGCCTGCAGGCAGCAGCCAATCAATGCTTCTCTTTCATCATTGGTGTTTCTATCTCTCCCTCTCCCTTCCTCTCTGAAATCAATAAAAATATATTTACAAAAAAAGAAAATATAGAATCATAAGGTCTTTCTACATGTCTTGGTCCATTTAAAATAAATAATTTTGTTTTACATATTATAAAAGGAATGTAGGCTCATTGGAGACAATATGTAATATAGATATAGAAAATAATTTTTCTGTAATCACATGGTATTTAATTTTCCCCCCTGTATATTTCTTAACTGAAATATTTAAAATGATAAGTCATGTTAATACTGGTCTTTGCTTTTAATAGCAGCTTTCTTTTTAACGATTTTAACATCTGGTAGTTTTTTGGTATGTGTGGTTAGAAGTTCCATATTTGTATCCTCAGGTCTAGAAATTGATTTGGGACCTGAAACAGTTCAAAACCTGAAACAGTTCAAAAATAATAGAAAGTAGAGTAGAGGCTACCATCATATTGTCCACATTTCCCTCATCCTTTGGAGCAAAATCCAGAAGTTTATCATTCTTTAACCCAGTTTCCAATTGATCATGGCAAATTAAGAATAGACATGGCACAATCTGGTTTTTACCCCACCAATTCAAGAATCGCAGCCCAGATCCATTAAGTGTAGGACTTCTTTGGAGAAGGTAGTTGAAATGAATCTAAAAACATTTATACATTTTTAAATAATTGCTCATGAAAAATATTCACATAGGACAAAAGAAAAGATGCCCAATGAATGGGAGGTTCATTAGATTATATCTCTCTCTGACACCGTATACTTTATTAATAAATTTAGCTATAAATTCCAAAACCAGTTTTTAAGTCTGAATTGACATCTGTGCATTCTACTCTATTTTTCTTTGCCTAAAGTCCCTTGCTTTTCAGTTTTTGTTGCAGGTAATAAGAACCTTACATTTAAAAAATGACTTAAATGGATTTAAGCCACCAATGAAATACATTAGCTAATGTTAACTCAAAAGTACAAAGATAGGCTACTTTGGGAATGATCCAGTGGCTCAGTGACTTTTTAATTATTTATTCTGCCTTCCTGGTGTTTGTTACATTCTGATAATCCTGTCTTGGTTTTGATATGGCTTCCAGTAGCTCCTAAGGCTTATTGTTTCCATATTTACCTCCACTGGCAAAATAACTTTTGTCTCAGTATTTCTAACAAAATCCTGATGTTTATTCTGATTCAACCAGGCAGATCCTATTTCCACTTCAGAAGGAATCACTGTGGCCATGATGGTGGAAAGCCCTAACTGTTGTATCCTGGATTCTGTGTTTTATCTCTGGAGTAAAGGATGGGGTTAATTTCTTTGGAAAGCCTGGGTCCCCAAGTGAAGTTCGAGCTTCTGGAAAAGAAAAGGGAAGAGTAAATGTGAAGGGAGTTGATTAATGTTCATCACAAAAGCTATCTTCTTTCACATCCACTGCAGCTTACCTTAGCTTTAAGATCTCCTTTAAATCCAAACTTTCTCTCATTCCTACCATTAGGGAGCTTTCCCTCAAACAGTAGGAAATGCACTCTTTTTCCTGGCTAATCATTTTACATTTATTAATACCCATTGCTATTTTCTTTGTCAACAATTTTCTTTTTGTATTGTTAGGTAATATTTGAAATTTCCTCACAAAATGGATCTTTCTAAAGTGTATTTTATTTTCCCATTTGTTGGAATTATATAGTGAGGTAGCTTATACCAAACAGACACTCTGCATTGCTCTGTTAGCAATGCACAATATATTCTTTTTTTTTTATTGTTTGAAGTATTACAAATAGTAGTACATATGTCTCCTTTTTTTTCCCCCATTGACCTCCCCCCGGCCTCCCCTACTCCCCAGTACATGCCCTCACCTGCCCCCCCCCCCGAGTGTCTTTTATCCATTGGTTATGCTTATATGCATGCATACAAGTCCTTCGCTTGATCTCTTACAGCCCCCCTCCCAACCTTCCCTGCCTTCCCACTGTAGTTTGACAGTCTGTTCAATGCTTCTTTGCCTCTGTATCTATTTTCCCCCCATTTCTTTCCTTTAAAAAATCTTGC